>NC_069502.1:456337368-456993311 GCF_027579735.1 Bombina bombina
TTTCCTTTCCTTTGATAAAGGGAGAGTCCACAGATGCATTACTTACTTGTGGGTATACAGAACCTGGCCACCAGGAGGAGGCAAAGACACCCCAGCCAAAGGCTTAAATACCTCCCCCACTTCCCTCATCCCCCAGTCATTCTGCCGAGGGAACAAGGAACAGTAGAAGAAATATCAGGGTGAAAAAGGGTGCCTGAAGAAAAAAAAAAAATAATAATTTAGGGCCGCCCACCGGAGAGCACGGGCAGGAGCTGTGGACTCTCCCTGTATCGAAGGAAAGGAAATTATCTGGTAAGTCAAAATATATGTTTTCCTTCTAAATACAGGGAGAGTCCACAGCGGCATTCATTATTTGTGGGAAAATTATACCCAAGTTACAGAGGACACTAAATTCTAACGGGAGGGAACAAATAAGAGGTGGCACAACCTGAGGGCACCACAGCCTGCAAGAAAACCAAACTCCCGAAGGCTTCCGGATACAATCGAAAAATAAAAATAAGAATGTTAGGAGGACCAAGCAGCCGCCCAACAACCAGAATAATAGGATCTCATGTCAGAGACCCAAAAAGATATCACTGCACTCGAACTGAGCTATAAACCTCTGAGGAGGCTCGTGTCCCGCTGTCTCCTAGAGCCAGCAAAAAACACTCCTCCACTAACAAGGAGAAAGTTAATCAGCTTCCAAAACCTTGCACTCCCCGGATGGGTACAACATAAAGTAAAAAATGGACTACTCTGATGAAAATTGACAGAACCTCAAGGAAAGATTCCCCAAAAAAAGAAGAACCTCTTCCCATTTGGACAATGGATACGACCATTTTAGAGAGAGAGAAAAAACTCGGATAGCCCTATTAAAGGGAAGACCACAATATAGAAGAACGTGTTGCAAATTGCAATACAGGAACCTATGACACGTAGAAAAAACAATCTACAGACAAAACAGGTCCTTGAATAAGATTCAAAGATCACCTCCTGAACAGGTACAAAGGTAACCTGATGTAACTCCTGAAGAAAGATACAACCTCAATTGGAGCAAGGAATGGACTTGCCGGCAGTGCCCTAGCAAACACAACTGAATACCTGGAAGATCAATCAATCTCTGGAACTGGAGCACAGATAGCAAAAACTGCTTGCGAAAGAGCATACCAGAGAAAGGAACCACAGCTGGTATCCATCTGCAACATCTGCATGCCAGGCAGCTAAGTCAACCAACAGGCTATCCTGGCAGGTTGCCCTTCGAACAAGAACTAGCTAGACAAGCCCTTCACCAGCTCATTCCAGAGGGGAAGAAGAGAACTCCAGGATCCAGAAGAGAGCCCGGACAAGCTAGCTCCTTCTGACAAAAAGAGAGGGAGTCCTCCACGGCTAAAATAGGTGATGAGAAACCAGGTACGAGCTAAAGGAAAGGAAAAACCCTTCAGAAAAACAAAATGTATGCTTACCTGATAAATGTATTTCTTTCTTAACACGGTGAGTCCACGGATCATCATCAATTACTGTTGGGAATATCGCTCCTGGCCAGCAGGAGGAGGCAAAGAGCACCACAGCAAAGCTGTTAAATATCACTTCCCTACCCACAACTCCCAGTTATTCGAACGAAGGAAAGGAGAAAAGGAAATAACACAAGGTGCAGGTGTGCCTGAAGTTTATATATAACAAACAGGGTGGGCCATGGGCTCACGGTGTCAAGAAATAAATACATTTATCAGGTAAGCATAACTTTTGTTTTCTTTCTAATGACACGGTGAGTCCAGGGATCATCATCAATTACTGTTGGGAATCAATACCCAAGCTAGAGGACACAGATAAGGGCACCACTGCATGAAGAACCTTTCTTCCCAAAAGAAGCCTCAGCAAAAGCCAACGAATCAATTTTATAAAATGTAGAAAAAAGTATGCAGAGAACCAAACTGCAGCCTTGCAAATTTGTTCAACAGAGCTTAATGTTTGAAAGCCAAGGAAGAAGAAACAGCCCTCGTGAAATGAGCTGTGATTCTCTCAGGCTGATGACCAGCAGTTTCATAGGCCAAACGAATAATACTCTTCATCCAGAACGAAAGAAAAGTAGCCGTAGCTTCTGACCCTAGCGATTCTAATAGATTAATATTCCTATCTGAAACAACTTTTAGAAAGGAAACAACTTAGTATGCAGAACTACCTTATCAGAATGAAAGATAAGGGGAATCATACTGCAACACCGAGACTCTCCTAGCAGAAGAGAAAAGGCAACAAGAATCAAAACCTTCCAAGATAACATCTTTAAGTTTGTAGTTAAAAAAGGAGAGCGCCACACACTAAGAAATGTATATTTTAGTTACTTAGTTGCAATCAACTAAAGATTTTATGCCACTAGTATATACTAGGTATCTAATCACTTGATTAAGGGATGAACTGCAGCTGTTTTTAGGAACAAGAAAGGTTGTATGAGAGTATATAAACAGCGCTGTATACAGCAAATATAAACTAGAAATACACAATGTGTAGAAAAAAACACTTTATTTTAACATATACCTATTCACAAAGCAATAGTATTAAATGTTGCTATTGTATATAGTCCTAACACATAGGTTAAAAAAATTATTTGCACAATGGAGGGCAAATTAAAGTTTTTAAGATAAAATGGAGCACTATTGTCCCCACTTTCATACAATATACAAATTTACAACATACAAATATGTATAAAAAAGTATAAAAATCTTAAAAAACTAAAAAACATAATTTATGTAAGAACTTACCTGATAAATTCATTTCTTTCATATTAGCAAGAGTCCATGAGCTAGTGACGTATGGGATATACATTCCTACCAGGAGGGGCAAAGTTTCCCAAACCTTAAAATGCCTATAAATACACCCCTCACCACACCCACAATTCAGTTTAACGAATAGCCAAGAAGTGGGGTGATAAAAAAGTGCGAAAGCATATAAAATAAGGAATTGGAATAATTGTGCTTTATACAAAAAAATCATAACCACCACAAAAAGGGTGGGCCTCATGGACTCTTGCTAATATGAAAGAAATGAATTTATCAGGTAAGTTCTTACATAAATTATGTTTTCTTTCATGTAATTAGCAAGAGTCCATGAGCTAGTGACGTATGGGATAATGACTACCCAAGATGTGGATCTTTCCACACAAGAGTCACTAGAGAGGGAGGGATAAAATAAAGACAGCCAATTCCTGCTGAAAATAATCCACACCCAAAATAAAGTTTAATAAAAAACATAAGCAGAAGATTCAGACTGAAACTGCTGTCTGAAATACTTTTCTACCAAAAACTGCTTCAGAAGAAGAAAATACATCAAAATGGTAGAATTTAGTAAAAATATGCAAAGAGGACCAAGTTGCAACTTTGCAAATGTGATCAACCGAAGCTTCATTCCTAAACGCCCAGGAAGTAGAAACTGACCTGGTAGAATGAGCTGTAATCCTCTGAGGCGGAGTTTTACCCGACTCAACATAGGCAAGATGAATTAAAGATTTCAACCAAGATGCCAAAGAAATGGCAGAAGCTTTCTGGCCTTTTCTAGAACCGGAAAAGATAACAAATAGACTAGAAGTCTTTCGGAAAGACTTAGTAGCTTCAACATAATATTTCAAAGCTCTAACAACATCCAAAGAATGCAATGATTTCTCCTTAGAATTCTTAGGATTAGGACATAATGAAGGAACCACAATTTCTCTACTAATGTTGTTGGAATTCACAACTTTAGGTAAAAATTCAAAAGAAGTTCGCAACACCGCCTTATCCTGATGAAAAATCAGAAAAGGAGACTCACAAGAAAGAGCAGATAATTCAGAAACTCTTCTGGCAGAAGAGATGGCCAAAAGGAACAAAACTTTCCAAGAAAGTAATTTAATGACCAATGAATGCATTGGTTCAAAGGGAGGAGCTTGAAGAGCTCCCACAAACAAATTCAAACTCCAAGGAGGAGAAATTGACTTAATGACAGGTTTTATACGAACCAAAGCTTGTACAAAACAATAAATATCAGGAAGAATAGCAATCTTTCTGTGAAAAAGAACAGAAAGAGCAGAGATTTGTCCTTTCAAGGAACTTGCAGACAAACCCTTATCTAAACCATCCTGAAGAAACTGTAAAATTCTCGGTATTCTAAAAGAATGCCAAGAAAAAAGATGAGAAAGACACCAAAAAATATAAGTCTTCCAGACTCTATAATATATCTCTCTAGATACAGATTTACGAGCCTGTAACATAGTATTAATCACAGAGTCAGAGAAACCTCTTTGACCAAGAATCAAGCGTTCAATCGCCATACCTTTAAATTGAAAGATTTCAGATCCTGATGGAAAAAAAGGACCTTGTGACAGAAGGTCTGGTCTAACGGAAGAGTCCACGGCTGGCAAGAGGCCATCCGGACAAGATCCGCATACCAAACCTGTAAGGCCATGCCGGAGCTACCAGCAGAACAAACGAGCATTCCTTCAGAATCTTGGAGAATACTCTTGGAAGAAGAACTAGAGGCGGAAAGATATAGGCAGGATGATACTTCCAAGGAAGTGATAATGCATCCACTGCCTCCGCCTAAGGATCCCGGGATCTGGACAGATATCTGGGAAGTTTCTTGTTTAGATGAGACGCCATCAGATCTATTTCTGGAAGTTCCCACATTTGAACAACCTGAAGAAATACCTCTGGGTGAAGAGACCATTCGCCCGGATGCAACGTTTGGCGACTGAGATAATCCGCTTCCCAATTGTCTACACCTGGGATATGAACCGCAGAGATTAGACAGGAGCTGGAGTCCGCCCAAACCAAAAAAATTCGAGATACTTCTTTCATAGCCAGAGGACTGTGAGTCGCTCCTTGATGATGTATGCCACAGTTGTGACATTGTCTGTCTGAAAACAAATGAACGATTCTCTCTACAGAAGAGGCCAAAACTGAAGAGCTCTGAAAATTGCACGGAGTTCCAATATTTATCGTAATCTCACCTCCTGAGATTCCCAAACTCCTTGTGCCGACAGAGATCCCCACACAGCTCCCCAACCTGTAAGACTTGTATCTGTTGAAATTACAGTCCAGGTCGGAAGCACAAAAGAAGCCCCCTGAATTAAACGATGGTGATCTGTCCACCACGTTAGAGAGTGTCGAACAATCGGTTTTAAAGATATAAATTGAAATATCTTTGTGTAATCCTTGCACCATTGATTCAGCATACAGAGCTGAAGAGGTCGCATGTGAAAAACAAGCAAAGGGGATTGCGTCCAATGCAGCAGTCATAAGACCTAGAATTTCCATGCATAAGGTTACCGAAGGGAATGATTGTGACTGAAGGTTTCGACAAGCTGAAAACAATTTAGACGTCTCTTGTCTGTTAAAGACAGAGTCATGGACACTGAATCTATCTGGAAACCCAGAAAGGTTACCCTTGACTGAGGAATCAATGAACTTTTTGGTAAATTGATCCTCCAACCATGATCTTGAAGAAACAACACAAGTCGAATCGCATGAGATTCTTCGAATGAGAAGACTGAGCAAATACCAAGATAATCGTCCAAATAAGGAAATACCAAAACCCTGTTCTCTGAATACAGAAAGAAGGGCACCGAGAATCTTTGAAAAAAATTCTTGGAACTGAGGCTAGGCCAAACAGTAGAGCCACAAAACTGGTAATTCTTGTCTAAAAAGAGAATCTCAAACACTAAAAGTGATCTGAATGAATCGGAATATGCAGATACACATCCTGCAAAACTATTGTAGACATAAAATGCCCTTGCTAAACAAAAGGCAGAATAGTCCTACAGTAACCATCTTGAATGTTGGTATACATAACGATTCAATATTGATAGATCCGGAACTGGTCTGAAGGAATTGACCTTCTTTGGTACAATGAAGAGATAAAATAAAACCCTAGCCCCTGTTCCAGAACTGGAACTGGCATAATTACTCCAGCCAACTCTAGATCTGAAACACATTTCAGAAATGCTGAGCCTTGCTGTGTTAACTGGGACACGGGAAGAAAAAAATCTCTTAGCAGGAGGCCTTAACTGAAGCCAATTCTGTACCTTTCTGAAACAATGTTCTGAAACGAGAGATTGAGAACGGAATTGATCCAAACTCCTTTGAATAAAACGTAATCTGCCCCATACCAGCTGAACTGGAAAAAAGGGCCGCACCTTCATGGGTACTTAGGAGCTGACTATAGGTTTCTATAAGGCTTGGATATATTCCAAACTGGAAATAGTTTCCAAACTGAAACCGCTCCTGAGGATGAAGGATCAGGCTTTTGTTCCTTATTATGAGAAAAAGAACGAAAAAATGATTATTACCCTGGAAAGAAAGGGAAAAACAAAGTTAACTTAGAAGACATATCAGCATTCCAAGTTAAATTCATAAAGCTTTTCTAGCTAAAATAGCTAGAGACATATACCTGACATCAACTCAAATGATATCAAAAGATGGTATCACCAATAAAATTATTAGCATGTTATAGAATAAAAATAATGCTATAAAATTATGATCTGTTACTTGTTGCGCTAAAACTCCTAACCAAAAAGATGAAGCTGCAGCAACATCCGGTAAAAATATAGCAGGTCTAAGAAGATTACCTAAACATAAGTAAACTTTTCTTAGAAAGGATTCAATTTTCTTATCTAAAGGATCCTTAAATTTAGTACTATCTGCCGCAAGAATAGTAGTACATTTTAGCAGGAATAGAGACAGCCCCAAACCTTAGGGATTTTGTCCCAAAAAAACTCTAATCTGTCAGATGGCACAGAATATAATTGCTTAAACGTTTAGAAGGAGTAAAAGAATTACCCAAATATTCCATTCCCTGGAAATTACTTCAGAAAAAGCATCAGGGAGATTAAACACTTCTGGAATAAATACAGGAGATTTAAAAAACCCTATTTAAACGTTTAGATTTAGTATCAAGAGGACCAGAATCCTCTATATCTAAAGCAATTAATACGTCTTTAAATAAAGAACGAATAAATTCCATCTTGAACAAATACAAAGATTTAACAGCATCAACCTCTGAGACAGAAACTTCTGAACCAGAAGAACCATTATCAGTATCAGAACGATGATGTTCATTTAAAAATTCATCTGGAAAAAAGAGAATTTTTTAAAAGACTTTTATGTAAACTAGAAGGAGAAATAACAGACATAGCCTTCTAAATGGATTTAAAAAATAAAATCTCTTATGTTTAACAGGAACACTCTGAAAATTAAATGTTGACGAAACAGCAACAGGTAATATAACAGTACTAAAGGAAATTTTATCTGCATTAAAAAGTTTGTCATGACATGCAATACAAACAACAGCTGGAGAAACAGGTACCAAAAATTTATAGCAGATACACTTAGCTTGGTAGCTCCAGCCCCGGGCAGTGATTTTCCTCAAGTAACTTCTGACTCAGTTGCAACGTGGAACATCTTGCAATATGTAATAGAAAAAACAACATATAAAGCAAATTGATCAAAATCCTTAAATGACAGTTTCAGGAATGGGAAAAAAATGCCAGTGAACAAGCTTCTAGCAACCAGAAGCAATAAATAAATAATGAGACTTAAATAATGTGGAGACAAAAGCGACGCCCATATTTTTTTAGCGCCAAACAAGACGCCCACATTATTTGGCGCCGAAATGCCTTTTGGCGCCAAAAATGACGCCACATCCGGAACGCCGACATTTTTGGCGCAAAATAACGTCAAAAAAATGACGCAACTTCCGGCGACACGTATGACGCCGGAAACGGAAAAGAATTTTTGCGCCAAAAAAATCCGCGCCAAGAATGATGCAATAAAATGAAGCATTTTCAGCCCCCGCGAGCCTAACAGCCCACAGGGAAAAAAGAGTCAAATTTTTGAAGGTAAGAAAAAATTATTAATTCAAATGCATTATCCCAAATATGAAACTGACTGTCTGAAAAATAAG
Source organism: Bombina bombina (assembly GCF_027579735.1). Classification (NCBI taxonomy): domain Eukaryota; kingdom Metazoa; phylum Chordata; class Amphibia; order Anura; family Bombinatoridae; genus Bombina; species Bombina bombina. The sequence continues at coordinate 456,345,274 of NC_069502.1, forward strand.
GAAAGTTGAACATTCTGAGTCAAGGCAAATAAATGTTTGAATACATATATTTAGAACTTTATAAACAAAGTGCCCAACCATAGCTTTAGAGTGTCACAGAAAATAAGATTTACTTACCCCAGGACACTCATCTACATGTTTGTAGAAAGCCAAACCAGTACTGAAACGAGAATCAGCAGAGGTAATGGTATATATAAGAGTATATCGTCGATCTGAAAAGGGAGGTAAGAGATGAATCTCTACGACCGATAACAGAGAACCTATGAAATAGACCCCGTAGAAGGAGATCACTGCATTCAAAATAGGCAATACTCTCCTCACATCCCTCTGACATTCACTGCACGCTGAGAGGAAAACCGGGCTCCAACTTGCTGCGGAGCGCATATCAACGTAGAATCTAGCACAAACTTACTTCACCACCTCCATCGGAGGCAAAGTTTGTAAAACTGAATTGTGGGTGTGGTGAGGGGTGTATTTATAGGCATTTTAAGGTTTGGGAAACTTTGCCCCTCCTGGTAGGAATGTATATCCCATACGTCACTAGCTCATGGACTCTTGCTAATTACATGAAAGAAATCATATAATACTCTGATAAATGAAGAGCGAGAGAAACTGCAAACACTTGCCTGGCCAGACTCTGTGTATACGTTACCACTATTAGTTTCAGGGCCACGCCCCTTCCTCAGGTGTCAGGAGACAGTATTTTTATATCCAAGGAATGCATAGGCTCAAACGGAGCCTGTTGCTAAACTCTAAGAACAAGGTTAAAGGGACACTGAACCCAAAAAAAATTTCTTGGTTCAGATCTCTGGACAGCACTTTTTTATTGGTGGATGAATTTATCCACCAATCAGCAATGACAACCCAGGTTGTTCACCAAAAATGGGCCGGCATCTAAACTTACATTCTTGCATTTCAAATAAAGATACCAAGAGAAGAAAGAAAATTTGATAATAGGAGTAAATTAGAAAGTTGCTTAAAATTTCATGCTCTATCAGAATCGCAAAAGAAAAAATTTGGGTTCAGTGTCCCTTTAAGACTTCAAGGTGGAACAAACGATTTAAATACAGGCCTGATTCTGACCATGGCCTGACAAAAGGATTGGACCCGTAAGAGTACTAACCAGACAAGGTCTCTTGAAAGAGTGTTTGCTTGAAGGAAGGATGATACCTGAATCATATATGATCCAGAATAACCCTTGCAATATTCCGAGACCTACAAGTCCTTCTAGGATGACTAAATTCAGAAACTTGAGAATATCCCGATCATGGGAACAAAAAATACACATCCTTCAGGTCTATGTTCGATATGAACAGGCCCTTCTTGAACCAAAGGAGAATGGATACTACTTTTAAGATGAGAACTTGAGGAAATACCTAGATCTCTTTCCCAGAGTGGAACAATCACTCACAGAGATGAAGATCTTGAACCCAGTTCAAGGAAGGCTTCTCATCAAACCTGGATTGCAGATACTCTATAAAGGAGAAATCTGCCCATGGGAGGAAATCTTAGAACTAAAATTAGTTGGATACCAAGACCTGACAGACCCTGCAGAAAAGGAAAAGAAAAACTTTCAGTTAGTCTTGACATGTGGTAGAAAAGGAAAACCCTTTTTTTCCCCTGAAGTTAGAGGATAATTCTGCCAGACCAATCCAACAAGGTCTCATCCTTGAAAGGAAAAACCAGAAGCGTGAAATTGGAGAAAACCTTAAATATTTGAAGCTGCAACTGCAGAGCTATAAATCTAGGCTGGACCACTAAGCCACAGGTAGGTTTCTCTGCTGAACAAGAAGTCAGCCACAATGCTTTAAAAGATATGTGACTTTGTTAAAGTAATGAAAGGACAACACAAAAGGCCCATGACTAGGTTCGAGCTCTAAACCATGAGCCTTCAAGCCAAGCTTGCTAACCACTAGGCCAAAGCAGCCATCAGCGGACTAGCATACTAAGTCTAAGACAACAAAGCATTGCTCTAAAAGAACAATTAAACCCCGTAAGGAGCTAGCTACTCTCCATAGGGGTCGAGGCGCTCTGGCCCTAGAAGAAAAGCTTCTACGAAATGCACAATGCATTTAAAAGGAGTCAGTGACAAGAAAATCCTTTAAAGGACGGGAGACAGGGGGAAAGGTATCCCCTCCTATTCCCGTGGAATCTCCATAGCACGTCTAGAAATACTTGCCTTTAGGAAGGAAAAACATAGAAACTAATAAAGTTTACAAAACTTCCAAGGGTTGTCAATGTCAGGAGTATCGGTGTCGTCCAGGCAGCTAAAACCACCTTTAACAATACACGAGGTATGCAAGCATACATCTGAAGTAGTCCACTCCAGCATCAGATGAAAGAATTATACTGTCCGAATCTGAGATTCATCATCAGGAACCACCGGCGGATTCTCCTCACCAGCCTAGGAGAGGGGTCGTTCTGAGTAACAGAAAAAGCAGTAACTTTACTATCTGAAAATGCCATTGAGGCATGGGACAATTAAGGAGAGAGCTGTGGCATTGCCTAAACAGCCTCATTCTGGGAGACATAATGGCTGAAAATAAACATTTAACTTTAATTCTCCAAGACAGTAACAAAAAAGTTAAACTATTCTGAATCCCAAAGGAAACAAAACATGTATACAGGAACAAGCCACTGTTCGAAAATATCCCCAAATCACTATATGGACCCTAATCTGCATTAGGCCAAAATGCCAAATTCAGAAAATTACCACTAAGCTAAAGAGGCAATAAACATATAAAAAAACTTTCAGGGCAAAATGTACAGTACACAGAAGGAATATAATCAACATTTCCACAGAAAAACATTACCAGAACACAATATATAAACCTATCTATTATGAAATGAACTGTCACTTTAAATCTTGAAAGTTGGTAAAAATTCAACAGCAGAAAGAGATAAGATACACATACATCTTATGTCATCTTATAGAGGGCTAAAATTAAACACATCTCTTTATTTAATTAACAATTTCAATATAAGGGACTAAACATTTCCAACCGTAGTCCCAGGTGCCTGAAAATGATATCAGCTGTCAGCCCTGAAAACTGCTCTCCCGGTCTGCAGACATAACTGAACAGCGTCCTCTTATTAAATGGACATGAACCGGATGGATAATGAACGCCGCTCCGTCCCCATGTCTGAGGACGAAGCAGAGACAATGAACGAAGACACCACAAAATGGCGCCACTCCGCTCTGGAAAGGAAGGAGGCAGAAACTAAAACCTTGGCAAAGAAATGAAGTGCGCACGAAATATTGCTCTTCATTCCGCCGACAGTCCTACAGTCAGATTAGTAACGGTAGCATATTATACGAAGAAAATAATTTAGCTACCTAAAGTTCCCTGACTTCTCCCCCATAACTAAAGCGTCCAAGCAACTGTTAATGTAGGGGAAGCACTCTAATGCCGTTCCCATGTCCGATGAGAATAAGGGTCTGAGAGGCTGTCTAACGAGATGCAGTCCCTAACATAGTGCTGAACTGCAAAAAAAATAATAATCTCCGATTCAATTTGATCCAAAAACTAAATTTATGCTTACCTGATAAATTACTTTCTTTTACGATATGACGAGTCCACGGATTTCATCCTTACTTGTGGGATATTAACCTACTGCTAACATGAAGTGGCAAAGAGCACCACAGCAGAGCTGTATATATAGCCCCTCCCCTTCCCCTCCACCCTCAGTCATTCGGCCAAAGGTATAGGAAGAGAAGAAGGAAAGGCTAAAAAGGTGCATAGGTGACTGAAGTTTACAAAAAATATAAACAAAAACGGCCTTAAAAAGAACAGGGTGGGCCGTGGACTCGTCATATCGTAAAAGAAAGTAATTTATCAGGTAAGCATAAATTTAGTTTTCTTTGACAAAGATATGACGAGTCCACGGATTTCATCCTTACTTGTGGGAAACCAATACCAAAGCAATGGGACACGGATGAAAGGGAGGGACAAGACAGGAACCTTAACGGAAGGCACCACTGCTTGAAGAACCTTTCTCCCAAAGATAGCCTCAAAAGAAGCAAAAGTATCAAATTTGTAAAACTTGGAAATAGTGTGAAGGGACGACCAAGTCGCAGCCTTACAAATCTGTTCCACAGATGGAAAAAGGGTTTTTAAAAGCCCATCTGGAAGCCACAGCCCTAGAAGAATAAGCCGTAAATCTTTCAGGAGGCTGCTGTCCAGCAGTCTCATATACCAGGCGGATGATACTTCTCAGCCAAAAAGGTAGCCGTAGCTTTCTGACCCCTAAACTTTCCAGAATAAACAATGAATAATGAAGATGATTGACGGAAATCCTTAGTCGCCTGTAAGTGAAACTTTAAGGCACGGACCACGTCCAAGTTATGTAACAGACGCTCCTTCTTAGAAGAAGGATTAGGACACAAGGAAGGAACAACAATTTCCTGATTAATATTCTTATTCAAAACAACCTTAGGAAGGAACCCAGGTTTGGTACGTAAAAACCACCTTATCAGGATGAAATATGAGATAAGGCGAATCACACTGTAATGCTGAAAGCTCAGAAACTCTTCGAGCAGAAGAAATAGCAACCAAAAACAGAACTTTCCAAGATAATAGTTTAATATCTATGGAATGCATAGGTTCAAACGGAACCCCTTGCAGAACTCGAAGAACTAAATTCAAACTCCAGGGAGGGGTAATAGGTCTAAATACAGGCTTAATTCTAGATAGAGCCTGACAAAAAGACTGAACATCTGATACATTTGCCAAACGCTTCTGAAACAGAATTGACAAAGCTGAAATTTGTCCCTTTAAGGAACTTGCTGATAACCCTTTCTCCAATCCTTCTTGGAGAAAAGACAAAATCCTAGGAATCCTAACTTTACTCCATGAGTAACCCTTGGATTCACACCAAAAAGATATTTACGCCATATCTTATGATAGATTTTTCTAGTGACAGGCTTTCTAGCCTGTATCAAAGTATTGATAACTGAATCCGCTTCGATAAAATCAAGCGTTCAATCTCCACGCAGTCAGTTGCAGAGAAATTAGATTTGGATGTTGGAAAGGACCTTGAATGAGAAGGTCCTGTGTCAACGAAAGTTTCCACGGTGGCAGAGAGGACATGTCCACTAGATCCGCATACCAAGTCCTGCATGGCCATGCAGGCGCTATCAGGATCACTGAAGCTCTCTCCTGTTTGAGTCGAGCAATCACGCGTGGGAGGAGAGGAATCGGTGGAAACACATAAGCTAGGCTGAACAACCAAGGTACTGCCAAGGCATCAGTTCGGCCTGAGGATCCCTTGACCAGGATCCGTATCTTGGAAGCTTGGCATTCTGACGAGATGCCATCAAAACCAATTCTGGTCTGCCCCATCTGAGAAGCAATGAGGCAAATACCTCCGGGTGAAGTTCCCACTCTCCCGGATGAAAAGTCTGTCGACTTAGAAAATCTGCTTCCCAGTTCTCTACCCCTGGGATGTAGATCGCTGACAGATGACAAGAGTGGGATTCTGCCCAACTGATTATCTTGGATACTTCTATCATCAATAAGGAACTCCTTGTTCCCCCCTGATGATTGACATATGCCAGAGTCGTTATGTTGTCCGACTGGAATCTGATGAATTTGGCCGAAGCCAACTGAGGCCACGCCTGATGCGCATTGAATATTGCTCTCAGTTCCAGAATATTGATTGGAAGTAGAGACTCCACCTGAGTCCAAACACCCTGAGCCTTCAGGGAGTTCCAAACTGCACCCCAGCCCAGAAGGCTGGCATCTGTTGTCACTATCACCCACGAGGGTTTGCGGAAACAAGTCCCCTAGGACAGATGATCTGGCGACAACCACCAAAGAAGAGAGTTTCTGATCTCTTGATCCAGAATTATCTTTGTAGATAAATCTGCATAATCCCCATTCCACTGACCGAGCATGCACAGATGCAGTGGTCTGAGATGAAAGCGTGCAAACGGAACGATGTCCATTGCCGCTACCATTAATCCGATTACCTCCATACACTGAGCCACTGATGGCCGAGGAATGGACAAAAGTGCTCGGCAAGTATTCAAAATCTTTGATTTTCTGACCTCTGTCAGAAATACTTTCATGGCTACTGAGTCTATCAGAGTTCCCAGAAAAGGAACCCTTGTCTGTGGAACAAGTGAACTCTTCTCTATGTTCACCTTCCAGCCGTGAGATCTCAGAAAAGACAACACTGTGTCCGTGTGAGATTTTGTCAGAGGATATGTTGACGCCTGAATCAGAATATCGTCCAGATAAGGCGCCACCGCTATCCCTTGCGGTCTGAGAACCTTTGTGAAGATTCTGGGTGCTGTGGCCAACCCGAAAGGAAGAGCCACGAACTGATAGTTTGTCCAAGAAGGCAAACCTTAGAAACCGATGATGATCATTGTGGATTGGAATATGAAGGTAAGCATCCTTCAAATCCACGGTAGTCAAACACTGACCCTCCTGGATCATTGGCAAAATCGTTCGAATTGTCTCCATCTTGAATGATGGAACTCTTAGAAATTTGTTTAGACACAAGGTCAAAAATGGGTCTGAACATTCCCTCTTTTTTGGGGACCACAAATAGGTTTGAGTAAAACCCCTGTCCCAATTTTGGAACAGGACAGATTACTCCCATAGTAAAAAGGTCTTTTACACAACGTAAGAACGCCTCTCTCTTTATCTGGTTTGCAGATAATTTTGAAAGATGAAATCTCCCTCTTGGGAGAAAATCCTTGAATTCCAATTGATAACCGTGGGTCACTATTTCTAGTGCCCAGGAATCCTGATCATCACTTGCCCAAGCCTGAGCAAAGAAAGAAAGTCTGCCCCCTACTAGATCCGGTCCCGGATTGGGGGCCACCCCTTCATGCTGCTTTGTGGAAGAAGAAGAAGCGGGGGGTCCTCCTTTAAAGTTCCGAAAAGATCGAAAATTATTCTGTTTACCCCTCATTTTAACCGACCTATCCTGAGGTAGGGCATGGCCCTTACCTCCTGTAATATCAGAAAGGATCTCCTTCAATTCCGTCCCAAAAAGGGTCTTACCTTTAAAGGGAATAGCTAAAAGTATATGTTTTGATGACACATCAGCAGACCAAGATTTGAGCCACAATGCTCTACGTGCTAAAATAGCAAATCCTGCATTTTTTGCCACTAATTTAGCAATTTGAAAAGCGGCATCAGTAATAAAAGAATTAGCTAGCTTAAGAGCCTTAATTCTATCTAGAATGTCATCTAATGGAGTCTCAACCTTAAGAACTCTTCTAGAGCCTCAAACCAAAAAGGTGCTGTAGTAGTTACTGGAACAATGCAAGCCATAGGTTGTAAAAGAAATCCCTGATTAACAAATAATTTCTTTAGTAGACCCTCTAATTTCTTATCCATAGGATCCTTGAAAGCACAACTATCCTCAATGGGTATAGTAGTACTCTTAGCTAGGGAAGCTTAGGGACCTCTTGCCATGAGTCCCAAATGGTATCTGATATAGGAAACATTTTCTTAAAATTAGGAGAGGGAGAAAATGGTATACCTGGTCTATCCCATTCCTTACTAATAATTTCCGAAATTCTCTTAGGAACCGGAAAAACATCAGTGTAAGTAGGAACTTCAAAATATTTATCCATTTTATACAATTTCTCTGGAGGAATCACAATAGGATCACAATCATCCAGAGTTGCTAAAACCTCCCTAAGCAACAGGCAGAGGTGTTCAAGCTTAAATTTAAATGACATAGCATTCGAATCTGTCTGAGGCAAAACATTCCCTAAATCAGAAATTTCACCCCCAGACAGTAATTCCCTAACCCCCAACTCAGAGCACTGTGAGGGAACATCGGAAATAGCTAATAAAGCATGAGAGGATTCAGTATTTACATTAATACTTGACCTACTGCGTTTACCCTGCAACACTGGTAATTTAGACAATACCTCTGTAAGGGTAGTTGACATAACTGCAGCCATCTCCTGCAGAGTAAAGGAATTAGACGCACTAGAAGTACTACGCGTCGCTTGTGTGGGCATAAAAGTTTGTGACACTTGGGGAGAATTGGATGGCATATCCTGATTCTCTTCAGACTGAGAATCATCCCTAGGCACACTTACTTTATTTAAAATATGCTTTTTACATTGTAAAGCCCTTTCAGTACAAAAGTTACACAATGTTAGAGGGGGTTGCACAATAGCTTCTAAACACATAGAACAATAAGAAACCTCAATGTTAGACATGTTGAACAGACAAGTAATACCACAAAAGTAATGTAAACACTTATTTATAGCATAAAAACACAATTTATGCTTACCTGATAAATTTATTTCTCATGTGGTGTATCCAGTCCACGGATCATCGATTACTTGTGGGATATTCTCATTCCCAACAGGAAGTTGCAAGAGGACACCCACAGCAGAGCTGCTACATAGCTCCTTCCCTCACCACCATATCCAGTCATTCGACCGAAAACAAGCAGAGAAAGGAGAAACCATAGGGTGCAGTGGTGACTGTAGTTTAAATTTAAAAATTACCTGCCTTAAAATGACAGGGCGGGCCGTGGACTGGATACACCACAAGAGAAATAAATTTATCAGGTAAGCATAAATTGTGTTTTCTCTTGTAAGGTGTATCCAGTCCACGGATCATCCATTACTTGTGGGATACCAATACCAAAGCTAAAGTACACGGATGAAGGGAGGGACAAGGCAGGTACTTAAACGGAAGGTACCACTGCCTGTAAAACCTCTCCCCCAAAAACAGCCTCCGAAGAAGCAAAAGTATCAAATTTGTAGAATTTTGAAAAAGTATGAAGCGAAGACCAAGTCGCCGCCTTGCAAATCTGTTCAGACGCCTCATTTTTAAAGGCCCAAGTGGAAGCCACAGCTCTAGTGGAATGAGCTGTAATCCTTTCAGGAGGCTGCTGTCCAGCAGTCTCATAGGCTAAGCGGATTATGCTTCTTAGCCAAAAAGAAAGAGGTTGCCGAAGCCTTTTGACCTCTCCTCCGTCCAGAGTAGACAACAAACAAAGCAGATGTTTGACGAAAATCTTTAGTAACTTGTAAGTAAAACTTTAAAGCACGAACCACGTCCAGATTATGTAATAGACGTTCCTTCTTCGAAGGAGGATTAGGACACAAGGATGGAACAACAATCTCTTGATTGATATTCTTGTTAGATACCACCTTCGGTAAAAACCCAGGTTTGGTACGCAGGACTACCTTATCCATATGAAAAACAGATAAGGAGAATCACATTGTAAGGCAGATAACTCGGAGACTCTACGAGCCGAGGAAATAGCTACCAAAAAAAGAACTTTCCAAGATAAAAGTTTGATATCTATGGAATGAAGAGGTTCAAACGGAACTCCTTGAAGAACCTTAAGAACCAAATTTAAGCTCCATGGTGGAGCAACAGGTTTAAACACAGGCTTGATTCTAACTAAAGCCTGACAAAATGCCTGAACGTCTGGAACATCTGCCAGACGCTTGTGCAAAAGAATAGACAGAGCAAAAATCTGTCCCTTTAAGGAACTAGCTGACAATCCTTTTTCCAAACCTTCTTGGAGAAAAGATAATATCCTGGGAATCCTGACCTTACTCCATGAGTAACCCTTGGATTCACACCAATAAAGATATTTACGCCATATCTTATGGTAAATTTTCCTGGTGACAGGCTTTCGTGCCTGTATTAAAAGGTATCAATGACTGACTCGGAGAAGCCACGCTTTGATAAAATCAAGCGTTCAATCTCCAGGCAGTCAGTCTCAGAGAAATTAGATTTGGATGGTTGAAAGGACCCTGAAGTAGAAGGTCCTGTCTCAGCGGCAGAGTCCATGGTGGAAAGGATGACATGTCCACTAGATCTGCATACCAGGTCCTGCGTGGCCACGCAGGTGCTATCAGAATCACCGATGCTCTCTCCTGCTTGATCTTGGCAATCAGTCAAGGGAGCAGAGGAAACGGTGGAAACACATAAGCCAGGTTGAAAGACCAGGGCGCTGCTAGAGCATCTATCAGAGTCGCCTTGGGATCCCTGGACCTGGATCCGTAACACGGAAGCTTGACGTTCTGGCGAGACGCCATGAGATCCAGTTCTGGTTTGCCCCAACGATGAATCAATTGTGCAAACACCTCCGGATGGAGTTCCCACTCCCCCGGATGAAAAGTCTAACGACTTAGAAAATACGCCTCCCAGTTCTCTACACCTGGGATATGGATAGCTGATAGGTGGCAAGAGTGAATCTCTGCCCAGCAAATTATCTTTGAGACTTCTAACATCGCTAGGGAACTTCTTGTTCCCCCTTGATGGTTGATGTAAGCCACAGTCGTGATGTTGTCCGACTGAAATCTGATGTACCTCAGAGTTGCTAACTGAGGCCAAGCCTGAAGAGCATTGAATATCGCTCTTAGTTCCAAAATATTTATTGGAAGGAGAGTCTCCTCCTGAGTCCACGATCCCTGAGCCTTCAGGGAGTTCCAGACTGCACCCCAACCTAGAAGGCTGGCATCTGTTGTTACAATTGTCCAATCTGGCCTGCGAAAGGTCATACCTTTGGACAGATGGACCCGAGATAGCCACCAGAGAAGAGAATCCCTGGTCTCTTGGTCCAGATTCAGTTGAGGGGACAAATCTGTGTAATCCCCGTTCCACTGACTGAGCATGCATAGTTGCAGCGGTCTGAGATGTAGGCGGGCAAACGGCACTATGTCCATTGCCGCTACCATTAAGCCGATTACTTCCATACACTGAGCCACTGAAGGGCGCGGAATGGAATGGAGAACACGGCAGGAATTTAGAAGCTTTGATAACCTGGACTCCGTCAGGTAAATTTTCATTTCTACAGAATCTATCAGAGTCCCTAGGAAGGAAACTCTTGTGAGTGGGGATAGAGAACACTTTTCCTCGTTCACTTTCCACCCATGCGACCTCAGAAATGCCAGTACTACGTCCGATTGAGACTTGCCAATTTGGAAGTTTGACGCCTGTATCAGGATGTCGTCTAAATAAGGGGCCACTGCTATGCCCCGCGGCCTTAGGACCGCCAGAAGCGACCCTAGAACCTTCGTAAAGATTCTTGGGGCTGTAGCTAATCCAAAGGGAAGAGCTACAAACTGGTAATGCCTGTCTAGAAAGGCAAACCTGAGAAACCGATGATGATCTTTGTGTATCGGAATGTGAAGATAAGCATCCTTTAGATCCACTGTAGTCATATATTGACGCTCCTGGACCATAGATAGGATGGTACGAATAGTTTCCATCTTGAATGATGGAACTGAGGAATTTGTTTAAGATCTTTAGATCCAAAATTGGTCTGAAGGTTCCCTCTTTTTTTGGGAACCACAAACAGATTTGAGTAAAAACCCTGTCCCTGTTCCTCCTTTGGAACTGGATGGATCACTCCCATAACTAGGTCTCGTACACAGTAAGAATGCCTCTCTCTTTATCTGGTGTGCAGATAATTGTGAAAGGTGAAATCTCCCTTTTGGGGGTGAAGCTTTGAAGTCCAGAAGATATCCCTGGGATATAATTTCCAACACCCAGGGATCCTGGACATCTCTTGCCCACGCCTGGGCGAAGAGTGAAAGTCTGCCCCCTACTAGATCCGTTACCGGATAGGGGGCCGTTCCTTCATGCTGTCTTAGAGGCAGCAGCAGGCTTTTTTGACCTGCTTACCTTTGTTCCAGGTCTGGTTTGGTCTCCAGACCGTCTTGGACTGAGCAGCAGTTCCCTCTTGTTTTGCATTAGAGGAAGTTGATGCCGCACCTGCCTTTTAGTTTCGAAAGGCACGAAAATTAGACTGTTTGGCCCTTGATTTGGACCTGTCCTGAGGAAGGGCATGACCTTTTCCTCCAGTGATATCAGCAATAATCTCCTTCAAACCAGGCCCGAATAGGGTCTGCCCCTTGAAGGGAATGTTAAGCAGCTTAGATTTTGAAGTCACGTCAGCTGACCATGATTTAAGCCATAGCGCCCTGCGCGCCTGTATAGCAAAACCAGAATTCTTAGCCGTTAGTTTAGTCAAATGAACAATGGCATCAGAAACAAAAGAATTGGCTAGCTTAAGTGCTCTAAGCTTGCCAAGAATGTCATCCAATGGAGTCGCTACCTATAAGGCCTTCCAGAGACTCAAACCAGAACGCCGCCGCAGCAGCAGTGACAGGAGCAATGCATGCAAGGGGCTGTAGGATAAAACCTTGTTGAATAAATATTTTCTTAAGGTAACCTAATTTTTTATCCATTGGGTCTAAAAAAGCACAACTGTCCTCGACAGGGATAGTAGTACGCTTTGCTAGAGTAGAAACTGCTCCCTCCACCTTAGGGACTGTCTGCCATAAGTCCCGTGTGGTGGCGTCTATAGGAAACATTTTTCTAAAAATAGGAGGGGGAGAGAACGGCACACCTGGTCTATCCCATTCCTTATTAATAATTTCTGTAAACCTTTTAGGTATTGGAAAAACATCAGTACACACCGGCACTGCATAGTATTTATCCAGTCTACACAATTTCTCTGGCACTGCAATTGTATCACAGTCATTCAGAGCAGCTAAAACCTCCCTGAGTAACACGCGGAGGTGTTCAAGCTTAAATTTAAATGTAGAAATATCAGTCAGGTATCTTTCCTGAGTCAGAGACATCACCCACAGACTGAAGCTCTCCTTCCTCAGCTTCTGCATATTGTGAGGCAGTATCAGACATGGTTCTTAAAGCGTCAGTATGCTCTGCATTTCGTCTAACCCCAGAGCTATCTCGCTTACCTCTAAATTCAGGTAGTCTGGCTAATACCGCTGACAGTGTATTATCCATGACTGCCGCCATGTCTTGTAAAGTAAACGCTATGGGCGCCCTGGATGTACTTGGCGCCATTTGAGCGCGAGTCCCTTGAGCGGGAGTCAAAGGATCTGACACGTGGGGAGAGTTAGTCGGCATAACTTCCCCCTCTTCAGATTCCTCTGGTGATACATTTTTTAAAAACATAATATGATCTTTATTGCTTAAAGTGAAATCAGTACATTTGGTACACATTCTAAGAGGGGGTTCCACTATGGCCTTTAAACATAATGAACAAGGAGTTTCCTCTATGTCAGACATGTTTATACAGACTAGCAATGAGACTAGCAAGCTTGGAAAACACTTTGAATCAAGTTAACAAGCAAATATAATAAACGGTACTGTGCCTTTAAGAGAAACAAATTTTGTCAAAATTTGAAAAACAGTGAAAAAAGGCAGTAAATCAAACGAAATTTTTACAGTGTATGTAATAAGCTAACAGAGCATTGCACCCACTTGCAAATGGATGATTAACCCCTTAGTTCAAAAAACGGATCAAAAAAACGATAGACGTTTTTTAACAGTCACAACAAACTGCCACAGCCTGCTGTGGCCCTACTTTCCCCAAAAAACGATTTTGGAAAGCCTTTGAGCCCTTCAGAGATGTCCTATAGTATTCAGGGAACTTCTGAGGGAAGCTGGATATCTCAGTCTGTAATTTTAACTGCGCAAAAAAGCGCTAAAATAGGCCCCTCCCACTCATACTACAACAGTGGAAAGCCTCAGGAAACTGTTTCTAGGCAAAATTTAAGCCAGCCATGTGGAAAAAACTAGGCCCCAATAAAGTTTTATCACCAAAGCATATATAAAAATGATTAAACATGCCAGCAAACGTTTTATATTGCAATTTTATAAGGGTATTACCCCTGAGAGTAAGCATGATACCAGTCGCTATTAAATCACTGTATTCAGGCTTAACTTACATTAATCCGGTATCAGCAGCATTTTCTAGCATTTTCCATTTCTAGAAAAAATTGTAACTGCACATACCTCATAGCAGAGTAACCTGCACGCCATTCTCCCGCTGAAGTTACCTCTCTCCTCAGACATATGTGAGAACAGCAATGGATCTTAGTTACAACCTGCTAAGATCATAGAAAACTCAGGCAGATTCTTCTTCTATTTACTGCCTGGGATAAAATAGTACAACTCCGGTACCATTTAAAATAAACTTTTGATTGAAGATAAAAAAACTAACTATATTTCACCACTCTCTCTTACTACCTCCATGCGTGTTGAGAGTTGCAAGAGAATGACTGGGTATGGCAGTTAGGGGAGGAGCTATAAAACAGCTCTGCTGTGGGTGTCCTCTTGCAACTTCCTGTTGGGAATGAGAATATCCCACAAGTAATGGATGATCCGTGGACTGGATACACCTTACAAGAGAAACAGACTGCATAACCACCAACATAGCACATGATTTTTTTTAACCTTATTATCACCCAAGTCCATGATATAGGAAAAAATGGACCACTTAGTAGCATGTGCTAACTTGTAGTAGGGCAAGAATCATAGCAGGCAATAGTGACAGAAGCATGCATGTAGTAATCTGCAGACAGACTGCAAGAACACTGCAGACATCCAGCAAGCAGTGAACCCCATATACAATCCTGCCTGCTCCTACAGGATTGCGCTGTATAGGTGAGGGTAACTGGCAAGGGGGGGATAGTCAGCCCCAATCCGTAATTCACCTGGAAACCCCATAAGTCCTGGAGAAAAAAACAGCAGCGCTACCCAGAGTACCAACAGATTGGGGACATATAGAAGTAGTATTCTGTGATTGCTATACAGAGTTAAGGCAAGTGTTACATAGTTGAGCGTTAGGACAGACCGTAATCAACTTGCAAAGCAAGCACTAATAAACTCTTTGGACCTACCCCCTAATGGGTATAACTGAGGAGGGGCAGCTCCAGTTCCAGCATCCGGAAATGACACACTTGATTACTAACAACGCAACTGTATGCAAGACTCCCGCGTCAACTACGACGCCGGAAGTGACGAACTAGCGTCAACTAACGTACTTTTCACGCCAAAAAAATTCACAAAGTCTAGCATTTGGCGCACACGCGGGCCTAATGCTGCCAGCAATCTGAAAGTAAAAAGTAGTCAATTTGAAAAAAAAGAGACTAAACCCCAGGTAAGAAAAAATATTTCTTAATATGTTTAATTTCCCAAATATGAAACTGACAGTCTGCACAAGGAAATATATTTGCAATGAGTCAGGTTCATGTAAGTACAATACATATATTTAGAACTTTATATAAATGCATAAAGTGTCAGACCATAGCTGGGGTGTCTTAAGTAATAAAAAACATACTTACCAAAAAGACAACCATCCACATATAGCAGATAGCCAGACCAGTACTGAAACAGTTATCAGTAGAGGTAATGGTATATGAGAGTATATCGTCGATCTGAAAAGGGAGGTAGGAGATGAATCTCTACGACCGATAACAGAGAACCTATGAAATAGACCCCCGTTAGGAAAATCATTGCATTCAATAAGTGATACTCCCTTCACATTCCTCTGACATTCGCTGTACTCTGAGAGGAATGGGGTTTCAAAATGCTGAGAAGCGCATGTCAACGTAGAAATCTTAGCACAAACTTGCTTCACCACCTCCATAGGAGGCAAAGTTTGTAAAACTGATTTGTGGGTGTGGTGGGGGGTGTATTTATAGGCATTTTGAGGTTTGGGAAACTTTGCCCCTCCTGGTAGGAATGTATATCCCATACGTCACTAGCTCATGGACTCTTGCCAATTGCATGAAAGAAATATAAATTAACAGTACTGAAAAACATAATTTATGCTTACCTGATAAATTCCTTTCTTCTGTAGTGTGATCAGTCCACGGGTCATCATTACTTCTGGGATATTACTCCTCCCCAACAGGAAGTGCAAGAGGATTCACCCAGCAGAGCTGCATATAGCTCCTCCCCTCTACGTCACTCCCAGTCATTCGACCAAGGACCAACGAGAAAGGAAAAGCCAAGGGTGAAGTGGTGACTGGAGTATAAATTAAAAAATATTTACCTGCCTTAAAAACAGGGCGGGCCGTGGACTGATCACACTACAGAAGAAAGGAATTTATCAGGTAAGCATAAATTATGTTTTCTTCTGTTAAGTGTGATCAGTCCACGGGTCATCATTACTTCTGGGATACCAATACCAAAGCAAAAGTACACGGATGACGGGAGGGATAGGCAGGCTCTTTATACAGAAGGAACCACTGCCTGAAGAACCTTTCTCCCAAAAATAGCCTCCGATGAAGCAAAAGTGTCAAATTTGTAAAATTTGGAAAAAGTATGAAGCGAAGACCAAGTTGCAGCCTTGCAAATCTGTTCAACAGAGGCCTCATTCTTGAAGGCCCAAGTGGAAGCCACAGCTCTAGTAGAATGAGCTGTAATTCTTTCAGGAGGCTGCTGTCCAGCAGTCTCATAAGCTAAACGAATTATGCTACGAAGCCAAAAAGAAAGAGAGGTAGCGGAAGCTTTTTGACCTCTCCTCTGCCCAGAGTAAATGACAAACAGAGAAGACGTTTGTCGAAATTCCTTAGTTGCCTGTAAGTAAAATTTTAGAGCACGGACTACATCCAGGTTGTGCAGTAGACGTTCCTTCTTTGAAGAAGGATTTGGGCATAAAGAAGGAACAACAATCTCTTGATTGATATTCCTGTTAGTAACTACCTTAGGTAAGAACCCAGGTTTAGTACGCAGGACTACCTTATCCGAATGAAAAATCAAATAAGGAGAATCACAATGTAAGGCTGATAATTCAGAGACTCTTCGAGCCGAGGAAATAGCCATTAAAAATAGAACTTTCCAAGATAACAACTTTATATCAATGGAATGAAGGGGTTCAAACGGAACGCCCTGTAAAACATTAAGAACAAGGTTTAAACTCCATGGTGGAGCAACAGTTTTAAACACAGGCTTAATCCTGGCCAAAGCCTGACAAAAAGCCTGGACGTCAGGAACTTCTGACAGACGTTTGTGTAACAGAATGGACAGAGCTGAGATCTGTCCCTTTAATGAACTAGCAGATAAACCCTTTTCTAAACCTTCTTGTAGAAAAGACAATATCCTAGGAATCCTAACCTTACTCCAAGAGTAACCTTTGGATTCACACCAATATAGGTATTTACGCCATATCTTATGGTAAATCTTTCTGGTAACAGGTTTCCTAGCCTGTATTAAGGTATCAATAACTGACTCAGAAAACCCACGTCTTGATAAAATCAAGCGTTCAATTTCCAAGCAGTCAGCTTCAGAGAAGTTAGATTTTGATGTTTGAAGGGACCCTGTATCAGAAGGTCCTGTTTCAGAGGTAGAGACCAAGGTGGACAGGATGACATGTCCACCAGGTCTGCATACCAAGTCCTGCGTGGCCACGCAGGTGCTATTAGAATCACTGATGCTCTCTCTTGTTTGATTCTGGCAATCAATCGAGGAAGCAACGGGAAGGGTGGAAACACGTAAGCCATCCTGAAGTCCCAAGGTGCTGTCAGAGCATCTATCAGGACTGCTCCTGGATCCCTGGATCTGGACCCGTAACGAGGAAGCTTGGCGTTCTGTCGAGACGCCATGAGATCTATCTCTGGTTTGCCCCAACGTCGAAGTATTTGGGCAAAGACCTCCGGATGAAGTTCCCACTCCCCCGGATGAAAAGTCTGACGACTTAAGAAATCCGCCTCCCAGTTCTCCACTCCCGGGATGTGGATTGCTGACAGGTGGCAAGAGTGAGACTCTGCCCAGCGAATTATCTTTGATACTTCCATCATAGCTAGGGAGCTTCTTGTCCCTCCCTGATGGTTGATGTAAGCTACAGTCGTGATGTTGTCCGACTGAAACCTGATGAACCCCCGAGTTGTCAACTGGGGCCAAGCCAGGAGGGCATTGAGAACTGCTCTCAATTCCAGAATGTTTATTGGCAGGAGACTCTCCTCCTGACTCCATTGTCCCTGAGCCTTCAGAGAATTCCAGACGGCACCCCAACCTAGAAGGCTGGCGTCTGTTGTTACAATTGTCCAGTCTGGTCTGCTGAATGGCATCCCCCTGGACAGATGTGGCCGAGAAAGCCACCATAGAAGAGAATTTCTGGTCTCTTGATCCAGATTCAGAGAAGGGGATAAGTCTGAGTAATCCCCATTCCACTGACTTAGCATGCACAGTTGCAGTGGTCTGAGGTGTAAGCGTGCAAAGGGTACTATGTCCATTGCCGCTACCATTAAGCCGATTACCTCCATGCATTGAGCCACTGACGGGTGTTGAATGGAATGAAGGGTGCGGCAAGCACTTTGAAGTCTTGTTAGCCTGTCCTCTGTCAGGTAAATCTTCATTTCTACAGAATCTATAAGAGTCCCCAGGAAGGGAACTCTTGTGAGTGGAACGAGTGAACTTTTCTTTTCGTTCACCTTCCATCCATGTGACCTTAGAAATGCCAGCAAATAAACTTGTAACTTGGAAATACAATTCAATTAGAATAATATTAAAACGTACTGTGCCTTTAAGAAGCACAGAAGATCTATGACAGTTGAAAATTAATAAATTGAAACAGTTATAGCCTCAATCCTTGTAAATAACACAACTTTAGCAAAGGTTTAATCCCATTAGCAAAGATAACAAATTCTGAAAGCAGGAAACAAATTACAGAATAAACGTTTTTTATCTCAGTCAAACTATAATTCTCACAGCTCTGCTGAGAGAAATTGCCTCCCTCAAAATAAGTTTTGAAGACCCCTGTAGAGATGAACCGGATCATGCAGGGAATACAATGAGTTGCTGACTGAAATATTTGATGCGTAGTAAAAGCGCCAAAAAACGGCCCCTCCCCCTCACACACAGCAGTGAGGGAGAACAGAAACTGTCAGAAAACAGATTAAGCAACTGCCAAGTGGAAAAATAGTGCCCAAACATTTATTCACTCAGTACCTCAGTAAATGAAAACGATTTTACATTCCAGCAAAAACGTTAAACATAATCTCTAGTTATTAAACAGCTTTATGTATTTCTTACAGTGTAATTCTAGTGAAGTACCATTCCCCAGAATACTGAAGTGTAAAGTATACATACATGACATTATATCGGTATGGCAGGATTTTCTCATCAATTCCATTGTCAGAAAATAAAAACTGCTACATACCTCTATGCAGATTCATCTGCCCGCTGTCCCCTGATCTGAAGTTTACCTCTCCTCAGATGGCCGAGAAACAGCAATATGATCTTAACTACTCCGGCTAAAATCATAACAAAAACTCTGGTAGATTCTTCTTCAAACTCTGCCAGAGAGATAATAACACACTCCGGTGCTATTTTAAAATAACAAACTTTTGATTGAAGATATAAAACTAAGTATAATCACCATAGTCCTCTCACACATCCTATCTAGTCGTTGGGTCCAAGAGAATGACTGGGAGTGACGTAGAGGGGAGGAGCTATATGCAGCTCTGCTGGGTGAATCCTCTTGCACTTCCTGTTGGGGAGGAGTAATATCCCAGAAGTAATGATGACCCGTGGACTGATCACACTTAACAGAAGAAATAAAGTGCAATACGAAAGTAGAAGAAACAGTAAATAAATAAATGTTATGAGGTTTCCAAAAATTATTGTAACAACAACAAAGTAAGTAATCTGCTTTAAAAACTACCCCCAATTTGCTCCTAGTATTGGGATCTTACCCCCTCCAGACTAATCACTCAGCAGGGAGCAGAGTTGCTGCAAGGAAGATGAATGCCGGCAGAGTGAAGCAGAACGAAGCAGAAAAGGCATGCAAAGAGGAAATGTATAAACTGCTTTAGTGCTGGAAAAAATATACTGCAGCACTGCACACACATAAAAATGCTGTTATTGAAAAAGTGTGTTCCCCTGACCTCAAAAATGCCCCCTCACTGCGCAAGTAATAAGTGCTCTGCCAAAACACCTTGGGACATACACTTGCGCCAAAACAGAACCATCCATGCAAGATTCATTATGAGCCAGGATAAGTGCCAGAAGGAAAGTAGTCCGGGAGCTCTTAAAGGGGCAGTCTACCATAGAATTGTTATTGTTTTAAAAGATAGATAATCCCTTTATTCCCCAGTTTTGCATAACCAACAGTTATATTAATATACTCTTTACCTCTGTGATAACCTTGTATCTAGGAACCTTCTTCCAGCCCCCTGATCACATGACTGACTGCTTATTATCCATTGTCTTAAATTTAGCATTGTTTTGTGCTAAATCTTAAATAACCCCCTGTGCCTGAACACAGCGTTATCTATATGGCCCACGTGTACTTTGTCTCTTTGTGTTGAAAAGAGATTTAAAAAGCATGTGATAAGAGGCAGCCCTCAAAGGCTTAGAAATTAGCATATGAGCATACCTATGTTTAGTTTAAACTAAGAATACCATGAGAAAAAAGCAAATTTGATGATAAAAGTAAATTAGAAAGTTGATTAAAATTAAAAGTCCTATCTGAATAATGAAAGTTTAACTTATACAAGACTGTCCCTTTAAAGTTGCTACAAGACTGTCTCTTTAAAGTTGCTACAGTCTTAAAGGGGGCAACATCAAATGCGCACCAACATACTGACTTAGTGCATACAGTGCTAAATAACTACTCAAGTACTTTTATAATTACTTATTAGCAGAAATCTCACAGACTTGACTAATTTTGGCTATGCTGTACACTATTAAATGTATCTATTGATAGCCTGCGGGCTGGGTGAAAAAAGCAGGTACTTGCCCAGCATCTGCCAACTTCACTGATCTTACCCTGAAACAAATGAAAGATTCCATCTAGTACTGTAACTTACAGTAGAGCATATACTGAAGGAGTACATCATGAGGCCTTAAAGGAAGAGACTAAAGGACCAGTCCCAGGGACACATGAAGCAAGCTTGTGACCACAACTCCTGCAGATTCGATAAAAAAATAAATAGAATCCTGAGCACCTCTATCATCAGCAGCTACTAGAGACGCAAAGAAAGACTGGGAGGTACAGGGATGTAGGAAGAATATAAAAGCTCTGGTGTACGAAAGTCTTTGCCTTTGCCAGGTGATGGATAATAACAATTAAGGAATTGTGGACTCTCACTACCTTAGAAAATAAATTATATTAAAAATAAAATTGCAAAATATTTCTATTATTTATTTTACACCCTTTTCTAATAACTGACATCTGAAAATTGTGGGTTTTCCAGTTCCAAGAATTGGAGGTGCACACCAAGACTTTACAACTCTATTCTTGCCACATATATGTACATAAAGACAACCTAGGCCCAGAGTCAACAAATCTGTTCAAAATTTAGGAGCCAAGAAGAATATTTACGAGTCTAGGCTACCCTGGTCTAAGTGTCCAAATTGGCTACTCCAAATAAAGCAAATGGTTGACCTGGCTGTGTGGTATAAAGCATTTTTCTGCTGGAAAAACATAATTTATGCTTACCTGATAAATTTATTTCTCTTGTGATGTATCGAGTCCACAGATTCATCCTTACTTGTGGGATATTCTCCTCCCCTACAGGAAGTGGCAAAGAGAGCACCCACAGCAGAGCTGCCTATATAGCTCCCCCCTTAGCTCTACCCCCCAGTCATTCGACCGAAGGCTAGGAAGAAAAAGGAGAAACCATAGGGTGCAGTGGTGACTGAAAGTTTAAAAATATATATGCCTGTCTTAAAAAACAGGGCGGGCCGTGGACTCGATACATCACAAGAGAAATAAATTTATCAGGTAAGCATAAATTATGTTTTCTCTTGTAAGATGCATCAAGTACACGGATTCATCCTTACTTGTGGGATACCAATACCAAAGCTTTAGGACACAGATGAAGGGAGGGACAAGACAGGGACCTTAAATGGAAGGCACCACTGCTTGTAGAACCTTTCTCCCAAAAATAGCCTCCGAAGAAGCAAAAGTATCGAATTTGTAAAATTTGTAAAAAGTATGAAGCGAAGACCAAGTCGCCGCCTTACAAATCTGTTCAACAGAAGCCTCATTTTTAAAAGCCCATGTGGAAGCCACTGCTCTAGTAGAATGAGCAGTAATCCTTTCAGGAGGCTGCCGTCCAGCAGTCTCATAGGCCAACCGGATGATTCTTTTCAGCCAAAAGGAAAGAGAGGTAGCCGTGGCCCTTTGACCTCTCCGTTTAGCAGAATAAACAACAAACAAAGAAGATGTTTGACGGAAATCTTTAGTTGCTTGTAAGTACAATTTTAAAGCACGAACCACATCAAGATTGTGTAACAGACGTTCCTTCTTAGATGAAGGATTAGGACACAAAGAAGGAACCACAATCTCTTGATTGATATTCTTATTAGAAACAATCTTAGGAAGAAACCCAGGTTTGGTACGTAAAACCACCTTATCTGCATGGAAAACAAGGTAAGGGGAATCACATTGTAAAGCAGATAGCTCAGAAACTCTTCGAGCAACAGGTTTAAATACAGGCTTGATTCTGACCAAAGCCTGACTAAATGCTTTAACGTCCGGGACATCTGCCAGACGTTTGTGAAGTTGAATAGACAAAGCAGATATTTGACCTTAAAGAGAACTAGCAGATAATCCCTTCTCCAGACCCTCTTGGAGAAAAGATAATATTCTAGGAATCCTAATCTTACTCCACGAGTAACCTTTGGATTCACACAAATAAAGATATTTGCGCCAAATCTTATGATAAATCTTCCTGGTGACAGGCTTTCTAGCCTGAATCAGGGTATCAATGACCGATTCAGAGAAACCACGCTTTGATAAAATCATGCGTTCAATCTCCAAGCAGTCAGACGCAGAGAAATTAGATTTGGATGCGTGAACGGGCCTTGAATTAGAAGGTCCCGCCTCATTGGCAGAGTCCACGGTGGAACCGAGGATATGTCCACTAGGTCTGCATACCAAGTCCTGCGTGGCCACGCAGGAGCTATCAGAATTACAGAAGCTCTCTCCTGCTTGATTCTGGCAACCAGACGTGGGAGGAGAGGAAACGGTGGAAATACATAAGCCAGATTGAAGGACCAAGGCACTGCTAGAGCATCTATCAGTACTGCCTTGGGATCCCGGGACCTGGCCCCGTAACGAGGAAGTTTGGCATTCTGACGAGACGCCATCAGATCCAATTCTGGTGTGCCCCATAGCTGAATCAGCTGGGCGAATATCTCCGGATGTGGATTGCTGAGAGATGGCAAGAGTGATCCTCTGCCCACCGGATTATTTTGGTTACCTCCATCATCGCTAGAGAACTCCTTGTTCCTCCCTGATGATTGATATAAGCTACAGTCGTGATGTTGTCCGACTGAAACCTGATGAATTTGGCCGCAGCAAGCTGAGGCCACGCCTGAAGCGCATTGAAAATCGCTCTCAGTTCTAAAATGTTTATCGGGAGGAGAGCTTCCTCCCGAGATCATAAGCCCTGTGCTTTCAGGGAGTTCCAGACTGCACCCCAGCCTAGCATCTGTCGTTACAATCAGCCACTCTGGCCTGCGGAAGCACATTCCCTGAGACAGGTGGTCCTGAGACAACCACCAGAGAAGAGAATCTCTGGTCTCCTGGTCCAGATGCAGTTGAGGAGATAAGTCTGCATAATCCCCATTCCACTGTTTGAGCATGCATAGTTGCAGTGGTCTGAGGTGTAGACGGGCAAAAGGAATTATGTCCATTGCCGCTACCATGAGTCCGATTACCTCCATACACTGAGCCACTGATGGCCAAGGAATGGAATGAAGATCTCGCAAGTGGATAAGAGTTTAACTTTCTGACCTCCGTCAGAAATATTTTCATTTCTACCGAGTCTATCAGAGTCCCTAGGAAGGAAACTCTTGTAAGAGGGAAGAGAGAACTCTTTTTTATGTTCACCTTCCACACGTGAGATGTCAGAAAAGCCAACACGATGTCTGTGTGAGACTTGGCTAGCTGGAAAGTCGATGCCTGAATTAAGATGTTGTCTAGATAAGGCGCCACTGCTATGCCCCGTGGTCGTAGAACCGCCAGAAGGGACCCTAGCACCTTTGTGAAAATTCTGGGAGCCATGGCCAACCCGAAAGGAAGGGCCACAAACTGGTAATGCCTGTTTAGAAAGGCGAATCTGAGGAATTGATGATGATCTCTGTGAATAGGGATGTGTATATACGCATCCTTTAAGTCCACGGTAGTCATATATTGACCCTCCTGGATCAGAGGTAGAATAGTCTGAATAGTCTCCATCTTGAATGATGGAACTTTGAGGAACTTGTTTAGAATTTTGAGATCCAAGATTGGTCTGAAGGTTCCCCCTTTCTTGGAAACCACAAAGAGGTTTGAATAAAACCCTAGCCCCTGTTCCTCCTTTGGGACTGGGCGAATAACCCCCATGGTATGTAGGTCTTCTACACAGCGTAAGAACGCCTCTCTCTTTGTCTGGTTTACAGACAATCGAGAAATGTGAAATCTCCCCCTTGGAAGGGAGCCCTTGCATTCCAGAAGATATCCCTGAGACACAATTTCTAAAACCAAGGGATCCTGAACATCTCTCGCCCAAGCCTGAGCAAAGAGAGAGAGTCTGCCCCCTACTAGATCCGGTCCCGGATCGGGGGCTACCCCTTCATGCTGTCTTCGAGGCAGCTGCAGGCTTCTTGGCCTGTTTACCCGTGTTCCAAGCCTGATTAGGTCTCCAGACTGACTTGGATTGGGCAAAATTCCCCTCTTGCTTTGTAGCAGAGGAAGCTGAAGCGGGACCACTCAAAGTTCCGAAAGGAACGAAAATTATTTGGTTTGGCCCTCATCTTATTTGATCTATCCTGAGGGAGGGCATGACCTTTCCCTCCAGTGATGTCTGAAATAATCTCCTTCAGTTCAGGCCCGAATAGGGTCTTACCTTTGAAAGGAATGTTCAAAAGTTTAGATTTTGATGACACATCAGCAGACCAGGACTTAAGCCATAACGCCCTGCGTGCTAAAATGGCAAAACCTGAATTCTTTGCCGCTAATTTAGCCAGTTGAAAAGCGGCATCAGTAATAAAAGAATTAGCCAACTTAAGTGCCTTAATTCTGTCCATAATTTCCTCTAATGGAGTCTCCATTTGAAGAGCCTCTTCTAGAGCCTCAAACCAGAAAGCAGCTGCAGTCGTTACAGGAACAATACACGCAATAGGTTGGAGAGAAAAACCTTGATGAACAAAAATTTTCTTCAGGAGACCCTCTAATTTTTTATCCATAGGATCTTTGAAAGCACAACTGTCCTCGATAGGTATAGTTGTACGCTTAGACAGAGTAGAAATAGCTCCCTCCACCTTAGGAACTGTCTGCCATGAGTCCCTGATTAAGAACCAGGTTGTGGTTTGAAACGTTGTTTGTATGATGGACCCTGTAAAGAGAAAATAAAGGTCTTTTAATCTTTTACTGGAGGCTGGAAAATCATTAATTTGGACATTACATTGGGATTTGGCTAATCCTTTCCTGTGCCCCAGAATATTACCAGAGGTGCTGTCTTTCATTACAATATTTTATCAGATATGGGAAACATTTTCTTAAAAACAGGAGGGGGAGTGAACGGAATACCTGGTCTATCCCACTCCTTAGCAATATCATCCACGATCCTCTTAGGGACTGGAAAAACATCAGTGTAAACAGGAACCTCTAAGTATTTGTCCATTTTACACAATTTCTCTGGGACAACTATAGGGTCAAAATCATCTAGAGGTGCTAATACCTCACTAAGCAATAAGCGGAGGTGTTCAAGCTTAAATTTAAAGGCCGTCATATCAGAATCTGTCTGAGGAAGCATCTTTCCTGAATCAGAAATTTCTCCCTCAGATAACAAATCCCTCGCCCCTTCAGAGCATTGTGAGGGCATATCAGAAACGGCTACTAAAGCGTGAGACGGCTAAGCATTTTTCCTTAACACAGAGCTGTCCCGCTTTCCTTCTAAACCAGGCAGTTTAGATAAAACCTCAGTGAGGGTTGTATTCATAACTGTGGCCATGTCTTGTAAAGTAAATGAATGTGACGCACTAGAGGTACTTGGCGTCACTTGTGCGGGCGTTACTGGTTGTGACACTTGGGGAGAGCTAGATGGCGAACCCTCATTTACTTCTGACTGAGAATCATCTATTGCTCTATTTTAAGTGCTAATATATATTCTTTATAATTTATAGACATATCAGTACATTTGGGACACATTCTAAGAGGGGGTTGCACAATGACTTCCAAACATATTGAACAAGGATTTTCCTTGGTATCAGACATGTTAAACAGGCTAGTAATGTAACAAGCAAGCTTGGAAAACACTGTAATCAAAGTAAATAACACTTAGAAATAAAACGGTACTGTGCCTTTAAGAGAAAAAAAAGCTGCACAAGTTCTGCAAAACAGTGTAAAAAAGCAGTAAACTTAACGAAATTTTTACAGTAGTATCTTACAGCCTTAGTAACTTTGCACAACTATGCAAATAAACAATTAACCCCTTAATGGCAAAACCGAATTGAAAAAACGTCAAATCCGGTAAAAAAGACTTTCAGCACCTTGCCACAGCTCTGCTGTGGCGCCTACCTGCCCTTCATAATGATTTGTGGGGGAAAAACCTCCTTTACAGTCCTCAAACACAGCAGGAACCTCTAGAAAAGCAGATGGATGACTCTTAAGGAAAAGAAACTGCGCAACTGAGGCGCGAAAATAGGCCCCTCCCACCTCACTCAATGTTTTGAGGCCTATTAGAAAAACACCTGAGTGTCTCTTAATTAACTATGTGGGTGTCTTTTATAATATTTGTATGTGGATTAACAGGTTTAAAAAACTTTTTTTGTGCCCTCTGTATGTGTTTTGTTGTGTTTTATTTACACAGTAAATAAATGTACACTATTTTATTAAACGTCACTACCTGCTGGCCGTTAAAATAATAAAAAAAAATAATCTTTAGCCCTGCTGCTGTCTGCTTGCTCGCAGCAGAGCTAAATATAAAAAAAAAAAACAAGCAGGAGTGATCAGAAGAGCCTGGGGTCCAGCTGTTTTGCACGTAATATGAAGATGGCAGAGAGCAGTGCAGATGGGTAAAAGTTAATCCTTTTCCGTTTTGGCGCACTCCTTGTAGCTCCATGTCATTCTCATTAGGGATGCAGCAGGATGCCTGTTACTCCGTATCAATTTGGTAAATACCATAATAGTTGATAAAAATTATAATACTTATTGACAATAAGAAAACAATATGTGGTAATAACTATAATTGTAAGTATAAAATTATTAATTGGTCCAGTATTAATACAACAATATAAACTAGTTAACAATAAAGTCAAATTTTTAAATAGATTAAATTGTTTACTTCTCCATATTAATTGTGCAGTCCATGTTTTTGTTACATGTGACTGCACCAATTAGGTTTATACATTAACCAAGTTTTATGAATAAAAAATACTTTACTGATTGAATCAAAATCCATTAAATAATCACTGACAGGAAATAGAATATATTGTTGTAAATTTACGTTCAGGGTGTCACAATAATAAAGTCAATTCCAAGAGCTGGGGCGTTATTGTTCAATTAAACACTATCATCATCTGTGGTAGTTTGGTGGTGGATACCCAATATATTCACTGTATTTTATAATGATAATTTTGGCCAGTACAATGTTATCTATAAAAACCTTATTTAAAAACAGTTTTGGTTAAAATTATTTTGCGAATCAGGACTAGTAGATTGTTGTCACGAGGGACAAGTAGATTGTCACGAGGGACAAGTAGGTTTGCTTTAAATTTCCACACCCCTGACTGTGTAGCGACCAGCAGATATCCATCACATACCTTTATGCATGCAGCGCCTACCTAAACCACTTACTGTTAGATCGATATTCCCTACGATGAAACGTAAATTCCACCCCCATCATGATATCACCACAAATCAGAAACTATGTAAACACACAAACCTCCAAACTGCAGAGTAGTGCGTACATCTAAAAGAAAAAATTGGAACGATCATAAAAAGTATTAAGGATATCCAACTTCCTTACACAGAAAAGTAAACATGCTTCAAATACATTATTCACTTCTATGTGTGACTATCCACCCTAGTTCTTAAACATAATTTAAACATCGATGTCAGAGAATGTAGACTGCCCTGCTAGGATGTAATTTACCAATCAGGAGCCTAATAGTCACCCCCACGTGTTCAACATCACATCTACATATTTGAAAATAGCATGTGTGAGTGAAATAAATAAAATAAACATTAGTCGAGTGTGAAAAAAGGCCAATAAAGCGACCGAGCAGGGACAACTATAGATATATACTTATAATTTACCTAGGTTTAGTTTTCAACAAAGAATACCATGAAAACAAAGCAAATTTGATGATAAAAGAAAACTAAAAGAAAACTTTAAAAAGTTGTTAAAAACTTCATGTCCTATCTGAATCATGAAAGTTTAGATTTGGCTAGACTGTTCCTTTAAGCTTTATGTAATTAAAGGACTAGTAAATACAGTAGATTTGCATAATCAACAAATGCATGCTAAAAAGGCATACGTATAATATTATGTGAATTCTGGCACAAGCTCAGTAGGAGCTGGTGATTCAAAAAGTGTAAATATATACACGACCATGGAGTGCTCCTCATTTACAAAAAAGGCTCGAGGGACTGCTGTCATGATTCACAGGAGGATAGCTTATGAGGAAATCTAGGTACTAAGGGACCCCCAGGCCAGATTCACTATAGTAGTTTGTAAGCTCGACCATGTCATACACACCCTAGTCTCAGTTTACTTACCCAATTCTCACCAGCCTGCTTGCCTTAGGAAAATCCTTAGATTAATTGACCAACATAAACAGGGCAGAGTCATAATAGCAGGGGACTACAACATGATCTGGGACACTGAATTAGACCGCAAGGCACTAACCCCAATTAAGTCCCCCTCCGAACTAACTCTCCTTTCCACACGCTTCAAATCAATCATGTCTGACTTTGGGTACTATGACATTTGGCGTTCCCTACACGCCACAGATAGAGATTTCACCCATTTCTCCCAGGCACACAAAACCTACTCTAGGTTAGACCACATTTTTTGCTCGGCGGGGACTTTGGACTCAGTGCTCCAATCTAACATCCCCCTATGTCCATGGTCTGACCACGACCCAGTACTTGCGGACTTACAAACTAGTGACCCCTGTTTTCATAAAAACAGATGGTCTCTTCCGTGCAATATTCTAGCAGACATTCCCTTCAGGGAGGAGTTACGAAGAGATCTTATCGATCTCATCCAACTCAATGATAATGGTCAGACAACGGATGATACACTCTGGGGAGCCATTAAGGCAGTCACCAGGGGTTATATCATCCGCAAGCAAGCCCGTCTTAAGAAACTGGCTGGATTGTCTCTTGCACAAGCCCACTGCAAACTTAGGCTACTCGAATCTGCTAACAGAACCAATATTACGGAAGCTCTGTCATCCCAGATCTTGGCAGTACGTTCGCATATTAACCATCTAGAACTGCGACGTACCCAAGAGAATCTCACAAGACTTAAACAATTATTTTATTATAAGGGCAACAGGGCAGACACATTGTTAGCAAATAAATTGCGCCAGCGGAACAGCACGTCTCGCATACACCAAATCTCTTACAACAATAAGATCCACAAACTCCCCTCACAGATAGGGAACTGCTTCTCAGATAACTACTCCAAGCTCTACAACCTTGAGAGTACTGAGATTAAGACCCCTGCCTCCACACAACAGATCAGAAAATTCCTTGATTCTCTACACCTACCGTCCCTATCGACGGATCAACAAGAGTCTTTGACTAACCCGTTCACCCAGCAGGAAGTTAAGCAGGTTATCCAGCGCCTTAAAGCCCTTAAGGCCCCTGGCCCTGATGGATTTCCCGCACAGTTCTACAAAACCTATAGCCAAGAACTGATGCCGCTGCTCCTTAGGTTTTTCAACACTGCCAGACAAGAAGGCAGTTTTAAAAGGGAATTCTTGGAGGCTGAGATCATTATGATCCCTAAGCCAAACAAAGACACCTTTTATTGCCCCAATTATAGGCCTATTTCGCTTATAAATGTGGATATAAAAATCTACTCTAAGCTTATCGCTAATCGAATCTGCAAACTTCTGCCTACTCTAATCAACCCAGACCAAGTAGGGTTTATACATAATCGTGAGGGCCCAGATAACACTAGGCGCCTCATCAACATTGTTTGTGAATCAACGAGAATGAACAAGCCTTTCTCGGTTATCTCTCTTGATGGCGAGAAGGCCTTTGACAGAGTCAGATGGAGCTACCTCTGGGAGACTTGACGCTTTCAAATTCCCCTCAGACATACGTCTCGCGATTCAAGCTCTATATTCCAACCCCACGGCAACGGTCAGGGGGATGGGGTTCCATTCAACTTCATTCCCCATCCATAATGGCACGAGGCAGGGCTGCCCCCTCTCTCCACTCTTGTTTGCCCTGGCAATTGAGCCACTTGCAGAAACAATACGCACTAACAAGGATTTGGTGGGTATCACACTCTCGGGCTCCAAGTATAACATCGCCTTGTTTGCTGACGATGTGACAGTGTTTTCTGCAGACCCACTTCGCACAATCCCTAGACTCCTGGAAATTCTAGAGTCCTTTGGCTCTCTTTCCTTCTACAAACTTAACGCCCCCAAAACTGAAATTTACTGGTGGGGTTTCCCCCACAGCTATGTTTCAGCCCTCCAAAGGCAATTTGACTTCAAATGGTCTAGTAAGTGGATCACCCATCTTGGAGTTAAAATATCTAATGACCTGAAGCAGATGGTCAAGCATAACTTTTTACCCCTGCTGGCAGACCTGCGAGCATTAAGTATTTCTTGGATGGGCCGTATAGCCTCCCTTAAGATGTCGTTCCTCCCGCGGCTCACCTATCTGTTTAGATGCCTCCCAATCAGAATACCCACCCACCTTCTGCTACAATTCCAAAGCGAGTGCACCAAATTTATCTGGCAGAACAAAACCCCCAGAATAGCACATAAAACCCTCCAGTTCCCGGTCCAGATGGGGGGACTGGCCTCCCCATCCATAGTGAAGTACTACGAGGGAGCCATGCTCACGCATATCTCTCAGTGGGGAGTAATTAACTCACAAGATAGGTGGAGAGATATCGAACAAGCTTCACTGCCCTTTGATATCTATTTAAAGGACCTAATCTGGACCCCGGCCCATAGCCGTAGAACCTTGAACATACATAACTATGTAGTCGTGGAGTGCCTGGCAATTTGGGATAAGATCCGGCACCGCAAACTGATTGCGCCGCATCCCTCCCCGATCACTTCTATTCCAGGCCTCTTCACCGGCCTCCCTGAAACACACCCCAACGCGTGGGCTAGGATAGGTGTGAAGCAAGTCTCAGACTTTTGGTCTGAGTCCAGTGGAGACGGTTATCTCTCGCTGCCTAAGGACAGACCTTGTGAAGATATCCAGCCCTACCTCCACTTCGAACTAACTAGGGTTAAGAGCTTCCTCTCTAGCTGGGGATTTTCCCCCTCCACTCCGCGTCAACTTACCCCTTGGGAATCTGTGTGGAGAGGTGGGCGTAGACTCCACAGGCCCCTTTCGAGACATTGTCTGCTGGAGGGTACGGTGCCCCCAGACCTGGCCCCACACTTGAGTAAGTGGGATACCATCCTTCACACTCAAATTTCGGCTAATGCCTGGCAGGGGTCCCTCACCTTAACCAAAAAATCTTTGCATTGTGTGACAATGTTCGAAACACACTATAAAGTCATCTCTCAATGGTATCTGGTCCCACTGCGGTTATCTAAGATGTTTCCGACGTCTTCTCCACAATGCTGGAGGGACTGCGGTGCCCAGGGAAGCATGCTCCACATTTGGTGGGAATGCCCCAGGTTGTCTCCTTTGTGGGACATATGCTTCCGCACTCTATCTACTCTCAAGATTCACTTACCTAAAAACCCCGCCACAGCACTTCTACATCTAAATTTGCACGTCCTCCCTAAACACCAGCAGATCTTTTGCATTTATCTCTTTTCCTCAGTTAAAACTAGTATTGCTAGATGCTGGAGGAGGGCTTCTCCCCCTAGTTGGCCGGATATTCGTAGAAATATGGCTTACCTGCACGCTATGGAAAGAGACATTTTCTATAATCTGGACAGAAGCGACCTTTTTGAGTTGGTTTGGGCTGACTGGACGGACACGCACAACATCACATGGCTCCCCCAGGTCAGAGTATAAAAATATACGCTTCATCTGCCTCAGAGGATTCCCAATAGGAATTCCCCCCCCACCTTCCCCACCATTGTATGTGGACAATAAATTTGTTAATCTGTATATTGCTAAACTTTTTAACACTCAGTATTCTATAATATATTCTTTAATATATAGGAGAATTGTCTACATCAGAAAGTCAGACATATCCGATATTATCTAAGCCCCCTTCCCATAGCCTCTGGTTAGGCGCTTTCTGATATACAACTACCTTTAAATCCACTGTAGTCATATATTGACCCTCCTGGATCATAGCTAGGATGGTACGAATACTTTCCATCTTGAATGATGGAACTCTGAGGAATTTGTTTAAGATCTTTAGATCCAAAATTGGTCTGAAGGTTCCCTCTTTTTTTGGGAACCACAAACAGATTTGAGTAAAAACCCTGTCCCTGTTCCTCCTTTGGAACTGGATGGATCACTCCCATAACTAGGAGGTCTCGTACACAGTGTAAGAATGCCTCTCTCTTTATCTGGTGTGCAGATAATTGTGAAAGGTGAAATCTCCCTTTTGGGGGGGAAGCTTTGAAGTCCAGAAGATATCCCTTGGATATAATTTCCAACACCCAGGGATCCTGGACATCTCTTGCCCACGGCTGGGCGAAGAGCGAAAGTCTGCCCCCTACTAGATCCATTACCGGATAGGGGGCTGTTCCTTCATGCTGTCTTAGAGGCAGCAGCAGGCTTTTTGGCCTGCTTACATTTGTCCCAGGTCTGGTTTGGTCTCCAGACCGTCTTGGACTGAGCAAAAGTTCCCTCTTGTTTGCATTAGAGGAAGTTGATGCCGCACTTGCCTTGGAGTTTCGAAAGGCACGAAAATTAGACTGTTTGGCCCTTGATTTGGACCTGTCCTGAGGAAGGGCATGACCTTTTCCTCCAGTGATATCAGCAATAATCTCCTTCAAACCAGGCCCGAATAGGGTCTGCCCCTTGAAGGGAATGTTAAGCAGCTTAGATTTTGAAGTCACGTCAGCTGACCATGATTTAAGCCATAGCGCCCTGCGCCAGTCTACACAATTTCTCTGGCACTGCAATTGTATCACAGTCATTCAGAGCAGCTAAAACCTCCCTGAGAAACACGCGGAGGTGTTCAAGCTTAAATTTAAATGAAGAAATATCAGAATCAGGTTGCATCATCTTTCCTGAGTCAGAAACATCACCCACAGACTGAAGCTCTCCTTCCTCAGCTTCTGCATAATTTGAGGCAGTATCAGACATGGTTCTTAAAGCGTCAGTATGCTCTGCATTTCGTCTAACCCCAGAGCTATCTCGCTTACCTCTAAATTCAGGTAGTCTGGCTAATACCGCTGACAGTGTATTATCCATGACTGCCGCCAAGTCTTATAAAGTAATCGCTATGGGCGCCCTAGATGTACTTGGCGCCATTTGAGCGTGAGTCCCTTGAGCAGGAGTCAAAGGATCTGACACGTGGGGAGAGTAAGTCGGCATAACTTCCCCCTCGTCAGATTCCTCTGGTGATAAATTTTTTTAAAAGACAGAATATGATCTTTATTGCTTAAAGTGAAATCAGTACATTTGGTACACATTCTAAGAGGGGGTTCCACCATGGCTTTTAAACATAATGAACAAGGAGTTTCCTCTATGTCAGACATGTTTGTACAGACCAGCAATGAGACTAGCAAGCTTGGAAAACACTTTAAATCAAGTTAACAAGCAAATATAAAAAACGGTACTGTGCCTTTAAGAGAAACAAATTTTGTCAAAATTTGAAAAACAGTGAAAAAAGGCAGTAAATCAAACGAAATTTTTACAGTGTATGTAATAAGTGGCCCTACCTTCCCCAATAAACGACTTTGGAAAGCCTTTGAGCCCTTTAGAGATGTCCTATAGCATACAGGGGACTCCTGAGGGAAGCTGGATGTCACAGTTTGTAATTTTAACTGCAACAACTGTAACTTTTATACTACAACAGTGGAAAGCCTCAGGAAACTGTTTCTAGGCAAAATTTAAGCCAGCCATGTGGAAAAAACTAGGCCCCAATAAAGTTTTATCACCAAAGCATATATAAAAACGATTAAACATGCCAGCAAACGTTTTATATTGCAATTTTATAAGGGTATTACCCCTGAGAGTAAGCATGATACCAGTCGCTATTAAATCACTGTATTCAGGCTTAACTTACATTAATCCGGTATCAGCAGCATTTTCTAGCATTTTCCATTTCTAGAAAAAATTGTAACTGCACATACCTCATAGCAGAGTAACCTGCACGCCATTCTCCCGCTGAAGTTAACTCTCTCCTCAGACATATGTGAGAACAGCAATGGATCTTAGTTACAACCTGCTAAGATCATAGAAAACTCAGGCAGATTCTTCTTCTATTTACTGCCTGGGATAAAATAGTACAACTCCGGTACCATTTAAAATAACAAACTTTTGATTGAAGATAAAAAAAACTAACTATATTTCACCAATCTCTCTTACTACCTCCATGCGTGTTGAGAGTTGCAAGAGAATGACTGGATATGGCAGTTAGGGGAGGAGCTATATAACAGCTCTGCTGTGGGTGTCCTCTTGCAACTTCCTGTTGGGAATGAGAATATCCCACAAGTAATGGATGATCCGTGGACTGGATACACCTTACAAGAGAAATACAAGCTAGAAGTTTGACTGAAATCTAAAATTGCTTGGAGATAGAACTTACAAATTATGTAATATCCGCTACCTAGAGTTGGCGGGAGCTAAACACAATGATGGAACAATCTCTTAATTGGTATTTTACTTTAGGAAGAAAATTATATTTAGTGCAAAGTATAGCCTTTATGTTAAAGAGATTGCTAAAAGAAAGAGTACTTTCCCAGTTAATAGACCATAGCAATGTAATGCAAAGGTTCAAGAAAAGAACCTTGTAATATATAGAAAAGTAAGTTCAGATTCCAAGGTGGAGTAATAGGTTTCATCAGTGGCCTAATTCTAACTAACGCCTGAACAAAAGTCAGAACCAGTTCACACATGGTAATGTAATTGCCAATAGCGATATAGAATTCCTCTCTGCCCAAGACAGAGTAATAGACTCTTCCTGCATTACCAGTGGACTGCAGTTAACCCCCCGTGATAACTTAGGTAGGTCACCATCATGATGTTGTTCGACAGGAAACGGATAAACTTTTCTCCTTCAAAAGAGACCAGGGCTGACTAGCCTGAAGAACGCTAGAAGTTCCATAATGTTGATTGGTAACCTTGCCTCAAGATGATAACAAACTCCTTGCAATCTTCGAGAAATCTAGACCAGGCCCCAGTCAGAGAGACCCGGTGTTTGTTGGTACAATAGACCAAGACTAATGAAGAAATGGAAGCCCCAAAAGACAAAGACAGACTTTGAGTCTTTAAAGGGACAGTATAGACCCAAAAAAAAATTAAAAAAAAAAAAACTTTATTGCCTATATCAATAGATAACCTACAAAACATTTATGCAAAGAAAAAACGAGTGTATAATGTCCCTTTAAGAAAAATATTGACGGATAAATCCAAAGCAATCTGGGAGCCAAATGTAGATAATTTATTAAATACTAATGTAGCATAGCCATTAAAAGGTGTCTCAAGTGAAGAGGGGGGCTAAAGAAACAGATAGAAGCAGCATCCAAAAAAAAACTACCGCCTCCACTCACTGAGCTACCAATGGATGGATTTCATTCTAGGAAGAGACACACCCTCTGAATCTTAATAATGCAACATTCCATCAGGAAAATAGATGCATAAGGATTGAGTTTATTATAACTCCTGTAAAATGCTACCCTCATAGCAGGATATAAAGGACCTATAGCTACATTAATACTCCAACTCTTGTCTTGAAATACAAATGTTTGAGAGTCAGAGCAACAGCTGTTGACAGAAAATAAGCTTACACTTGTTATCAGCCAGATAAGGAGCAACTGAAATGTCCTGATTCTGAATACTAGCAAGAGTCTATCCCACACAGAGTGACAAACTGGTACAATTTTGCAGATATACAAAACCTCAGGAACTGAAAATAATCCCTATGTATAGGGAAGTGCAGATATGAATCATTGAGGTCTATAGTAGTCATAAAATGACCTTTGATTAAGGGAAAAAGACGGTGAGGGATGTTCCCATTATACAAGTGGGAATCCAGACTAATATGTTTTAGTATATGAAATCCAGTGTAGGATTGTAAATCCCTTGGACAGATTGGGGTAAAATCTCTTGATCCTGAAATTGAACAGGTAATAGGATTAAATATGCCCCTATACTCCAAATCCTTTAGTAAATGTTGCCACTCAAAGATCATAGACAACACTTGGATAGGACCGTTGGTCAATCAGAGGGACTCTGCTTCAAAGAGAACAAAAAAACTAGATCTCTTGAAGGATAAGAGAATTAGTCCAGATATCTAAACTATTTTCAGGGTACACAAAGTTTAAAAATCCATACAGGACAAATAAAAATCAGATGTAGTATGCATGTAGCTACTTAAGTATTTGCACAGTTAGACCGTTATGTGGTCCTCCTGACTAAAGGATCAGCACATATAGACCAACAGGTACACATTAGATACTTGTACATCCATGTCCAGAGTAAGCAGAGACTGTGTACACTCTCAAAGTAAATATACCATGTGCATAGTTAATGAAAATATACATAATTAACCTCTTAATGACCGAGGACGTGCAGGGTACGTCCTCAAAAAAAAGGCAGTTAACGCCTGAGGACGTACCCTGCACGTCCTCGGTGTGGAAAGCAGCTGGAAGCGATCCTGCTCGCTTCCAGCTGCTTTCCGGTTATTGCAGTGATGCCTCGATATGTGGCCCTCACTCTGTGGCCCTCTCTGCACCGGACATCGATGGCCGGTATCGTTGGTGGGTGGGAGCCGACTTGGGAGGCGGGTGGGCGGCCATCGGTGTGCCGTCAAGGGGGGCGTGACCGTCGGGGGGCACAGGCGCGTGCACGGAGGGTGGCGGGCGGGCACGTGCACGGGGCAGGAGCAGTGAGAACCGCTACACTACGGAAAATGTTTAAAAAGTGGCCTAATCTTGTTTGTGCAAAAGCACAAAAAGAGATCGTGGAGGGGTTGGGGGAAGCACAGTACAGAAAAGTTTAAAAAATTTAAAAAAAAACAAAAACATTTTTTCTTCTAAACTGGGCACTGGCAGACAGCTGCCAGTACCCAAGATGGCGCCCATTAAGTTAGAGTGGGAGGGTTATAGAGCTGTTTGGGGGGGGGGATCAGTGAGGTTGGGGGCTAAGGGGGGAATCGTACACAGCAGCATATATAAATATGCTTTAAAAAAACAAAAAAAAACAAATATAGCTTTTATTTTAGTACTGGCAGACTTTCTGCCAGTACTTAAGATGGCGGGAACAATTGTGGGGTGGGGGAGGGAAGAGAGCTGTTTGGGAGGGATCAGGGGGTCTGATGTTTCAGGTGGGAGGCTGAGCTCTACACTAAATCTAATATTAACCCTGCAAGCTCCCAACAAGCTACCTAATTAACCCCTTCACTGTTAGCCATAATACACGTGTGATGCGCAGCGGCATTTAGCGGCCTTCTAAATACCAAAAAGCAACGCCAAAGACATATATGTCTGCTATTTCTGAACAAAGGGGATCCCAGAGAAGCATTTACAACCATTTGTACCATTTTTTTAATTTGATCGCATTTGGCAGTGAAATGGTGGCATGAAATATACCAAAATGGGCCTAGATCAATACTTGGGGTTGTCTACTACACTACAGCTAAAATTACCCCAAAAAACTCCCTACATGCTCCCTAATTAACCCCTTCACTGCTGGGCATAATACATATGTGGTGCGCAGTGGCATTTAGCGGCATTCTAATTACCAAAAAGCAACACCAAAGTCATATAAGTAGGCTATTTCTGAACAAAGGGGATCCCAGAGAAGAATTTACAACCATTTGTGCCATAATTGCACAAGCTGTTTGTAAATAATTTCAGTGAGAAACCTAAAGTTTGTGAAAAAATTTGTGAAAAAGTGAACGATTTTTTTTATTTGATCGCATTTGGCGGTGAAATGGTGGCATGAAATATACCAAAATGGGCCTAGATCAATACTTTGGGATGTCTACTAAAAAAAATATATATACATGTCAATGGATATTCAGAGATTCCTGAAAGATATCAGTGTTCTAATGTAACTAGCGCTAATTTTGAAAAAAAAAATGGTTTAGAAATAGCAAAGTGCTACTTGTATTTAAGGCCCTATAACTTGCAAAAAAAGCAAAGAACATGTAAACATTGGGTATTTCTAATCTCAGGACAAAATTTAGAAACTATTTAGCAGGGGGGGCGGAGCCAACTAGGAAGCAGAGCAGTCGCACATTTCAGCAGCTCCGGCTAAGAAACATATAAAAACTGATTCCAAAGATTGCACCAGCTCAAATATGTAATTTATAGTATGGCCTGCTCAGCTTAACAATTTGTGCACCTAATTTTGGCGTGAACTCTGCCATTTTCACAGTAACACACGTTCCTGAAGTACTTAGTGCTGACAAGAAGCCCTGAAGTCGGCCATCTTGGGACAATCACTGCAATATCCTCCTAAAGCCCTAAGCCTCCCTCTAACTACAGCTATGCAGGCCGCGGAGCAAATTATGGAGGAGATCCACACCTTTCTACATGAGTGTTGCAGTCTGTTTGAGCGCCCACTCATTTTGGCGCCCCAGCAAGTAGTTACCAATCCTGAAGACCATGCTGGCTGCACGCCCATCTATACAATTGCCCTGCAGGGAGATGGCGTTTTGAGACCCCGGTGCTCCTTATCCTCTGAAGATGTGGCAGCGGAGTGTGGGTTGGCAGAGGCGCACCTGATCAGAAACACCGCGGGCAAATCACCCATGTCGGGACATCTAATATCCCCAGCTGATGTGCGCATCTCCTCCCTGACGCCCGTTAAGCCAGAGCGCACCAGCACAACTCGGCAACACACATCTCTTACGGTGACTAGTATTTACTTCTGGAGCCTGTCGCCGGAGGGTAGGATGAACGATATTACAGACTGGACTAGCTCTCACCTTACTTCACTGAAACCCGATCAGCGGTTTCATTGTCGCTGCCATCGCCATCATACACACGCATGGATCCTACAACGCTCCGGAGTAGAGTAGAAAACTTTCCCTTATGGTATGCTGCGCCACGGCGCCTTCTCTCACCCAGGCCGTGAGTTGCCCAGAGGGATCAAATGTTAATGTGGACATTTGGATTTGCTCCTTTAGACGCCTGCATTGTACATATGTTTATTCCCATGTTATTGAAGGGTTCGAGCCATATATAGGCTTTTACATAATGCTCTGTTTGGGAAGTTATGTTTTCTGCATGTATTGTTACTAGACTAATACAGGATGGTCGCAACTTTCAGTGTTGCTTTAGATCTACACATGAGCCGCATAGGAGACCTCCTCACCGAAAGCTATAAACTCAGTTATCCCACACTCTGAGAGTCAAGGACAGATATTGTAATATGTCTAGTTTATACAGATTCTGATGTTTGATCTATTATAGGCTATTGGTAAATGTTTGCCTGTATACTGTACTTCTCAATTTTTCATTCTGTTATCTAGATGGTGTAGCTTAGTCATAATAGACACACACCCTTCTAATGCTCAGTTTTTATACTTTACAGCTCAAGGATTTTGTCTTCTCCACATTCACTGACTCAATTATACTGTGCTGGCATATAAGGACAACAATACTATGGCTTAAGTGTATTATCTCTTTGCTAACTGGGGGTGTACTTACAAATGTGCTTAGCCTTTTTGAGCTCTATCAGAAGCAGAGTCTCTATATTTATGCACACATATGCCTTCTAGTAACCCCTTATATTTTCCTTTCCCTTGGCTATA
Organism: Bombina bombina; assembly: GCF_027579735.1. NCBI lineage: Eukaryota > Metazoa > Chordata > Amphibia > Anura > Bombinatoridae > Bombina > Bombina bombina. Next base: position 456,385,082 of record NC_069502.1, read on the forward strand.
TATAATCCTTAACCATAAGGGATTGTGTGCGCTGGGCATAGGGCCCGTGCCCAGTTGCTGGGATTCCATTAAGTGATAAGGAAAAATATGATCCCTTATTGAGATTTAAGTACCTTCACACTCTGCTTTATGTCAGTGAATGTCACATGATAGTCCTGCTGCACCTACAGAAGTAGTCGCACTACCACACTTTCTTCCTAGAATATCCCTGTTATAGATGGGTGAGCACTGTGGTTTACTTACATGAGGCATACAAGACCTGCTTATTCATGAACAACAGCATTATCTGTTTTACTATTGACTCGCATGTATGTACCTCTTTATAAGGGGGTGTCGGTGTCCAAGGCTAATATCATTGGAGGCTTTGACATCTCTTATTTCCTATTTAGCAAATGTTTGTTTCGAAGAAAAAAATTTTTTACATTAACTCAGACACTTCATACTACCTTTAAGGCTTTATCGAGCAGGCTGGTCCTGCACTATCCATACTAGGCATTATCCCCTTTTCCGCTGTACTTCAAATAATTTAAGGAAATTGTGCTCTTTCCTACCTTGAGTTTCTTATATAGTCTGGTCCAATAACGGTTTATTTAGCTGCAAGGAACATGACCCATACTTTCTACCTACCTGACTTGACTTACCACCTCCCCCCCCATCCCCTTAATATATCTCCTTTCTTAGAAGAGTGAATTACGTGGTTTATCTAGCCAATACCACAACTTATCTCCCCTCTTTTGTAGTTACATTGACAACTATACCGCAATCCTAACCACTTTTTTCATAGTGGCTTTTCCAGTGTTGCAACGCGATATCAGTTTTTCACCTTATCTAGTTTAGAAACTTATATAATTAGCTATGTGCATCTTTGAATCTTACCATAATGTTGAATTCATTTCTCCTACCTTGTCACGCGACATTGATAAGCCTCACTTACAAATTGAGCTTGAAGTTTTTAAGCCCAATATTTTCTGTTCAGTTATACTACTTATATATAGTGGAATTTATTCTGTTATATTATAAAAAATTAAGGAAGGCACATGAAGGCCATTTTTTATCTCCACATTGTGAAATGTATTCCTCAACTATTGTTTGCATTTATCTCACTTTAAAATTTTAAATACTTTTCATTGGCAAGTATATGCAATCCAAACATCCCTACAGATCTAGAATATGTATAATTATGCATTCTTGTATATTCTTATGTTTATGCAACATTGTGATTCAATGCTTGTAACCTTACTGCCTTTCTATGTGACTTCAATAAAAAGAATTTAAAAAAAAAAAAAAAAAAAAAAGAAACTATTTAGCATAGGTGTTTTTTGGTAGTTGTTGATATGTAACAGATTTTGGGGGTCAAAGTTAGAAAAAGTGTTGTTTTTTTTTTCAATTTTTCCTCATATTTTATAAAAAAAAAATTATAGTCAATTATAAGATTTGATGAAAATAATGGTATCTTTAGAAAGTCCATTTAATGGCGAGAAAAACGGTATATAAATGTGTGGGTACAGTAAATGAGTAAGAGGAAAATTACAGCTAAACACAAACACCGCAAAAATGTAAAAAACATAATTTATGCTTACCTGATAAATTTATTTCTCTTGTGGTGTATCCAGTCCACGGATCATCCATTACTTCTGGGATATTCTCATTCCCAACAGGAAGTTGCAAGAGGACACCCACAGCAGAGCTGTCTATATAGCTCCTCCCCTCACTACCATATCCAGTCATTCGACCAAAAACAAGCAGAGAAAGGAGAAACCATAGGGTGCAGTGGTGACTGTAGTTTAAAACTAAAAAAAAACGTCCTTAAAATGACAGGGAGGGCCGTGGACTGGATACACCACAAGAGAAATAAATTTATCAGGTAAGCATAAATTGTGTTTTCTCTTGTAAGGTGTATCCAGTCCACGGATCATCCATTACTTGTGGGATACCAAAACCAAAGCTAAAGTACAAGGATGAAGGGAGGTACAAGGCAGGTACTTAAACGGAAGGTACCACTGCCTTTAAAACCTTTCTCCCAAAAATAGCCTCCGAAGATGCAAAAGTATCAAATTTGTAGAATTTTGAAAAAGTATGAAGCGAAGACCAAGTCGCCGCCTTGCAAATCTGTTCAACAGAAGCCTCATTTTTAAAGGCCCATGTGGAAGCCACAGCTCTAGTAGAATGAGCTGTAATCCTTTCTGGAGGCTGCTGGCCAGCAGCGTCATAGGCTAAGCGTATTATGCTACTTAGCCAAAAGAAAGAGAGGTTGCCGAACCGCGTCCAGATTGTGTAATAGACGTTCCTTCTTTGAAGAAGGATTAGGACACAAAGACGGAACAACAATCTCTTGATTGATATTCTTATTAGATACCACCTTAGGTAAAAACCCAGGTTTGGTACGCAGAACTACCTTATCTGCATGGAAGATCAGATAAAGGAGAATCACATTGTAAGGCAGATAACTTGGAAACTCTACGAGCCGAGGAAATAGCTACCAAAAAAAGAACTTTCCAAGATAAAAGTTTGATATCTATGGAATGAAGAGGTTCAAACGGAACCCCCTGAAGAACTTTAAGAACCAAATTTAAGCTCCAAGGTGGAGCAACAGGTTTAAACACAGGCTTGATTCTAACTAAAGCCTGACAAAATGCCTGAACGTCTGGGGCATCCGCCAGACGCTTGTGCAAAAGAATAGATAGCGCAGAAATCTGTCCCTTTAAGGAACTAGCTGACAATCCTTTCTCCAATCCTTCTTGGAGAAAAGATAATATCCTGGTAATCCTGACCTTACTCCACGAGTAGCCCTTGGATTCACACCAATGAAGATATTTACACCATATGTTATGATAGATTTTCCTGGTGACAGGCTTTCGAGCCTGAATTAAGGTATCAATGACTGATTCGGAAAAACCACGCTTTGATAGAATCAAGCGTTCAATCTCCAAGCAGTCAGACGTAGAGAAATTAGATTTGGATGTTTGAAGGAACCTTGAAGTAGAAGGTCCTGCCTTAGCGGCAGAGTCCATGGTGGAAAGGATGACATGTCCACCAGATCTGCATACCAAGTCCTGCGTGGCCACGCAGGGGCTATCAAGATCACTGAAGCTCTCTCCTGCTTGATCTTGGCAATCAGACGAGGGAGCAGAGGAAACAGTGGAAACACATAAGCCAGGCTGAAGGACCAGGGCACTGCTAGAGCATCTATCAGCGCTGCCTTGGGATCCCTGGACCTGGACCCGTAACAAGGAAGCTTGGCGTTCTGACGAGACGCCATGAGATCCAGTTCTGGTTTGCCCCAAAGTTGGATCAACTGGGCAAATACCTCCGGATGGAGCTCCCACTCCCCCGGATGAAAAGTCTGCCGACTTAGAAAATCCGCCTCCCAGTTCTCTACTCCTGGGATATGGATAGCTGAGAGATGGCAAGAGTGAACCTCTGCCCATAGAATTATCTTTGAAACCTCCAACATTGCCAGGGGGCTCCTTGTTCCCCCCTGATGGTTGGTATAGGCTACAGTCGTGATGTTGTCCGACTGAAATCTGATGAACCTGACCGCAGCTAGCTGAGGCCAAGCCTGAAGAGCATTGAATATCGCTCTTAGTTCCAGAATGTTTATCGGAAGGAGGGCTTCCTCCTGAGTCCACGAACCCTGAGCCTTCAGGGAGTTCCAGACTGCACTCCAGCCCAGAAGGCTGGCATCTGTCGTTACTATAGTCCATTCTGGCCTGCGGAAACTCATTCCCTTTGACAGATGGACCCGAGATAGCCACCAGAGAAGAGAATCCCTGGTCTCTTGATCCAGATTTAGTAGAGGGGACAAATCTGTGTAATCCCCATTCCACTGATTGAGCATGCAAAGTTGCAGTGGTCTGAGATGTAGGCGGGCAAACGGAACCATGTCCATTGCCGCTACCATTAATCCGATTACCTCCATAGACTGAGCTACTGACGGACGAGAAATGGAATAAAGAGCATGGCAGGAAGTTAGAAGTTTTGACAACCTGACCTCTGTCAGATAAATCTTCATTTCTACTGAATCTATCAGAGTTCCTAGGAAGGAAACTCTTGTGAGAGGTGAGAGAGAACTCTTTCCTTCGTTCACCTTCCACCCGTGAGACCTTAGGAATGCCAGAACAATGTCCGCATGGGACCTGGCGATATGAAAAGTTGACGCCTGTATCAGGATGTTGTCTAGGTAAGGGGCTACTGCTTTACCCCGCGGTCTTAGAACCGCCAGAAGGGACCCTAGAACCTTCGTAAAGATTCTTGGTTCCGTGACTAACCCGAAGGGAAGAGCCACAAACTGGTAATGAAACTGATGATCTCTGTGTATCGGTATATGTAGATAAGCATCCTTTAAATCCACGGTAGTCATATATTGACCCTCCTGGATCATAGGTAGGATGGTTCGAATAGTCTCCATCTTGAAGGATGGGACCCTGAGAAATTTGTTTAGGATCTTGAGATCCAATATTGGTCTGAAAGTTCCCTCTTTCTTCGGAACTATAAACAGATTTGAATAGAAGCCCTGCCCCTGTTCCTCCTTTGGAACTGGGTGGATCACTCCCATAACTAGTAGGTCTTGAACGCAATGTAAGAATGCCTCTCTCTTTATCTGTTTTGCAGATAATTGTGAGAGATGAAATCTCCCCTTTGGAGATGAGGCTTTGAAATCCAGAAGATATCCCTGGGAAACAATCTCCAGAGCCCAGGGATCCTGGACGTCTCTTGCCCAAGCCTGGGCGAAGAGAGAAAGTCTGCCCCCCACTAGATACGGTCCCGGATCGGGGGCTACTCCTTCATGCTGTCTTAGAGGCAGCAGCAGGCTTTTTGGCCTGTTTCCCCTTGTTCCAAGCCTGGTTAGGTCTCCAGACTGGCTTGGACTGAGCAAAATTTCCCTCTTGTTTTGTAGAAGAGGAAGATGAAGCTGCGCCACTCTTGAAGTTTCTTAAGGAACGAAAACAGAATTTATGCTTACCTGATAAATTATTTTCTCCAACGGTGTGTCCGGTCCATGGCGTCATCCATTACTTGTGGGAATATTCTCTTCCCCAACAGGAAATGGCAAAGAGCACAGCAAAAGCTGTCCATATAGCCCCTCCTCAGGCTCCGCCCCCCAGTCATTCGACCGACGGTTAGGAGAAAAAAAGGAGAAACTATAGGGTGCCGTGGTGACTGTAGTGTATAGAGAAAGACATTTTTCAAACCCGATTAAAAAACCAGGGCGGGCCGTGGACCGGACACACCGTTTGAGAAAGTAATTTATCAGGTAAGCATAAATTCTGGTTTCTCCAACATTGGTGTGTCCGGACGACGGCGTCATCCATTACTTGTGGGAACCAATACCAAAGCTTTAGGACACGGATGAAGGGAGGGAGCAAATCAGGTTACCTAAACGGAAGGCATCACAGCTTGCAAAACCTTTCTCCCAAAAACAGCCTCCGAAGAAGCAAAATTATCAAATTTTTAAAATTTGGCAAAAGTGTGCAGAGAAGACCAAGTCGCTGCCTTACATATCTGATCAACAGAAGCCTCGTTCTTGAAGGCCCATGTGGAAGCCACAGCTCTAGTGGAGTGAGCTGTGACTCGTTCAGGAGGCTGCCGTCCGGCAGTCTCATAAGCCAATCGGATAATGCTTTTCAGCCAGAAAGAGGTAGCCGTAGCTTTTTGTCCTCTCCTCTTACCAGAGTAAACGACAAACAAAGATGAGGTTTGTCTAAAATCCTTAGTTGCTTCTAAATAAAACTTTAAAGCACGAACTACATCTAAATTGTGTAACAAACGTTCCTTCTTTGAAACTGGATTCGGACACAGAGAAGGAACAACTATTTTCTGGTTAATATTCCTGTTGGAAACAACCTTCGGAAGAAAACCAGGCTTAGTACGCAAAACGACCTTATCTGAATGGAACACCAGATAGGGTGGATTACACTGCAAAGCAGATAATTCAGAAACTCTTCTTGCAGAAGAAATAGCAACCAAAAACAGAACTTTCCAAGATAGTAACTTGATATCTATGGAATGTAAGGGTTCAAACGGAACCCCTTGAAGAACTGAAAGAACTAAATTTAGACTCCAAGGAGGAGTCAAGGGTCTGTAAACAGGCTTGATTCTGACCAAAGCCTGTACAAAAGCTTGTACATCTGGCACAGCTGCCAGTCGTTTGTGTAACAAGACAGATAAAGCAGAAATCTGTCCTTTTAGAGAACTCGCTGACAATCCCTTATCCAAACCTTCTTGGAGAAAGGATAGGATCTTAGGAATTTTAATCTTACTCCAGGAGAATCCCTTGGATTCACACCAACAGATATATTTTTTCCATATTTTATGGTAAATCTTTCAAGTCACAGGTTTTCTGGCTTGGACCAGAGTATCTATCACTGAATCTGAAAATCCACGCTTGGATAAAATCAAACGTTCAATTTCCAAGCAGTCAGCTGCAGAGAAACTAGATTTGGATGTTCGAATGGACCTTGTACTAGAAGATCATGTCTCAAAGGTAGCTTCCATGGTAGAGCCGATGACATATTCACCAGGTCTGCATACCAAGTCCTGCGCGGCCTGCGAGGCCTTCTCCTGTTTGATCCTGGCTACAAGCCTGGGAAGGAGAGGGAACGGTGGAAACGCATAAGCTAGGTTGAACGACCAAGGCGCCTTTAATGCATCCACTAGAGTCGCCTTGGGATCCCTGGATCTGGACCCGTAGCAAGGAACCTTGAAGTTCTGACGAGACGCCATCAGATCCATGTCTGGAATGCCCCATAATTGAGTCAACTGGGCAAAAACCTCGGGGTGGAGTTCCCACTCCCCCGGATGGAAAGTCTGACGACTCAGATAATCCGCCTCCCAGTTGTCTACTCCTGGGATGTGAATTGCAGATAGGTGGCAGGAGCGATCCTCCGCCCATTTGATGATTTTGGATACCTCTCTCATTGCCAAGGAACTCCTTGTTCCCCCCTGATGGTTGATGTAAGCTACAGTCATCATGTTGTCTGACTGGAATCTTATGAATCCGGCCTTCGCTAGTTGAGGCCAAGCCCAGAGAGCATTGAATATCGCTCTCAGTTCCAGGATGTTTATCGGGAGAAGAGACTCTTCCCGAGACCATAGACCCTGAGCTTTCAGGTAATCCCAGACCGCGCCCCAGCCTAATAGACTGGCGTCGGTCGTGACAATGACCCACTCTGGTCTGCAGAAACTCATTCCCTGAGACAGGTGATCCTGGGAAAACCACCAACGGAGTGAGTCTCTGGTCATCTGGTCTACTTGAATCTTTGGAGACAAGTCTGCATAGTCCCCATTCCACTGATTGAGCATGCACAGTTGTAATGGTCTTAGATGAATTCGAGCAAAAGGAACTATGTCCATTGCTGCAACCATCAACCCTACTACTTCCATGCACTGAGCTATGGAAGGCTGCAGAATAGAGTGAAGCACTTGACAAGCGTTTAGAAGCTTTGACTTTCTGACTTCTGTCAGGAAGATCTTCATTTCTAAAGAATCTATTATTGTTCCCAAAAAGGGAACTCTTGTCGACGGAGACAGGGAACTCTTTTCTACGTTCACCTTCCACCCGTGAGATCTGAGAAAGGCTAGAACAATGTCTGTATGAGCCTTTGCCTTGGAAAGAGACGACGCTTTAGAATTAGAATGTTGTCCAGATAAGGTGCCACTGCAATGCCCCTTGGTCTTAGAACCGCCAGAAGGGACCCAAGCACCTTTGTGAAAATTCTGGGAGCAGTGGCTAGTCCGAATGGGAGAGCCACAAACTGATAATGTTTGTCCAGAAAGGCGAACCTTAGGAACCGATGATGATCTTTGTGGATAGGAATATGTAGATACGCATCCTTTAAATCCACGGTGGTCATATCTTGACCCTCCTGGATTGTAGGTAAAATTGTTCGAATGGTTTCCATTTTGAACGATGGAACTCTGAGAAATTTGTTTAGAATTTTTAAATCCAGAATTGGTCTGAAAGTTCCCTCTTTTTTGGGAACTACAAACAGGTTTAAGTAAAACCCCTGACCTTGTTCCACAGCTGGAACTGGGTGTATCACTCCCATCTTTAACAGGTCTTCTACACAATGTAAGAATGCCTGTCTCTTTATTTGGTTTGAAGATAAGTGAGACATGTGGAACCTTCCCCTTGGGGGTAGTTCCTTGAATTCTAGAAGATAACCCTGAGAGACTATTTCTAGTGCCCAGGGATCCTGAACATCTCTTGCCCAAGCCTGAGCAAAGAGAGAGAGTCTGCCCCCTACTAGATCCGGTCCCAGATCGGGGGCTACCCTTTCATGCTGTCTTGGTAGCAGCAGCAGGCTTATTGGCCTGTTTACCCTTGTTCCAGCCTTGCATTGGTTTCAAAGCTGGTTTAGTCTGGGAAGCGTTACCCTCTTGTCTAGAGGCTGCAGAGTTGGAAGCCGGTCCGTTCCTGAAATTGCGAAAGGAACGAAAATTGGACTTATTCTTAGCCTTGAAAGGCCTATCTTGTGGGAGGGCATGGCCCTTTCCCCCAGTGATGTCTGAAATAATTTCTTTCAATTCTGGCCCAAACAGGGTCTTACCTTTGAAAGGGATATTAAGCAATTTTGTCTTGGAAGATACATCCGCTGACCAAGACTTTAGCCAGAGCGCTCTGCGCGCCACAATTGCAAACCCTGAATTTTTCGCCGCTAATCTCGCCAACTGCAAAGCGGCATCTAAAATAAAGGAATTAGCTAACTTAAGTGCGTGAATTCTGTCCATGGGGTCTCCTTACTGAGCGACTTTTCCAGTTCCTCGAACCAGAAACACGCCGCTGTAGTGACAGGAATAATGCACGAAATAGGTTGAAGGAGGTAACCTTGCTGTACAAAAATCTTTTTAAGCAAACCCTCCAATTTTTTATCCATAGGATCTTTGAAAGCACAATTGTCCTCAATGGGAATAGTCGTGCGTTTGGCTAGTGTAGAAACCGCCCCCTCGACCTTAGGGACTGTTTGCCATGTGTCCTTCCTGGGGTCGACCATGGGGAACAATTTCTTAAATATAGGAGGAGGGACAAAAGGTATGCCTGGCTTCTCCCACTCCTTATTCACTATGTCCGCCACCCTTTTAGGTATCGGAAAGGCATCAGGGTGCACCGGGACCTCTAGGAATTTGTCCATCTTGCACAATTTTTCTGGGATGACCAAATTGTCACAATCATCCAGAGTAGATAGCACCTCCTTAAGTAATGCGCGGAGATGCTCTAATTTAAATGTCACAACATCAGGTTCTGCCTGCTGAGAAATTCTTCCTGTATCAGAAATTTCTCCATCTGACAAACCCTCCCTCACTGCCACTTCAGACTGGTGTGAGGGTATGACAGATAAATTATCATCAGCACCCTCCTGCTCTACAGTGTTTAAAACTGAGCAATCACGCTTTCTCTGAAATACTTGCATTTTGGATAAAATATTAGCTATGGAGTTATTACTGCCGTCAATTGTTGCATAGTAACAAGCATTGGCGCGCTAGAAGTACTAGGGGTCGCCTGCGCGGGCATAACTGGTAAAGACACAGAAGGAGAGGATGCAGAACTATCCCTACTTCCTTCATTTGAGGAATCATCCTGGGCAACCTTACTAAATGTGACAGTACTGTCCTTACTTTGTTTGGACGCCATGGCACAATTATCACATACATTTGAAGGGGGAACCACCTTGGCCTCCATACATACAGAACATGATCTATCTGAAGGTACAGACATGTTAGACAGGCTTAAACTGGTTAATAAAGCACAAAAAAAACGTTTTTAAACAAAACCGTTACTGTCTCTTTAAATATTAAACAGAGCACACTTTATTACTGAATATGTGAAAAACTATGAAGAAATTATCCAATCTCTACCAAATTTTCACCACAGTGTCTTAATGCATTCAAAGTATTGCACCCCAATTTTCAAGCTTTTAACCCTTAAAATGCGGAAAACGGAGCCGTTTGCAATTTTAACCCCACTACAGTCCCAGCCACAGCGTTTGTTGCGACTTCACCTATCCCAGGGGGTATACGATACCAATTCAAGCCTTCCAGGAACGTTTTCAGGAGATACCAGACCCTCTCACATGCAGCTGCATGCACTGCACTTAAAAGAAACTGCGCAATAATGGCGCGAAAATGAGGCTCCTACAGTGAAAGGCCCTTCCTGACTGGGAAGGTGTCATAACTAGTGCCTGGCGTTAAAAACGTTCCCCAAATAATAAAAAGTGTGAAATCCACTTCAAACTGTAAATAATACCTAAATAAGCAATCGATTTAGCCCTTAAGAGTGTCCACCAGTTAATAGCCCATAATAAGCCCTTTATTCTTTTTGAGTCTAAGAAAATGGCTTACCGATCCCCATGAGGGAAAATGACAGCCTTCCAGCATTACACAGTCTTGTTAGAAAAATGGCTAGTCATACCTTGGGCAGAAAAGTCTGCAAACTGTTCCCCCCAACTGAAGTTCTCTGGGCTCAACAGTCCTGCGTGGGAACAGCAATTGATTTTAGATAGTGCTGCTAAAATCATACTCCTCTTTTAAACATAACTCTTCATCTCTTTCTGTTTCAGAGTAAATAGCACAACCAGTACTATTTCAAAATAACAAACTTTTGATAGAAGAATAAAAAACTACAACTAAACACCACATACTCTTCACCATCTCCGTGGAGATGCTACTTGTTCAGAGCGGCAAAGAGAATGACTGGGGGGCGGAGCCTGAGGAGGGGCTATATGGACAGCTTTTGCTGTGCTCTTTGCCATTTCCTGTTGGGGAAGAGAATATTCCCACAAGTAATGGATGACGCCGTGGACCGGACACACCAATGTTGGAGAAAATTAGTCTGTTTGGTCCTTAACTTGTTGGACCTATCCTGGGGAAGGGAGTGGCCTTTTCCTCCAGTAATATCAGAAATGATCTCCTTCAGTCCAGGCCCAAATAGGGTCTGCCCTTTGAAGGGGATCTTGAGAAGTTTAGACTTTGAAGTGACATCAGCTGACCAGGATTTAAGCCATAGCGTCCTACGTGCCTGAATGGCAAAACCTGAATTTTTAGCCGTTAGCTTGGTTAAATGAAAAACGGCGTCAGAAATAAATGAATTGGCTAACTTAAGAGCTTTAAGCCTGTCAAGAATATCATCCAACGGGGTCTCTACCTGTAAAGCCTCCTCCAGAGACTCGAACCAGAAAGCCGCTGCAGCAGTGACTGGGGCAATGCATGCAAGAGGCTGGAGAATAAAACCTTGTTATATAAAGATTTTCTTAAGGAAACCCTCTAATTTCTTATCCATAGGATCTAGGAAAGCACAACTGTCCTCGACAGGAATAGTTGTACGCTTAGCTAGGGTAGAGACTGCTCCCTCCACCTTAGGGACCGTCTGCCACAAGTCCCGTGTAGCGGCATCTATAGGAAACATTTTCTTAAAAGCAGGACGGGGAGAGAACGGCACACCTGGTCTATCCCATTCCTTAGTAATAATTTCTGAAAACCTCTTAGGGATTGGAAAAACATCAGTGTAAACAGGCACTGCAAAGTATTTGTCCATTTTATACAATTTCTCTGGGACTACAATGGTGTCACAGTCATCCAGAGTCGCTATAACCTCCCTGAGCAACACGCGGAGGTGTTCAAGCTTAAATTTAAATGCTGTCATTTCAGAGTCAGACTGAAGTAACGCCTTCCCTGAATCAGAGAAGTCACCCACAGATAGAAGCTCTCCTGCTTCAACTTCTGCACATTGTGAGGGTATATCAGACATAGCTACTAAAGCGTCAGAGAGCTCTGTATTTGTTCTAGCCCCAGAGCTGTCCCGCTTTCCTTGTAACCCTGGCAGTTTGGACAATACCTCTGTGAGGGTATGATTCATAACTGCCGCCATGTCTTGTAAAGTAAACGCATTGGACGCGCTAGATGTACTTGGCGTCCATTGAGCGGGAGTTATAGGTTCTGACACGTGGGGAGAGCTAGATGGCATAACCTCCCTTTTGTCAGTCTCAGAAACCTCAGGTGATAAATCTTTAAAAGCCCTAATATGGTCTTTATAACTTATAGAAAGGTCAGTGCATTTAGTACACATTCTAAGAGGGGGTTCCACAATGGCTTCTAAACATAATGAACAAGGAGTTTCCTCTATGTCAAACATGTTTAACAGACTAGTAATGAGACCAGCAAGCTTGGAAAACACTTTAATAAATGTGAAAAAAGCAATAATAAAAAACGGTACTGTGCCTTTAAGAAAAAAAAACTACCACGTAAACTGCAAAACAGTGAAAAAAAAGTAGTAAACTCTACGAAATTTTTACAGTGTGTATAAAGGACTAAAGCAGCATTGCACCCACTTGCAAATGGATGATTAACCCCTCAGGCCCAAAAACGAATTAGAAAAACATTAAACCTGTTAAACTGTCTAACACACTGCCACAGCTCTGCTGTGTCTCCTACCTGCCCTTTAAAATGATTTTTGCAGGAACAAAACCCTCTATAGAGGTCCTATAAGCCAGAGGACTCCTTCAGGGAAGCTGGATGTCTCAGACTGAAAACGAAAATAGGCCCCTCCCACAACGCACTCAAAGTCAGAGGGCCTTAAAAAAGTACTCCTAGGAGTAATCTAACAAGCCATGTGGAAACTAGGCCCCAAATAAAGATTGATCACCCTCAGAGAAAAAAACGTTTTTATTTATAAATCATGCAAACGTTTTTACACTAAGTAATATAGGTATTAACATGAATATTATCCCTTTTTGCAAGCATGATCCCAGTTGTTGTTAAATCACTGTATCAGGCTTACCTTAAATATACCAGGCACTGTCAGCATTTTCTAGACCTTATCTCTCTAGAAAAAAATATACTGAACATACATCAAAGCAGGCAATCTGCAGACCGTCCCCCCAACTGAAGTTCTCTTTCCATACTCTTCAGTTATGTGTGAGAACAGCAATGGACCTTAGTTACAAACCGCTAAGATCATCAAACCTCCAGGCAGAAGTCTTCTTCCAATTTCTGCCTGAGAGTAAAAACAGTACAACGCCGGTACCGTTTAAAAATAACAAACTTTTGATTGAAGGTAAAAACTACACTAAGTCACCACATCTCTCTTGATACTTCCTTTGTCGAGAGCTGCAAGAGAATGACTGGGAGTGGCAGTTAGGGGAGGAGCTATATAGACAGCTCTGCTGTGGGTGTCCTCTTGCAGCTTCCTGTTGGGAAGGAGAATATCCCACAAGTAATGGATGAACCCGTGGACTGGATACACCTTTACAAGAGAAATAAGGTTATTGTTTTAGTTAAATAAAACTATTTAAATTATTATTAATGCAATATTTTTTCACCTTCCAATAAAGTACAGGTGAAAAGTTCATCAAATATGAATGATTAACCAATTAAACTGGAGATAGTTCACCTCCAAATAATTTTATTAATTTCAATGATTTATCTATGCATAGATCTGATATAACTGGAAAAAAATAATCGGAAAACTTATTTTAAAAATAAAAACCTTTTTATTTAAAAATTGGTCTTGCGGACTAGTAATTGAAATCATGATTTAAATCAATTTGATTTAAATTAAATCCACCCGAATTTTCCCTAAACTAAATTAATGTAAAACAAAATTAAAATTTTTGGAAACCAGAGTAAAAATGATTCTACAGAGATCCTGGCATAGTTCCAATCAATTCTGTAACATCACAGACCTAACTGGGGAATAAAAAAGGCATCCAATCCTCGTCTCAGCAACACAATGGCCTCTGTTCTAGATGATATCATGGTGGGGATAATGGCCTGGAGGAGTTAATAGATGAACATAGGACTTTTCATAGCTATGCTTCCCTTTCACAATAAACAGTGTTTTGTTGGAACGTAGGCCTCTGAGGACACTGAAGACAACCTTTATGTTGCTGAAACAGAGAAAAAAATATTCTTAGGCTAAAAAGTCAGTTACAAGATATATGTAATATAATTATGAACAGCCTTGCATCACAGCAAAGAACTTTCAGACTTGAAAGTCAGAAATAAAAAATGTGTTGCAGACAGATTAGTTTTTTTAATGTAAAAAGGAACCTTAGTAAATTTTGAAAGAGCCCATAGTTTCCAAAAGCTGCCACAAACTATTGGATTATACATTGTGTGTAAGGCTAAACGTTTAAAAGAAAAAAAAATCTGTTCTCCCAAAAGCTAGAAAAATCGAATGATTTATAGCGCCAAGCCAACATACGGTATTGGGCAGTTCTCAGTCAAATAAAATGTTTAAGTTATCCCAATATATTGGACAAAGGGTAATTTAATAAAAGACAGTAAAAATGCTTAAAAACAAAAAAGCAGATTAAAAGAATACCTACCACTACAGAAATGGAGGAAGTCTAAGTTTTTAAATTCACTATAGGTAAGATTATTAACTAGTTGAATGCCCCAATCAGTGGTAGGCTCGCTCATTTGAGCCTGCAACTGATATTAATGAAGCAGCAGTTTAAACCACTGCTTCATAAACCCTCTCCGCCAAACTTGAGTTGGAGGATGAAAAATCACTCTGGATTCATTCAACTGTGGTGATTGACAAGCCCTACTCTCGCAAAATTGGTTGTGTAAGGGTAGGGGGCGGTATTGCACAAGTGTTCCATCATGCACTGATAAAGTAAAAAAAACAAGGAGCTAAAGCCACTCTGGTTTGCCCTTTGTGGGGCAGATAACGAGTGTAGTGCAAACGTTTGCGCGCGAGCGAGAAGTGGTTCACCACAGGTGTTTGCACTTGTTGGGCTTACTGTTGGTATAACAAGTTGAAAGTAAAAACGCAATCGCTTAAGAGTAATCGCAATTTAAGCTAGAATGATTACTGCATCCTCAGAGCTCTGGTTAACTGTTTTACGAAACTACAAAGCTGCACACAACACAAATACATTACAAAGTACACTTACACTCATAACACCATCTAATAAAATATTGCACACAAAAGTTATAAGGGCTCAAATATATGAGATCTCGGGTGTTAGGGCGAAAAAGGCAGGCAAAGGGATTTAACATTGACATACATACAGGTCTCTCAATCGAGAGGGGTTCGTTAATTAGCACTCCACTTGTAATCTGGCCTTGTTTGTTCTATACAAGCTCACAGAGAGGCAGATATAGTATGACACAAGGAATAGGGAGTCACCAAATCCTTTTATTCATGTACTAGGCATGCAAAACCTTTTAAAGGGGACATACAATCCTCCAAACATTTTCTTTCATGATTCAGACAGAGCACAGAATTTTAAACAACTTTCCAATTTACTTCTATTATCAAATTTTCATAATTTTCTTGCTATCCTTTGTTTAAAAGCAGGGATGTAAGCTCAGGAGTGTGCATGTGTCGGCAGCACTATATGGCAGCAGTTTTGCAACAACATTATACATTAGCAGGAGCACTAGATGGCAACACTATTTCCTGTCATGTAGTGCTTCAGGCATGTGTACACTACCTACCTAGGTATCTCTTCAACAAAGCATAACACGAGAACAAAGTAAATTGATAATAAAACAAATTGGAAAGTTGGTTTTTTTTTTTTTAATTGTATTCCGTTTCTGAATAAAAAAAAATAAAAAAAAAATGAGGTTTTCATGTCCCTTCAAGGCTGGGATCTCAGGCAGGGTGGATTTGGATTGGATCACAATTTAAATCTCTAGCAGTTAGACTATTTAAATCATGGTTTTCTACAAGAAAGGTTTCATTTTTAGAATATTAATGATAATTCAGATTTTCCAGTTATATCAGAAAATACTGATTCAGTTATATACCATTAGAAATGCATAGAAAGATAATTAAAATTAATGAAATTCTTGGGAGGTGAACTATCTCCAGTTTAATAGGTTCATATTTGAATCATTTGATCAACTTGTCAGCTGTACTTGCTTGGAAGGAGAAAAATGATTACCTTCATAATTACAATTGAAACAGCTTTATTTAACTAAAACAATAGCATATTTTGTTTTTACTGCTCGTCTCTCCCTCCCTCTCACTTAGGTCCTTGTGCAGATCTATTCCACTCCAAACTATCTTCTGTTCAAGCTTTTTGAAACTTAGTAAGAGTTGATTCTGTGTACACAGATTTGGAGTGGGGCAAAGGCATTATGGTAAATTAAACCTTCATGATTCGGATAGAACATGCACTGTTAAACAACTTTCCAATTTACTTCTATTATATAATTTGCTTTGTTCTCTTTGTATCCATTGTTGAAAAGAATACATAGGTAAGATCAGTAGCAATGCACTACAGTGAGCTAGCTGCTTGTCATTGTCTAACCCAATGTGTTCCCCTAGCTCCCAGTTGAGCATTGCTCTCCTTCAACAAGAGATAAAGAGAATTAAAGGGACAGTATACACTCATTTTCATATAACTGCATGTAATAGACACTACTATAAAGAATAAGATGCACAGATACGGATATAAAAATCCAGTATAAAACTGTTTAAAAACGTACTTAGAAGCTGTCAGTTTGTCTCTGTTGAAAAGGTAGCTGGAAAGCCCACTGCAAGTGGCAAATAATAAACTCCCCCCTCCCCCTTCTTTTCAATATGAAAAGACCCTTTACACAAACAGGAGCAAGCTGGAGAAGGTAGCTGACGGTATTCACATAAAACTTTGGGGCTTGGTTAGGAGTCTGAAAATCAGAGCAAGGTTATTTAAAAATAAGCAAAACTATACATTTAAAAAAAAAAAAAAAACTTTATGGGCTATATAAATAGATCATCTAAAAAACATTTATGCAAAGAAAAAATTAGTTTATAATGTCCCTTTAAGCAAATTTGATAAAATAAGTAAATCTGAAAATCATATGCTCTATCTGTATCATAAAATAAAAAATGTTTGGGTTTATGTCCCTTTAAGGGGAAAAATACCAAAAATAATATTACTTCTGGGAGAGCATGACATTTTGAATGGATTAATAGAATTAAACATTATAGACATGAATATAGAGCCTCGTGCTACATAAGTAAAAAGGATTCCTTATTTCAGGATGAATAACCTTTGGATTATATTGCACCTTAAATAGAAACTATATTTAGATTGATTTTTCATCAAAAAGCATTTATTTAAAAAAAAAAATCCTAATAAAAAAAAACAGAATTTATGCTTACCTGATAAATTTCTCTCTTGTGGTGTATCCAGTCCACGGGTTCATCCTTTACTTGTGGGATATTCTCCTTCCCTACAGGAAGTGGCAAAGAGAGCACACAGCAGAGCTGTCCATATAGCTCCCCCTCTAGCTCCACCCCCCAGTCATTCGACCGAAGGTTAGGAAGAAAAGGGAGAAACCATAGGGTGCAATGGTGACTGTAGTTTAAACAAAAAAATCTACCTGACTAAATAGCCAGGGCGGGCCGTGGACTGGATACACCACAAGAGAAAGAAATTTATCAGGTAAGCATAAATTCTGTTTTCTCTTGTAAGGTGTATCCAGTCCACGTGGGATACCAATACCAAAGCTTTAGGACACGGATGAAGGGAGGGAACAAGACAGGTACCTTAAACGGAAGGCACCACTGCTTGTAAAACCTTTCTCCCAACAATAGCCTCCAAAGAAGCAAAAGTATCGAATTTGTAAAATTTTGAAAAAGTATGCAGCGAAGACCAAGTCGCTGCCTTACAAATCTGTTCAACAGAAGCCTCATTTTTAAAAGCCCATGTGGAAGCCACTGCTCTGGTAGAATGAGCAGTAATTGTTTCAGGAGGCTGCTAGCCAGCAGTCTCATAGGCCAAACAGATGATGCTTTTCAGCCAAAAGGAAAGAGAGGTAGCGGTCGCCTTCTGACCTCTCCTCTTACCAGAATAGATAACAAACAAAGAAGTTGTTTGTCTGAAATCCTTAGTTGCTTGTAAATAGAACTTTAAAGCACGAACCACATCAAGATTGTGTAACAGACGTTCCTTCTTCGACAAAGGATTAGGACACAGAGAAGGAACAACAATTTCCTGGTTAATATTCTTATTAGACACAACCTTAGGAAGAAAACCGGGTTTGGTACGTAAAACTACCTTATCCGCATGGAACACCAGGTAAGGTGAATCACACTGTAAAGCAGATAACTCTGAAACTCTTCGAGCAGAAGAGATACCTACCAAAAACAAAACTTTCCAAGATAAAAACTTAATATCTATGGAATGTAAAGGTTCAAACGGAACCCCTTGCAGAACTGAAAGAACTAAATTCAGACTCCATGGCGGAGCCACAGGTCTATAAACAGGCTTGATTCTGACTAAAGCCTGTATCAAAAAAATAGAGAACAAGCCAAGCACCAATAGGTAAAAATAAAACTTTGAACTTTGTTACATATAAAAGGAAATAAAGCGGTAGAGAATATGGGGTCATCCCCCAAAAAAGCAACAGACTAACGCGTTTCGGCTAGGAGAGCCGTACTCATAGTCCCTAAAACCACTGAGAACACACTGACTCAAATACCCAGTGTTCCATCGTAATAGGTTGGACACTTGATTGAAATTTAAAGGTATACTCTCTTACATACTCTCAAGCCATAAAGTGTTCTGCTTAACATATTACCTAATAGCAGAGTTACCTTGCATAATTTCTTTCAAGTGTCCAAATGGGGGCTTGGGTTGATCACTTATGTATAAATGTATTTATATATAGGTTTGCCAATACTTAAAGATTGAATCTTGCCAAAGGATTGTGTGCATTAGTTAAAAAATATATAAATATGCATTCAATTCGCAGACCATACCATAGGCTTGAATATACACAATTGAAATATAGATAAGAAAAAACTTTTTGTGTATAAACACATCATACTATATTTCTAAAGATACCTGAAAAAATAAAAAATAATAATAATAAATAATAATAAAAATAATAATAATAGTAGTAGTGTTAAATAGATAGTGAATAATAACACAAATGAAAAAATTATTATATAAATTATTATATAAAAAATCCAGAATAGGAAAAGTTACAAAAAAAAAGTTACAAAAATGAGCCTATGACAAAAGATACTGTATTATAGCCCAAATAACTAAATCCTTCTTAGTGTGGACCCCTATGGTTTAAGGACCATCCCTGATCATAATGAGAAAAGATCATAGCATGTTCAGATCGCCTACTTACGAACCACTAAGGGGATGTATAAACTCACTATACTACTCCTAGCTATAACGGGCTATTGATCAAAAAATTATATATAATGAACTGAAAATAAAAATAATTTACAATAAAAAAGGGGAAAATTGAAAAAATATATATAGAGAGAAATAAAACTACAAATATTTGTGTATATACACAAATTCCTATCTGTGACTGAGCCTATGACTAGAAACTATACTCCACAAAAATAATTAATTATGGAACCAATCAACTGGAACCAAACCTAGGGCTAACCGGAGTACTCATAGGGGAATTATATCTTATCATAATGGTGTCAAGACCAATAATTGATAAAATCGTATTCAGAGTTCAGGCCCCAAGGTCTTTTGGTTTGGAGCCTGAAAATCCAATACATTTCCTGCCTTGAGAGGACCTTGAATCGGTCTCCCCCTCTCTTCTGGGATTGGACTTTTTCAATGATCATCCACTTAAGTGTATGACAATTCTTGTCATGTTTTTGAACAAAATGTGTCACCAGTGTGGTACTGCTCTTGCCCACCCGGATAGTGGACAAATGCTCACGTATCCTTGAGCGGACATCCCTGGTGGTTAAACCCACATATTGCAGATTACACTCCTCACACCAGAGGAGGTAAACGCAATATGTGGACTTACAGTTCACACATGAAGAAATGTCAAAAGTTTCCCCTGTAACCATTGAGGAAAATGTGGTGCCCACTTGCACATATTCACATGCTTTGCATTGTGAATATCCGCATTTATATGTTCCTCTGTGGCTGAGCCAGGAAGAAGTTGTACCAGTCTCTGGAATAACTCTTTTTAGTTGGGAAGGGCAAACGAGATTGCCTATTGTTTTATTTCTCCTGTAGGAAAACCTACAGCCTTTCTTAACTGTCTCTGTGAGGGCATCATCTGCCACCAGCAACCGAAAATGATTTCGGATTATACTACAAATCTGTGGATATTGGGCTGAATAGTCTGTTACAAAGGTCAGTGTATTGTCTGAACTTTTAGTTGGAGTATGTTTATCCTGAAGGAGACTGTCTTGTGGGATACTATTTACTTCATTCCTAGCTCTTCTGATAACTTTTTGGCTGTACCCCCGTTGTTGCAGACGTCTCTCCAAGTCGTCCGCATGTGTAACATAGTTTTGGGGTAAAGTGCAATTCCGTTTAATGCGCACAAATTGGCCTTTGGCCACCGAGTACGGCATGTGCTTAGGATGGCAGCTTTTGGCATGTAAGAGGCTGTTTCCTGAGATGGGCTTCCTGTACACCTGTGAGGAGACCCTCCCAGAAGAACAGCCCCTTAGTTCCAGGTCCAAATAGTGTATCCGGGTTGGGCTAAACTCAAATGTGAATCTTAGATTCACTTAATTGAGGCCCAAATAATCAACAAAGTCCTGTGCTTGTTCCTTACTACCCTTCCATACAAAGAGAAGATCGTCTATATAACGAATATATAGTTTAATTTTCGATCTGAAGGGGTTTCCAGCCGCATAGACGTGGAACCGCTCCCACCAGCCCATAAACAGGTTGGCGTAAGTGGGGGCAAATTTGGCCCCCATGGCGGTCCCACGTTTCTGCAGGTAGAATTCCCCCTCAAATCGGAAATAGTTATGAGATAGTAGGAATTTAGTAACATCAAGGACAAAGGAGATGAATGGCTCACTGTGGGCTGATCCCCCTTCCAAAAAATACGCAACTGCTTGTATGCCCCATTCATGTGGTATTATTGAGTATAGGGACACAACATCCACTGTGAGCCACCCAAAGTCCTGCTCCCAAGGTACCTTTTCTACCAAGTTCAGTACTTGTTTGGAATCTCTGACATAGCTGGGGAGAGATTTAACTAGGGGCTGTAGTATTCCGTCCAGCCACTCGGAGAGATGTTCCAACATAGACCCTATGCCATTCACTATGGGTCTACCCTGGACATTCTCCAGTGACTTATGCACCTTCGGGAGATGATGGAACAGGGGGATGACCGGATGTTCCACATAAAGATATTTAGAAGTCTTGTCATCTAACAGTCCATCCTCCACTGCTCCATCTAGAAGGTGCACAAGTTCTCTCTGAAAGCTGTACGTGGGATCTTGTTTTAAATGTTCATAGTTTTCTACATTTTCTAATTGCCTCAGGGCTTCTGCAATGTAATCAGACCTGTTAAGGAGAACCACTGAGCCCCCCCTTGTCCGCCTGCTTGATAACCACATCCGAGTTCTCTTCCAAAGCTTTAAGGGCTTTTCTTTCATTCAGTGACAGATTCCTCGGTTTACCTGTGACAAGGTTAGTTGTCTTAAATCAGATTCTACCCTTCTGTAGAAGGTCTCTATGATGTTACCCCTACTCTGGATAGGATAGAATGTGGAGGGATTCCTATATCTTCTAATCCTATATGGGTTCTGCTGTTCCGACCTCAATACTCCCTCTCTCTCCAATTCACTTAGGGTAATGAGATCACATGTCTCCCAAAAATCTAATTCCTGTAGGGGACCCCCCTGGGTTGGTGTCAAACTAGTTGCTAATACCTGGTCTGTGTTTGTCCTAGAGAAGTGCTTACGCAACGTTAGATTGCGAATAAACTTATTTAAATCCAACATTGTTTTAAATAAATTAAAGTTTGCTGTAGGCACAAAACCCAGACCAAGTGATAGCACCTTTTCTTCGTACTCACTAAGGATGTGGTTAGATAAGTTTATGACGGTATGTACTTTGACGGGGCTCTTGTCTGGCGGGTTGGGTATCTCCCCTGCTGGGGTCCCTGAAGGTTTGTACCTCCCCCTTCCCGAGGGTGATGTCCTACCTGAAAAACCTGCTCCAATTGTACTAGCTCATCATCTCTATTCTGAGCTGTTGCAGGTTGGGCGGGGGGGGTAGGTGGGGTAGGAATGGTCAAAAGTGGGTTGGTATCTTCTTTGCTGATTTTGTTGACCCCTAGGGCGAGAGGAATTGTATATTACTCTACCTCTCCCTGATCCTGTTCTACCACCCATCCTAGCCTGTTGATATGTGTGACCCCCATTTCTGTTAAATTCAGTATTCATATTAACAATCTCTTGAGAAAAATTATTACCATCTTCATTCTCTGATTGTGTACTCTCTCCACCAGAATCTGCCTCACTTTCAGAGAATGTTACGGTTCTTCTACCCCTAGACCTTCTCCCCCTGCCACGTCTGCCCCCTCTTGTGAAATTCTGAGATCTCCTAAATTGGGATCTTTGGCTCTTATTCCAGATATATATTTTATTGCTGTCATAATCTGCCTTATCCCTGATAAATTTAGTGTGTTTAATATTCACAATCTCGCTTTTCACTTCTTGTATGGTACGCTGTAATACCCTATCAAAATTAGGATAATCCACTGTACAAGAAAAGGCATTCAATAGCAATTGTACTTCCACAATCTCAGATCTTACAGATGTTAACATTTTGGACTTATAAGCAATCAACAATTTCATCAGCCTGAAAGAGCAATCGTTAAGCACAGTGTTCCACATATCTATAAATTCAGAGTCCTCTGTTTCAAACGTAGGAAATTTGTTAACTCTCAATCCCCTTGGTATCATATTTAGGGCAGAGTATTTCTCCAAAGTCCATATGTCCCATTTCAATTTTTTCTCTTTGATTAACAAACGTTCCATATCATCAAAAAGCATAGGCAAATCAAAATTGTTTCTGTCCTGTGAAAATATTTGATCAACCTCTCTGTTATCCCCATCTCTTTCATCCGCTTTTTTAAGTGAAAAATATACCATCACTGCTTCCTCTTGAACTTGCTGCATAATGAAATAGCTAGTTGGTTCAAGTGGCTTACCACCTGCCACCAAATTGAACAAAATAAAAAGAGAGAGAGTCCCAACTAGACTGTTTGTAGAGCCCCAATGTGATTTAAACCGGATACACAAACTTTGAATGTAAACCTCTGGATTTTATCAGGAAGTTATATCTTAGAATTCATGAATGAACTGTTAACCCGCTGCAAACCATTGCCTAATATGCATTACTTAAATGTAGATTAAATAACAGTCTTTTTAACAGGAAACGCCAGATAATAATAAGAACGGATATTTGGGTGAAAAGTAACTAAATCTTTGCCTTTCCGTAATGCACCCTCCTTCTATGATATGTTACTTCGATCAAAGTTCAAACCACTTCACGGCTTCACATCCCCCCAGGGAAAAAACAGGAGAATTTAAACATATCTCACCAGTTGTTTGTACGCTCTTCCAGACCTCAGCCTGTCCACCACCGCGGATCGAGCGGCTATCTCCTGCAGACGGGGGATTCCAGTGGCTTGTAGCGTTCAATCAAACAGACCAATCCCGTGACGTATCCTGCGTGTCACATGCAACTCCTTTCCAATGAGTGCCCTATACAGTGACGTATCCTGCGTGTCACTACCGGCATAAGCCAGGGGCGTCCTCAAGGTAACGGGGGCGTACTGGAAATATCCTACAGTACCCCAAAGCCTGTACTCGGTCCCCAAAGTGTAGGAACTTGTGTTGAAAAGTAAAAGAGGGGCATAAACGGAAGGTTCTAAAAAGTCATGCTTTGCTGGCAAAAATATTTAGGCAAGGTTTTTGGTTACCATAAATGAAACTTCCGAAGAGGGTAAAAAAAACTTTCATTAACCTCCTCACAGAAGGTAGCTCCGGTGGGCTGTGCAGATGGTGCTGGCTAGTGGTAAAATGATAAAATGGCAATATGAAAAAAATAGAGAACAAGCCAAGCACCAATAGGTAAAAATAAAACTTTGAACTTTATTTGTTACATATAAAAGGAAATAAAGCGGTAGAGAATATGGGGTCACCCCCAAAAAAAAGCAACAGACTAACGCGTTTCGGCTAGGAGAGCCGTACTCATAGTCCCTAAAACCACTGAGAACACACTGACTCAAATACCCAGTGTTCCATCGTAATAGGTTGGACACTTGATTGAAATTTAAAGGTATACTCTCTTACATACTCTCAAGCCATAAAGTGTTCTGCTTAACATATTACCTAATAGCAGAGTTACCTTGCATAATTTTTTCAAGTGTCCAAATGGGGGCTTGGGTTGATAACTTATGTATAAATTTATTTATATATAGGTTTGCCAATACTTAAAGATTGAATCTTGCCAAAGGATTGTGTGCATTAGTTAAAAAATATATAAATATGCATTCAATTCGCAGACCATACCATAGGCTTGAATATACACAATTGAAATATAGATAAGAAAAAAACTTTTTGTGTATAAACACATCATACTATATTTCTAAAGATACCTGAAAAAATAAAAAATAATAATAATAATTAATAATAAAAATAATAATAATAATAGTAGTAGTGTTAAATAGATAGTGAATAATAACACAAATGAAAAAATTATTATATAAATTATTATATAAAAAATCCAGAATAGGAAAAGTTACAAAAAAAAAGTTACAAAAATGAGCCTATGACAAAAGATACTGTATTATAGCCCAAATAACTAAATCCTTCTTAGTGTGGACCCCTATGGTTTAAGGACCATCCCCGATCATAATGAGAAAAGATCATAGCATGTTCAGATCGCCTACTTACGAACCACTAAGGGGATGTATAAACTCACTATACTACTCCTAGCTATACCGGGCTATTGATCAAACAATTATATATAATGAACTGAAAATAAAAATAACAATTTACAATAAAAAAGGGGAAAATTGAAAAAATATATATATAGAGAGAAATAAAACTAAAAATATTTGTATATATATACAAATTCCTATCTGTGACTGAGCCTATGACTAGAAACTATACTCCACAAAAATAATTAATTATGGAACCAATCAACTGGAACCAAACCTAGGGCTAACCGGAGTACTCATAGGGGAATTATATCTTATCATAATGGTGTCAAGACCAATAATTGATAAAATCGTATTCAGAGTTCAGGCCCCAAGGTCTTTTGGTTTGGAGCCTGAAAATCCAATACATTTCCTGCCTTGAGAGGACCTTGAATCGGTCTGCCCCTCTCTTCTGGGATTGGACTTTTTCAATGATCATCCACTTAAGTGTATGACAATTCTAAATTCTAAAGCCTGACTAAACGTTTGAATGTCTGGTACCTCTGCCAGACGTTTGTGAAAAAGAATAGACAAAGCAGATCTGTCCCTTTAAGGAACTAGCTGATAATCCTTTCTCCAATCCATCTTGGAGAAAAGACAAAATCCTGGGAATCCTAACCTTACTCCATGAGTAACCCTTGGATTCGCACCAAAAAAAGATATTTTCACCAAATCTTATGGTAGATTTTCCTGGTGACAGGCTTTCTAGCCTGAATCAGGGTATCAATAACCGACTCAGAGAACCCACGCTTTGATAGAATTAGGCGTTCAATCTCCAAGCAGTCAGAAGCAGAGAAATTAGATTTGGATGTTTGAAAGGACCTTGTATTAGAAGGTCCTGCCTCATTGGTAGTGTCCATGGTGGCACAGATGACATGTCAGCTAGGTCTGCATACCAGGTCCTGCGTGGCCACGCAGGCGCTATTAGAATCACCGAAGCCCTCTCCTGCTTGATTCTGGCAACCAGACGCGGGAGGAGAGGAAACGGTGGAAAAACATAGGCCAGATTGAAGGACCAAGGCGCTGCTAGAGCATCTATCAACACCGCCTGGGGATCCCGGGACCTGGACCCGTAAAGAGGAAGTTTGGTGTTCTGACGGGACGCCTTCAGATCCAATTCTGGAGTGCCCCATAGCTGAGTCAGCTGGGCAAATACCTCCGGGTGGAGTTCCCACTCCCCCGGGTGAAAAGTCTGACGACTTAGAAAATCCGCCTCCCAGTTGTCTACTCCTGGGATGTGAATTGCTGAGAGATGGCAAGAGTGATCCTCCGCCCATCTGATTATTTTGGTTACTTCAGTCATTGCTAGGGAACTCCTTGTTCCTCCTTGATGATTGACGTAAGCTACAGTCGTGATGTTGTCCGACTGAAATCTGATGAATTTGGCCGCAGCTAGCTGAGGCCATGCCTGAAGCGCGTTGAATATCGCCCTCAGTTCCAGAATGTTTATCGGGAGAAGAGCTTCTTCCCAAGACCATAAGCCCTGAGCTTTCAGGGAGTCCCAGACTGCACCCCAGCCCAACAGACTGGCGTCGGTCGTTACGATGATCCACTCTGGTCTGCGGAAACACATTCCCTGAGACAGGTGATCCTGAGACAACCACCAGAGAAGAGAATCTCTGGTCCCCTGGTCCAACTGTATTTGAGGAGACAAATCTGCATAATCCCCATTCCACTGTTTGAGCATGCACAGTTGCAGTGGTCTGAGGTGTATCCGTGCAGGGATGTCCATTGCCGCTACCATTAGTCCGATTGTCTCCATGCACTGAGCTACAGAAGGCCGAGGAATGGAATGAAGGGCTCGGCAAGTAGTTAAAAGTTTTAACTTTCTGACCTCCGTCAGAAATATTTTCATTTCTACCGAGTTTATTAGGTTTCCTAGGAAGGGAACTCTTGTGAGGGGGGAGAGAGAACTCTTTTTGATGTTCACCTTCCCACCCGTGAGACCTCAGACAGGCCACTACAATTTCCGTGTGAGACTTGGCTCTTTGGAAAGTCGACGACTGAATTAAGATGTCGTCTAGATAAGGCGCCACTGCTATGCCCCGCGGGTCTTAGCACCGCCAGGAGGGACCCTAGCACCTTTGTGAAAATTCTGGGAGCAGTGGCCAACCCGAAAGGAAGAGCCACAAACTGATAATGCTTGTCCAGAAAGGCGAACCTGAGAAACTGGTGATGATGATAGGAATGTGTATGTACGCATCCTTTAGATCCACGGTAGTCATATATTGACCCTTCTGGATCATAGGTAAGATTGTCCGAATAGTCTCCATCTTGATTGATGGGACTCAGAGGAACTTGTTTAGAATTTTGAGATCCAGGATTGGTCTGAAAGTTCCTTCTTTCTTGGGAACCACAAACAGGTTTGAGTAAAACCCCAGCCCTTGTTCCGCAATTGGAACTGGGTGGATCACTCCCATTGTATGTAGGTCTTCTACACAGCGTAAAAACGCCTCTTTCTTTGTCGTGTCTGAAGACAGACGAGAAATATGGAACCTTCCCCTTGGAGGGGAGTCCTTGAATTCTAGAAGATATCCCTGGGATACAATCTCTAAGGCCCAAGGATCGTGTACGTCTCTTGCCCAGGCCTGAGCAAAAAGAGAGAGTCTGCCCCCTACTAGATCCGGTCCCGGATCTGGGCTACCCCATCATGCTGTCTTGGAGGCAGCTGCAGGCTTCTTGGCCTGTTTACCCTTGTTCCAGCCCTGGGTTGTGAAGTGTTACCCTCTTGCTTTGCAGCAGGAGAGGATGAAGCGGGATCGCTCCTGAAATTCCGAAAGGAACGGAAATTATTTTGTTTGTTCTTCGTCTTGAAGGACTTGTCCTGGGGGAAGAGCATGGCCTTTTCCCCGGTGATTTCTGAAATAATCTCTTTCAATTCAGGCCCGAAGAGGGTCTTTCCTTTGAAAGGGATGTTCAATAGTTTGGATTTTGATGACACATCGGCCGACCAGGACTTTAGCCATAACGCCCTGCGCGCTTAAAAATGGCTAAACCTGACTTTTTTGCCGCTAACTTAGCTAGTTGGAAAGCGGCATCTGTGATAAAAGAATTAGCCAGCTTAAGAGCCTTAATTCTGTCCATAATGTCCTCATATGAGGTCTCCGTCTGGAGCGCATCTTCCAGCGCCTCAAACCAGAAAGCAGCTGCAGTGGTTACAGGAACAATGCACGCAATAGGTTGGAGAAGAAAACCTTGTTGAACAAAAATTTTCTTAAGTAAACCCTCTAATTTTTTATCCATAGGGTCTTTTAAAAGCACAACTGTCTTTGATTGGTATAGTTGTGCGTTTAGCAAGTGAAGAAACAGCCCCCTCCACCTTAGGGACCGTCTGCCATGAGTCCCGCATGGGGTTAGATATGGGGAACATTTTCTTAAAAACAGGAGGGGGAACAAACGGAATACCTGGTTTATCCCACTCCCTAGTAACGATATCCGCAATCCTCTTAGGGACCGGGAACACATCAGTGTAGACAGGAACTTCTAGGTACTTGTCCATTTTACACAATTTCTCTGGAACCCACCATAGGGTCGCAGTCATCCAGAGTAACTAATACCTCCCTGAGCAATAAGCGGAGGTGTTCTAGTTTAAATTTAAAAGCCAACGTATCTGAATCTGTCTGAGGAGAAACCTTTCCAGAATCGGAAATTTCTCCCTCAGACAGCACATCCCTCGCCCCCATTTCAGAGCGTTGTGAGTGTATATCGGATACGGCTACTAAAGCGTCAGAATGCTCATAATCTGTTCTTAAAACAAAGCTATCACGCTTTGCAGGTAACACGGGCAGTTTAGATAAAAACGCTGAGAGGGTATTATCCATACTGCCGCCAAGTCTTGTAAGGTAAAAGAGTTAGACGCACTAGAGGTGCTAGGCGTCGCTTGAGCGGGCGTAAACTGGTTGTGACACTTGGGGAGAGGTTAACAGGCTAACCTCATTACCTTCTGTCTGAGAATCATCTTGAGCCACATTTTTAAGTGCAACAATATGTTCTTTAAAGTGTATAGACATATCAGTACAAGTAGGACACATTCTGAGAGGGGGTTCCACCATGGCTTCTAAACACATTGCACAAGGATTTTCCTTGGTGTCAGACATGTTTAACAGACTAGTAGTAAGACAACAGGCTTAGAAATCACTTTAATCAAGTAAAAACACACTTTGCAAAAAACGTTACTGTGCCTTTAAGAGATAAAAAAGGCACACAATTTTCCAAAACAGTGAAAAATGCCGCAAACTTTTTGAAATTTTTACAGTATGTACCTAAAGCATTAGTAAGATTGCACCACTAGCAATAAAAAGGATTAACCCCTTAATGCCCAAACCAGATCGATAGTAAGCCAACAGACCGGTTAAAAACAACTTCAGCACCTTGCCACAGCTCTGCTGTGGCCCTACCTGCCCTTAGGAGCCAGATTTGTGGGGAAAAAGCTTATGGGCCCTCAAACTGTAGCAGGACCCTCCATGTGAAACAGCCTGAAGTTCTAGTCACTATAACTGCGCATCTGAGGCGCGAAATTAGGCCCCTCCCACCTTACTCCGGTGCTGTGAGGCCTAAAGAAACACTCCTAAGTGTTTTAATAATAGCCATGTGGGTAACAACCCCTGAAAGAAACCCAAGGAACCTTCAAAGTGTCTCAAAAAACGATATTTTACAATAAAAACCATTTGTCATTAAGCAGTGTCAACCAGCATAAATTAGCCCTGTTATGTAAGCTTGCAAATTCCATACTTAGTCTGTGAATACAGCTTACCCTTCCCTCATGGGGATCTTATCAGTCTTTTCTAGCATTATCACAGTCTTGTCTGGAAATAAATGACTGAACATACCTTATTGCAGCCTAACCTGCAAACCGTTCCCCCCAACTGAAGTTTTCTTGTACTCCTCAGTCCTTTGTGGGAACAGCAGTGGATTTTAGTTACAACATGCTAAAATCATCTTCCTCCCTGCAGAAATCTTCATCTCTTTTTCTGCTAGAGACTAAATAGTACACACCGGGTACCATTTAAAATAAACTTTTGCTTGTAGAAAATAAAAACTACAATTCTAACACCACATTCACTTTACCCTTACCGATTGCTTAGAGCCGGCAAAGAGAATGACTGGGGGTGGAGCTAGAGGGGGGAGCTATATGGACAGCTCTGCTGTGTGCTCTCTTTGCCACTTCCTGTAGGGAAGGAGAATATCCCACAAGTAAAGGATGAACCCGTGGACTGGATACACCTTACAAGAGAAATATATATTTTTTTTCTTCTTCAAATCATTGATTTGATCCCAAATCAGGATTCAAAAGTGCACTGAAACTGAAATGAGAGTTAGAGGAGTGCTTATTTTTATTATCATCATCATCACCACCCCCAAGACCCAACAAGAGATTTTTCAGAAGGAAAAAGAACCCCAAAATTAATAACTGGTTGGAAAAAGGAGACATTATTACATATAGTTAAGAATGAACTCAGCAGTATACAACTTCCAATACATTTTTCTATGCGCTAAAATGGCAAAGCCTGCATTTTTTTGCCGCCAATTCGCCATTGAAAAGCAAATGAAAGAATTAGCTAGCTTGAGAGCCTTAATTCTATCCAAAATATCTAATGGGGTCTCAACCTTAAGAGACTCCTCTAGAGCCTCAAACCAAAAAGCTGCTGCAGTAGTAACTGGAACAATGCACGCTATAGGTTGTAGAAGAAAACCCTGATGAATAAACAATTTCTTTAACAGACCCTCTAATTTTTTACCCATAGGATCTTTGAAAGCACAACTGTCCTCAATAGGTATAGTTGTACGCTTAGCTAGGGTAGAAATAGCTCCACCTTAGGGACCGTCTGCCAGGAATCCCTAATGGTGTCAGATATGGGAAACATTTTCTTAAAAGTAGGAGGGGGAGAGAACGGAATGCCTGGTCTATCCCATTCCTTAGTAACAATGTCCAAAATCCTTCTAGGGACTGGAAAAACATTAGTGTAAGTAGGAACCTCTAGATATTTATCCATTTTACACAATTTCTCTGGTGGTATTACAATAGGGTCACAATCATCCAGAGTTGTTAAAACCTCCCGGAAGTAACAAGCGGAGGTGTTCAAGCTTAAACTTAAAGGCCGTCACATCTGAGTCTGTTAGAGGGAACATCTGAAAGCTCTCCCTCAGACAGTAAATCCCCCACCCCCAAATCAGAACACTGAGGGTACATCGGAGATGGCCAATAAAGCGTCAGAGGGCTCAGCATTTACTCTAATACCGGGATCTACTGCGCTTACCCTGTAAACCTGGCAGTTTAGACAACACCTCTGTAAGGGTGGTAGACATTACTGCAGCCATATCCTGCAGGGTAAAAGAATTAGACGCACTAGAAGTACTTGGCGTCGCTTGAGTGGGCGTTAGAGGTTGTGACACTTGGGGAGAGGTAGATGGCATAACCTGATTCTCTTCAGACTGAGAATCATACTGAGACACTTTTATCAGCTAAAATATGGTCTTTGCAATGTAAGGCCCTTTCAGTACATGAGGGACACAATTTAAGTGGGGGTTCCACCATGGCTTCTAAACACATAGAGCATTGACTTTCCTCAACGTCAGACATGTTGAACAGGCTAGTAAATAACCACAAAAAGACTTGAAAACACTTTAATGAAAAAAACAACAATCTGAAAAACGGTACTGCGCCTTAAAAGAGAAAAAAAAGCATACAATTTTTTCAAAACTGCCTTAAAAGGTTATAACACTCACAATTTTTTCATATATGTGTCTAATCTGGCAACCTAAGATTGCACCACAAGTAAGGGAATATTAACCCTCTGTTATCAAAAACGTTACCCAAAAAAACGTTATGCAAATAAACTATCAACCCCCTGCACCTCCCCTGCTGTGGCGCCTACCTATCCTCTGGGGTCTGAGAACTACACACTCTCACTTCGATAAGGCTTTCACTTCAATTGAGGCCCACCGAGCTGGAGCTTGCTGTCTCTATGTGAAATACAACTGCGCATCCAAGGCGTGAAATTAGGCCCCGCCCATCATACACGAGGTCTCAGCCCAGTGAAAAAAAAACGCTCCAAAGCGTTATAGGAACTAGCCATGTGGGTTTCATATACCCAGTACAATTTGTCAGCCATCTGAAACCCTCCAGTGCCATCAAACACACAAACGTTAGATCAGAAAAAAAAAAACGTTATTTGCCCCTGCACATAAATCGTTTTGCACACAAACATTATGCAACCAGTGTCTTTTAATTATAGCCCATAATATAACAGGTCCCAGTAACATCCCTTCATTGCTGTAGGATTACTGCTCAACCCTTCCCTCATGGGAACTATGTCAGCCGGTTCTGAAATACCCCAGTCTCTTCAGAAAACAAAATGACTTAACATACCTCAATGCTTGCAGCATGAAGACCGTTCCCCACACTGAAGCTTCTCAAGTACTCCTCAGCCATTCTGTTGGGAACTCCTCTGGATCTTAGTAACCACTGCTAAGATCATCAACCTCCAGGCAGAAAACTTCTTCCATTTGCTGCCTGAGGAAAATAGCACTCACCGGTACCATTTAAAATAAAAAAGTCTTGCTTGAAGAAAATAAAAACTATCATGTTATCACCTCTTTCACTTTACCTCTTCCTATTACTTAGTATTACTTAGTATAGGCAAAGAGAATGACTGGGGGTGGAGTCAAGGGAGGAGCTATATAGACAGCTCTGCTGTGGTGCTCTTTGCCACTTCCTGTTAGCAGAAGGATAATATCCCACAAGTAAAGATGAATCCGTGGACTCGTCGTATCTAGTAGAAGAAAAAAAAAAGCATTGTAACCTAAAAATATTGCAGACCACAAATGTGACTGTATAAATAAAAATAAAAAAAAGAAGCGCTCAACCTGGGAACGAACAATAGCATAAAAGCTTTTTCTATGGCTAGTTACCACCCAAGAAGCAGCCTCTTTTTGCTCAACATGTGCCTTTTAAAGAGAAGAACTTTCCTGTAGCATATCAGTCTTACAGTACAGTCCCAAAATACCAGGCAATCCCTCTCTGAACAAGGGAATGTGACTGTACTACAGCAATTAACATAATATTTTAATTTTGGCATGTTACGAATGATTAAGATCAACACAGTCAACACAAAAATTGTTATTGTTTAAAAAGATACATCATGCCTTTACTATCCATTCCTTTGCACAACCAACATTGTTATATTTAGGGCTGCAACTAACGATTATTTTCATAATCGATTAATCGGCCGATTAATCGACTAATCTGATAAAAAGAGAATCAATAATAGTTTTCTATGTTTTAAATAAAATCCACATAATGAGTGTTCCAAATATAAACTTCAGACTAAAACTTTACATTAACACAACTGTTTCTTCAATTTTTAAGTAGCAGAGCACAGTTTTATAATTAAACAAACAAAACCACAAACTGTTTGAAAAGAGGTAGAACTAGAAAGAGTTAGACTATCACTATTAATAAACATTCTGTTATTCACTCTTCAGAAACTTTGCATTGAAATGCAAAAATTTCAACATGTCCACATGCTTCTGGCTAAGGCTGGTTCTCTGTTTGCAGCTATATTTCCTGCAGCAGAGAAAAGGCTGTTGAGGTGTATAAGTAGGTTTTGCCAAT
Source organism: Bombina bombina (assembly GCF_027579735.1). NCBI lineage: Eukaryota > Metazoa > Chordata > Amphibia > Anura > Bombinatoridae > Bombina > Bombina bombina. The sequence continues at coordinate 456,418,362 of NC_069502.1, forward strand.
TTCACCAAAGTGGGATATTTATCTTTGTTAGCTCTTCACCAATGCTAAGTGTTTTCTACCTTGGCAAGGGGCCTCTCAATAAAGTAACCCTTGACTTCATTCTAACATAAAAATATCTTGAATATCTATATGCAATGGTAAATAACCAGCTATAAGGTTAGGGGAAATATCTAGTCCGCTCTAAAAATAACGGATATATACTTTAAAAAGGTTGAATCTGGTACATATCACAATTTATTAAAAATATAAAAAAAACAATAAAAAACAAAATCAAAAGCGCTAAGGACTGTACATCAATAACAGGACAAAGCCTTACACATTTATTTCTACAGTACATATAATCAGCAATAGCAAAGCGATCTGCTAATAATTGTGCAAACAGATAATAGTGCACATCAATTTAAATAACTTGCATCAATCTAGGGGCAAGGTGTAAATAACAAGCTCAGCACTATATCATGAAAAGCATAGTTCCAAATCACGCGGATTTAATATAAACAATTCAAATGATGACTATTATATCTGGGTTGCACATAAGCCAGGGGTAGTTGTGTACTTAAAAAGAAACGTATACTGTCCTGAAAAAGTGAAAAGTAGACGTCTGTAGACGTCCTTTAGGCTAAGGACCTAGCCATAAAATACAATACCATATGCAGGAGTTAGAGTGAAGCAGCTGGTGTTGTGCACAGACCACCTAATTGCAAAACAACTAATCGATTAATCGATTATGAGATTCGTTAACAACTATTTTCATAATCGATTATCGATTATGACGATTAGTTGTTGCATCTCTAGTTATATTAATATACTTTATAGCCTTTAAACTTCTAAATTTCTGCCTGTTTCTAAGCCACTACAGACAGCATCTTATCACTTGCTTTTTTATTTATTTCACAACAGTGCTAGTTCATGTGAGCCATATAGCTAACATTGTGCTCATGACAGTGGGTTGTGCACAACAAAGCAATAATTGGCTAAAATGCAAGTCATTAGATAATAAATAAAAATTCAAGTGATCAGGGGGGCTGTCAGAAGATGCTTAGATACAAGGTAATCACAGAGGTAAAAGGTGTTTTCTGTGCAAAAATGGGGAATGTGTAATAAAGGGATTATCTATCTTTTTAAACAAACAAATTTGAGTTGACTGTCCCTTTAAGAATTATGAAAAATATTATGACACTGGTGCATGGAGCTTTAAAACTAAGCAGCAATACAATAGCTTAGGTCACACAATGCGGTTAGCAAATTGTCAGCAAACCTGGATACTTTATGTACACTGCATAACAAAATGTATTAGTATTTAAATGAAGAGGAGAAAAAATAGCAGCTTTCCACTGCAATGCCCTTAGTAAGCAGCCAATCCAGTTCTAGAAGAATTTGATAGTAAATGTAAACTAAATAATTAACCTATTGATATTCAGCTCAGGTGTGGTTCTCGGACTTGCTTGCTTATTTCAAGAATGTATGTAAGAATTTTAACTTCAGGGTATTCTATGAGCAACACTTTAAAGGGCCAGTAAACCTAGAAAACAATGTTCTATAATTCTGCACATAGTGCAGAATTATATAACATTATTTAGTGCTAGCATTATGTAACCTAATATTGCCGGGCATATTTTATTTAAAAAAAGAGGGATTTTCAGACCCGCCCTCTGCGCTCTACTGAGCGGGTCTGGTTTTGCCTCTAAGCGCATCTGCGCAGCTGTCTAGTCACAGCCCAGCCCGACCGGTGCCATTACACTCAATGTAGCTTGCTCCTGCTCTGTCTGACAGCGGGAGCGAGCTACATTGAGTGTAATGGCGCGGTCGGGCTGGGCTGTGACTAGACAGCTGGCCAGATGCGCTCTGAGGGAAAACCAGACCCACTCAGTAGAGCGCAGAGGGCGGGTCTGAAAAACCCTCTTTTTTTTTTTTTAATAAAAAAATGCCCGGCAATATTAGGTTACATAAAGCTAGCACTAAAATAATGTTATATAATTCTGCACTATGTGCAGAATTATAGAACATTATTTTCTAGGTTTACTGGCCCTTTAAGGTAGCCCTATATTAAACAGGAGTTCACAAATTAAAATGTTCTTGGGGGGCCAACCTAAACACTAAGAAGCAAGGGGAAGATATCGATACACAGCATGCAAAAAAAAAAAAAAAATCTGAAAACTTTAAAAACAAAAACAAAATGACGTACTAGAATTTGTAAAGCTCGAACAGCAATGTAAGTTTTGAGGGGGGGGGGGGATTTTTTGGCTAACATAAAAAGCTGCTATGCAAATTATTGCAGCCAAGGGATTGAAATTATTGCTACCATTATAAAAACAGTGGAAATGCAGAGTCTGATCCCACCCTGCAACATGTACACACATCAGCTGCCAATATTGATCAGTGGTTCCTTGGGGGGCATGCACCCTGTGTTTTACTGGCACAATAGAATGACCAATAGAACCATAAAGATTTCAAGTGGGGAAGAAAGAGCAAAAACGAGAGAGAGACAGAGCAAAATCGAGACAGAGCAAAACGAGACAGAGCAAAAACGAGAGAGACAGAGCAAAAACGAGAGAGACAGAGCATGTCCTAGGATATGCCAGCAATACATTGCAAAGGTTTAAACCTCTGCTTCATAAGTATCAGTTGCAGGCTCAAATGAGCAACCATGCAAACTGATCAGGGCTTTCAGCTAATGATAAAGCTAGCCCTAAGCCTCCGTTTCCTAGTCATCCTTTGCCAAATATAATGCTGGCCCACATTGTTAAAGGGACATGAAATCCAAAAATGTCATGATCTAGGTAGAACATGCAATTTTAAACAACTTTCCCGTTTACTTCTATCATCAAATGTGTTTCATTCTCTTGGTATCATTTGTTGAAGGAGCAGCAATGCACTACCAATTTCTAACTGAACACATGGGTGAGCCAATGACAATCAGTCTATATATGCAGCCACCAATCAGCAGCTAGAACTTAGGTTCTTTGCTGCACCTGAGCATAACTAGATAAACCTTTCATCAAAGGATAACAGGAGAAGAAAGCAAATTAAATTATAGAAGCCAATGGAAAAAGTGTTTAAAATTGTATTTTCTGTCTAAATCATGAATTTCTAATTATGACTTTACTGTCCCTTTAAGTCCAAGAATAGCATGGTGCCTGTGTTTTTTTTGCGATACACTGACTTCTGCACTTTTTGAAAGTAGCAGAATCTGTTACTGACATGTTGTTGTAAAGGCTAGATTGGCACAGATATAATTTGCTGGTTCTCTCTCATTCAACAAACTGTGGGGACTCCCAAATGTTAAAGAATTTCAGCGTTTACAGACTGGAAAGAAGAATTAAGAAAGGAGAATAAATGTATGATTCTGTGTTGGAATGGAAATATGAAAAGCTAAGAAAATAGCAACATGGTTAAGGGGACAGTCTAGACAAAATAAAACTTTCATGATTCAGATAGGGAATGCAATTTTAAACAACTTTCCAATTCACTTTTACACCAAATTTGATTTGTTCTCTTGGTATTCTTTGTTGAAAGCTAAACCTAGGTAGGCTTGTATGCCAATTTCTAAAACCTTGAAGGCCGCCCCTTATTTCAATGTACTTTGGCAGTTTTTCACAGCTAGAGGGCAAAAGTTCATGTGTGACATACAGATAACATTGTGACCACGTCCGTAGATTTACAAGTGAGAGGGCACTGATTGGCTAAATGCATGTTTGTCAAAAAGAACTGAAATAAAGGGAGCAGTCTGCAAAGGCTTAGATACAAGGTAATCACAGAGGTAAAAAGTATATTAAAGGGACATGAAACCCAATTTTTTTTATTTCGTGATTTAGAAAGAGCATGTCATTTTAAACAAACTTTCTAATTCACTTCTATTATCTAATTTGCTTCATTCTCTTGATAATCACTTGCTGAAAAACATATCTAGATATGCTCAGTAGCTGCTGATTGGTTGCTGCACATAAAGGCCTTGTTTGATTGGCTCACACATGTGCATTGCTATTTCTTCAACAAAGGATATCTAAAGAATTGAGGAAATTAAATAGAAGTAAATTGGAAAGTTGTTTAAAATTGCATGCCCTATCTGAATCATGAAAGTTTAATTTTGACTAGACTGTCCCTTTAATATAAATGTGTTGGTTATGCAAAACAGGGGAATGGGTAATAAAGGGATCTTTTTAAACAATAACAATTCTGGAGTAGACTGTCCCTTTAAGGGATATGAAAACCCCAAAAAAATATATTTTGTGATTAACACAGAGCATACCATTTAAAAAAAAAATCCAATTTACTTCCTATTATCAAATTTGCTTAGTTCCAATAATATTCTGTGTTGAAAAGAAGCCTAGGTAGGCATTTGGAGCCACAGCATGGTAGTAAATAGTGCTGCCATCTAGTGCTCTTAATATGGATAACATTCTTGCAAAAACTGCTGCGATATAGTGCTCCAGAAATGGGATGGCTCCTAATCTTATGTTGCTGCTTTTCAACAATAGATACCAAGAGAATAAAGAAAAAGCTATAATAGAAGCAAATTAGAAAGTTGTTTAAATTGCATGCTCTATCTGAATCATGAAAGAAAATGTTTGGGTTTCATGTCCCTTTAACGCCTTGTCATGGCATTACTGCTCATATGAACACTCAAGCTAATCCATCCAGCTTTTATGACTGTAGTCCATTTGTGGCCAACATAAAAGAGCATTACATATTTGAGCAAGTGTGTGATGCTGAAGTAATTTCCATGCCATAATCATTAAGAAAGCACAATTTACAGTGAATCAGCAAATAGTAATATTGCTCTAGGTGCTTTCTTAGATAAGTCACTGCAACCAAGACATTTTGTTTCTTCAGCTCACTATGACAAATATGATCTAACATTCCACTTTTTTTTTTTTTTTTTAAGTGTAGTTCAATGGAGTGGAAACCTAGGTTTCAGTTTTTAGGTAAACTGCCATATCATAGAAAATGGGAATTACTGTTCTCTGCAGAATTGGAGGAGAAAATAAATACTTTCCAAACGGATGTTTCTTGAATGCCTAGGTTTTTTGTAGTATATGCGCTACTAAAAGGGACAGTAAAAGTTAAAATTAAACTTTCAAGAATCAGATAGGGCATGCAATCTTAACTTTCCAATTTACTTATATCATCAAATCTGCTTTTTTCCCTTGGTATTTTTTTGTTAAAGGATAAACCTAGGAAAGCTTATAGGCTGATTTCTAAGACTCTGCAGTCCACCTCTTATCTTAGGTCTAGGTGTGAATAGCTAATAACATGTACTGTTTACTCATATTGTGCCATATAGATAACAGTGTGCTCACCCCAGTGGAGTTATTTAAGAGTCTACACTAATTACCTGAAATACATGTCTGTCAAAAGATCTGAGATAAGGAGGCCGTCTGCAGAGGCTTGGGATACAAGATAGTCATAGAGGTAAAAAGTATATAGTGTTGGTTATGTCAAAACAGAGGAATGGTAAAGGGATTATCCAACTTTTTTAAACAATAAAATTTTGGGTTGTTTTCTGTCCATTTAATGTCATCATTGCTAAGCCATTTTTACACCATGTGATAGTCTTCCTAAAGGTCTCCGACTCTGATAAAATTATCTAAGAAGTCTCATCAGAACTGTGAGAAGGCAGAATTTTATCTTGTAAGCTGTTTATCTCGGTATGCATGGATCTGAATGTGAGAGACATCCATTATACTATAATGCGTAAAAAAAAGCCCTAAAATGTTTGCGTGCTTTCTCTCAATACTGACGAATTTCATATCATCAGGACATTAGTCTTTAGCATCCATTAACTTTAAAGGGACACTGAACCCAATATATTTTTTCTTTCGGATTCAGATAGAGCATTGACAATTTTATGCAACTTTCTAATTTACTCCTATTATCAAATTTTCTTCATTATCTTGGTATTTTTATTTGAAAAGCAAGAATGTAAGTTTAGAATGTCGGTCCATTTATGGTGAACCTGGGTTATTCTTGCCGATTGGTAGATAAATATCACCCACCAATAAAAAAGTGCTGTACAGGTATCTGAACAAAAAATTGGCTGGCTCCTTAGCTTAGATGCCTTCTTTTTCAAATAAAGATAGCAAGAAAACGAAGAAAATTTGATAATAGGAGTAAATTAGAAAGTTGCTTATAATTGCATGCTCTATGAATCAGGAAAGAAAAAAAAAAGTTGCCTCAATGTCCCTTTAAAAGCCTCGATTTCTGTTGGGTACCCACACAAAGCATTACCTTGTATTTTTCAACAGACTAGTAAAATCTTTAGAATATAAATAATATTTGTTTACAGAAATACAAACCAAATAAAAAAAAGGCATAAAATAAAAAATATATAAAATAAAAATTAATAGTTTTCATAAATTAACAAGGAAAGCCATTATTTCTTAAAAGCAACAAGATCAAGATCCTATGGTATTCAATAAAAATGACTTACTAGTACATATATGGGGCTGCTAGGGTCCAGAGGATCCCAAATGTCACATAGTACACAGGTAAGTTATTTATCTTGTCACCTGCTCCTCTCCTTCAAATGAAGGTGTGTGTGTGGTGTGTTGAATAATATTAGTGGCTCTCAAATCAGAGAGGATTTTGGGTTTCATGTCCCTTTAATTTGATTATTTCTCCAGGAAAACATCCTTATTATCCAGTATTTGTTTTTTTCAAAAACAGATTTAAAATAATTGGAGATCCATAAAGTAAATGGATTATGCAGTGTAAAAAAAATGTAGTAGTGTTCTGACTTAATAAAGCAGTGCTCGACAAAACTGGTTTTAAAATACGAGCCCGGTAAGAATATTTAAGGAGCCAGGACAGTGGTATTTCTATAATATAGCTATATGCAGAATAACCCAAAAAGGAAGGAGCCAGTGGCTCCCTGGCTCCTGGGTTTGTCAAGCCCTGTCATAAAGTATACATAAATTAAAATTTTAAATCTATAAGTTCTCCAGAAAAATTAATATAAAAAGGTGTATAATTTGCATGGCTTTCCAATGAAAAAAATGTTATACATTCTTTATTTTTTTTTAAATTATAATCAACAGCAAAGGAGTAAAAACAATTCCATCTAAATAGGGTAAAGGGTACAGAGTATTTTTCATAATGTTTTTCAGTAAAAACAAATATTCCTGTACTATTTAAATGGGCATGAAACCCAAAACAAACCTTTACGATTCAGATAGAGCAAACAGTTTTAAACAACTTTCCAGTTTATGCCTTTTTTAACTTTGCTTTGTTCTCTTGGTATAATATGTTGAAGAGAATACCTAAGTAGATAAGTATACTATGTTGAAGGAGCAGCGATGCACTACTGGGAGCTAGCTGCTGATTGGTGACAGCACACACATATAGTGATGCACCGAAATGGAAATTCTGGACCGAAACAGAATCCAAAAATCCGGGATGCACTTGGCCGAAAACCGAAACTGATACCGAAAATGTATTTTTTCAAATTATTTTCAAATAAATTTTTTTTAGGTTTTTTTTTTTGCATAATTAGAGTCAATAAAAAAAGCCCACACTTTTATTGAAAGTAACACAGTAAAATTGGACAAAAATATCTTAAAACAATAATATGCTACACAATAATTTTACCAAGAAAAAAAAAAAAAAAAAAAGGCAAAAAATAATGCCATTTTAGACCAAAATGTTTCTGCGACCAAAATGTTGGTGCATCCCTACTTAAAACAATTATAAATATCAATATACTGTATTATTTCTTCATTATAGTTCTATGTACATAATCATATTTAACAGTTTTGTTTTTACCAATTATCTAAATAAATTATAATCCTAGAAAAACTCATTATATGCAGAACAGTAAGTGAAGTAATAAACTTAAACAGCAGCTCTAGGCTAACATCAAATTTGAAATATGCTACAACAATAATTTTACCGAAACTAACCAGGCAAAAAAAAAACGAAACCGAAATTTTTGCTATTTTAACCAAGGACAACAAGACAATGAAGCAAAGATGATAATCAAAGTAAACTGAAAAGTTTTGTTCTATCTGAATCATACGAAAAAATTGTGGGGTTTCATATCCCCTTTAAACCTAAAATACCTATACATACTTATGGTGATTGGCCCATGCCCATATATTACAGCTGTGGGGATCTCTCTATTCAAATATCATAAATTGGTACAGTGGAATTATGTGCACAATACTTACTGTCGTTTTAGAAATGCTAAACAAAGTTGGAGACCAGCACACCTTTAAACATAAAAAGTCCAGCAGGTTTCAAGGTGGGTGCAACACAATCAGAGCAAAATCCCTTTGCTCCAAACAATCAAGTGTCCAACAGAAAATGTTTCACTCTCAGGTGTGAAAAGTGAAATAACTTTATTAGGTAGAACGGCAACGATTCCTGGCACCTGCCCCTTTGTCAAGATTGTGACAAACGTTGCCGTCTACCTAATAAAGGTTATTTCACTTTTCCACACCTGAGAGTGTAACATTTCTTTTGGACACTTGTTTTCACATTAGCAAGACTTGCTTAATCCCCTTCATGCAGGTCAAGTGTTTAAAGGGACATGAAACCCAATTGTTTTTCATTGATTCACATAGAGCAACGCCATTTTAAAAAACTTTCCAATGTATTCATTATATCCAATTTGTTTTGTTCTCTTTGTATCCTTTGTAATAAAGAAAACTAGGTCGGCACAGAAGCTGCTGATTAGTGGCTGCACATATATGCCTCTTGTCACTGGCTTTCAAATAGCTCCCAGTAGTGCATTGCTGCTCCTTCAACAATGGATAACTAAGACAATGAAGCAAATAGATAAAAGAAGAAAATTGGAAAAATGTTTAAAATTACATGATAATATCTGATTCATAAAAGAAAAACGTTGGGTTTCATGTTTACTTTAACATCGGAACTTAAATACTTGCTCCAGGATTGGATCGATGGGGGGGACTGTTGCCTACGATGCTAGCTATGCCCCCCAGTCCGATTTCCCATTGAATAAAAGGTGGGCAGAGAACAGCAAAAAAAAAAAAAAAGGTAGGACATTCCATACTGTTCTAATGGCGTTTAAAGGGACAGTCTAAGGTCCAAAATAAACTTTCATGATTCAGATAGAGAATGTAATTTATAAACAATTTTCTAATTTACTTTTATCACCAATTTTGCTTTGTTCTCTTGGTATTCTTAGTTTGAAAGGCTAAACCTAGGAGGTTCATAAGCTAATTTCTAAGCCCTTGAAGGTCACCTCTTCTCTCAGGAGCATTTTGACAGTTTTATCACCACTAGAGGGTATTAGTTCATATGTTGCCATATAGATAACACTGCTCACGCACGTTGAGTTCCTAGGAGCCAGCACCGATTGGCTAAAACGCATGTCTGTCAAAAGAACTGAATTAAAGGGACACTCAGGTTAAATTCAATTTTCATGATTCAGATACAGCATGTAATTTTAAACAACTTTCCAATTTACTTCCATTAAAAAAAATGTGCACAGTCTTTTTATATTTACAATTTTTGAGTCACCAGATCCTACTAAGCATGTGCAAGAATTCACAGACAATACGTATATGCATTTGTGATTGGCTGATTGCTATCACATGGAGTACAAGGGGAGTGGAAATATACATAAAACTTTGAAATTTGTTCTAAAAAAAAAAATCTACTACTCATTTGAAGTTCAGACTAAGTGCTTTGCATTGTCTTGTTATCTTGCATTTGTTGATTATGCAAATCCTAATGTGTTGCTGGTCCTTTAAGGGGGCAGTTTGCAGAGGCTTAGATAAAAGGTAATCACAGAGGTAAAAAGTGTATTTATATAACTGTGTTGGTTGTGCAAAACTAGGGAATTGTAATAAAAGGGATTATCTATCTTTTTAAACAATACAAAATTCTGGTGTAGACTGTTCATTTAAGTCCAGCGCTCCCAACGGCGATAGATTTTATTAAAGTGACACTGTACCCAAAAAAATTTCTTTTGTGAATCAGATTGAGCAAGAAATTTTAAGCAACTTTCAAATTTACTCCTATTATCAAATTTTCTTCATTCTCATTGGTATCTTTATTTGAAATGCAAAAATGTCAGTTATGATGCCGGCCCATTTTTGGTGAACAACCTGGGTTATCCTTGCTGATTGGTGGATAAATTAATCCACCAATAAAAAAAAGTGCTGCCCAGAGTACTGAAACAAAAAAAAAAGCTTAGCTGCCTTCTTTTTCAAAATAATGATACCAAGATTACAAAGAAAAATTGATAATAGGAGTAAATGAATCCCAAATTGTTTTCAGGATTCAGAAAGAACGTTAATATTTTAAATAACTTTCCAATTTACTTTTATTATCAAATTTGCTTTATTCCCTTGATATCCTTTGCTGAAGGAGCAGCAATTGCACTACGAGAGCTAGCTGAAACATATCTAGTCAGCCAATCATAAAAGACAAAATGTTGCAGGGACCAATAACCTCCCACTAGTGTAGAATACGTAGATATTCTTTTTCCTACAATGGATGGTACCAAGAGAACAATATACATTTGAAAACAGAAGTGAATTTAAAAGTGTCTTAAAATAACATGCAAGTTTAAATTTTGACTTTTCCTACCTCCCTTTATTTGCTGATCACATATGGAAGAAACTGTGTTTCCATGTGTTTTATTATTACACTGTATATTGCCAATTTTAAAAAAAAACATAAGTCACAGTGTTCCAATTTTCTAAAACAGAATTAGTATTACCATTCTTGCCACTTATTTATTCAGTCAGATTAGAGAGTAATGTGAAATATGTGAAGAGCTCAGTTGTCTGATACACAACATGTTATTTTTAAACTCCTCAATACATTTAGCATAAAAAAACAAACAAAAAAAAAAAAACAGCCCTGGGGGTTCCATGGCCAACTACAACCAATTTTAAAAGGGACACTATACACCATTTTTTTCTTTTGCGATTCATATAGAGCATGCAGCTTTAAGCACTTTCTAATTTACTTCTATTATAAATTCTTTGTTCCTTTGCTTATCTTTATTTGAAAAGCAGGAATGTAAAGCTTAGGAGCCAGCCCATTTTAGGATTCAGCACCCTGGAAAGTGCTTGCTTGTAGGTGGCTACATTTAGCCACCAATCAGCAAGCGCTACCCAGGTGCTGAACCAAAAAAGGTCCAGCTCCTAAGCTTTACATTCCTGCTTTTCAAAAAAATATAGCAAAAGAACGAAGAAAATTTAATAGGAGTAAATTAGAAAGTTGCTTAAAATTGCCCATACGGCTGCAAGTTCTCACAAGAACTTGCTCGCCGTGATTTATCAAGCAGCGGTCACCAGACCGCTGCTTCCCTAAGCTCTTCGCCACCTCTAAGGTGGCGAAATTCAATCTCCTCGGTCGAGTCCGACCGAGGAGATTGACAGCTCCTGCCCGCGTGTGATTGGCTGTGCGCGGGCAGTGGTCGGGATTGCACGCGAGCGCAAAATTGGGCTCGTGTGCAATGGAAAATACCTGCGGGTAATTTCGCCCAGCCACATGCGAGCTGAGGCGTACAGGGGCGCCTATACTCGCCCCTGTACGCCTCAGCGTTAATAAATCTAGCCCATAGTCTCCTCACACTATTTACTAGGTGTAGGATATGTAAAGGAAATTATTCCCTTATGCAATCTATAATGTTTAGGCTGTTATAGTATAGCTGGGTTAAGAAATTGTTTGCCTACATTAAGTTTAGAGGTTCTCTCATGTATACACTCATTTAAACTTTTGTAATTGTGCATGTATGTTTTCTGCCCGGTATGATAATAGTTAAAGTTTTATGTTCATTATCTCTCACACTTGTAAGCATCCTAATTAACCAATGGAAAATGTTATTTGGCTTTTAAATAGAACATCAGCACTAAGTACTCCATCAGCTATGGTTACGGTATTACACCGAAACATATCAGCCTGAGTACTATGTGCTGAGTATTTTGTATCGACCCTCCATGGTTTTTTTTATCCTAATTGGGAATTCAATATTTTGATATTTATACTGACTACCGGATCAACCTTTTGTTATTATTTCTATTTTATTGGCCAGGATCTAGGGTCAAAGTGTGAGCTTGGAAGCCCTCTCTCATGCAGGATGCATATTTCAGTGCATTCATGCCCTAATATTGCAGCAAGGAGCCAGGCACCTGAACAGCTCAATAGGTGATATGGCTGCATAATATCACATGAGCGCACCGGATTACGTCATCAGACGTCCACAAGCGTCTACAGAGACACACGCTGGATACAGCTATACAGCGAAGCGGCTGTGGAAGAGTCTTTTAAGGACAACAGGATATCGGCACACTAGAGCCTGAGGGGACAGGGCTTGAACAGTACAGAAACCGTGAGTGTGAATAGCCATAGGCTGTCTGAGGCTATTATTTCCTCTATTCTTTTCACCTGCATGTATTGAAGTTGCCCCTTTTAGGTGGTCCTGTGGAAGGAATGTGTGCTTCCTATATCCTTGGCGGTTTTATATCTGGAGTTTTTTGAAGTGGCTACCTGGAGCTGGGCAGACTAAGTTTGGGATTCAGATTCTACGGTCAGAGAGAAAACGTTTTTTCTAAATCCCATATTGGGAGCTTCTTATACAACTGTGCATTATACACCCTTTCTTTGCATGATCTATAATATCTATATCTATCTATACCGTGCTCAAAAATATATATCTTGTGCTCCACAGATAACACTTTTCCCAGTGCGGGGGTGTCCCTCTTTCAAATTTGAAATATTGGGGAGGTATGCGACAGGCTCATCAGGCATCATTATCAACCATGACATATTGACATTTATTCACAATCATTAAGATTGTTTGTGAATGAATGTCATTATGGCATGTATAGTTTGTAGGAGGCATGGCATGACAGCACGTGTGAATATATATATATATATATATATATATACACACATACACACACACATATACATACACACACACACATATATACACAACTGTATTAGGCTACAATGTGTGATTTTTTTTTTAAATTTTGGGATGGTGGTGTGCCGCAGGATTGTTTTAATGTAAAAAAAAAAAAAAAAAGTGTGCCACGGCAAAAATCACTGCTCTATCTGAATCATTAAAGAAAAAAAATTGTGTTTAGTAACCCTTTTAACTATTTATTTTTACATTTTAATAGTAAACTGCTTAAAATGAATTCCCAAAGACTACTCTTTCTGATCATCTTGTTTGAGGCAGAAGTCACTGGAACAAGCAAGAGAATGACATGTAGTTCAGCATTTGTAAACAGTACCACAAAAATCAAAAGTGTACACAGCCTTCTGTTATTATTTCACACTCTCAAGGACCAGCAAACATTCACAATTCCATCTCTCTCTCTATATATCTATATATTTAAACCATTCAGAATTTATATATATATATATATATATATATATATATATTATATATATTATATATATATACATACATACACACACACCTTTTAGCAAAAGGAAGCAAATTAAATAACAGAAGTAAATTGGAAAGTAGTTTAGAAAAAAAGTGTATGCGCTGTCTAAATCATGAAGGTTTAATTATGACGTTGCTGTTCTTTTAACTCTTTCAAAAATATTGTGGTCCTGTAGATGTTGAGAGTAATATTTGTGCCCACTTTCCTAAAGAATGAAACACACTTACCTAACATGAGGAAGCTAAAGTGAGCAACATGCAACATATTCAAGGAAGTGGAAAAAGGAAGCATTTGTGAATGGGCATTGAAAAATTGCATACCTTCCCTGTAAACAGATGGTAAGATCTCCATGGTAAAATACATAAAGTAAATGAGAAAAAGAGAAAACAAAAAAACAAAACAAACCTGCACACAGAGAGTGCAAACTATTCTGGAAAAAATGATGAGCGATAGATTTAAAGTGAGGCAAGGCTGAATGGACTCCGTGAGCATTTGTAACCAGAGTTAATTGTAAATGGATTTACAACACAATTCACATTCGTTTAGGAAAGGAAGTGATGTTATTGCACAAAGGAGAAAAACACTGAATTCTGAGATAATATAACAAATAAACTAAACCCATAACTTTACAGCTATACAAAAGTTTTGGCAACTAAGAACTAAAAAAAATACATCAATCTTTATGAAGGAATATGCCACACTTTAAAACCTCAATATTAGACTTTATTATGGAACAGATGCATAAGATCCTTGTACTTAATGTAATCCCATCTATCTGTATAAAGAAAAATAATATTGGCCACTAAAAAGGTAAATCAAATGGAACTTTCTATAAGTGGGGCAGTTTCTACCAAATCAGACAAATAGCTAAAGTTCATTGGTGAGAAGTCTTTCACTTTAAACACAGGGAATTGTTGATAACATAACTTGATGTGTGTAATGTTTTGTTAAACTATCTTGTGCAAAAGAGAGAAAACTGGTATATAAAATTACGATTATAAAATTTGAAAATGGCATGCTGATGGTTATTTTATATTTGTTACAAGGAAAAAAAAAAACTTAACATTAATTGAATAAATCTAAAACTTTTTTAAAGGACACGTTACAGATATCTTTTAAAGTGATGGTAAATCCTAATGGTTTTGAAACACTAGGATTTACCAGTGCTACACATAAATAAAGGGCACGTTCAGTAATAAGGTATAAAAAAAAAAAAATCATTCTGAAAGTTCTTTTATTTGCCTGCAGCGTATGCCCTCGCTGAGAGCCTCAGGCCTCCTATGAAGGAGCTCTATTTTTTCAATGATTTGACATTTCCACCACTTAGCCAATAGCCATGTGGGGCAATCCCATTATGCCGGATAGCTAGCTTGCTATTGGCTAACATCACTTCATTGATAAAATAGCGCTCTGCCGTGAGCGGCCTAAGGGGCTAAATGCAGCAAAAGCTGCAGGAAAATATAGGAACTTTCAGCATTCCGTTTTTTATACTTCATGATTGAAAGTCCCCTTTTATTTGTAGCAATGATAAATCCTACCATATTAAAAACCATTAGAAATTTACCATCACTTTAACCTAAGCAATTTTAATAAGCAAGGACAACCTTTAAAACTCATTAGTGAATAGTTTTTAATTCACAAGTGTTAACATAAATGTCCATAAATAGTTTCTAGAACCATGGAACATTAACAGATTGAATTTCTCTGTAAATCACTTTAAATCTGAAGATGAAGTATTATATTAACCAATAACATACATTTAGAAAGATTTTAAATGTACAGCAGGTGCAGTGGCACCAGGGCCCAAGAGCTGGAGGGGGCCCATAATAGCCAGCCTTTACATAGGCATATGCAGAATGTGTACAATCCTAATGTAGGGAAGCCTTATATTAGTGCAAGTAGTAGGTCTATCTTCAAAATCATTATACACAGCAAAATGTATTTTATTACTTTTGCTTTTTACCAAGTTACCTTTGATGGGGGCTTAGTTACCTTTGACAGGGGCAAAATCTTGCACCAACCCTCTGTTGACTAGGTCCGCTACTGTGTACAGTATTTTCTTATTAGCATTTATTATTTCAGAGAGCATTTAATATAATAAAACAATATAGATGGTATAGTACGGTATTTGATCAAACAAAAGAACACTTGCTGCACCACCAAATTAATGAATTAGACATCAATTATTTTAGCACTTTAACTAAATTATTACTCTTATAAGGAAAGACAGTCTGGTTTTAAGCATGTTAGAAAGAATTTACACAAGCTGGTTAATTCTGTATACAAAATACATAAGATGCCTGGTGCTCTGCAATAACAGATGGGACAGGCAAGCACACTGCTATCAGATTACAGGAATGGTGTCATTTGAAAGCTCTTTTTCACATTATAAACAACATTCAAAGTTTCAGACCACAACTTGTGTACTAGTAAATAATGCACATGTATGTAACTGGGGTATCTAGCTATTTACTTGTTTTAATAAAAACCATATAACCTAATAGACGATCAACTGTGACACTACGAATATAGTCATTGATTAAACAAAAAGAAAAACGTTACTATGTGGTCCCAATTCATTAATCATTGAATTAGTTTTCTCTGCTACCTTGTTACACCTGTTTGGTAACACTTTGTTTTACCTCTAAAATGACCTGTTTATTCAAACATTGTTTTACTCTATAACCTGGTTAGGCTGAGAGGAGTGCATGTAGTATTTCTATTTTCAGACAGCAATACACTGTCCTGTCATTTGTGTGCCATGCAATACCATTGCACTGGGCAGTGTTCAGACACTGACAATTTATAAACCACGCGAAACATTAACATAACATTTGCAATACATATAAAGGAGTTTAGTAAACATCGTACACGTTGCGTCACTTTCTTTTTTCCTATTCGCAAAAAATGAACCTCTTAGTTGCCACAGAAGTAGACACATTCATTGTAAAGCAACGCTTTCTGCAAGACAGTGGCTTAATGTCAGGATAGCTCCCTGATCACACACCCACCGGCTAGTCCCCTCTAACCCACCTGCTTGCGTAGTGTCGCTCAAGTCTTGCCGGGCCGCGCTCCGTGGGAAATCTCTTAGTTTCCTGCCGCTCAAGTTCAGGACTCCAGTCACTGCAGCCTCTTCTAAACGCTCTTTCCAAAGACCGATTCCATGCAGCAGGTCCCAACCCTGCTCCGGGTCCAGTTAAAGCTCCGTGTCCGTTATGAATAACTCCAGAATAGCCGGTGCCAACCGAGCCCTCGGCCAACACCACGGCAGCATCACAACGACTACAAACTACGCATGCGCACAGCAATGACGGGAAGCAAAACCAGGGGCAGGGACATCAAGCTGTACGCATGTGCGAAATTTAATCACACTAACTTAGATGGACATGACGGACAGTCTTCCGCTAACAGGCATTATGCTCGCCATAAGCGCATGCGCAGTAGGATAAAACGCTGCTAATCTAAGTTTAGCGTAAGTAAAGTATGCAACGGTCCTAGGGGCATTGGTTGGTAACATCTGAGTTTAGCGTTCTAAATTACTTTCTCGGCCATATCGCATTATTTTACTTCACAAATTGGTATGGGGGTTCAGATGAGGGCTACCAACAATACTACATTGTTTGTGTCTCAGGAACAAAAAGGGAGCCTGATATTTTGGGGTGTAAAGTCCCTGTTTCCCCATAGACTTTACACAGCCATCTCTGCTCACCTACATGGATACATGTATCAAACCCTCAACCTACAGGTTTTTATACATTTGTAACTGTTTACTGTACACAGATCTACTGAACAAACTGCTGAGAAAATAATGATCACACAGCACACCTGGTCACATAGTCTTAAAGGGACAGGCAAAAACCCACACAGCCTTCAAAGGGTCAACTAGCACCACTCGCACACCATCTTAAAGGGACAGATCACAGTAATGTTAACGCAGCGCAACCTTAAATGCAGCTGGACAACTGCGCACACAGTCTTAAAGGAACAGGGCAGCTCGGCACCTGCTCACATAGTCGTAAAGGGGGCAACAACCTTTAGTGGGTAAACATCACAGTTTTAAAGGGAGCGATACTATGCATCCACATGTGATGCACGCACACTTCACTCACAGTCTTTAAAAGGACAACTTGCACCATACGCACACACACAGCGTTAAAGGGACACTGAGCCCAATTTTTTTTCTTTCATGATTCAGATACAGCATGCAATTTTAAGCAACTTTCTAATTTACTTCTATTATCAATTTTTCTTCGTTCTCTTGCTATATTTATTTGAAAAAGAAGGCATCTATGCTAAGGAGCCAGCAATTGTTTGGTTCAGACCATGGACAGCACTTGTTTATTGGTGCTGTCCAATCAGCAAGGACAACCCAGGTTGTTCACCAAAAATGGGCCAGCATCTAACCTTACACTCTTGCTTTTCAAATAAACATACCAAGAGAATTAAGAAAATTTGATAATAGGAGTAAATTAGAAAGTTGCTTAAAATTGCATGCTCTATCTGAATCATGAAAGAAAAAAACTGAGTTCAGTGTACCTTTATCCCCTTAATGACCGGACCATTTTTCAATTTTCTTACCCTTAAGGACCTGGGCTATTTTTACATTTCTGCAGGGTTTGTGTTTAGCTGTAATTTTCCTCTTACTCATTTACTGTACCCACACATATTATATACCGTTTTTCTCACCATTAAATGGACTTTCTAAAGATACCATATTTTCATCATATCTTATTATTTACTATAAAAAAAATATAAAATATGAGGAAAAAATTGAAAATAACACACTTTTTCTAACTTTGACCCCCAAAAGCTGTTACACATCTGCAACCACCAAAATACACCCATTCTAAATAGTTTCTAAATTTTGTCCCGAGTTTAGAAATACCCAATGTTTACATGTTCTTTGCTTTTTTGCAAGTTATAGGGCAAAAAATACAAGTAGCACTTTGCTATTTCCAAACCACTCTTTTTCAAAATTAGCGCTAGTTACATTGGAACACTGATATCTTTCAGGAATCCCTGAATATCCCTTGACATGTATATATTTTTATTTAGAAGACATCCCAAAGCATTGATCTAGGCCCATTTTGGTATATTTCATGCCACCATTTCACGGCATATGTGATCAAATAAAAAAAATTGTTGACTTTTTCACAAATCTTTTCACAAACTTTAGGTTTCTCGCTGAATTTATTTACAAACAACTTGTGAAATGATGGCATAAATGGTTGTAAATACTTCCGGGATCCCCTTTGTTCAGAAATAGCAGACATATATGGCTTTGGCGTTGCTTTTTGGTAATTATAAGGCCGCTAAATGCCGCTGCACACCACACGTGTATTATGCCCAGCAGTGAAGGGGTTCATTAGGGAGCTTGTAGGGAGCTTTAAGGTTTAATTTTAGCTTTAGTGTAGTGTAGTAGACAACCCAAATTATTGATCTAGGCCCATTTTGGTATATTTCATGCCACCATTTCACCGCCAAATACGATCAAAAAAAAAAAAAACTAAAATTTTTCACAATTTTAGGTTTCTCACTGAAATTATTTACAAACGCTTGTGCAATTATGGCACAAATGGTTGTAAATGCTTCTCTGGGATCCCCTTTGTTCAGAAATAGCAGACATATATGGCTTTGGCGTTGCTTTTTGGTAATAATAAGGCCGTTAAATGCTGCTGCGCACCACACTTGTAATATGCCCAGCAGTTAAGGGGTTAATTAGGTAGCTTGTAGGGTTAATTTTTAGCTTTAGTGTAGAGATCAGCCTCCCACCTGACACATCCCACCCCCTGACCCCCCTCAAACAGCTCTCTTCCCTCCCCCACCTCACAATTGTCACCGCCATCTTAAGTACTGGCAGAAAGTCTGCCAGTACTGAAATAAAAATAATTTTTTTTTTTTTTTTTTTCATACAGTCTGCAGTGATGGATCCCCCCTTACCCCACAACCTCCCTGATCCCCCATACATCTCTCTAACCCTCCCCCTCTACCTATTTGCCGCCATCTTGGGTACTGGCAGCTGTCTGCCAGTACCCAATTTGCCCCCCAAAATTGTTTTTTTTTAACTTTTGTATATGACATATTTGTTTTCTGTAGTGTAGCTGGCCCCCCTAAATGATCTACATCCCTCCACCTCCCAGATCCCTTTTTTCCCACTTGCCTGAATATTTTGCGTGCGATTAGGCGCATACGCAATGGGTTATAGCCTAGTATGACGTAGCTTCACGGCCGTCGATCGGCCAGAAAGTCAATTGGAGGATCAGAAAAACGTGACCAGGAAGTCTATTATGTGCTCAACAACAGGGTTGCATTTAAAATAAAAAAATTCTTAGTTTATATGCGGCGAAAAGGGTATTTATATATTACTGAGAGCAAAACGATGAATGAAACTTCTGTTATTTTTAGATTGCTATGTAAATGTGCATAGCTGAACAACGAACTTTACTTTCACTTTAAAGGGACTCTGTCTTAACAGGACAGTGGCACGCGCACGCACAGAGCACTCACAGCCTTTAAAGGACAACTTGCATTCCACGCACACAGCCTTAAAGAGACAGATCACAGTAATGTTCACGCAGCACAACCTTAAAGGCAGCTCAACCTGCACACAGAGCCTTAAAGGGACAGATAACAGTAATGTTCACGCAGCACAACCTTAAAGGTCAGCTTGACACCTGCGACACAGTCTTAAAGGGACATATCACAGTAATGTTCACGCAGTGCAACTGTAAAGGGCAGCTTGGCACCTACGCACACAGTCTTAAAGGGACAGATCAGTAATGTTCACGCAGCGCAACCTTAAAGGTCAGCTTGACACCTGCGCACACAGTCTTAAAGGGACATATCACAGTAATGTTCACACAGTGCAACTGTAAAGGGCAGCTTGGCACCTACCCACACAGTCTTAAAGGGACAGATCACAGTAATGTTCATGCAGCAACCTTTAAGGGCAACTCTAGGCACAATGAGCAATCGGTCCACGTCTGGAATCCCGCATCACACTTAGGGAGACTTCCCTAAGTGTCATAATTTGCATAAATAAAAAGTGAGAAGCCTAGAGGGATATGTGTAGAGGGATATGGCT
This sequence comes from Bombina bombina, assembly GCF_027579735.1. Lineage (NCBI taxonomy): Eukaryota > Metazoa > Chordata > Amphibia > Anura > Bombinatoridae > Bombina > Bombina bombina. The sequence continues at coordinate 456,438,825 of NC_069502.1, forward strand.
GCACCTCACTGACGAGGCCCACAATAGGCCAAAAACGTAAGTCTGGGGTTTTGCTGTTTTTCTCGTTCAGAGAGGGATTGCCTGGTATTTCGGGGCTGGTCTGTACTGTGAAGTCAGGATCACGGATGATGCTTCAGGAAAGTTCTTCTCTGTGAAAGGCACATGTTGAGCAAAAAGAGCCTGCTTCTTGGGTGGTAACTAGCCATAGAACAAGCTATTATGCTATTGTTCGTTCTCAGGTTGAGCGCTTCTCTTTTTTTATTTATAACGACTGAGAAAGTCTGCCTCTCAATTGTTCACTCCTGGTATGTGAATCGCAGTTATTAGGCAAGAATTGATTTCTGCCCAAGAGAGAATTTGAGATACTTTTATCATAGCCAGGGAACTGTGAGTTCCCCTTGATGATTGACATAAGCTACTGCTGTAACATTGTCTGTCTGGAAACGGAGATAGGACTCAACAGAGGCCAAGGCTTAAGGGCCCAGAAAAGTGCACAGAGTTCTAAATATTGATTAGTATCCTCACCTCTGAAGGACCCCAAATAGCTCCCCAACCTGAAATTGAATCTGTGGTGATCACAGACAAGGCAGGAATAACAGATTGATGATTCAGTCACCAAATTAAAGACAGGTGTGTGCTGGGATCAATTTTATTCATCTCTGTTCTGTTAGGGAAAGAGTCATGGACACGTAATTTATTTGTAAACCCAAAAAGGTAATCTTTGTCTGAGGAATTAAGAAACTCTTTGGTAAATTGATCATCAAACCATGTCATTGAAGAAACAATAGTTGTTTCATCTGAAATTTTGCTAAATTAAAAGATTTTGCTAGTACCAAGATATCATACAGGTAAGGAAACACTGCAATACCCTGAGTTCCCTATTACAGACAAAAGGGCACCCAGGACCTTGGTAAATATTCTTGGAGCTGTAGCTAGATCAAATGGAAGAGCAACAAACTGATAATGCTTTTCCAGAAAAGCAAACCCGAAACTGGTGAGGTGATGTTCTGAGTAAATTAGGATGTGAAGGTAAGTATCCTTTAAATCTATTGTGGACATAAAGTGACCTTGTTGAATAAAAGACAGAATAATCCTGGTGGTTTCCATTTTGAAAGATGGTATTCTTACAAATTTGTTTAGAGTTTTCAGATCCAAAATTGGCCTAAAAGTGTCTTCCTTCTTTGGAATAATGAAGAGATTTGAATAAAATTCCATCCCCTGTCCCTGTAAAGGAACTGGAACAATTACTTCCATATCTTCCAGATCTGAGGAAGATTGGAGAAAAGCTAGAGATTTTATTGGATTCTTTAGAATATGGGACAGAAAAAAACTTCCTCTAGGAGGTCTTATTCTGAATCCAATTCCATATCTCTGAGAAACAATATTCTGAACCCAGGGATCTGGGACAGATTGAAACCAAGCCTCCTGAAAGAGGTTTAATCTGTCTCCTACCAGCAATACTGGATTGGGGGCCGTATCTTCATGCAGTTTTGAAGGCTGGAACAAGTCAAAGGCAGCAATCATCGCCGAGCTGATGGAAGGCAATCAAGTCAGTGAGCGGCTAGTGAGCCCAGCAGCAGTCATAGCAGTGACGGCCCAGCGAGACATCAACCAGGGGCACAACCATGTCCGAGCTCCATAGAGAGATCCAGTGACAATTGGCACTCTATGGGACCACCCCACCTGAAGAGGTTATCAGTTGGATAATCGCCGACGCCATCCACCTCAAAATGCTAAAAGTCCAGAAGTCTATGGGGGAGCCATGCTGGTCCCCCTGGAGTCTCCTCCCCCCAAAGAAGCTACCCCATGAGGCTTTTACAGCCTTTAAAGACAACAAAGAGGATATTGATAGATACCTGCAGGTACTCAAGGCTCAGTGCCAGCTGCATGGCGTCGCTGATGCCGACCAAGTAACCATCTTGATTGGGAAGTTATCAGAGAGAGCCTTGGATGCCTTCCAAGCTATCCGCTCAGACCAAAAGGACTATGACCAGGTAAAGGCCCGCATCCTAGCCCGTAATTCCCTCACGATGGAGGCTCACCTGCTGAAGTTTCGAGGACTAAGGAAAAAAGAGGGGCAGCCTTTCATGGAGTGGGCACACCAATTCACCCGCTCCTTGGACTACTGGTTCAAAGGATGCCAAGTAACCACCCTGGCCGAGGCCTCCCAGCTCATTCTCCTTGAACACTTATGATCACTACCTGCCAGACAGATTGAAACCAAGCCTCCTGAAAGAGGTTTAATCGGTCTCCTACCAGCAATACTGGATTGGGGGCCGTACCTTCATGCAGTTTTGAAGGCTGGAACAGATTACTTTTTCTGTTTGGATTTGTTACAATTTGCATTGGGCCTCCAGACTGAACTAGAGAAGCTGTGTTTAGCTTAGGACGAGTGGAACGAAAACGATTAGGAGCTTAAAATTTTCCTTTTGACTTCTTATCTTGAGGAAGAAAAGCTCTGTTACCTCCAGTAATAATAGAATCCAACTCATGCCCAAATAATTTATTTCCTTGAAAGGAGATAGAAAGTAATTTAGATTTAGACACCAAATCAGCATTCCAGAATTTAAGACACAGGGCCCTCCTGGTAAGGATAGCTAAATACATGCTTTTGACATTGATTTTCATAATATCAAATACAGCATCACAAATAAAAGTATTTGCACTCTGAAGTAAACTCAATAGATTAGAACTTTCAGGGTCATTAGAAAACTGCTGTGAAAGACTGGCTAACCAGTAAGTAGAAGCAGTGGCTACGTAAGCAATAAATATAGCTGGCCTGAAATATATACAGTATGTAGAAAAGATTATAGGATCTTTAAAAGTGCTGTCTTCTAAAGCAATAGTAGTATGTTTAGCTAGAGTGGAAATGGCCCCATCTACTTTGGGAACTGTTTCCCATAATTCTAGATTAACAGCAGGAAAAGGGTAAAGCTTTTTAAACCTAGTAGAAGGATTAAAGACACACCTGTTTTAGACCATTCCTTAACAATCATATCAGAGACAACATCAGGTATAGGGAAAATATCAGGGTTTTATCAAGTTTACTGAATTTAAACGATTACAAGGTTCATTGTCAGGAGGTTTAGGATCTTTAACCCCTAATGTGACCAAGATGTCTATTAAAAGAGAATAGATATGAATTGCTAAGTAGGTGGTATCTGACTCCTCAAAGACTAAAACATATATACCCACACACAAGCGGGAGTTGCTGGAGAGGATGTGGAGGTGAGGGAATCCTTTTGCATATTTGGTGGACCTGCCCACTGATACAACCCTTTTGGAACAACATAATGGCTGAAATGAGTAGAGTACTTGGTATTATCATAACTCCCAACTCTTGCTATTTATTATACCACCAGCTACCTAAAATTGTTGGGGAGGATAAGTTTACTTCTCTTGTTGATGCTTAATGGCGCTAAGGGCTTAATTCCCTTATATTGGAAAAAACAGAGTACTCCCAGTATACAAGAATGGAAGAACAAGATAGCTGATCTGTTGAACTCGAAAGATATCATTACCTTAAAATTGGGAAATTGGGCACACATGAGCTGATGCTGATAAACTGGGAAGTGCGAGGAATCTAGTTTTTCTGTAAGTTACCTGTAATTAATGGTGAAACAAGATAACAAACTATTCATCCCCCAATTTATTCTACTATTCCCTCCCCCTTCTTTCTCAACCCCCTCTTCCTGAAAGCTGACTACTCTACCTTATTCTAAATTTCCTTTCCTATTAGTTAGAGATTAATATATCGGGTACAGCTTGGACCACAGCTGTGTGTAAAAAGTAAGCTGTGGTAACGATACCTTTCTTATTGTTCTGTACACGATGACATATACTTTTCATTATGCATTATTTATTATTTAAAAGAAGAAACACTAAGTACGATAATTCCTATCATTAAACAGTCTAAGCGAATAGTCTCATTAGAATAGTCAGCGTGCAGTGGTTTTGCACCTGACGTGACTCATTGTGCTGTTTGATCTGAATATTTAACCAATCGTGAAATGTTTCTGATTAATTGTACAAATGCAAAATATTATGTAATACTGAACGCTGTTATGTACTTATCATATCTGTATGTTTTTTGTTATACCATTTCGCTAATAAAGCTTATTTGAAACTTTAAAAGAGAATAGATATGTTCAATTTTAAATAAAAAGGAAGAATTATCAGGTTCTGCATCAGATGAGGGAGCCTCACTTCCGGAGGAAACCTCACTCTCCGAAGATACTACAGTATCCTTGGGATCAGGACATACATTACTTGTAGAAGGTAAAATTTTAACTGACTTTTTGCGCTTATTTGAAGGTGGTAGGGCTGCCAATGCCTTCATAATTGCGATAGTAATAAAGCTTCTCATCGCTGGAGGTACTCCATCTGCATCTTCCTGAACAGACAGTAGGTGTGTTATCACTCAGAGAAATATCATTAGATTGATCAGTATGCGATAATAAATTTAAACATGAGCCACATAAATGAGCTGAAGAAGGTACTTCAATTGTTTTACAATAATAATATAGTAATATTTCTAGAAAGGTGTTTAGGAGACTGTTTCTAGAGTAAATCTAGGAACAGATGTGTGCTGCTCCATTATAGCAAAAGCGATGCAATAAGCACTATTTAAATAACCCCTTTAAGAAAGCTCTTGAGGAAAGGAAAACCTATACCCCGCTCTATATAGCTTTACAGGGAGATAAAAGCACTAAGCATGTTCAGGCTAGCTAAGCAATAACTGTCCGCACACGTAAAAAAAAACATACTGGTTAAATAAATAAAATAAAGGCGGCAAATATCCAACATGCGCATATCTGGATGTGCACTAACCCAACATGTGTAATATATCACACCGGCATGCTTTAATCTGACGGATCAACACACATGTACTCAATGGCTAAGATTAGACATGTGCTAACCCGTGCGGAAAATCATGCCAAAATTTACTTGCGCGCAAAAAGCAAGGCGAATAGTGAGTATCTGCCCAGGGTCACATACACATATACATATATAGATACACTTTTAACATTTTAAAAGTGCCCATAAATAAAGCTTTGAGTGTCTTTATATAAAAATATAAAACATACATACCCATAGACACTCGTCCACTATCAAGCAAGTAGCAGACAGCAAAACCAGTACTGAAACATATCAGCAAAGGTAATGGAATAGGAGTATAATGTAGATCTGTAAAAGGGAGGCAGAAGATGCCATACCCCAAATACATCCCTCTGACAAGCACTGTACTCTGAGGGGAACCGGGCTTCAATATAGAATGAAAAGCCCCTTTCACAGAATAAATCATGCTCATCTTCATGCTTCAACCACCTCCAATGAAGTAAAAACTAAGATATGTGTGAGGTGGGAGGGGTTTTATAGGGTTCTTGGGGCCTGGGAAACTTTGCCTTCTCCTAGTGGTAGGAATGTATATCCCATATGTAACGGATTGTGAATTCTCACCACCTATATGAAAGATATATAGATAAAGGGGAATCAGTTGATGTGATATACTTGGATTTTGTAAAGGTGTTTGATACATTGCCACATGATAAATTAATGTACAAAATTAAGGAACTGGGAATAGGTAAAAATATTAGCTCATGGATAAATAACTAGATAAAAGACAGGGAGCAACGGGTAGTAGTAAATGGATCATACTCAGATTGGACAAAGGTAATTAGTGGAGTCCACAAGGGATTAGTACTGGGCCCTGTTCTTTGCCCCAGAGCTCTGCTCTTTTGGGGCTTGAAACCCCCTAGCGAGGGTAAGAGGTGGGGTGATTGCTGGAAGGGAGCTCCCTTGGGAACTTTCGAACCCCCTACAATCCCTATTTCCCCTGGCTTTCCTGGTGTATGTTTGATCACCCACAACTCCGACCCCCAGCAACGTATAGCTTTTTGAACTGTGGCATCTGGGGACTGAGGGCTTTCCAACGACACCCTAGAAGTACCGCTGCTCTCTAGGATCACCCCGGAATCACCACCTCTGTACCACTGGGACTCTATGGGACTTTGAACACTATGGGGGCACCAGCCTGTCTGCAGGGGCAGGAATGGCGGGAAATCTGGGGGTCAGATAAGACCCTTATCAAGATGAGCTGGGTGTATATAAGTGTGTGTGTTTCACAATAAAGATATTCTTGTTTCACCTGAATACTGTTTTTATCTGGTTATTTGGGTGGGCTCTGGCTATAATCACTTCTCTATGCTCTATAGTTGCAAGTTCCATGGACAGGAAGGACCCTCTTGGTGGAGCTACCCAGTCTGGATAGCCAGAGTCCGTCACAACTGGTTGGCAGCAGTGGGATGCTTCCGTCTACCTGGTACATCCAAACCACCAACTGAAGCTCTCTTCGGATGGAGCAGCAGTACTCTGAGCTCAGGAAAAGTACGCTCAAAGACCTGTTGGAAGCTCGTGGGCAAGTCACCGGCAACAAGTCAAAGGCAGCAATCATCGGAGCTGATGGAAGGCAATCGAGTCAGCGAGCCGGCTAGTGAGCCCAGCAGCAGTCATAGCAGTGACGGCCCAGTGAGACATCAACCGGGGGCACAACCATGTCCGAGCTCCATAGAGAGATCCAGTGACAGTTGGCTCTCTATGGGACCACCCCACCTGAAGAGGTTATCAGTTGGATAATCGCCGGCGCCACCCACCTCAAAATGCTGGAAGTCCAGAAGTCTATGGGAGAGCCATACTGGTCCCCTGGAGTCTCCTCCCCTGCCAAAGTAGCTACCCCATGAGGCTTTTCCAGCCTTTAAAGACAACAAAGAGGATATTGATAGATACCTGCAGGTACTCAAGACTCAGTGCCAGCTGCATGGCGTCACTGATGCCGACCGAGTAACCAGGTCATTTGGTCATCCTAGATCGCATCGCCTGTGGCAACTTCCTGACCACCCTAGACCTCTGCAAGGGGTACTGGCAAATCCCCCTGGAGCCGGAATCTATTCATCACCCCATTCGGCCTATACCAGTTTAAGGTTATGCCGTTTGGGATAAAGAATGCTCAGGCGACCTTCCAGAGAATGGTAGACCGCCTATTGTATGGCCTCCAGGATTATGCCTGCGCATACCTGGAAGACATAGCGATCTAGCAATACCTGGGAGGACTACCTGGTCCTTCTGGGTACCGTTCTGGACCACATCAAGGCTGCAGGTCTGACACTCAAGCCAGACAATTGTATGGTAGGGCGCTTTGAGGACCAGTATCTTGGGCACCGGGTGGGCTGCGGGATGCAGAGGCCAGAGCCGGCCAAGATTGAGGCAGTCTCCTGGCCAAACCCCTGACCGACCAAGTCCTGTGGTCCCCGGAGTGCGAAACAGCCTTCCAAAACCTTAAGACCACTCTAACTTCTGCCCCTATCCTGTCCACCGCTCCTAACCAGTCCAAACGTTTTTGTGTCCATACAGATGCCTCCATGTTCAGGTTGGAAGCAGTACTAAGCCAGGTGGATGAGGAGGGCCACATAGCCTACATCAAAGGAAGCTATTGCCCAGAGAAGCAGGCTACGCAGCGATGGAAAAAGAGTGCTTGGCGCTGGTATGGGCCCTTAAGAAGCTTCAACCATACCTCTATGGAAGGCCCTTTACCATCCTCATGGATCACAACCCCTAGTCTGGCTCAACAAGGTTTCTGGGGACAATAGACGCTTGTTGCGGTGGAGTTTAGCCTTGCAGCCCTTCAACTTCACTATCCAATACTGGCCAGGAAAGAGCAATGGGAATGCTGATGGACTTTCCCAGCAAACTGAATTGGAATAGCTTTCTGGACAGCCCCAGGCCGACCCGTGTGTGGATCTAGCTGGGTCTGCCAGACTTTTCAGGGGAAAGCACTTTCACGGATATCAGGCTGCCAAGGCTACCCTCACCCTCTTACTACCTGGCGCACTCCTTTTTACTGCAGATTTGGCCCTTTCATAGCTTACATGATCTCCCAGACTCTTCCTATTGCTCGTTTTGTGGTTTATACATCCTCATGGAAGAGCTGATCTCTGACTGCCTAAACAATTTCCCACTGGCCGGGCTCCTGGAACTGCCGGTCGGACGCATCACCCCGGAAAACCCGCTGCCCTATACCCCAGGTTGCTCCAGCAGCCCTTTGCCCCAGAGCTCCGCTATTTGGGGATTGATACCCCCCTAGGGAGGGCAAGAGGTGGGGTGATTGCAGGAAGGGGGCTCCCTTGGGAACTTGGGGTTTCAGACCCCCCTATTTTCCCTGGCTTTCCCAGTGTATGTTTGATCGCCTGCAGCTCTGGCTCCCAGCAACAGATTGTGTCGCTTTTTGGATGACACCCTTGAAGTGCCGTGCTCCCTTGGGATCACCACCTCTGTACCATTTGGACTCTATGGGACTATGGACACAATGGGGACACCACCTGTCTGGAGGGGTGGGAATGGTGGGAGATCTGGGGGTCAGATAAGACCCTTATCAATATGAGCTGGGTGTATATGTGTGTGTTTCACAATAAAGATGTTCTTGTTCCACCTGAATACTGGTTTTGTCTGGTTATTTGGATGTGATCTAGCTATAATCACTTCTCTCCACTCTATAGTTGCAAGTTCCAGGAACAGGAAGGACCCTCTTGGCGGAGCTACCCAGTCGGGGTAGCCAGAGTCCATCAAAAAGGGGATCTACAAAAATAAGAAGAATTGGCAGGTAAAAGGAAAATTTGATTTAATACTGGAAAATGCAAGGTTCTATATTTTGGAAGAAACAATAAGCAGGTAACCTATTTAAATTGGACTACACTTAGCAAAACAGAGGAGAAAAGGGATTTGGGAGTACATATATATAACAAGCTAAAGATGGGGGCACAATGCAGGGCAGCGGCTTCTAGTGCTAATAAAATACTAGCATGTATTAATGGAGGCATTGATGCAAGGGAGGAAAGCATAATTCTATCACTATATAAATGGAGTGCAGTTCTAGGGACCAATCTCAAAAAGATGAGAAGAGGTTAGCCAAACTGGAACAGTTTTTTCTAGAAAAAAGGTGCTTGAGAGGTGACATTATTACTTTATAAAAATATATTCAAGACCATATACAGAGATGGCGGAAGCTCTGTTTATTCCAAGAAAATTATTTGTGACAAGAGGTCACAATTTAAGGCTGGAGGAAAGGAGATTTAATCTCCAGCAACGTAAAAGTTTTTTTACTGTAAGAGCAATCAAATTGTGGAATTAATTACCTAAGGAGGTAGTAAATGCATTTAAAAATGGTTTAGATACATTTCTGGCTAGAAAAGGTATATGATTGTTTGTGTAAAATGGGTCACCTTTTTTTATCTGAATTATTTAAGTTTAACTGGAGCTTTTAAGTATATTAAGATTTGAATAGGTTGAACTCGATAGACTTCTGTCTTTTTTTCAACCTCATCTACTATGTTAGCAAAGGGTCCTCATTGTGATTGTGCATGTGGACTGCCCTTTTTAATGCTTGTGCACAGTAGTATAGCCCAGCATTTAGTTTCTTTAATTTGCATATATTATGATTTGGGATCAAGTACTATTACATACATATACACTAATGATAAAAGATTTTAGAACACCTCAATTATTGCAGTTTTATTGAAATGTACGCAGTTTAATATCTTAATGTTCATTGAAATTAAAGCATAAAACAGATAAACAAATGGAGAGTAAAAACCCCCAAGAAATCAATTAATTTTTTGTTTTACAAAATTTAATAGTTGACTTATCAAAGTAGCCACCTTTTGCAGATTTAACAGATAAACACTCTCATGGCATTATTTCTACAATATAAATCAAATATTGTTTGGAAAGTTCTCAACACTGTTGCAAAAGTTCCCACAAATGTGTTGCACATATAGGTTGCATTGATTTCAACATGCTGTCAAGTTCAACCCCAATCAACTTATCGTGTTTAAAGGGACACTGTACCCAAATTTTTTCTTTGCGATTCAGATAGAGCATGACATTTTAAGTAACTTTCTAATTTACTCCTATTATCAAATATTCTTCATTCTCTTGGTATCTTTATTTGCAATGCAAGAAAGTAAGTTTAGATGCCGGCCCATTTTTGGTGATCAACCTGAGTTGTTCTTGCTGATTAATGGATAAACTCATCCACCAATAAAAAAAAGTGCTGTCCAGAGTTCTGAATAAAAAAAAAAGCTTAGATGTCTTCTTTTTAAAATATAGATAGCAAGAAAACAAAGAAAAATTGATAATAGGAATAAATTAGAAAGTGGCTTAAAATTGCATGCTCTATCTGAATCATGAAAGAAAAAAAATTGGGTTCAGTGTCCCTTTAAGTCTGTACACTGTGCTAGCCATTCCATGATTTTAAGCCTACTGTCTTGTTCTTTTCATTTGAGGTACAGTAGTTCTGACATAGCCTAGAGGTATGTTTTGGGACATTCTCTTGCTGTAGGATGGACCCCTGACCAACTAGATTTATACTAAAGAGTTTGAAAAGCACTACAAAATGCTGTGTTAATCTTTTTGGTTTAGGGTGCCACTCACTCAGATCGCCAACTCTATATCCAGCAAAAGTGTCACAAAGCCATTTTCGGCCAGGAATGGACTCAATGGCTGAGTAGTGGTAAAGTAAACACCTCCTTAACTCTCTGGCTTGAACCCAGAATGGAACTCACTGACAGATGTGTTTAATAAACATGATTAAAATCATAATTGAAATCCCTATTCAGTAGACTCGACTATTTTTTCAGTTATAATTACTGATTTATTTATATAACATTAGAAAAACATTTACCTAGATTACGAGTTTTGCGTTAGCCTTAAAAAGCAGCGTTGAGAGGTCCCAAAGCTGCTTTTTTCCTAACGTTGGTATTATGAGTCTTGCAGGTATAGGTGTACCGCTCACTTTTTTTCTGCGACTCGAACATACCGCAAATCCACTTACATCAATTGCGTATCCTATATTTTCAATGGGATTTTCCTAACGCCGGTATTACGAGTCTAGGAAAAAGTGAGCGGTACAGCCTCTTCTGTCAAGACTCCTACCACATTTTTAAATTTTAAATGGGCTAACGCCGTAACATAAAACTCTTAACTAAAGTGCTAAAAAGTAGACTAAACTACCTATTAACCCCTAAACCGAGGCACCCCCCACATTACAAACACTAAATAAAATTTTTAACCCCTATTCTGCCGACCGGACATCGCCGCCACTTTAATAAATATATTAACCCCTAAACCGCCGCACTGCCGCCTCGCAAACATTAGTTAAATTTTATTAACCCCCTAATCTGCCGTCACTAACATCGCCGACACCTACCTACATTTATTAACCCCTAATCTGCCGCCCCCAACGTCGCCGCAACTATATTAAATGTATTAACCCCTAAACCTCAGTCTAACCCTAACATCCCCCTAACTTAAATATAATTTAAAATAATCTAAATAAAATAACTTTAATTAACTAAATTATTCCTATTTAAAACTAGATTCTTACCTATAAAATAAACCCTAAGCTAGCTACAATATAACTAATAGTTACATTGTAGCTAGCTTAGGGTTTACTTTTATTTTACAGGGAACTTTGTATTTATTTTAACTAGGTACAATAGTTATTAAATAGTTATTAACTATTTAATAGCTACCTAGCTAAATAAATACAAATTACCTGTAAAATAAAAATAAACCTAAGTTACAATTACACCTAACACTACACTATAATTAAATTAATTCCCTAAACTAACTACAATTAAATACAATTATCTAAATTATGAAAAAAACAAACACTAAATTACAGAAAATAATAAAATAATTACAGTTTTTAAAACTAATTACACCTAATCTAATCCCCCTAATAAAATATAACCCCCCCCCAAAATAATAAAAATCCCTACCCTATACTAAATTACAAATAGCCCTTAAAAGCCCCAAAGTAATCAGCTCTTTTACCTGTAAAAAAAATACAATACCCCCCAACATTAAAACCCACCACCCACACACCCAACCCTACTCTAAAACCCACCCAATCCCCCCTTAATAAAACCTAACACTAACCCCTTGAAGATCACCCTACCTTGAGACATCTTCACCCAACCGGGCAGAAGTGGTCCTTCAGACGACCAGAAGTCTTCATCCTATCTGGGCAGAAGAGGTCCTCCAGACGGGCAGAAGTCTTCATCCAGACGGCATCTTCTATCTTCATTCATCCGGAGCGGAGCGGGTCCATCTTCAAGACATCCGACGCGGAGCATCCTCTTCCTTCCGACGACTAACACTAAATGACAGTACCTTTAAGTGACGTCATCCAAGATAGAATACCGGATGCTCTGCGTTGGATGTCTTGAAGATGGACCCGCTCCGGATGGATGAATATAGAAGATGCCTGTCTGGATGAAGACTTCTTCCCGTCTGGAGGACCTCTTCTGCCCGGATAGGATGAAGACTTCTGGCCGTCTGGAGGACCACTTCTGCCCGGTTGGGTGAAGACGTCTCAAGGTAGGGTGATCTTCAAGGGGTTAGTGTTAGGTTTTATTAAGGGGGATTGGGTGAGTTTTAGAGTAGGGTGGGTGTGGGTGTGTGGGTGGTGGATTTTGATGTTGGGGGGTATTGTATTTTTTTTACAGGTAAAAGAGCTGATTACTTTGGGGCAATGCCCCGCAAAAAGCCCTTTTAAGGGCTATTTGTAATTTAGTATAGGGTTGGGATTTTTATTATTTTGGGGGGCTTTTTTATTTTATTAGGGATTAGATTAGGTGTAATTAGTTTAAAAAAATTGTAATTATTTTATTATTTTCTGTAATTTAGTGGGGGGGTTTTCTCGTAATTTAGATAATTGTATTTAATTGTATTTAATTGTAGTTAGTTTAGGGAATTAATTTAATTATAGTGTAGTGTTAGGTGTAATTGTAACTTAGGTTTATTTTTTTATTTTACAGGTAAATGTATTTATTTTAGCTAGGTAGCTATTAAATAGTTAATAACTATTTAATAACTATTGTTACCTAGTTAAAATAAATACAAAGTTGCCTGTAAAATAAAAATAAACCCTAAACTAGATACAATGTAACTATTAGTTATATTGTAGCTAGCTTAGGGTTTTTTTATAGGTAAGTATTTAGTTTTAAATAGGAATTATTTAGTTAATTGTAGTAATTTTATTTAAATTATATTTAAGTTAGGGGGTGTTAGGGTTAGAGTTAGATTTAGGGGTTAATAATTTAATATAGTGGTGGTGACGTTGGGGGCAGCAGATTAGGGGTTAATAAATGTAGGTAGGTGGCGGCGATGTTAGGGACGGCAGATTAGGGGTTAATAAAATTTAACTAGTGTTTGTGATGCTGGAGTACGGCAGTTTAGGGGTTAATAACTTTATTTTAGTGGCGGCGACGTTGTGGGTGGTAGATTAGAGGTAAGAAGTGTAGGTAGGTTGCGGCGACATTGGGGGCGGCAGATTAGGGGTTAATAAATATAATGTAGGTGTCAGCGATGTTGGGGGCATCAGATTAGGGGTTCATACGTATAATGTAGGTGGCGGCGGTATCTGGAGCGGCAGATTAGGGGTTAATAAGTATAAGATTAGAGGTGTTTAGACTCGGGGTTCATGTTAGGGTGTTAGGTGTAGACATAAATTTTATTTCCCATAGGAATCAATGGGGCTGCGTTGAGAGCTGAACGCTGTTTTTTTGCAGGTGTTAGGTTTTTTTCCAGCAGGCTCTGCCCCATTGACTCCTATGGGGAAATCGTGCACGAGCACGTTTAGCCAGCTCACCGCTAAAGTAAGCAGCGCTGGTATTGAGGTGAGATGTGGAGCAAACCATACATCACCAAAAATGACCAAATCGATAATTCAGCTCCCAAATTTGTTCCACCTCATATGAAAATAAATGTAATTGCAATTGATAAGAGAAAGCATGGCCCACAGTTCTTGTGTATCAGAAACACAAGGTCGGCATACTGGTCCCTTCAGTAGCAGCTGTAAGCTGCTGTGGCAAAGTGCTAATAATATTCGCCATCTCTGCTGGATCCATGTTGGCTTTGTTATTTTATAAAAGAATACCTTGCATGTAGTCTGGAACCAAGCATGCAGGATATGCAAAGTTGCAGGTCTCAAGAACAGTTGTAATTTGAAAATACAATGACGTACACCACTTAAATGCACTGTTTTTGTCATATATATGAATAATAAAACCTGAGGTAAGTGCTATGCATTAATAACTCATAATTGCAGAGGATCAAAGTGACCCAAAAAAAAAGAATACAAGCACTTTTAGTGCAATGAAACAAATTACTTTGTGTAATATTGTAGATCTTGAATTCTTGAAAACTTAACTTCTATTAAATAAAATTGGTTAAAATATATTAAAAACACAAAACCAGGCCAAAGTCAATATCAGATGTCAGCACACATCAAAAAAAAAAACTTTTAACACCTCCCCCATAGGTTTTGGTGCCAAACCCACTGCAGTGGCACTTCTGACATCCAGATCACAAATAGTGCTAGTTTTAGTGCAGGTAGCACAGTTAGATAAGTAAAAGTAAAATACTCATATATTACGCCTTGCGCTAACTCCAGCACTAGATTTCCTTAAGCACATCCCTGAGCTCCAGCTATGCTAATAATCCTTATAGTGTCAACCTTGATCCTGATAGTGCCACCCTTGGATTAGTGCAGTCCCTATTGCACTTAGGTAAGAGATGGGGAACTTAACACTAATAAGCCCTTCAGACCATCCTGAAGAAATTTCAGTACTCTAGTATCCTTTTTTAAGTACAGAAGGCCAAAGAGAGTTTTGAGGCCCTCAGTAATGAAGGCAATATGACAGAAAAGTTGTCTTCTGAGAGGGATCCGCCAAGGCGGACAAGAGGAGATCTGAATCAGGTCAGCGTATCAAGTCTTGTGAGGCCAAGTTGGTGCAATCAGAATCACTGACACTTCACCTTGCTTGATTTGTCCTATTACTTGGGATAGCAACACAAATGGAAGAAAAATGCACATTAGATAGGCAAACCCCAATTCCTCACTATCTGGTCTAACACCTTCTGATTCAAAGACCACTCTCCTGGGTGAAGGAGCAGGCAACTGAGAAAGTCCACCTACCAATTGTTCACTCCCAGTATGTGAATGTCCCAAACCAGGCAATGCCCATCTGATTATTTGGCGTAATTCCTTCAATGCTAGGGAAATTCGAGTTCCCCGCCCATGATGCCGGGTTTAAAAAAAGCCGTAATACCAGCGTTACTGTAGGTGAGCGGTGAGGGAAAACTGTTCGTTAGCCACGCACAGCTTTACTGAAAAAACTCGTAATCTAGGTGATTGATAATTATGAAGTAATTGGGAGGTGAACTATCTCCAGTTAAATAGGTTATACATTTTTTATCAACTTTTTAGCAGTACTTTATTAGAATGAGAAAAATAATCATTACCTTTATAACTGTTTAGATAGTTTTATTGAAAGGCATAGGAAACCCCCAAAAACTTTACACCATTGAAAAAATCACACGCAATACTTATAATGTAATTTTCTGCCACACCCTTCCAGATTCTTATTATGCTGCCATATCTATGTGTTCTACCTGGGTAGAACAATAATGGAGGCCTGCATGTTGTCTCTGACCCACACATGTGCAAATAACATCCCACTTCCTTTGGTGTCTGCTGGCACATCATGCACCTTGCGCTGGATGCAGACCAAGAGGTCCGTGTGCACCTGAGAACAGAGTTAGGTTTGGAGTGGTGCACCTGAGAACAGAAGACCAGCAGCCTAGCAAGTTAGAATTGGAGAAGCGCACAAAGCTGCAGCATCTGAGATAAGTATTGCAGCAATCCCTAGACTGACGAGCATATTTATTTGTTTCATATATTCCCCTAGACTGAGCATGTTTGTTAACCATATATTCCCTGTACAATCAATTTTAGTATTTTTGCAATAGAACTATTACAGAAACCCCTAGACTAACGAGCATTGTGTATTTATTTTATCCCCTAGGCTAATGAGCAATTATCTAACAGGTACATACAGAAAAATCTGTGTTTAACTTGCAGTGTCCCAGTAAGGATTTGTGGTGAGTATTCTAGAATTACAGTACTCCATCTGACTCATGTGAAAACACAGGCCTTGGCAGGAAAACGGTTAGCTGTTTGTTACATTACGGTAGTAGCTTAAATAAATCATGGGCGGGGAACTCGAATTTCCCTAGCATTGAAGGAATTACGCAAATAATCAGATGGGCATTGCCTGGTTTGGGACATTCACATACTGGGAGTGAACAATTGGTAGGTGGACTTTCTCAGTTGCCTGCTCCTTCACCCAGGAGAGTGGTCTTTGAATCAGAAGGTGTTAGACCAGATAGTGAGGAATTGGGGTTTGCCTATCTAATGTGCATTTTTCTTCCATTTGTGTTGCTATCCCAAGTAATAGGACAAATCAAGCAAGGTGAAGTGTCAGTGATTCTGATTGCACCAACTTGGCCTCACAAGACTTGATACGCTGACCTGATTCAGATCTCCTCTTGTCCGCCTTGGCGGATCCCTCTCAGAAGACACTTTTTCTGTCATATTGCCTTCATTACTGAGGGCCTCAAAACTCTCTTTGGCCTGCTGTACTTAAAAAAAGGATACTAGAGTACTGAAATTTCTTCAGGATGGTCTGAAGGGCTTATTAGTGTTAAGTTCCCCATCTCTTACCTAAGTGCAATAGGGACTGCACTAATCCAAGGGTGGCACTATCAGGATCAAGGTTGGCACTATAAGGATTATTAGCATAGCTGGAGCTCAGGGATGTGCTTAAGGAAATCTAGTGCTGGAGTTAGCGCAAGGCGTAATATATGAGTATTTTACTTTTACTTATCTAACTGTGCTACCTGCACTAAAACTAGCACTATTTGTGATCTGGATGTCAGAAGTGCCACTGCAGTGGGTTTGGCACCAAAACCTATGGGGGAGGTGTTAAAAGTTTTTTTTTTTTGATATGTGCTGACATCTGATATTGACTTTGGCCTGGTTTTGTGTTTTTAATATATTTTAACCAATTTTATTTAATAGAACTTAAGTTTTCAAGAATTCAAGATCTACAATATTACACAAAGTAATTTGTTTCATTGCACTAAAAGTGCTTGTATTCTTTTTTTTTGGGTCACTTTGATCCTCTGCAATTATGAGTTATTAATGCATAGCACTTACCTCAGGTTTTATTATTCATATATATGACAAAAACAGTGCATTTAAGTGGTGTCATTGTATTTTCAAATTACAACTGTTCTTGAGACCTGCATACTTTGCATATCCTGCATGCTTGGTTCCAGACTACATGCAAGGTATTCTTTTATAAAATAACAAAGCCAACATGGATCCAGCAGAGATGGCGAATATTATTAGCACTTTGCCACAGCAGCTTACAGCTGCTACTGAAGGGACCAGTATGCCGACCTTGTGTTTCTGATACACAAGAACTGTGGGCCATGCTTTCTCTTATCAATTGCAATTACATTTATTTTCATATGAGGTGGAACAAATTTGGGAGCTGAATTATCGATTTGGTCATTTTTGGTGATGTATGGTTATTCTAATTTTTAATATTTTAAACATAGGTAAACATTTAAAACAAACATTCATTGCTGCTGTAAGTAATAGATTAAAGAGAGCAGGTTGTATTTTAGCTTACATTCATAGTCCTGTATAGTGTTAAGTTTGTCTTTTGTATGCTAAGTAATTTGTCTTTGCAAAAAAATAATAAAATATATATATATATATATATTATATATATATATATATATATATATATATATATATATATACAGGGAGTGCAGAATTATTAGGCAAGTTGTATTTTTGAGGATTAATTTTATTATTGAACAACAACCATGTTCTCAATGAACCCAAAAAACTCATTAATATCAAAGCTGAATAGTTTTGGAAGATGTTTTTAGTTTGTTTTTAGTTATAGCTATTTTAGGGGGATATCTGTGTGTGCAGGTGACTATTACTGTGCATAATTATTAGGCAACTTAACAAAAAACAATATATACCCATTTCAATTATTTATTTTTACCAGTGAAACCAATATAACATCTCAACATTCACAAATATACATTTCTGACATTCAAAAACAAAACAAAAACAAATCAGTGACCAATATAGCCACCTTTCTTTGCAAGGACACTCAAAAGCCTGCCATCCATGGATTCTGTCAGTGTTTTGATCTGTTCACCATCAACATTGCGTGCAGCAGCAACCACAGCCTCCCAGACACTGTTCAGAGAGGTGTACTGTTTTCCCTCCTTGTAAATCTCACATTTGATGATGGACCACAGGTTCTCAATGGGGTTCAGATCAGGTGAACAAGGAGGCCATGTCATTAGATTTTCTTATTTTATACCCTTTCTTGCCAGCCACGCTGTGGGGTACTTGGATGCGTGTGTGATGGAGCATTGTCCTGCATGAAAATCATGTTTTTCTTGAAGGATGCAGACTTCTTCGTGTACCACTGCTTGAAGAAGGTGTCTTCCAGAAACTGGCAGTAGGACTGGGAGTTGAGCTTGACTCCATCCTCAACCCGAAAAGGCCCCACAAGCTCATCTTTGATGATACCAGCCCAAACCAGTACTCCACCTCTACCTTGCTGGCGTCTGAGTCGGACTGGAGCTCTCTGCCCTTTACCAATCCAGCCACGGGCCCATCCATCTGGCCCATCAAGACTCACTCTCATTTCATCAGTCCATAAAACCTTAGAAAAATCAGTCTTGAGATATTTCTTGGCCCAGTCTTGACGTTTCAGCTTGTGTGTCTTGTTCAGTGGTGGTCGTCTTTCAGCCTTTCTTACCTTGGCCATGTCTCTGAGTATTGCACACCTTGTGCTTTTGGGCACTCCAGTGATGTTTCAGCTCTGAAATATGGCCAAACTGGTGGCAAGTGGCATCTTGGCAGCTGCACGCTTGACTTTTCTCAGTTCATGGGCAGTTATTTTGCGCCTTGGTTTTTCCACACGCTTCTTGCGACCCTGTTGACTATTTTGAATGAAACGCTTGATTGTTCGATGATCACACTTCAGAAGCTTTGCAATTTTAAGAGTGCTGCATCCCTCTGCAAGATATCTCACTATTTTTTACTTTTCTGAGCCTGTCAAGTCCTTCTTTTGACCCATTTTGCCAAAGGAAAGGAAGTTGCCTAATAATTATGCACACCTGATATAGGGTGTTGATGTCATTAGACCACACCCCTTCTCATTACAGAGATGCACATCACCTAATATGCTTAATTGGTAGTAGGCTTTCGAGCCTGTACAGCTTGGAGTAAGACAACATGCATAAAGAGGATGATGTGGTCAAAATACTCATTTGCCTAATAATTCTGCACTCCCTGTATATCTTAGAATTAATTTTAATTATAAGTGACTAAGAATTTATTTCAGCTTAGATAAATTAGCATAGGAATTGGTTGTTTACACAAATAGTATATACAATTTCTGATGTTTAAATTGGAATTATATAGGATAAATTGTGGCTAAATAGTTGATTATATTATTTGAATGTTAGAAGCTAAATATCTTGGACTCTCATTGTGTTAATTGAATGAAATTCTATTGTGAATAAGGCTAGTTAAAAAGTTACAATTTGGTTTGCCTTGTAAAGAGTATTGCAACAGTTTAAACACTATATAGTTTGACTCATATTCTGGTTCTTACAAATATATTTCAGTGTGTCTATAAATATCAACTAATAAAAAGAATTCAGGAATGTATATTAATTTTATTGTCTTAGTATATGCATTTTATTGGGGGTATATTTTAAAGGATAATTATTAAATATATTGTGTTATAACCCGGCCATATACTGACAGAGATTTAAGCAGTATTACTATCTGTATCAGATACCCTTTGACACTCATCCATGAAAAGCCGGACAGAATAAAAGGGGCTCAAGGTTTATGAAGATTGATTTGAGAGGCACATATAATTTGGTGTGTATTAGAGAAGGGGGTGAGTAGAAGATAGGGTTTTGTACCCGTTATGGACACTATGAGTACCTTGTCATTTAATTTGCATTATGCAATGCTCTATCCACCTTTCAGCATTTAATGATATTTTCAGAGACTTGTTAGATATCCTGGTCTTCTCATTCTCAAGATTTTCATGTTGCTCATGAAACTATCTTGTTGAGACTGAGAGCTAAAAGTCTATTTGCATAGTTGAAGTGTCAATTTTCTGTTCCTTCTGTAGAATGTTTAGAATATATACTTTCTCCAGATCATATCAGGATAGATCCTAAGAAAGTTTCTGAAATCCTGGAGGGGCCAGTCCCTTCTAATAAGAAAGCAGTTCAGGAGTGGAGTTAACAGCCGAAGTGAATGGTTGCATCTTTACAGAGCTCCCGGTTCCAGATACACTAAAGGGGGCTTATTTAGCTTTTTTTACAGCCCAAATCCACTGGAGACAAGTCCCCATAAAACAAACTATTCAAAAAACGATCACAGGAGCCCAGAAAAACTCTATATAACTTGATCCGATACTAAGACAAGATCATCCATATAGTGATTAAGATATCCGAGAAATCTAAGATGGCGACAACCCTATTGGAAAAGGAACTCCTGAGACTACTAGATATCCACTTCTCACAATTAAAGCAAGCACTTATAAAGGTGTTTGAGAAGGAACCACCAGCTTATATAAATCCAGAGCACCCAGAGAAGCTACAAGACGTGGTCCTAGCAAGCGACGATGATCCTCCCTTGTCACAACATCGAGGTTCTGAGATGCTGCTAATGTAGGAGGGAGATCAGCCTGAACTTTTCCGAAGTGGTGCTCTTGAAGCGAAGGTGAGAGAGAGACTATGTCTATATGCTCTGGGGGACTCTTCCTCAATACCGGAGAGACTGCTGCTAGGGAGGTCCAGTGCTAGCAGTCTGGACTGTCTTTTTGGCCAGGAGTCTGCCTGCATGGCAGATGGACTCTCCATCTTGAGACTTGTACTATCACCTCCGGAACGCTGACTGAATGACAAGTGGAGCTAAAAAACTGAGTTTACATCTGGTTTGTTAGTTATAAGCTAAATATTTCTATTTCATTAATCCCAGCCTACTTATTATGTATAATAATGTTCCTGTTAAGTTCTGCACTCGCTAGCTTAGTCTATTTCTTCTATAAGGTACGACGAGTTCACGGATTCATCCTTTACTTGAGGGATATTACCCTCCTGCTAACAGGAAGTGGCACCACAGCAGAGCTCTCTATATAGCTCCTCCCTTAGCTCCACCCCCCAGTCAAATATTAGTTTTTAATTTCTTCAAGCAAGAGTTTTTTATTTTAAATGGTACCAGTGTGTACTATTTACTCTCAGGCAGCAGATGGATGAAGACTTCTGCCTGGAGGATGATGATCTTAGCATTTGTAACTAAGATCCAGTGCTGTTCCCACAGAGGCTGAGGAGTACAAGAAACTTCAGTGTGAGGAACGTTTTCATGCTATACAGCAGTGAGGTATGTTCAGTCAATTTTTCTGGAGAGACTGTGTATTTCAGAAAGGCTGACAGTATCCCCATGAGGGTAAGGGTAAGCAGTAATCCTAAGAGCTATAGAAGGGCATTACTAAGCTTGCATAAGGGGCTAATTAAAAAAATGGTTGACACTGAGTTTTGAATGTTTGTGGGCAAACGTTTTCTGAACTGGGAGTACTGTTAACGTTTTGTGGGCAATAACGTTTTTTGGGCAACTTTATTGAGGGTACACTTGGCTTATTTTTTGGGTCTTAGAACCCACATGGCTAGTTTAAAACCGCTCTGGTGTGGTTCTTTGAGGCTGTAGAGACATCGAGTGAGATGGGTGGGGCCTATTTTCGCGCCTCAGATGCGCAGTTGTTTTCACTCAGCAAGCAGCAAGCTCCAACTCCTGAGGGCCCTTGTGGATGTTTTGGGCCAAATCGAAGCTTTAACCTCATATTTACAATCCCTGAGGGCAGGTAGGCGCCACAGCAGGGCTGTGGCAAGGTGCTGGGGGTGTTTTTTTCTGGATTTAGGCCTTAATTCAATCCGGTTTGCACAATAAAGGGTTAAATGTTAAATTTTCTTGTGGGGCAAACTTAACTACACATATTGAGCCTGCTATCAAAAATTTGAAAAATTTGGTGCATTTTAAAGCAGTTTTGCAGAATGTGTATGCTTTTTTTCTCTTAAAGGCGCAGTACCGTTTTTTTTAAGATTGTTGTTTTTTCACTAAATAAAGTGTTTTCATGCTTGTTTGTAGTCATTACTAGCCTGTTCAACATGTCTGACATTGAAGAAAGTCATTGTTCAATATGTTTGGAAGCCATTGTGGAACCCCCACTTAGAATGTGTCCCTCATGCACTGAGAGGTCAATAAATTGCAAAGAACATATTTTAGCTACTAAAAGTATGTCGCAGGATGATTCTCAGTCTGAAGGGAATCAGGTTATGCCATCTAATTCTCCCCAAGTGTCACAACCATTAACGCCCGCACAAGCGACGCCAAGTACTTCTAGTGCGTCTAATTCTTTCACCCTGCAAGATATGGCCGCAGTTATGAATACTACCCTCACAGAGGTTTTATCTAAGCTGCCTGGGTTGCAGGTTAAGCGCAGTAGGTCTGTTGTGAGAACAAATGCTGAGCCCTCTGACGCTTTATTAGCCATATCCGATGTACCCTCACAATGTTCTGAGTTGGGGTGAGGGATTTGCTGTCTGAGGGAGAGATTTCTGATTCAGGAAAGATGTTCCCTCAGACAGACTCAGATATGACAGCTTTTAAATTTAAACTAGAACACCTCCGCTTATTGCTCAGGGAGGTTTTAGTGACTCTGGATGATTGTGACCCTATTGTAGTTCCAGAGAAATTGTGTAAAATGGACAGATTTCTAGAGGTCCCTGCTTACACTGATGTTTTTCCGGTCCCTAAGAGGATTTCGGACATTGTTACTAAGGAGTGGGATAGACCAGGTATTCCGTTCACTCCCCCTCCTACTTTTAAGAAAATGTTTCCCATATCAGACACCATGCAGGACTTGTGGCAGATGGTCCCTAAGGTGGAGGGAGCTATTTCTACCCTGGCTAAGCGTACAACTATACCTATTGAGGATAGTTGTGCTTTCAAAGATCCTATGGATAAAAAATTAGAGGGTCTCCTAAAGAAAATATTTGTTCATCAGGGTTTTCTTCTCCAACCTATAGCATGCATTGTTCCCATAACCACTGCAGCTGCTTTTTGGTTCGAGGCTCTGGAGGAAGCTCTTCAGATTGAGACCCCATTAGATGATATTCTGGATAGAATTAGGGCTCTCAAACTAGCTAATTCTTTCATTACAGATGCCACTTTTCAACTGGCTAAATTAGCGGCAAAGAATTCAGGTTTTGCCATTTTAGCGCGTAGAGCGTTATGGCTTAAGTCCTGGTCTGCTGATATGTCATCAAAATCTAAGCTTTTAGCCATCCTTTATTCGGGCCTGAACTGAAAGAGATCATTTCAGACATCACTGGAGGGAAAGGCCATGCCCTTCCTCAGGATAAGACAAATAAGATGAGGACCAAACAAAATAATTTTTGTTCCTTTCAAAACTTCAAAGGTGGTCCCTCTACCTCTTCCCCTGCTGCAAAGCAAGAGGGGAATTTTGCTCAATCCAAGTCAGTCTGGAGACCTAACCAGACTTGGAACAAAGGTAAACAGGCCAAGAAGCCTGCTGCTGCCACCAAGACAGCATGAAAGGGTAGCCCCCGATCCGGGACCGGATCTAGTAGGGGGCAGACTTTCTCTCTTTGCTCAGGCTTGGGCAAGAGATGTTCAGGACTCCTGGGCTTTAGAAATCGTAACCCAGGGGTATCTTCAAGATTTCAAAGATTCTCCTCCAAGGGGGAGATTCCATCTTTCTCAATTGTCTGTAAACCAGACAAAAAGAGAGGCGTTCTTACACTGTGTAGAAGACCTATATACCATGGGAGTGATCTGCCCAGTTCCGAAAACAGGACAGGGGCAGGGGTTCTACTCCAATCTGTTTGTGGTTCCCAAAAAAGAGGGAACCTTCAGACCAATTTTAGATCTCAAGATCCTAAACAAATTCCTCAGAGTCCCATCCTTCAAAATGGAGACCATTCGGACTATTTTACTAATGATCCAGGAGGGTCAATATATGACCACTGTGGACTTAAAGGATGCGTATCTACACATCCCTATCCACAAAGATCATCACCAGTTCCTCAGGTTCAGCTTTCTGGACAAGCATTACCAGTTTGTGGCTCTTCCCTTCGGGTTGGCCACAGCTCCCAGAATTTTCACAAAGGTGCTAGGGTCCCTTCTGGCGGTTCTAAGGCCGCGGGGCATAGCAGTGGCGCCTTATCTGGATGATATCTTAATTCAGGCGTCGACTTACCAACTAGCCAAATCTCACACGGACATCGTGTTGGCTTTTCTAAGATCTCACGGGTGGAAGGTGAACGTGAAAAAGAGTTCACTTATCCCTCTCACAAGAGTTCCATTCCTGGGAACTCTGATAGATTCGGTGGACATAAAAAAATTTCTGACGGAGGTCAGGAAATCAAAGATTTTAACCACCTGCCGAGCTCTTCATTGCATTCCTCGGCCGTCAGTGGCTCAGTGTATGGAGGTAATCAGACTAATGGTAGTGGCAATGGACATACTTCTGTTTGCTCGCTTGCATCTCAGACCACTGCAACTATGCATGCTCAAACAGTGGAATGGGGATTATGCAGATTTATCTCCTCAGATAAATCTGGATCAAGAGACCAGAGACTCTCTTCTTTGGTGGTTGTCACAGGATCATCTGTCCCAGGGAATGTGTTTCCGCAGGCCAGCATGGGTCATAGTGATGACGGATGCCAGCCTATTGGGTTGGGGTGCAGTCTGGAATTCCCTGAAAGCACAGGGTTTGTGGACTCAGGAGGAGGCTCTCCTCCCGATAAATATTCTAGAACTGAGAGCGATATTCAACGCGCTTCAGGCGTGGCCTCAGCTGGCTTCAGCCAGATTCATAAGATTCCAGTCGGACAATATCACAACTGTAGCATATATCAATCATCGGGGGAACAAAGAGTTCTCTAGTGATGATAGAGGTTACCAAAATAATTTGATGGGCAGAGACTCACTCTTGCCATCTATCAGCAATCTATATCCCAGGAGTGGAGAACTGGGAAGCGGATTTTCTAAGTCGTCAGACTTTTCATCCGGGGAGTGAGAACTCCATCCGGAGGTGTTTGCACAATTGATTCAGCAATGGGGCACACCAGAATTGGATCTGATGGCATCTCGTCAGAACGCCAAACTTCCTTGTTACGGGTCCAGGTCAAGGTATCCTCAGGCAGTACTAAGGAGATGCTCTAGCAGTACCCTTTTTGTTCAACCTGGCTTATGTGTTTCCACCATTTCCTCTCCTTCCTCGTTTGATTGCCAGAATCAAACAGGAGAGAGCTTCAGTGATTTTGATAGCACCTGCGTGGCCACGCAGGACTTGGTATGCAGACCTGGTGGACATGTCATCTCTTCCACCATGGACTCTGCCACTGAGACAGGACCTTCTGATTCAAGGTCCGTTCCAGTATCTAAATCTAGTTTCTCTGCGGCTGACTGCTTGGAGATTGAACGCTTGATTTTATCCAAGCGGGGTTTCTCTGTCTTTGTCACTAGGAAAATTTATCATAAGATATGGCGTAAATATCTTTATTGGTGCGAATCCAAAGGCTACTCATGGAGTAAGATCAGGATTCCTAGGATGTTGTCCTTTCTCCAAGAAGGATTGGAGAAGGGGCTATCAGCTAGTTCCTTAAAGGGTCAGATATCTGCTTTATCAATTCTACTGCACAAGCGTCAGGCAGATGTTCCAGACGTTCAGTCGTTCTGTCAGGCTTTAGTTAGAATCAAGCCTGTGTTTAAACCTGTTGCCATGGAGTCTGAATTTAGTTCTTAAAGTTCTTCAAGGGGTTCCGTTTGAACCTATGCATTCCATAGATATTAAGCTTCTATCTTGGAAAGTTCTGTTTTTAGTTGCTATCTCTTCGGCTCTAAGAGTTTCTGAACTATCTGCATTGCAATGCAACTCGCCTTATCTTGTTTTCCATGCTGATAAGGTGGTTTTGCGCACCAAACCTGGATTCCTTCCTAAGGTTGTTACTAATAGGAATATCAATCAGGAAATTGTTGTTCCTTCTCTGTGTCCTAATTTTTATTATTATCGGTTATTTGTAGAGCGTCAACAGATTCCGCAGCACTATAAACAAAGGGGAGTACAACAAAACAATTAAAGGGATCAAATGGGTAGAGGGCCCTGCCAAGAGTTGCACTGTTCTAATCCACTCTTAAGAAGGTGATCTACAAACAGCTGGACTCTTAGGCTTACATGCTAAGGGGGTTCAGGGGATAGCAATGAAGGAGTGGAACTGGTATAAAGTAAGGTTAGCATAGGTTGTATGCATCCTTGAACAGTAGAGTCTTTAGGGACCGCTTGAAGCTTTCAAAACTAGGGGAGAGTCTTGTGGGGCGAGGGAGAGGGTTCCACAAGATGGGAGCCAGTCTGGAGAAGTCCTGTAAACGGGAGTGCAATGAGGTAACCAGAGAGGAGGAGAGTAGGAGGTCATGAGCAGAGCGAAGGGGTGGGGAGGGAGAGTATCTGGAGATGAGGTCTGAGATATAGGGGGGGAACAGTGCAGTTGAGGGCTTTGTATGTCAGAGTGAGAATTTTGTGTTTGATCCTAGAGGCAAGAGGAAGCCAGTGAAGGGATTGGCAGAGAGGAGCAGCAGATGAAGAGCGACGTTTAAGGAAGATGAGTCTGGCAGAGGCATTCATTATGGATTGTAAGGGAGCCAGGCAGCAGGTGGGGAGACCAGAGAGGACAGAGTTGCAGTAATCAAGGTGGGAAAGAATGAGAGAGTGGATTAAAATCTTAGTTGTGTCTTGTGTAAGGAAGTGTCTAATTTTGGAGATGTTTTTAAGGTGGAAGCGGCAGGCTTTAGCCAAGGACTGAATGTGAGGAGTGAAGGAAAGATCTGAGTCAAATGTGACCCCGAGACATCGGGCATGCGAGGTAGGGGTAATGATGGAGTTGTCGACAGTTATAGAGATATTGGGGGTGGAGATTTTGGAAGAAGGGGGGAAAATGAGGAGTTCAGTTTTGGAGAGATTTAGCTTGAGGTAGTGGGAGGACATCCAGGAAGAGATGTGAGAAAGACAGTTAGTGACACGGGTTAGCAAGGAAGGAGATAGGTCTGGTGCAGAGAAGTAGATTTGGGTGTCATCGGCATACAAATGATATTGGAAACCGTGGGACTTAATTAGGGAGCCTAGTGATGACGTATAGATTGAGAAGAGAAGGGGACCGAGGACAGAGCCTTGCGGTACTCCGACAGAAAGTGGTGACGGGGCAGAGGAGGCCCCAGAGAAGGATACACTGAAGGTACGGTTTGATAGGTAGGAAGAGAGCCACGAAATGGCTGTGTCACAGATGCCAAAGGATTGGAGGGTTTGGAGCAAAAGAGGGTGGTCGACAGTGTCAAAGGCTGCAGACAGATCAAGGAGGATAAGCAGAGAGAAGTGGCCTTTTGATTTTTTTGTAAGTAGGTCGTTGGTGACCTTATCAATAGCTGTCTCTGTGGAGTGATAGGGACAAAATCCAGATTGCAGCGGGTCAAGAAGGGAGTTTAACGTAAGGAAATGGGATAGGCATGCATATACTAGTTTTTCGAGAAGCTTTGAAGCAAGAGGGAGGAGGGAAATAGGGCGGTAGTTGGATGGGGAGGTAGGATTAAGGGAAGGTTTTTGAGGATAGGTGTGACCAGTGCATGTTTCATCGATGAGGGAAATGTACCAGTGCTGAGGGAGAGGTTGAAAATGTGTGTTAGTATAGGGGTAAGGGTAGCAGAGAGGGAGGGGAATAGCTGTGAGGGGATAGGGTCAAGGGGACAGGTAGTGAGGTGAGAGTGCAGTATAAGTGCCGAAACTTCTTCCTCAGTAACAGGGGAGAATGAACTAAGTTTCAAGTTATGAGGGTTGTGGTTGAGTGAGAGTATTTGAGGGGGGGAGAATGGAATTATGTTGAGAGCTGATTTCATGTCTGATGGAGTCAATTTTGTTAATGAAGTGACTGGCAAAGTCTTGAGCTGACAGAGAAGTTGTATTAGGAAGTGGGGGAGGGTGGAGGAGAGTATTGAAAGTGGAGAACAGATGTTTTGGGTTTGAAGAAAGATTAGAGATAAGAGTAGAGAAGTAGTGTTGCTTGTGGAGATTAAGGGCAGAATAGTAGGAGTTCAAGATGAATTTGTAATGAAGAAAATTAGCTGAACTTGATTTTCTCCAATGCCGTTCAGCAGTATGGGAACATCTGCGTAGGTACCATTTCAGAGGAGTATGCCAGGGCTGGGGATGAGTGTGTGATTTCCGAGCAATGGTAAGAGGGGCGAGATTGTCAAGGACGGATATAAGGGTGGAATTATAGTGGCAGATAGATTGTTCAGGGCAGGAAAAGGAGGAGAAGGATGAGAGGAGCAGTTTAAGGGAATTAGCAAGTTGTTGCTGATCTAAAGACATAATGCTTCTGTGAAGTTTGGTGTGAGGAGTAGAAGGAGGGAGAGTTGTAGGAAGGGATGATATGTTGCAAGTAAGGAGATGGTGGTCAGAAAGAGGAAAAGGGGAGTTATAGAAGTTTGAGAGAATGCATCGATAGCTAAAGATCAGGTCAAGAGAGTGACAGTCTTTGTGAGTGGGAGAATCAGTCCATTGTGACAGACCGAAAGAGGAAGTGAGTTGCAGAAGTTGTTTAGCAGATGAGGCAGTGGGATTGTTAAGGGGGATGTTGAAGTCGCCAAGAATGAGGGCAGGGGTGTCTGAGGAAAGGAAATAGGGTAGCCAGGCAGTCAAGTGATCTAGAAATTGAGTTGAGGAGTCAGGGGGTCGGTATATGACTGTAACACATACAGAGAGAGGGGAGAATAAGCGAATCATGTGGGTTTCGAATGAGGGAAAAGTGAGGGAAGAGATAGGATGTATTTGTTGAAAGGTGCAATGAGAGGAAAGTAAAATACCTACACCACCTCCTTGTCTGTTACCAGACCTAGGAGTGTGGCTGAAGTGGAGACCCCCATGTGACAGAGCAGCAGTGGACGCTGTGTCTAGGGGAGAGAGCCAGGTTTCTGTTAGGGCCAGAAGGTTGAGGGAGTGGGAGATGAAGAGGTCATGTATAGAAGTGAGCTTGTTGCAAACAGAG
The DNA here is from genome assembly GCF_027579735.1 of Bombina bombina. Lineage (NCBI taxonomy): Eukaryota > Metazoa > Chordata > Amphibia > Anura > Bombinatoridae > Bombina > Bombina bombina. Next base: position 456,467,970 of record NC_069502.1, read on the forward strand.
CGAGAGTTCCAGAGTGCACAAGTGAAAGGGGTAGTGGCTTTAGATGCAAGAGGAATGTGAGTAAGGTGTGCAGAGTTTTGTTTTCTAAGTATATGGGATGGTACACATGGATGTGCATGGCTTGTCAGTGGTTGGGGACCAGGATTAGGGGAGATGTCACCAGCAGTAAGTAGAAGCAAGAGGGAGAGTGACATGAGATGAGATACAGATTTGCAGTAGTGAGACTGCTTTTGAGATGAGCTGCAAGGGGGAGAGAGAGTGTTTAGGAATAGGTAAAGTTCATGAGTAGAAAAGTAAGGTGAGTTTAAGAGAGATGGGCTAATGAACAGTGCAGGTGGAGAGGGAGAAGGAGTAATTGAATAGCGTAGTTTGTTATAGAGACAAAGGGTAGCAAAAAGGAATATGAATATATTGAGCATTTTTACAGAATTGGGAACCAGTTAAAAACATAAGACACAGAATTACTGTAACAATTGCATAAGGGAACAAAAGGTATATGAAACATAATATAACAAAAGTACTGTGTAGTCTATAGGGTTAAGGGAATGGAAGGATGTGCTGATCAGTGATTTCAGGAGAGTGGAAGTTGTGTGGGAGACTATCTATAAATGAGGAAATGAGCTTGGGGTGGGTGAGATGAGGGGTAGGGTGGGAGGGAAGCTGTTTTCCAGAAGGCTACCTGTAGTAAGTTAGAGGGCAGTTGGAGCAGCTGAGTGGAAAAGTCTGTGTATTTTCTCTGAGTTTTGGGAGAAGATGTGTTTCAAATCAAGCTGGAGAGAGATATATTAAGTTAATGATGGTCCAGCAAGAGAGTGTTAAAGGAGTGGGAGGGTACATTTATGCTGAGGGTCAATCATGCAGAAACAAAAAAAAAAACATCAACAAAATATTACAGAGATAAGACTGAGACTGAGTATACCAGGGGTGAAATAAAACCATTAAACAAATAGACAGATAAATGGGCAAGAGCTGCTTAAACTAACTTAACATAATGGCAGACATAAAGTTGATAAAATATGCAATGAGCTAGAGGTATGCAAATTATGACTAGCATAGCCTGTAATTACAAAGTCATGGTAGTATATACATTTAAAATAAAAACAAAACAAAAGGAATTATCACTAAATATACAAACACATACAATAAAACAACTTGGTAGGTAAAATATAATGAAGCTGTTTTCCAGAAGGCAACCTGTAGTAAGTTAGAGGGCAGTTGGAGCAGCTGAGTGGAAAAGTCTGTGTATTTTCTCTGAGTTTTGGGAGAGGATGTGTTTCAAATCAAGCTGTCCTAATCCTTCCTCTAAGGAGGAGCGTCTGTTGCACAACTTCGTGCTTTGAAGTTTTACTTGCAAGCAACCAAAGATTTCCATCAAACATCTTCTTTGTTTGTTGTCTATTCTGGAAAACGTAGAGGTCAAAAAGCTATGGCTACCTCTCTTTCTTTTTGGCTGAAAAGCATCATCCGTTTGGCATACGAGACTGCTGGACAGCAGCCTCCTGAAAGGATTACAGCTCACTCTACTAGAGCAGTGGCTTCCACATGGGCTTTTAGAAATTATGCTTCTGTTGAACAGATTTGTAAGGCTGCGACTTGGTCTTCGCTTCATACCTTTTCCAAATTTTCCAAATTTGATACTTTTGCTTCTTCGGAGGCTATTTTTGGGAGAAATGTTCTGCAAGCAGTGGTGCCTTCTGTTTAACCATCTGTATTGTCCCTCCCGTTCATCCGTGTCCTGTAGCTTTGGTATTGTATCCCACAAGTAAAGGATGAATCTGTGTACTCGTCGTACCTTATAGAAGAAAAGTAAATTTATGCTTACCTGATAAATTAATTTCTTCTATGGTACGATGAGTCCACGGCCCGCCCTGTCATTTTAAGACAGATTATATTTTTTTATTTTAAACGTCAGTCACATCTGCACCTTTTAGTTTCTCCTTTTTCTTCCTGTACCTTTGGTCCAATGACTGGGGGGTGGAGCTAAGGGAGGAGCTATATAGACAGCTCTGCTGTGGTGCTCTTTGCCACTTCCTGTTAGCAGGAGGATAATATCCCACAAGTAAAGGATGAATCCGTGGACTCGTCGTACCATAGAAGAAATTAATTTATCAGGTAAGCATAAATTTACTTTTTCTTGAGGTCAAATTACATAAATAACATATGCTTACGAGATAATTTCCTTTCCTTCTGTACAAGGAGAGTCCACAGCTGCATTCATTACTTGTGGGAAATATAGAACCTGGCCAACAGGAGGAGGCAAAGACACTCCAGCCAAAGGCTTAAATACCTCCCCCCACTTCCCTCATCCCCCAGTCATTCTGCCGAGGGAACAAGGAACAGTAGGAGAAATATCAGGGTGAAAAAGGTGCCAGAAGAAAACAAATTAAATTTAGGGCCGCCCATCGGAGAACACGGGCGGGAGCTGTGGACTCTCCCTGTACAGAAGGAAAGAAAATGATCTGGTAAGCATAATTTATGTTTTCCTTCTTAATATAGGGAGAGTCCACAGCTGCATTCAATACTTGTGGGAAATTATACCCAAGCTGCAGAGGACACTGAATGCTAACAGGAGGGAAAAAGAAGAGACTGCCCAAATCTGAGGGCAGCACATCCTTAAACAAACCCATTCCCCCGATGGCTCCTTCAACAGAAGTAAAAAAGAAAAAGAATGCTAGGAGGACCAGATAGCCGCCCAACAATCAGAACCATAGAGATCTCATGCCAGAGACCCAAGATGACGTCAATACTCTCAAACTGAGCCATAACCTCTGAGGAGGCTAGTGTCCCGCTGTCTCCTAGGTCAAGTGGAAAAATGCCTCAATTAACAATAAAAAAAAAAAAAACTGAAGCATGAAAGAAAAAAATTGTGTTTAATGCTCCTTTAACATTTTTTTTTATTTAAAAAAACATCCTTTTTACTGCAGCTATTATCCAGTAGTCAAACTCCATGTGTGTGTGTTTGACGTTATGTGCGTGTGTGTTTGTGTATCTATGTGTGTGTGTGTGTGTGACTGTATGTGTGTGTGTGTGACTGTATGTGTGTGTGTGACTGTATGTGTGTGTTTGTGTATCTATGTGTGTGTGCGTTACTGTATGTGTGTGTTTGTGTATCTATGTGTGTGTGACTTTATGTGTGTGTGTGTCTATGTGTGTGTGTGACTGTATGTGTGTGTGTGTGTGTGACTGTATGCGTGTGTGTGACTGTATGTGTGTGTTTGTGTATCTATGTGTGTGTGTGTGACTGTATGTGTGTGTGTGACTTTATGTGTTTGTGTATCTATGTGTGTGTGTGTGACTGTATGTGTGTGTGTGTGACTGTATGTGTGTGTGACTGTATGTGTGTGTTTGTGTGTGACTGTATGTGTGTGTTTGTGTATCTATGTGTGTGTGTGTGACTGTATGTGTATATGACTTTATGTGTGTGTGTGTCTATGTGTGTGTGTGACTGTATGTGTGTGTGTTAATTTTATATACTTTTCTCCCTCATTTGTACCTATTTTTACAGAATATCATAATGGCATCAGGAGATGGGCAACTGTTCAGAGCACTTTTAAAAAAGTGAAGTGACTGAAGGTTACACAAGGTTAAACAATGCTCTGTAACTTTTGCCAACAACTGCAGTGATTAATATACATGAGCATCTTTATACTGCTGTAAGTTTTATTTTATACACTTCAAGCTCATGTGTAGATTAACTAAAGTTATAATAGAATACTTTAAACTAATATACAATTAATATACAAGAGACAGGGATAAAGCTGTTAAAATACCCTTTTTATTTTAAAACAAAACTATAGGAATCTCTGTTTGTTGCTAGGCTATATAGGAACATTTAAACAACTTCACATGATAACTTAGTACCATAGAATATAAAACTAAACAAGAAAACATTTTAAAGCAGAATCAGTTTATGCACAATTGATCCATAAACAAATGCAAACTTTAGTGTCTAGTCTAGTTTGTTTCTAGGCTTTTGAGATATGGTGCAGTGTTACCAAAATAAACTATCTATAAGACATTGTATAGCTCCTTAGTACAGAGTTCTCTCCTTCTGACCTTTTATTGGGCTGATAGATAAAGCACACTAGACACAATAACAATACAGCTGTACACATGTTGTCTCAATGCAGTGCTCCCATAGACACAAGGCTAAGGCATTGGTGCAGGCACTGTCCTTTTGCAATAACAGAGGAACAAATAAACATTTACCTTCAGTATGCAGGCCATGGTCCTCAGCTAGCACAGCCCAGAGAGGCACAGTGAGGAAGCAGTGTGTCCACCCTCAGGGATGAGTGAGCCCGAGTACCAACCAGAGAACCTTATCCCTCACACATGTTAGTCTTTTCAAGGCTTGTCCTTCCTGAAGTTCCAAAAGCGGGCTTGCCTGGCTAAGTGCTGAAGAGGGCAGCAGCTGCCAGAGACACTGGACTATCGATCACCGCACGACACCACACGTGAGTCATCTCACTCACTATGCGACTCTCTCTTCCCGCCCGATGCCCAGACCTCGTTGACGTCAGTTACGTCACTAACAAGCGCTGATTGGCTGGGCGATTGGCTGGGCTCCCAAGGCGGTTAGAGAGCAGCCTCTTGGGAGCGATATGGGCCGCAAACTAGGAGACTTAACCACTGGGTGGCAGTCTCTGCGCGGCCCATAAGAAAAAATCCTCAGACATCCATATTGCGCAAAGGGAGGGGAGCTGAACGGCTCACAGCCTCTCCTTCCTTGCGCAATATGGATGCGTATTAGACAAATAATTTAATACTTTGCACTTTGCATTTGGATTAGGATTGCAGTCATGTTGGCGAATTTGGCAGCGGGGGGGGGGCTAGGGGGATCAGTTAGGAAAACAAAACAAAAAATTAAAAAAATTATTTTTTTAATTAAAAATTATTACAAAAAAGGTGTAATTACACACATAGGACAGGTGAGGTACTTTTGGAGAGCCTTTTGTAACCACTGTTTTCTTATCTTCTGGCTACCATCCTCAGACCAATGGACTAACTGAGAGAGTAAACTAGGATCTTGAAGCCTACCTTAGAGCCTTTGTCAACGCTCTCCATACCAACTGGTCTGAGTTGTTACCCCTAGCTGAGCTGGCAAGAAACACTCATTGGTACTCTTCTCTTCGATGTTCTCCATTTCAAGCCTTGGCAGGGTATCAACCTCGTGTTTTCCCTCTTTCTGCTCAGTCCACTGGGGTTCCTGCTGCAGACCGACACGTTACTGAACTCACGACTCATTGGCAACGTATTCGCTCTCAGCTACATTCAGCTGTCTCTAGATATAAAAAGTTTGCTGATCATCATAGAGCTTCTGTACGTGCCATCTCAGTAGGTGAACGTGTTTAGGTCTCTACTCAACATATTCGTTTACGTCAACCCTGTCACAAATTGGGGCTTAGGTTTATCGGTCCTTACAAAGTCCTGAAAAGACTGTCTCCTGTTGCCTACAAAGTGACCTTGCCCAAAACCCTGCGCATACACCCAGTCTTCCACATCTCACTACTCGAGCCTTACATCAAGAATAGATATACCCGGCTCCTCCTCCTCCGCTCCTGGTCCGTTGTGACCATGAATATGAGGTTGCTAAGATCCTGGACTCCAGATACAGGTGCAGACAACCGCACAATCTGGTACATTGGAAGGGTTACTCTGAGGCAGATCGTTCCTGGGTTCCTGCCCGTGATGTGCATGCTCCATCTTTGATCTCCAAATTCCATGCTGCTCATCCTTTGAGGCCGTCTCTGGTTCCTGGAGGTATTACTGTTACCAAACCTTGCCTGCCTGACCATCATAGTGGTTTACATCTGGACTGCCTTACTGTTATCAAACCCCGCCTGCCTGACCATCCTAGTGGTTTACCTCTGGACTGCCTTACTGTTGCCGGACCCTGCCTGCCTGACCTTTCTGTTGGTCTATCCCTGATTTCCTGCCTGTTACCGCCGAGTACTATCCTGCCTGTGGTGAGTGCAGCTTACCTCATCTTGCAAACTTTCTCTGCTCTGGGATATTCCCTATCATTCCGGCTCGACGCCGGGATAACAAGATTACTGGCCGAGTTCGGTCTGTTAGTGAAATATCCCACGAGCATTACAGGAACCATAGGAATAAACAGAAGGAAACTCCTGATCCACGGATCCCCATAGGACACTCTCTCCCCAGAGGCAGTGAAGCAACAAAGTCAAAACCGCCCAGAAGAGCTAAGAGAAAGCTCTCTCAGGACAGGGAGATCTGAACTGAACACTGGGCATCGATTCCCCCAACTGATATTCCCTGTAAGTCTGTTAAGACAAATTTAGAAAAAAAACAACAACGTCATGCCGAAGACTCGGCCTCGGCTGGCTATATCACGCTCCACCCCAGTGCCAATGAAGGCCAGAAGGGTGACTGGAGGGCATAACCCGATGAGGAAGTTTCACAATGTGTCAGAAAAAAAATTCCTGTCCATAAGACAAAACAGCATCCAAGAATCCACCCTGGTGTCTACACCAGAAACTCAAGTCTAAATCCCTAAAAGTCTATTAACAGCCGATGGTAAGTAAACCAGAAATGCCAAGACACGGGAGCTACTGTAAAATCTGGAAGCAGGATACTGCCACATTAAACCCCAAATAATTTTATTTTCTTTTGTACAGGGAGAGTCCACAGATGCATTCATTACTTTTGGGAAATACAGAACCTGGCCACCAGGAGGAGGCAAAGACACCCCAGCCAAAGGCTTAAATACCTCCCCCACTTCCCTCATCCCCAGTCATTCTGCCAAGGGAACAAGGTACAGTAGGATAAATATCAGGGTGAAAAAGGTGCCAGAAGAACGAATACAAATAATTTAAGGCCGCCCATAGAAAAATAATGGGCGGGGAACTGTGGACTCTCCCCGTACAGAAGAAAATAAAATTATCTGGTAAGCATAATTTAAGTTTTTCTTCTTAAAACAGGGAGAGTCCACAGCTGCATTCATTACTTTTGGGAAATTAATACCCAAGCTTATAGAGGACACTGAATGCAAACGGGCAGGAACAAAAAGGCGGCCCATTTAGAGGGCACCCCACCCTGCCATAACTCAAATTCCCGATAAAAAACTACTTCAACCAAAGCAGAAGGAACAAAAAAATGGAAGAGGACAAGAGGACAAGGTAACTGCCCATCAATTAGAACCATAAGATCCCTGATAAAAAAACACTCATAAATCCTGGACTCAACTGAGCACAAAAAACAAGAGTCCCACTGACTAGAGGCACACAAAGTTAAACTCTCTCCATGATCAATGGTAAGAGGAAACAACAAACAAACTCTTCCATACCACATTCTCCCCAACAAAAAGGAAAGGAAGAATAAGAGAAAAAAGGTCCGAAAGAACCTCCAGAAAACAATCCCGAAGAGTCAAGGACAGAACAGAGAGAGAAGCCCCAAACATAACTCGAAAAAGAGCAGACTACAAGGCTGCAAGAGGATAATGCAACGTGTGGAAAACTCTACAACGGAGGGAAGGAGGAAAAGGAAAAATTCCAGACGATTTGCTACATGGATCCAAAGAAACAATGTAGAGCCTTAACCAGATCGAATATCCGGAAGGACGAGAGGTAGAAAATAACTACCCTACCACAGACAGCTATCTAGTACAGATAAGTGAACGCCCGCGGGTCTGAAACCCCGGGAGCAAACAGGAACAGAATAGTAATATCGGTTCATGCCACAAACGAAAGCCACAGGCTTCCATTCGATAGGAAGGCAGACTAAACGTCAAGCCAACCAAGTAACTAGCAAACAAGTACCAGGACCTTCCTGGAAAAGAGGAAGAGAAAAAAACTCAGAAAGCAGAGCAGACCAACTTCCCCCCTACTAGTAAACGGGGTAAGGGAGGACGACACTCTGACCAATAAAGAGAACCAGATGCCCACTGAGGGAAGGTTCCATATCATTCCGAACTGACTGTAATACCTCCCAACCTAAGGAAGAAGCACTAGGGTTTCTGACCCCTAATCCAGTCTAACTAGCCCATCACGGCAGCGACTGGCAAGGTCCAAGACAAAGGTAATACAAAATAGCCAGCATTGACAAGGCCCAGAGAACAGATGACAAATCTTCCTCCATAATTACGTAAGAAAAGATAGGAAGAGGCACTGATACTCAAAGAGCCTAGCTCGGGTTCCAGGATAACCATACTCAGTTCCCTTCATAAACTCAAAGGGAAGGTACCCTCAGCAAAGAGAGATCCTCGACTCATTGAACTCCCAGAGTCAGATGAGAAAAAATTACCACAGGAGGAGCCAACTGGATAGGCGCAATAGACCATCGTCCCATAATAGAAGGAAAACAAAAAACCTAGGAAGACTCCAGAAGAGAAATTCCCAGGAATACATCTTCATTATTTCTGAAGAGAGAAGAAGAGCCGCCCCAGTAAGAACAAGAAGATTTTCCCAGGTCCGGGAAATCAAAGCTGATACTGGACGCCTGACAGATAAAAGTTTATGGAAATCTGGAAAACAGAGTAACCAAAATGCCAAGTCAAAAACAAGGACTAGATTAAAAACCGGACCCCCAGAACCAGGAGCCGGATCAAGGTCAAGAAAACTCTGCAGAACAACAACAAAGTTACCCCTTCTATAAGAAATTGCACACGAGTTGATGCAATCAATGTCATGCCCCCATGAGGTTTTGAACTCTGATCTCTCATGCTGTATCCCAGTGACTGACCACTCAGCCCCAAAGGGCTGTAAGAATAACACCCACAAAGTCCCAAGACAAAGGTAGGACCCAAAAAAAAATAAGAACTCAAAACTCAGAAATTAATTGTTTGAGAGAAAATGACAGTCTCTAAAGATCCAATCAGGATCAACCCCCAGCTCAAGGAATTGACAAATGAACGAGAATCCTAAAACTCCTATCAGGTGGCGACCAAAGAGACTGCATAACAATCCCCCAAAGAGGGTATTGCAAGAAAAAAATGGTCCCTAGGAACCGGGGCTCCTCAACCAGATGACAGGAAGACCTTCCCCAAAAGGCAAGGGGAAGCAAAAAATACAGTAATCTTCAGAAAGAAAGCACTGCCTAAGGAGATAGGAACCAAAATGAGACAATTCAATCCACAATGGAGTACAAATAGAAGGGAAATTAATCACCCTCTACACCAGGTACCTAATATCTCCATGAAGTCACCCGATCCCCGAAGGCTGTGTGGGGATTAGAACCTGTGTCTCTGCTGTATATGTGTTCAGCCACAGTTAATTCTCCTTAGAAGGGAGAACCCAGCTCCTGTCCAAAGGACCTCAGGAACTACAAATATACTGCCATAGCAGAATTCGTAATCCCAGCTAACTATGCTAGCTACGCAGGGACAAGAAACATAGGAGCGACCAAACATTGGACGTCCAAGACAAAACAAACTAGGACCAGCCTGACATCAAGGATAGAAGGGGCTCCTATAGCTTGTAAAAGAACAAGGAAATAACCTCTAAACAAGAAGTAACCAAAACTAGTACCCAAACAGGGCTAGCCTGTTGTCGAGGATACGTGTCTGAAATAAACCTCAACAGAACAGAGAAAACTAGTAAGCAATCAGGACCAGCCTGATGTCCAGGGTACGACAGAACTGTTCAAGGGTTAGCTGCAAGTTCTAAACCCTAGCAGGGCTAGATTAACTAACAGACAAACGATAGACAAATAAGCTCTGAGGCTTAAAGATTATTTCATAAAAACTTGTTTTTTTTAAAAAAACTTCCGCCGGAAGCAACATCAATCACGACCATAATATCGCCAGTATCAAATCCCAGAGAAGGAAAAAAACTTTCCCAAAGGAAAAGTCTACAACAGTCTCAAGCTCTGAAAATGAAAGAAATAAAACACATCCTAACCGGATCAAAAATAAAGTAGACAGCACCCATAGGTGAACTTCAAAAGGAATGGGAACACTAACAGGACCAGGCTGTCAGAGACCGGATTCCCCAAGAGCTCAGATCTGGTATTATATACACAAACAAGAGACGATTAGGAGTCGGATCCCCATCCCTCCACACGTCTAGCAATGTTCGCCATCTGATTCAAAAGACTGAGGATTTGCTGACGAGTCAGAACCGGAATCCTCCAATGCTGCCAACACATGCCTCATCAGTACACGCAGGAGCGCCAGTCTGAATCTAAAGGCAAATTTAAACTCCGGCGGGGCATCTGAAGGCCCCGACCCTGAAGGCTGCACCCCTGAAGCCTCAGAGAGAACCGCTTCCCCAGAGGGAAGAGCTGAAATAATCGACCCCTCACCTGATGCACCCAGGGTAAGAGGACAAGGATGAACTCTTCACTTGCAATCAGGAAGATGTAAGTGCGCCAACGCCAAAGATATGGCCATGCAAAACCGTGCAGTAACCTCTGGTGGAAAAAAACCTCCTTCCAGAGAAGGGGTAACTGTATTTGGGACAACTGCCTGTGTAGGAACAGAATATTCTAGGGGATGCACCTCACGGGACACAGAATCCTCAGAGGCCGATGGCTCAGCGCTCTCTAACCTCACCCCATTTGGAGAAGAGAGCACTCTATTATGGCATACAGAACATAATTGATTGTTCTGTAATACCCGGGCCTCCCCACAATCAACGCAGGTAATAGAATCTGAATCAGAGAAATCCATCTCTGAGAAATCAGAATCCTCCATAACTTGACTGATTACATTTTGGACAAAAAATAACTGGCACCTTACACCCTCAATGGCTGGGGCACTCACCACCTCCTATGACCCAAGTAGAGAAAACAGATCCTCTCCCCCGACACCGGTCAGGAATACAGAAATGGAGAACGAAAATGTGACCATGCACGGTCACGAGGTGCAACAAGCAGGCCAAAGAAAAAGCGTGCCAATCCTGCACAGCTAAAAAAAAAAACGTTTACGTTCCGTAATAGCCATGAGCCCCAACATCACTACACATAAGCAGACAGAATCCCATAACAAACATGATTAAAGCCCCCCACTGTTCAAAAACCCCCTTAGGAGATATTAACCCTTGATTCCATAAAAATAAAGGAGTCCCACTGAGACCCTGTCTTCTATCATTACATATATTTCCACAATGAAAATGAAACAATCTTAACACAGTTCTTCAAGTTTGACAGATAATAGCATTGCTTCTGACATGGACTTCAGTGAAGAAACCCGGCAGCGAAACTCGTCAACGATGATTGCTTATGGAGCTGTTAATATGAGTCGGGATGGTTTCGCAGAAAGACTCTCCCTGCATCTCCAGACTCTAACTTTCATCCATGCTCTCACTGAGAGGCTGACAGGACTACTTAAAACCCCAGTCCCATCTCGAAGAGTACTACCCTCCATAAGAGACTACTCTGTAATCTTCTGACACTTCTATGCCAACCTCCTGTGACGAAAGGCAAAGAATGACTGGGGATGAGGGAAGTGGGGGAGGTATTTAAGCCTTTAACTGGGGTGTCTTTGCCTCCTCCTGGTGGCCAGGCTCTGTATTTCCTAAAAGTAATGAATACAGCTGTGGACTCTCCCCATTTTAGGAAGAAAATATTCCCACAGTGTGATAGATATCGTGACAATGGCTCCAAAAGTCACCCGAAAAACTTCCCTCTCTCTGCTAAAGACAAAGCCAAGAGAAGAGAAACTGCCCAAAAAAGGAAGCCTAGCTCTGGCCTCTAGGATCCCTAGATCCATATGATCCAGTATCAAGCGCCCATCCAAGATAATACCTAAACAGGTCCAGCCTGTTCTCTAGGATAGATGAACCTGCTGTGCATGGACTGGAAAGCTAGAAAAAAACTCCTTCTCTTGTGTAGAAGGAAGGAGCTGACTTAACTAGTACCCACAACAGGTCCTGCCTGTCACCTAGGATACGACGTATCTGTCAGAACACTTAAGGGCTAAACAGAAAATTCTTAAGTTCCAGCAATGCAAGAACAACTGAGAATAATTAAATTAAAGAATAAAAGCTCTGAGGCTCAAAATTTGTCTTGAAATGATCAGGGGAAACATTACAGAGATCTAGATGCTTCCACCGGAAGTCTCCAGCAATCTCGACCATCTAAGTCGATAGTGCCAAAAATCCCATGCGACGAAACATCTTTCTAAGAAGAGTTTCTATAACAGCCCAGAGCTCTAAAAATAGAAAACTATCCGAAACGGAATAGAAAGGTAAAAATAAAAAAAGGCAAGCGCCAAAAAAATGATAGCTGAAAGGAGTGTGTGAACAAAAAACAGGTCCAGCCTGTCACACGACACAACCCCCCCTAGAGCTTGAAACTGGGATTCTAAATAAACAATAAAACAAAATGTATATCAAGACGATAAGGAATAGGATCACCATCCCTCTCCACTCGTCTAGTCAAGATCGTTAGCTGATTTAGAGGACTGAGATTCAACTGACGGGTCAGTACTGGGAACCTCTAACATCGCCAAAACCTCTCTCAGAAGTAAACGCAAGCATGCCAATCCAAATCTAAATGCTAAGCCCTCCACAGTCAGAGGAATTCAGTAGACTCCGACCCTGGAGGTTCTACCTCTGAAGCCTCAGAGGGAACCGCATGCCCAGAGGACTGATCAGACACAATCGTCATTTTACACGACGATCCTTGGGCAGGAGAGCCTGGATTAACCCTTTGCTTGCACTGAGCAGGAAGAGGTAACATCTCTAAGGCCGAAGAGATGGCCATGCGGAACTGCATAGTTACCTCTGGTGGAAACAAACCCCTTACAGACGAAAGGGGGAGCGGAACTCGGGAAAACTGCATATGTAGGAACAGAAGAATCTAGGGAACACACCTCACTGGATGAAGAATCCTCAGAGGTGGATGGCTCAGTGGTCTCTAACATCTCAACATTGATTGATGAGAACAACCTATTGTGGCATATGGAACATAATTGAGAGGGCTGGGTTACCCGGGCCTCCTCACAATATACGCAGGTATCAAATTCTGTATCGGGGGGATCCCCCTCTAAAATATCAGAATCCTCCATAACTCGTCTAAATTAAATTATAGAAGGAGAAAAAACAACTGGCACCTTATACCCCCAATGGCTGGGGCACTCCCCACCTCCTATGACCCAGAAAGGTAGAGAAGATGCTCCTCTCCGCAAACACCCGGTCAGGAATCAGAAGCAGGGAAAAATAACGTGACCACTACCGGTCACATGGTGCTCATGCAGGACCGCCCCTGCTAAGGAAAGGCGCGCCAGCTTAATAAAAAACTGTGCAGCTCTCAAAATGAAAAATAACCTGTATGTTCCGTATCAGCCTATGAGCCTAAACGTTCTTACATAAGCAGTCAAAATCAAATAACAAATATGATTAAAAAAAACCCCACTGTTTAATAATCCCCCTCAGGAGATATTAACCCTTGATTCCATAAATATAAAGGAGTCCAACTGAGACCCTGTCTTCTATCGTTAACATGTGTGTAAAAAAAGAAACAATCTTACCGGTATCTATGCCGTGGAACAGCGGCACGGTCCTTCAAGTTTCACAGATTGTAGCAGTGCTTCTGACATGGACTTGAGTGAAGAAAGCAGGCAGCAAAACTCGTCCACGCTGATTGCTTAAGGAGCTGTTAATATTAATCTGGATGGATTCACAGAAAGACTCTCCCTGCATCTCCAGACTCTAACTTTACTCTCACTGAGAGGCTGACAAGACTACTTAAAACTCCAGTCCCATCTCGAAGGGTAGATACCCTTCCTAAGGAACTAATCCGAAAACTTCTGACACTTCTCTGCCAACCTCCTATGACGAAAGGCAAAGAATGACTGGGGGATGAGGGAAGTGGGGGAGGTATTTAAGCCTTTGGCTGGGGTGTCTTTGCCTCCTCCTGGTGGCCATGTTCTGTATTTCCCACAAGTAATGAATGAAGTCGTAGACTCTCCTCCTCACAATGGAAATTAAATTATCAGGTAAGCATAATATATATTTTTCACTGCTTCATTAAAGGGACTGTAAACACCATAAATGACTCTCCCTATATTAAGAAGGAAATATATGTTAATTATGATGTGCCCTAATTTTGAAAGGTTATGTTAAACAGTCTTTACTATGAGGACTGATTTATTGTTCAGCTCATTTGATCAGTATTAGTCCTGGTAAGGAAAGATAGCTGCTTATGTAATGTTGAAATCAAACTTCTATGCTTTTAATATAAGAGCTATTATATACTAGTAATCTACCTTTGGAGCAAAATTACGAGAAGTTTTTTTTTTTTTTTTTTTTTAAATCATTTATTTATTTCCAACAAAGAGTACAATCAAAAAAAAAAAAGATTCCACCTTTACATACCACACAGGGTCAGGTGTAACAGCAACAGAAAAGCATAAAAAATAAACACAAAAAACAAAGATGAAAAAAAGGAAATACTTTTCCATAAGTACATTGACTGACTAGAGAGAAAATACTCTCAAATAACGAAAATTGTACAAAGTGTTGGCTTTTTACGAAACTAATTAGAACACTATAAACCATACCCACATACTACCCATTCATACAAACAAAAAGAAGAGAAAAAAAAAAAAAAAAGGGGAAGGGGAACTCTTTAAATTCTCTCTCAATAGTTCAAATCTTCCAGTTATCTTATATCCCACCAACAGACTTCACTTTATATTTCTCTATAGTTAGTTATCCATGCATGTGGAAAAAGATCTAGGGCTACAAAGTCCATAAAAGAGCTTGAAGACAAAAATGGCGTCAGAATAGCTTTTTGTATAGCTAAGGGGTATGATTTGATAATCGGAAGCCAGCCTGCTATAAAAGTTTTTATTCTCTTTTCTGATATAATTTCTAAATGAACTGACTCATATATAATTTGAGTTTGAATCTCCTGAAGGATCTGAGATAATCCAGGAGCTGTAGAGTCTTTCCAATGTTTGAGAATTTGATATCTAACAGCTAGTATAATGCTATTTAGAGTGTGGACATAAAAGCCCCTGTTGCTGGGAGCATCTAACCAGATTATCTCATCAAGTGACAAAATGGTAGTTGACTTGTACTGTATATTAAACCAATATTCCACTTTACGCCACAATTGTATAATTTTTGGGCAATACCAAAACATATGTAAAATATCAGCCTTAGGTTTATTGCAACGGGGACAAGTCCCGTTGCAGGTAGAATAATACTTAGCTAATCTTATAGGGGAGATATAATAATTATTGATAAGTTTTAAATGAGATTCTCTCCAACTCCTAGGAATTTCACATTTTTTTACATTTATCATGCTACGTTTAATTTTAGCAAAATCAATTGAAGGGAATAAGGGGGTCCAAGATAATATCATTTTGTCTAAAAGCATTAATGATTGTTTGGAAAGCATAATATCATACATAAGAGAGATGGACGGGTTTCCTAATGCAAGTTTTTGAAAACATAAATTGAAATCCGACCATACATTCAATTTACTCATGTCCCACTTACGTGTATTAATAAAATGGCGCACCTGTAGATAAGCGAAAAAATTGGATCTAGGTAGCTGAAAATGTTGAGAAAGAATCCCATAAGAAATTAATTGTCCATCTTGAGGCAGGATCTGACAAATGTATTTGAGCTCTTTTTCAGCCCACTCTCTAAATACTAATTGTTTAAGCCCAGGAGAGAATTGAGGATTTCCCCTGATCGGTAAGAATGCCGAAAATGTATAATCTACTTCCAAACTTGTACAGCACTTCTGCCAGGCCGCCACAATATTTCTAATAGAGATTAGAGACAATATCTTATTTGGTAAAAGTTGTATAGGACAATGTAATATCGCTTTCAAAGCACAAGGAGAAACCATATAAGTCTCCATCTCTAAAGATGACACTAATTCTTTCTCAACAATCCAATCCACCGCCGTTTTAGTTAGACAAACCTAATTGTATAATTTAAAGTTAGGAAAAGCAAGGCCTGCTGCTTCAAAGCTTTGCATAAGTCTATCTAGGGAGATACGTGATTTCCTGTTATTCCAAATAAATTTGGAACAGCAGGAGTATAATTTACGCAAATCCTTGTTAAGGATAAAAAGCGGAAGATTCTGAAGGGGATAAAGTAAACGAGGAAAAATAAATGTCTTTATTAAATTAATGCGAGCTGTAATGGATAGTGGGAATGTCGTCCATAACTCCAAATCCGATATAACCTTAAGAAATAATGGCGAGAAGTTAAGCCGATACCAGTTTTTCGGATTTTTATGTAATATTATACCTAAATATGTTATTGCTTCAACCTCTTTAAATGGATGGTCTTGTAAACTATTTCTGGATTTATTAATCCACATGAGTTCACTTTTATTAAAATTGATTTTATAACCCTCAAAAGAACTGAACTCGTCTAGACATTGTAATGCGGTTGGGATTGAATGAGAGGAATTCTTAAAAAATAACAGAAAATCATCTGCGTACAGCAGGATCTTAAGAATATAGGAGCCCATACTGATTCCCTCTAAAACATTTCTTAGACGAGTAGCTAAGGGTTCCAATGCCAGGTTAAATAAGAGGGGGGACAACGGGCAACCCTGCCTTGTTCCACGTCCTAGAATGATTTTTTGAGAGCGCTGACCATTAACAATAAGAAACGAGATTGGTTTTCTATAGATTTTCTGAATAAATTGCAAAAATTGATTCTTAAAGCCGAATTCCTGTAATACTCTAACTAAATGGGCCCATGAGATAGCATTGAATGCCTTTTCAGCATCTAAAGAAAGAATCGCACAATCATTTACCAAATTCTTATTTTCCTTCTCTTTTAAATAATGAAAGTAATCCAGAAAAGTCACTATTTTCCTTATATTCTTAATAGATGTCCTAAATCTCATAAAACCGGTTTGATCTGTATGAATAATGTTACCAAGTAATAAGGAAAGCCTATCAGATATAATAGCCATCAAAATTTTATAATCTGTGTTCAGCACAGATATGGGCCTGTAAGAGGCAGGTTCTTCCGGATTTTTACCTTTTTTAAGAATTAAAGTAATGTTGGCAGCTGAGAAATAAGAAGAGATGGGACTATCCGACTGGAAGTAGCTATTAAACAACCTTTCCAATATAGGAATGATTTCTGGGGCTAATATCCTATAAAATTCTATCGGAAGGGAGTCTGGGCCAGGAGCCTTATTTAATCGCATCTTATCTACCATTTTTTTAATTTCATCTGCCTCAATTGGAGCATTAAGAGAAATCAAATCCTCTTCCTGAATTTGAGGTAGCTTTATTTTTGACCAAAATCTATCTTGAATATATACATTACTATCCTGACTAGAATATAGTTTATGATAGTAAGTAAACAGGACTCTACTAATTTCCTTTGAATCCGTATGGCATACATAATTTTCTTTCATAGCCAAAATATAATTCTTTCTTTTTCTATTTTTTATTAATTTTGCTAGATGTTTAGTTGAGTCGCCATAAAGACCTCTAAATTGACTGTTAATTTTTGATTCTTCAATTTGAGATTTCTGTTCTAAAAAGACATCTCTTTCTCTTCTCGCCTCCTGGTATTTATTCCAATTACTTATAGAACGCTCCTCTGAGAATTTTCTATAGGAGTTTCTAACCCTATTAGATAGCTGGAGTTCTCGAGCCCTAGCCTTTTTTTTACTATTTATTAGAAAACTCATAATTTCACCTCGTAGAACAGCCTTAGCCGCTTCCCAGAAAGTCTCAATTCTATCGAGGTAAGCAATGTTATGTGTACAGTAATCCCTCCATTTCTGCTTAAGCCAATTAGAAAATCGGGGATTATTCAAAAGATATCGCGGAAAATATAGGGATTGCGTTCTTTTTGAGAAATTAGCTGAGGAGGGAAGAGTAAGGTAAATTATTGCATGATCGGATATCAATATGTCACCAATTCCTGAACTAGTTTGGACAATTGATAGAGATTCAGATATTAAAAACAGATCGATCCTAGAAAAGGTTCTATGGGCTCTAGATTCACAAGTAAATGTCAAGGAATCTGGGTGTTTAACTCTCCAGATATCAACCAGTTTTAGCTTTGAACAAAATGTTCTAAAATATTTGGCAACTTTTTTGTATTCTTTAGCATCTGTATTGCAGAACCTATCTAATTCTGGGAATAATGTCATATTAAAATCCCCTGCTAGGATGAGATTCTCCCCCATGAAGGGAAAGATCTTAATTTTTATTTTTTCCCAGAAGCTTTTACTGTTTTTATTGGGCCCATACACATTACATAGGACATATACCACCTGATTGATCTGAATTTGGAGTATGATATATCTAGCCTCTAGATCTTTCTCTATGTGTAAAATTTTGTAATCAAGGTCTTTATGCAACAAAAACGCTACTCCACATTTCCTGTCTATACTTGCAGCGGCTACAACCTCCCCCACCCATTTAATTTTGAGTTTTGCAGCTTCTATGTCAGTAAGATGGGTTTCTTGAATATAGACGATATCTGGTCTCTTCTTAGCAAGGATTTTAATTATAAGTTTTCTCTTCCTAGGGGAGGATATACCTCCTACATTCCAAGAAAATATATTTACTCCAGTCATTTCATCATAACAAAATTCCCATATTCTTCTGAGCGAGGAGAAGGATGAGAGAGAGAGAGGAAAAAAAAAAACAAAAAAACCCACAACATAACCTCCCCAAGCACACACCTCATTCATCAACACACATACTGCACACGACGTGGCTGACATTAATCTGTTCATAACAAGGCATAACTCGGCTGTACCAATTTTCATTTTGGAATTTTTAAGCTAATAAACTTTTTGATATCTGAGATTTCCTGGAAGGCAAGTATAGAATCCTTATCTTCAACTATTACCTTAGCCGGGTAGACCATACGAGCTTTAAATCCATTATTTATTAGCTGTGAGCAAAATGGGGCCATTAACTTCCTCTTCGTGGACGTCTCGTTGGAGAAGTTCTGGAAGAGTAGGATCTTGTTATTGCCCAACTGAAGGGGACCATTCTTTCTAAAAAGTTTCAGTAATTCCAATTTATCTTGGAATTTTAATACTTTAAATATGCACATTCTGCTCCTAGCTACACTGTCGGACTGTGTTCTCTTAGGGCCTATCCTGTGTGCTCTTTCTATTATTAAAGGTAGAGAATCTGCTGACATTCCTAACTCTAGAGGTAATTCAAAGGAGGTGAATTTCATTAAATCCTCATATTCTATAGTTTCTGGAAGACCCACAATACGTATGTTATTACGCCTGGAGCGATCTTCCATATCCTCCAGGCGCAATTGCATATTTTGGATTGTGGTATCCTGCCTTTGAATAATTACTTCCTGCGCATTTACACGGTCTTCAAGGTCAGAAATTCTGTCCTCTGCTTCACCAATCCTAGCAGAAAACTGCCTGACTTCGGTGGAGAGAGTCGACAGTTCAGTGGTCATACCCGCAATTTCATTTTTAATCATTTCAAATTGAGGAGAAAACACAGCTGATAATTGTGTTGTCAGCATCTGAATATCAAAAGAGGGGGGAGCTAATTCACTTAATGTGGAATCAAGACTGATATCATTTGGTTTAGATTTTTTATCTTTTACTTTGGCAGGCATCACCGGTGAATTATTTTTTGTCAGTGTGGCAAATTTTTCCATAAATTAAATGTGCAAGTGAGTATTTAATACTAAAACGTGAACCAACCTATTGGCAGCCTCGCCGCAGCGAGGACACAAAAAACAACACTTGTGAGAACAAAGCTGCACAAACTATAAGTGTAGGACCTCTGGATCCTCTTTTTTTTTTTTTCCCTTTCCCCTTTCTTCCCCTTTTTTTTTTTTTTCTTTCTTTCTTTCTTT
This sequence comes from Bombina bombina, assembly GCF_027579735.1. Lineage (NCBI taxonomy): Eukaryota > Metazoa > Chordata > Amphibia > Anura > Bombinatoridae > Bombina > Bombina bombina. The sequence continues at coordinate 456,487,715 of NC_069502.1, forward strand.
TCCTTTTTTTATAAATGGGTGTGAATTTATAAAGTGTACCCCCAGCTAGGTGGAAAAAACAAAAAAAAGTAAAAAGTGAAATAGGCCTGTCAAGGTAATTATACAAGCTAGATTTTTCACCAGGGAAATGCTCCTCCTTTCCCCCTTTCTTTCTGTTCCTTCGCTCCCCCTCCTCTTTGCCCCTTCCCTTTCCTTTTTTCCCCCTTCTCTCTTTTTCTTTTTTCCTTCTCTTTTTCCCTTTATATTGCTCTATAAAAAAAGACTTATATGAATATTTTCTATTTTTACCACTAGAAAAGATAGACTATGCACAGTGTTTACAAATGACGATCTCTCCCAAACAACAACAATATATAAATCCTAAAGAGCGATAGCCCACAATGTAAATTTTTTAAAGTCAGCTGTGTTTTTACCCCTTATTTATCAGTGCAGAAGGGAAGTTTTGTGGGTAGCTAAAGTTATCTAAATCATAACAAGTCAGCCTAACAAGCAAAAAAAGTTAGCAAATATTACTTCCTTATCAGATTCAGCATGGAAAAACAGAAGTATAACCTAAATTGGCATTAGTAACACATTCCAGCATATAGATAAGCCCTGTGTTTAACATGCATACATTACAGGAGATGTAAAAGTAACATATAACGATAACATGCCAACACATGAACTATATTCAAATGAAGCCTTTGGATTTTACATATGGCAGAGAGATATCCTTAGGATCTTAAAGAATACCAGCTCTTATGTCTCTTAATCAGCACCCTGCTGGTTTCGAAAGTAAATTATCAGATTTCCCTCTTTGCTTCGCCTTTATCTTTTTCCTTTTCCTCCAAACTTTACTTATCCCGATAGGTAAACAGAGAGAGTCATCTATTAAAGGATAGATTATCGTAGAGTTTTACTGGAGATAGCAAGGTAACCAAGTAAGGCAAACACATATACAAAGAGAACAACGAGCAAGGTGGCCTAGATCACTATGCGAGCAGTTTATCCGGCAAAGAGCATGTTAATAATAAACAGATAATCCCTTTGAAAACTAACTGTCTCTCTTCAGACCAGCAGGTCCAGCAAAGCTATTGATAGAAAGAAAAGGCAATAACAATAAAGTAGCGATACTTGCGGCAGTAACAGTTTCTGGAAGTTTCAAAGCGTCTTAATACTGGCACCCAGATTATTTTGAACAAGCTGTGTTTGTTCCCAACGGACCAAAGGAACCCGGTCCACCGCCTTGACACATTCGCCTATGCCCTGGTGAAGTCGGTCGGCCCAGCACGGATCCCTCCGCGAAGCGACGGACCTCCTCACCGGCGCTGACTTCTCCTCCGGCTTCCTGTCATACACTATAGGAAGCTGTCCACGGCGTGTCGGGTTTTTTCCTCCGCACAGCAACAGTTTACCATGCGCTGGTTCCGGGACTTCAACAGTCAGGTAAGGGGTGCTAGAATGCTGTTTACCCCACTGTGTTGCCGCTTTGATTATGCCTTCTGCCAGGTACTCACAACATTCCAGAGCTCATCCAGACCAATAAAAAAAGATAAAAATAAGGACTTTCCAGCTTTCTCTACAGCCAGGGTATCCTGGCTGCGTGTATCACCACACCGATAACCCGACAAGGTTGCTGGGGTAAGTGGTTGGGTAGCTTGGGTAGAATTTTTCAGCGGTGCTTGGTCACCACACAGATCTGGAGTATGCTGTTCTCAAGCTCCGCCCCAAACGGAAGTCCAATCAGCTACGAGAAGTATTTATCTGACAGTCAACTTTAAGACATAGCCTTATCAAAAATGAAAATATTATTTATGTTCCTAACTAGCTTAAAATATATATCTATTGCAGCTCTTTATATAATATAGTAAAGTACAATGTTCATGTGACCACCAGGACTCTAAGTATGAGTAACAACTATAACTATACTTATAGTATATTGATTGGTTGTGTTGACATTTTGCATGGATGAGAATGTGCTGCCTGCGGCCGGGGCGGTATGTTTTTGCCTTTGTTTATTTATATACTAACACCACCAATATTCTGGGACTTCTATCCCTTCAACAGTTACAAATAAATTATGCTTACCTGATCATTTTCTTTTCTTCAGATGGAAACAATCCACAGGTGCATTCTTTTGGGAATTCAGAACATGGCCAAATTATCAGGTAAGCATAATTTATGTTTTTCTTCATAAATGGAAAGAGTCCACAGCTGCATTCATTACTTTTGGGAAAACAATACGCAAGCTATAGAGGACACTGAATGCAAAAACAGGAGGGTACAAAAAGCGGCCCATTCTGAGGGCACCAGGCCAGCAACCCTACCCAAAAAACCCCCGCTTTGTCTAAAGCCGAGAGACTTTGAAAAAAAAAAAGCCCAAAGGACACTGACCCGCATATAGTCCATAAGCCTTGCTAGAGACCACAGAAATAGACTCGACTGAGCCAACACACCTCCAGGAGACACCGCCGCCCAGCAGTCGTTTCCCAACAACCCACCCCTTACAAGAGAAAGGGATCAACTACCGAAAACTCCCCAAAAAAGAAGACGTGAAAGAAAAAAAAACAGAATTCCCAAAAGAACCCTAAATAGGATATAACAAGTGCAAAATAAATCAGGAACCCCAAAACCCGAACCAAGCTCACAGAGACCCGAACCGGTCTTGAGAAACAAGGCAGGCAACGCTCAGATCCTGGAATGTACAGCGACCAATCTAAAACCGAGAAAAACTAAATTTTTCTCAAAAACAGTGCAACCGCACCTTAAAGGACAACCGAAGACAGAGCCCTCAAGTTACCGATAGCTCAGAATATCGGACGCGTGTAACAACCCCAGATGAGTAAACACCTGAGCCAACACTACACGCCACAGTCATACCAGGATGACTCTGAAAAAGACTACTTGCAGGCAAGTAAGAGCAGCTGAAAAGAGACATCAAACCCTAAACATCAGTCTGCTAAACATCCACTAAACAGTGGGCACAACACAGGCTATCCAAAAACCGCCAATCCTTCTCACATATCTTGAACATGGAGAAGCACAGAACTTCAAAGAGGTTCACCGATCAAATGATCCAAGGACGAACAACAGGTCTCAGATCCTGCTCCACACCGGACCAGCCCAAGCAACAGGCAGATCTGAAAAACAGGGGAACAGAAAGGACTCCAATCACCTACCATCAGGGAACTTGAGTGCCAACCCGAAGAGCTCCTTCAAATAGGTACTCCCAAAGAGGACCCCATAGGAGATGAACATAGCAAAATGCAGTGGATCACTATGAAGACCCAGCATAACTGACAGTCTCAACATGGAGATTCCAAACTCCACAGATGGAACAGAACAAACCCAGAAGAGCAAACTGCTCACCCTTACAGGATAAACACAACTGTTTCAACCTCCTGCACACAGTCCTGCACACAGGACAGGACAATGACCTTACAGAGAGAGGAAACCCCCCTCCATAAGAAGGACAAACAACCCCCACCCCCCGAAGGGAAGGGCACATATAAGAACAGCGCACATGCTCACAAGCAACTGAAGAAAACAAAAAGCTGAATGAAAAACATCCAGACGACCTGATGAACACAGACCCCCCCCCCCCCGAAGGGGAGTATACGTCATTCAAAGAAAAGGTAAGCCAAGGAATGTATCCGCAAGTGCACAGAAAACCTGGCCAAGCTGCTAGCAGGCTCAACTAGCCAGTCCTTAGGCCATAGCCTATGTTCCCCGGAAAAACTGGATCGTCCCAAACCAGCCACAGGATCAGAAGCTTCCGGACATCCAGAAAGATCCCAAAAAAATCTAAAGGCCCGAGCCCCATAATTGTTAAAACAAACACCCCAGGGAACACAAACTACCCGTCTGAAAAATCAGACCTCACAGGGGAATAACCGTACTAACCCGGAACAAGGACAAAACTCACTCATAACTCGACCCAAAAGGAAGAGAACCCCCCTTACAGGAGTCCAACACTCCAAAAAAGAGCTAGGGCACAACAGAGGCGCACCAAGACTCCTGAGACCAAGGGAGAATATTGAGGACAAAGTCACCCTAAGAGCGAGTAGCACAAAGACTACTCTCCAGATTTCCTCAGAGTACATAACCAGAGGACCACACCCAAGGAAAAGGAATGCAGAGCATCCCAAAACTCCCGGTAGAGAAAACCTTTAAGTGAAGCTTGGGGAAGAAGACAACTCAGCCTAACGTCCCTGGTAGGGAGACGACAAACTCCTGAAAGCAGGAAAGTCACACGGCCCTCCTTAAGAGAGTAAACTCATCAGATGACTCTACCTCAAACCACAAGGCTACCTTATATCACCCATATCGCGACCAAGCCGCTAAGGGAAAAGGACAAGTCTAAAAATCCCGACCCGAACGAAAAGAACCTCAAAAAGGAACAAGTCCAGGAAAAGAAAATTCAGAGGAGCCCCTGAAGGCAAAACCACCAAGAACTGGCCACAAGGAGACCCTAAGTCCTCCAGACTTGCAACCCACGCGGGAAGGAAACAATCTAAGCCCTGATAAAAAATGGAAACAAACGAGTTGCAGCGGAACCCTACAGAGTCCCAGTCGACCAGCAAAAAAGGCTAACAAGGACTGAACCAATCCTCTGTGCCTCGAACTGAACTTGCAAAAGAAAAACAAGTAATAACACAAATAATAATGTGAAACACTCAGCGCCCCAACTGAACCAACCAGGCAAAACAGGCGCCAAGTGTCTGAAATAGGCCGCAAAACAGTAGGGTCCGAACCCAATCAGGACCAGCCTGAATCTCAGGGTCGATACTGTCAAGGTGGCAGATAGACATCCCCAGAGATGGAGAATAAACATCAGACAAACATAGGACTAAAATGTCCTCACACTAAACAAACTTCTGTAGAAGTAAACTGAGCGATCAAAAATCACAAGCATCGATTCGAGGAAAATTCCAGAAGGAAATACATAAATATGAGCTCAAATAAAAAATCATCCTAACCGGATAAAATAAATATAAGGCAACCCGTAGGTTATCGCCCAAGAAAAACAGACACACACGCAGGACTGGGATCCTGTTCTCCCAGCTCAGGATTGGAATGGATACTCAATAAACAGGCTATAGGAAGATTACTTCATCCTCATATAACTAATGCTGCAAGACGTTCTAAGAAGAAGACTGAGAATTCCCACATCCGTTAAGGATGGGATCCTCCAACAACGCCAGAATGTGTCTCAGAAGGACATGAATGAACCGAAAGGCACAGCATACCTTCGCCGGAGCAGAAGACGACCCTGAAGGTTGACCCCCTGAAGCCTCAGGGACAGTGATTCCCTGGAGAGCTAAGCAGGCCATCCCATGCCTGAAGAGCCCCGGTCAACAGAACACGTACGATATCGCAAGCACACTTCTGGTAGTTGCAGATGCGCCAGCGCCATAAAAGTGGACATGCTAAAACGTGCCATGACCTCCGGGGGGAACAAGCCACCTTCCAGAGAAGGATAAGCAAAATCTGGGTTACCTGCATGTGTAGTAAGCGTTGGTGGTAGGGAACTCGCCACTTGGGGAACTGATCCCCCAGAGACGGATGGCTCAGTGGCCCCTTGATTCCCCGGTCCTGAGAAATTGAGCACTCTAAGATGGCAGTCTGAACATAACTGAAGGGCATGTATCACCCGGGTCAAATCGTATTCCTCAAGAGAATAAGAATCTGAGTCAGAGACGTTCGTCTCCACAATATCAGAATCCTCCATAACTGGGATACTGAATACAAAAAACGGACCAAATAAGAAAACTGTAACGGCACCTGACACCCACAATGGCTGGGGCACTCACCACCTCCTAGGACCCAGACACCAGTGGATCATAAATTTTCCGTCGCCACACTTGCAGGAATGCGGAAATGGAGAGCCAAACGTGACCACGCCCGGTCACCAGGTACACCATGCGGTCCAAAAAGCGAGCTCAACCGTAAAGGCCGCGTCACTTCCAAAGGCCATTATGTTCCATAGCCAAGAGCCTAAATAACACTACACATAAGTAGGTTGAATCACATAAAAACATGAATAACCCCCCCCTGTTCAATAACCCCCCTCAGGAGATATTAACCCTTGATTCCAAGATACAAAAGGAGCCTCACTGAAGCCCTGAGTTCTAGTTAGTCCCGCAAGGTGGTAGCCTCTCGGGAAAATATTTGTAATACAGACAATCATAACGAAAGTTAAAATGAAACTAATTTACCGGTATCTACACCGTGGAACAGGAACACTGCCCTTCAAGTGTAACAGATAGTAGCATCGCCTCTGCCATGGACTTGAGAGAAGAAGCAGGCATCGAAATTTGTCAACGCTGATTGCTTGTGGAGCTGTTAATGTGAGTCGGGATAGATTAGCAGAAAGACTCTCCCTGCACCTATGGCCTCTAACTTTCATCCATGCTCTCACTGAGAGGCTGACAGGACTACTTAAAACTCCAGTCCCATGCCGAAGAGTACTACCCTCCAAAACTTCTGACACTTCTCTGCCAACCTCCTGGGACGAAAGGCAAAGAATGACTGGGGGATGAGGGAAGTGGGAGAGGTATTTAAGCCTTTGGCTGGGGTGTCTTTGCCTCCTCCTGTGGCCAGGTTCTGAATTCCTAAAAGTAATGAATGCATCTGTGGTCTCTTTCCATTTATGAAGAAAACAGTTCCTAGTATAAGCCTAAGCAGCATTATGCCCTTCTTTACACTGTCAGGTACAGCTAAACAACTTACAGAACTATAAATAATCATGCTATACCAGACTATACTATAGAAGATTTTCTTAAATGATTGGTATGGCTGCAATATATATTACTAGTCCTAAAGCCCGTGTACACAGGCCAATTTTTTTAAGTATCGCGGTTCCAACCCTTGCTCCCTCTCTTTTGCGCTCTCTCCCCCCTCTTTTGCTCTCTCTCCCCTCTTTTGCTCTCTCTACCCTATTTTGCTCTCTGTCCCCCCTCTTTTGCGCTCTCTCCCCCTATCTTTTGCTCTCTCCCCCCTCTCTTTTGCTCTCTCTCTCCCCCCCTCTTTTGCTCTCCCCCCTCTCTTTGACGCGCTCTCTCTCTCCCCCCTCTCTTTTGTGCTCTCTCTCTCTCCCCCTCTTCTGCTCTCTCTCCCTTCTATCTTTTGCTGTCTCTCTTCCTCTCTTTTGCTCTCTCTCTCTTCCCCCCTCTTTTTGCTCTCTCTCCCCCTCTCTTTTGCTCTCTCTATGCCCCTCTTTTGCTCTCTCCCCCCTCTCTTTTGCTGTCTCTTCCCCCTCTTCTGCTCTCTCTATCCCTCCTCTTTAGAGCTCTCTATCTCTCACAGCGCATCCAACCATGCCCACGTCACGCCCAGCCACACCCACATCACGCCCGGCCATACCCACGTCACACCCAGCCACGCCCACTCCACGCCAGATGCCAGGTGAGGTAGGCCAAGTGTGTTTGTCCTCACGCGCAGTCTCTACTGCGCATGACAGCTTCGGACAAACAAACTTGGTCTTTTATTATATAGGATATTTTTCTGTTAGTTATGCCTTTGTTGACTATAGTACTCCTTATTAGCTATATACAGTATGCTAACGCATATACATCTTGTGTCAATACATATGTCTTGTAGTTTGTCATAGGTCGAAAATACCTCTTAGGTATGCTACTTTCTATACCGACATTTGGGAACAATTATTGAGCATTATTTACTCTCCCTTGCTTTGGCTTTGGATGCTATTTTGGCCATCTGTTACTCTGGTACCCAGAGCTGATGTAAGTCTTTAATACATTTATATTGCAACCCTATAGCACATATGTCCCTACTTGTTACAGTATTCCCCAGTCTCAACTATATAAAGTTATGCTAGCTCCCATAGTACGTAACTGCCAACTAACCTCCCCCCCATTGCTTACTGGATACGCATAGGAAAATGCATCCCTCGAAAATTCTATTTTATTTTTTTCTCTATTCCCCCTTAACCTCCCCCTCAGTCAAAGTTAATGTTTTAGGGGTAACGTTTCATAGGTGGTTTAACCTTAGTTGAAGGGGATATATGACCATATTTATAAGTTGAAAATTAAAAAATGAGATGTCACGCTATTTGCTTCTCTTTTCACTCAGACTTGTATATTTTGAGACATTCCTATTCTATAACATATTACATTATTTTATAACAACTCTTATAGGATATCCTAATTTGCAATTTTTGTTTTGTTTTATGACATCTGTACACTTCGCTGTATGATAAGCTTGAGAAATGTCATATATTGTTTGTATCTTCTCAATAAAAAATATTATTAAACAGAAAAAAAGAAAAGAAGGTAGTTCAGAGGTTTATTGGTTTTGCCAATTTTTACAGACGATTCATCAGAAATTTTGTCCCTATTACTCGTTTTACTAGAAGTCAAGCTCATTTTGTATGGACATCAAAGCCTTACTCAGCTCAGCAGCAGCAGCAGATAAGAATCTCTTTCCTACCCCTCCTTATTCCTGTGGTGGCTTGGCTGTCTACTCTCAATCTGAAGCTCTCCTGTCCTTCTAAGAAGTTGGGGCCAGACTTTGTGGGACCTCTTCGGATCAGTAAGATTGTGAATTCTATGTTCTTTGGCGGTTCAATTGGAGTTTCCTTGCAATTATAGGATTCACTGATTTTCCATATTTTCCAATTTATGAAATATATAGAGACTACATTTCATCAATGTCACCCTCTTCATCCTCCTCTTGTTCTGGTGGCAGGTGCCAACGTGTTTGCAGTTGAGAAAATTTTAGGTCGCACTTATAGAGGGACTACATAAGGTTCTCTGGCTCTTAATCCTAGGGTTTGTGGCATGGTCAAAGGTCACACTATTTGTGACCTGGATGGCACCAAAACCTATGTGAGAGGTGTTAAAAGTAGAAGTAGTACAATCCAGCACACTCAACAATATTCTGTGCAATCTGCAAGTGTCTGCCAACACTCAGTCAATTCAACTACAGCAGCCACAAGGAATTTTAATAATTAAAAATTCTTCATTTATTGCATTCTGATGCAGTGGAAAACGTTTCAGGTTTTACCCCTTACTCATGTTAAATACACAATCACTCATCTGTTAAAATGTACACAATTTCCTAATCCAAAAAGAGGCTGCAACTATTAACCATTCACCATCCTATTATTTTGACAAAAATAGACATTTGCCTAGTGGCCAAACTTGTAAATATTATATTATACAGATTAAGGGCTAGCTTGCTTCATATGTTTAACCCAGCCAGATAAGAACAGATAGTCTACTTGAATTATTAATTCCCAAATAAAGGGAATATATATTAAAATGTCTAAACTTATTGAAAAGGAGACCAATCTATCTCTTTGTCCATGCCCTTTTAAGAAGAAAAAAGCCACTTAATTAGTGCAGAGAAAAGGTTACATATAGTAAAACACAATTTTTTTTTATACCATTATCTTTAAGAAAGATAATTCATTATATGTGGATTTGTATAAAGAAAACATTGATCGTAACAATTTGTTGAAATAAATCAGTAAGTATCATTTTTAAGGTCTCTCTCCCTTATAGTCAACTATTAAAGGTCAAAAGAATTGTGTCAGAGACCGTCCTGGCAGAAGATAGATGAAATATGATGGGCACACTTTTTTTTAGACAGGGGCTTCCCTAGTGAATTGATTCAAGAAAATATAGACAAAGTCCAGGCCCTATCTAGGAAAGATCTATTAGATGATGGTAAAAAAAGTGGTTAGGAAACAGAAAAATAAAGACTGTTTGGTATTTGTAACACAGTTTAATAGACAGAATAAACAAGTCATGGACATTATTAGAAAACATTGGCATGTTCTAAAAGCATGTAATCACTCAGTGAGATAATTTAAAGACATTCCCATGCCTGCCTATAGGAGTGCTCCCTCCCCTCATTAAAACTGATGTTGGTACTGCAAAAAAAGAGATAGGGCTGGCTATATTGCAACTAAAAGCAAGGGGTGTTATCCATGGCTGGGCTGCTTTAGTTACAGCAATATGATCAAAGGGCTAAATTTGTACATTCTCATATGGACACTAAGTTTGAAATTAATGGATATTATACATGCAATTCTGATTTTATTATTTATATTAGTTGTCCATGTGGTCTAGTCTATGTGGTTGAGTCCACCAGGCAGGTCACCAAATAGGATAAAGCATAAACAAGGGGCGCCAACATAGTGTAAATTGTATACACACAAATAATAGCGATAAAGTATACAGTATACTACTCACAAAAGGAGTGGCACCTTAAATCAATAGGGTGCGAACAGGCAGGCTGACGTTCTTAACCAGCAGTCAGTACGCTGGAGGTCTCACCCAGGAGACCCGTGGAGTCTGGACGGGCGAATGGAGGGTAGCACTGGTGATCTTTCGGGCCAATAGCTGGATGTGTGCTCTGGAAGCCGATGTATTCTTCCCCACTCTGCTCTCACGATCGAGATCCATTTCAAAAGGCTGACTATGTCAGCGCACAAGTTCAGGAGTCAGTATCTTTTCAAAAGGACAAAGAAACCACAAAAAAAAAAAACGGGTCGTGGTTTAAAACGAATAGTGTTTTATTTGCAACGCGTTTCTCAGTCTATTCAAGACCGTTTCATCAGGCATAATCAGATGTGATAGTGAATCCTATTTAAACCCTCAGTGACCCGGAATTGGTATAGAGGTCATCTCTATCTAACATATTACAATCCAATGTCTAATTTAATACCATATAAAAATTGGTTTTAACGTTTTCTGTGACCACATTGGTTATAAAAATAAAATATGTCATTAAAATATACATCATAATCATATAAACATATATAACAATGCTAATAACAAATGATGATAACATAGCTAAAATAACACCAAAGATTGTCAATAATTTTGGTATCTGCTAAAAGTCTGTTATTACTCCGGAATCTAAGATCCATCAAAGATATCAATTAGCGCTTATTTTGGACTAGAATACCTGACGAGGACAAATTATAAAAAAAAAAAAAAACTATCCTAAAGTTTAACCTAACGTAATGGTTAGAAAGTATAAAAGCCATGTTGAAGGAACATAAATTATGGCTGGACTCAAACCTGGAACCTGGTGTATGCTAGGCAATTGTTGTGCCAAAAAGGCTATCTACATAACAAGTAAAAACTTGTAAAAAGTGATATATGGTTAAGAAGATAATATAATATAAGCGCCAGTCTGTGTGGCAATCTAAATCTAGAATGTAGTGTAATAATTCTTCGAACTTGATTGTTAAAGAGGCAATGAATGGAGGATTATAATGAAGCAACCAATGAAGGAATGTAATGGATAAAGAGTATGTGCTTGGATAGATGCAGAATATATTGAATTCTATTTAATCTGACACAATGGAAAATAAATTATATGTATTTGGAACTTGGTCTCAAAATAGTTGAACTGAGCTGGACTCGAACTAGGGACCTTGTGTGTGTAGGGCAAGCGTTGTACCAGTGAAGCTATCAAAGCTAACGTGTACAAATGCTGTGTTAAGGGTAATATGAAAAATCTAGTGTGTCAGTAGTACGCTGAGAATGATAAGAGTATGTGAAGCATATCTAGGCTGACGTGTATGGATGCTGTGTTAACGGGTAATGTGAAGAATCTAGTGTGTCAGTAGTAAGCTAAAAGGTTATAGAAATATGTTGTTGTGAAATGAATAAAAAGTAATTGGTGTACAATAAAATAATCCTACATCTAATTTTGACATCATAGGGCATCCTAAAATGAATATTCATCAGTGACTGGAAAGAAACCTATTATCATAATAACTGATATAATGAATGGTTGGATAAAAATAATAATGTATATAATAGAATATCACCAAGTGATAAAAAGTGATTAAATACAGTGTACTTGGGATGTCCTAAAATGTGTTTTCGGATTATAAAAAACAATATAATATAGTATAATATAAATAGGGAATGCTTCTTATATATGCAGTGATATAAAGATTATGTGAAGGCTGTGAAATCCACATTTGCATTTAAACCTAGTGGATACAATGTTTTGAGCTTATGTATCCAATAAGTTTCAAGCTGTCTGAGTTTGATCAAACTGTCATAATCTGTTGATGGGGGTACATGGTCGATTGGAATGATTTTATAAATATCTGATCTACCATCGTGAAACATTTCACAATGGTTAGGGACACTATGATTGATTTTAGTTTTTTTACAATTTTGGTGGTGTTCACCCCAACGGGTGCGTAAATTTCTAATAGTACGCACTATGTACTGGACCCCACAAATGCAATTTAAAAGGTAGACTGTATATTTAGATTCACAATTAAGGCGATGTGGAATTTTGTAAGTTAAACCAGTAGTGTTGGATTTAAATGATTTTTGGGAGGTTGTAAACTTGCACATATTGCAACCTCTTTTCCCACACTTGTATGATCCATGGGTTGTTAGAATTTTTTTTTGGATTTTCGTTTGATTTTTTAAGTTAAATTGGCAATGTTTCACTCTTTTACTCGGTGCTAATTTGTTCCTTAGAGTCGGTGCCCGTCTGTAGACAATGTTTGGTCTCTCACCAACAATATTTTTCAAAAAGGGATCACCAAAAACCCAATTAAGGTTCCAGGTTATTTAACAGGTCGAAAGATCAAAGAAGGGAGGCAATAGAAAATCCCCCTCCATAAATTTAAAGGTATTGTTCCAAAAGGTGGACAGCAGGGGACTTGTCCACCAAATGTGCAACTAGTGCCTTCTCGGCCGTAACCCCACTAGCAAGCGCCAATCAGAAGAGTGTTAGTTTTATGTAATCTGGAATGAGTCAAATACCATCTACTCAAGAACTTAAAATGTGCCTCCTGTATAGCGGCAGAAAAGGTTTTTGTGATCAAGCTGTATTCCTATCTCTCTACACCATGCCCGTGCGTATGATTGCGAGGCCCGAATTGTAGAGTTTGTAGATTAGTGAGATGGTGTGCCTTGGTGTTTGTGTGTGGACATAGTGCATAATTGTTTGAAGGGGGTGAGGTCCCTGTTTAGTTTGCTTCTATGGTTATGAGTTTTAGATATAATGAATTAGTTGGGAACGTAGCATCCATGTAGAGAAGAGCTTCTTGTCCCATTTTTGGAGCTTTTCTAGGGGCATTATCGCATCCTGCTTGAGAGAAAAGTTCAGTACTCCCTCTCTCAGGGTATATTTGTTCACCAGGGATGATCTGTGGTTAGCATAAGGGAGGCTCAGGTTCTCTATGATGGGTAGAAATGGTGAGTGAGGGGTGGAGACATGAGAGGTAGTATTGATTAGTTTGTCTCATTCATTAAGTGTTTCTTTCACCAGGAGGTAATTTTTTTATTCAAACACATAGGGCTATTAAACCATTAAGAGGTGTGCTCACGTAATATTAAACACAGCACTATAAATGGAGACAGTCCAGGAAGATGATCTAGATGCAGAAAGCGGCCGCTCTCCCAAGAAAGGTAATCGAAAAGTAATCCTGTGGAGACAGAAAGGAGGCACCTCATAGAGCAATATCTTCTATCAAATATACAAGACAGGACAGACAATTGCCAACTCATATCGATAAAGGTACCCACAGTGCCGTAAACAGTGAGCCGGGACCTCTTAATCACCAAGCAGAATCACTCCCGATATCCAGCAGCTGATCAACTTGTGGTACGTCCACCAATCAAGATTTCTTACCCCAAAGACGTCAGGAGATGTGTCCTTGGTTAGAGCACCAATCAGCTTGCTCGAATCGGGAGCGTGTGTGGAACAATAATTCACCTAGTACAGATACTAGTCTCAGAGCAGGGGTAAATTTAAAACAGTTTATTAAAACAAGTTAAAAGACAGCAACGCGTTTCTCGGCCAACAGTGCCATTTCATCAGGCTGTTGATGAAACTGGACAGTTGGCTGAGAAACACATTGTTATCTTTTATCCCCCAAAATCTGTTACACATCTAAAACCACCAAAAAACACCCATGCTAAATAGTTTCTAAATTTTGTCCTGAGTTTAGAAATACCCAATGTTTACATGTTCTTTGCAAGTTATAGGGCAATAAGTACAAGTAGCACTTTGCTATTTCCAAACCATTTTTTCCCCACAATTGGCGATAGTTACATTGTAACACTAATATCTGTCAGAAATCCAATAATAACCCTTTTTTTTAGTAGACAACCCAAAGTATTGATCTAGGCCCATTTTGGTATATTTCATACCACCATTTCACTGCCAAATGCGATCAAATAAAAAAACAGTTAACTTTTTCACTAACTTTTTTACAAACTTTAGGTTTCTCACTGAAATTATTTACAATCAGCTTATGCAATCATGGCACAAATGGTTGTAAATGCTTCTCTGGGATCCCCTTTGTTCAGAAATAGCAGACATAAATGGCTTTGGCGTTGATTTTTGGTAACTAGAAGGCCGATAAATGCTGCTGAAACCACACTTGTATTATGCCCAGTAGTTAGGGGTTAATGAGGTAGCTTGTAGGGCTTAATTTTAGCTTTAGTGTAGAGATCAGCCTCCCACCTGACAAATCCCACCCCCTGATCCATCCCTGACACCTCTCTTCCCTCCCCCACCCCACAATTGTCACTGCCATCTTAAGTACTGGCAGAAAGTCTGCCAGTACTAAAATAAAAGGCTTTTTCCCCCCGATAAATATTCTTTAGGGACCCTTAGCCCCCAAGCTCCCTGATCCCCCCCAAAAAAGCTCTCTAACCCTCCCCCCTTTACCTATCTGCCGCCATCTTGGGTACAAAAACAGGAATACAGTCCAGCACACAGGTATGTTATGCAGGTCACAGTGACCAACTTCCAACAGTCACAGCAATAATCCAAGAACGACAGGGAGTGACAGCATAACAAATTTATTGCTTAAAATAACAGGGTAGCAACAGCAAGGTTTCAGGACCTCTGTCCCTTTCTCAAGCTGATATATTAACTGAATAATATAACCTTATATAGTTACAAACCACTAGGTGGCGCTAAAAACAATTACAAAAAATAACTCTTAATACACATTCATTATTCAGATAGTGGCATTAAATTTGATATATTCATAAATTGATACATAACATCAAAATGTCATAGTATTGATAACCTATATACATTAGAAGTACCTAATTTAATTTATTTACATGATTTAAATTACAACAAATAGAGTTTTAATAAATGAGTTACAATCATCTAAACTTCAATAAAGACATTTTTCTCTCTCCTCCTATTTCATCCTATACCTTTATTAAATACCTGATTATTAAAGGCTTAATATTTAAGGACCTGATTTTTGGAGAACTGATTTTTAAAGAACTGATTTTAAAGACCATGATTTTAAAGAAAAAAACCTGATTTTAAAAGAAAAATACTTGATTTTTAAAGAAAAACTGATAAGCCTCAGTCTATATTCATGCCTTTAGGCTGCATAGTGCCCAATTCATGAATCCAAAATACCTCTCTTTGTGTAAACTCTCTATCACCTCCTCTGCGTAATTTTGGGATATGATCAATGATTTGGAAGCGGAGCTGATTAATTGCATGTTTTTTTTCCAAAAAATTATGTGCAACAGGGGCTGTTAATTTTTTGGTGCTTATTGAGCTTTTATGCTCTATGATCCTGTCATGTACACACCTAGTGGTCTCTCCGACATAGCTCAGCCCACATGGGCATTTAATGTCCCTTAATTTGATATTTTTTACCATTACTCGAATGGTAAAAAACTGAGCCTCTAATCAAGTTACCACAACAGGAGCAATTTAAACAGGCAAAAGAGCCAGGATTGCTGGTAGTAATATAACTTTGGATTTTGATGGGGTGTAGCGCCACACATCATTTTTTTCACTTTTGAATAAGCAATTTGACACTGTCTGTTTTCTTTATATTTGCAATCACTAAGGATAATTTTTCACTTCCTTTTTATACACATTATCACCACCAACACTGGTACATAATATCTCTTACGGTATCCTCCTCCTAGTTGATATCAGCAATCCATTCATTTGATTTACTGCATTTTTTTAATCCACACATTGGATTGATTTCTTTCAGACATTGTTTGGAATTTTAACTTTCTCATATTTTTATTGGGGCTACCATTATTATTGCCTCTGTATCATTTTATATTCAGTGTTTTTATATAGATATATTCAATATTTAATTTGTACAAGAGTGGATCCACATCTTATTGTTTTTATTGTCATTTGTTACCACTGTACCCACCGTGGCATGTTTTATTCTTGTGTAAAGTACTAGATTTACAATTAAAATATTTCTAAATACACACTCTACACATTGTACAACACCTAGCCCATATGAGGCGCTCTGAACACATTTATTTTCTTAGTAATATAACTTTGAGTGGTAGATTTATTAGAGCCTATATCTGCTTTTATCAAATGATCATGGAGATTTTTACTACGCTTATACGCTGGCATAGGCAAATTTTGAAATTCTAGAATGTTAGGGTTACATTGTGAAAGAATACTCCAATGTTTTTTTATTATCCTTTGTATTTTAGGACTGAGGACATTATATTTAGAGATAAATGCTATACGTTTATTTACATCTACCTTATCCCTTTTATTTTTAGTCTTAATTAGACTTTCTCTAGGGGTTGAAAGTACTGATGCTATTTCTTTTTTTATCAAAGATAACGGATAGCCTCTCTCAATGAATCGTTGGCCCATATCATGTAATCTATCATTTACCACATTATGATCTGATACAATTCGTCTGACTCTTAATAATTGGCTCCTTGGAAGAGAAGCAATCAAGGCTGGTGAATGTGCACTGCATAACGCAACAAACTGTTACGGTCTGTACTCTTCCTGAATATATCAGTTTTTACAGTGCAACCAGTCTTGGTTACTCTAGTGTCAAGGAATTCAATTGACTCTTCATTCCATGTCAACTTAAATTTTATGTGGCTAGTGGCAGAGTTTAAATCTTGAACGAATGCAACAAGGGTTCCAACGTCGCCCAACCATATGCCGAAAATATCATCAATGTAGCGCCACCATGTGGCGCCACACTGAATAAACCTATTATTAGCAAAAACAAATTTTTCTTCAAATGTATTCATGAAGATATTGGCATAATTAGGGGCGACGTTGGAACCCATTGCTGTTCCTTGGATCTGTAAAAAATAATTATCTTCAAAAAGAAAATAGTTGCAATAAAGTATAATTTCCAACAATTGCAACAAAAAATCTACCTGAAGCGTATTTAAGTTATCACCATTGCTAAGCACTGACCGTAACAGTTTGCTGCGTTATGACAGTGCACATTCACCAGCCTTGATTGCTTCTCTTCCAAGGAGCCAATTATTAAGAGTCAGACGAATTGTATCAGATCATAATGTGGTAAATGATAGATTACATGATATGGGCCAACGATTCATTGAGAGAGGCTATCCGTTATCTTTGATAAATAAAGAAATAGCATCAGTACTTTCAACCCCTAGAGAAAGTCTATTTAAGTCTAAAAATAAAAGGGATAAGGTAGATGTAAATAAACATATAGCATTTATCTCTGAATATAATGTTCTCAGTCCTAAAATACAAAGGATAATAAAAAAACATTGGAGTATTCTTTCAAAATGTAACCCTAACATTCTAGAATTTCAAAATGTGCCTATGCCAGCGTATAAGCATAGTAAAAATCTCCATGATCATTTGATAAAAGCATATATAGGCTCTAATAAATCTACCACTCAAAGTTATATTACTACCAGCAATCCTGGCTCTTTTGCCTGTTTAAATTGCTCCTGTTGTGGTAACTTGATTAGAGGCTCAGTTTTTTACCATTCGAGTAATGGTAAAAAATATCAAATTAAGGGACATTACACCTGTTATACACAATATGCCATCTATTTAATTAAATGCCCATGTGGGCGGAGCTATGTCAGAGAGACCACTAGGTGTGTACATGACAGGATCATAGAGCATAAAAGCTCAATAAAAAAAACAAAAAATTAACAGCCCCTGTTGCACATCATTTTTTGGAAAAAAAAACATGCAATTAATCAGCTCCGCTTCCAAATCATTGATCATGTCCCAAAATTAAAAGAGAGGCATTTTGGATTCATGAATTGGGCACTATGCAGCCTAAAGGCATGAATATAGACTGAGGCTTATCAGTTTTTCTTTAAAAATCAAGTATTTTTCTTTTAAAATCAGGTCTTTTTCTTTAAAATCATGGTCTTTAAAATTAGTTCTTTAAAAATCAGTTCTCCAAAAATCAGGTCCTTAAATATTAAGCCTTTAATAATCACGTATTTAATAAAGGTATAGGATGAAAAAGGAGGAGAGAGAAAAATGTCTTTATTAAAGTTTAGATGATTGTAACTCATTTATTAAAACTCTATTTGTTGTAATTTAAATCATGTAAATAAATTAAATTAGGTACTTCCAATGTATATAGGTTATCAGTACTATGAAATCTTGATGTTATGTATCAATTTATGAATATATCAAATTTAATGCCACTATCTGAATAATGAATGTGTATTGAGTTAATTTTTTTCAATTGTATATATACAATTGATATTATTCAGTTAATATATCAGCTTGAGAAAGGGACAGAGGTTGCTACCCTGTTATTTTAAACAATAAATTTGTTATGCTGTCACTCCCTGTCGTTCTTGCCATCTTGGGTACTGGCAGCTGTCTGCCAGTACCCTGTTTGCTTAAAAAAAAAATGTAGGCTTTAATTATTTTTTTTATATAGAAATACATTTTTCTGTAGTGTAGCTGCCCCCCTCAATACCCCTCCTCCAAAATCCCTTTTCCCCAAGACTTATCCCCCCTCATGTACTGATTGTACTGTACTAAGTAGCGTGTGTGCTCCCGTGTGTGCTCCCGATGCCCTCGCTGCACTACTGGAACAGGATCCAAGATCAGAGGAACTACTCCAGTGATGGGCCGCCCACCCGCCTTCCTCCCAACCACCCACCCACCCACCAATGATCAGCACCATCACTGGCTGATGCAGAGAGGGCATCAGTGTGCTTAAAAACGTAAATTATGACTGTTAGTTAACTTAACTATGTTATGTACAGTTTGTTATTATACATGTTTTTTAGTTCCCCTGTTAGGTACCTTAAAATGTTATAACTGCAAGCACCCCAAGCTCAGATTGCACTTGTCAAGCACTGGAAACTAACCTGGCTATCATCATATTATGAACCACTCTTGGAAAACACGAGTATCTGGCATCTTAGTCAGGAAAAGACAAACACAATTTCTGGGACAAACCTACCCCATCCCACTCACGCCTTCCCTTCCTTTCTCTCCCCTCCTAGTTCTACCCTCCCCCCTTCCTTCCTCCTCCCTCTTCCCCCTTCTCCCTCCCTCTCCCATTATCCTCTCCTCCTTCAGTTTATAAAATGTTTAAAACTGTTCAGTAAAGAGTTCTATGCATATTGACTTTGCACTTGTCTATCCAACTTATCTTACCCAAGTGTATGTACATGTTATTGAAGCAAATCATATTTATTTTGTATCTCTGTCTGAACTTTGATAAATAATGAAATTAAAAAACAAACAAACATAAATTATGCTTACCCGATAATTTCATTTCTATCTGTGGGAGGAGAGTACACTGCTTCATTCATTACTTGTGGAAATTAAGAACATGGCCACCAGGAGGAGGCAAAGACACCCCAGCCAAAGGCTTAAATACCTCCCCCACTCCCCTCATCCCCCAGTCATTCTGCCAAGGGAACAATGAACATTAGGAGAATATCAGGGTATAAAAGGTGCCAGAAGAATAATATTACATTTAAGTCCACCCCCCCCGGAGAAACGGGCAGGAGCAGTGGACTCTCCTCCCACAGATGGAAATTAAATTATCAGGTAAGCATAATTTATGTTTTCCATCTTAATGGGAGGAGAGTCCACTGCTTCATTCATTACTTATGGGAACAAATACCCAAGCTCTAGAGGACACTGAATGAATAATGAGGTAAAAGGAGGCAGACACTATACTGAGGGCATCACATCCTGCAGAACCTTTCTCCCAAAAGCAGCCTCCACCGAAGCAAAAACATCAAATTTGTAAAATGTTGCAAAAGTATGTAAAGAGGACCAAGTAGCCACCTTACAAATCTGCTCCATAGAAGCCTCGTTCTTAAAGGCCCAAGAAGAGGCCACAGCTCAAGTTGAATGAGCCGTAGTCCTCAGAGGAGGCTTATGTCCCGCTGTCTTAAGGCGAAATGGAGGACATTCCTCAGCCAAAAAGATAAGGAAGTCGAAGAAGCCCTCTGACCCTCACGCTTCCCGGAACAAACAGAGAAAAAAGTTTGTTTAAATTCCTATTTGGCCCGAAGACAGAACTTCAAGACACAAACCACATCCAGAATTACGTTGAAATGAACCACAATCTCTTGACTGATGTTTCTAATTGACACAACCTTAGGAAGAAAACCTAACTTGGTTCGTAGAACAGCCTTATCAGCATGGAAAGAGGCATTGCAAGGCAGTAATCACAGATACTCTGCTCACAGAAGCAATAGCCCATAAAAAAGGAACCTTCCAAGACAATAATTTAATGTCTACTTCATGCATAGGCTCCAACGGAACCCGTGCAAAACCTAAAGAACAAGATTTAAACTCCAAGGAGGAGCAATAGATCTAAACACAGGTTTAATCCTAGCAGAGCCTTAACAAGTGACTGCACTTCAGGAAGCTCAGCGAACCTCTTGTGCAGTAACACAGACAGGGTCGAAATCTGTCCCCTCAGGGGACTTGCAGAAAAGCCCTTCTCCAGTTCATTCTGGAGAACAGAATAAGTAGGTCCTCCACACCTTATAATAGAAGCGATGAGCAACCAGCTACAAGCTTGAATGAGAGTAAAAATAACACTCTCAGAAACCCCTCTCTTGGCTAGGACTAAGCTTTCAATCCCCACGCAGTCAGCCTCAGAGATCTAGACATAGATGACCAAAGAGACCATGGTCAACAGATCCCTGCGACAAGGTTCCGCGAACCATATCCTTTGCGGCCAAGACGGAACAATCAGTATTACTGATGTCTGCTTGATTCGAGCCACTACACTAGGAAGTAGTGGTAACGGCCGTAAAAGATAAATTCGATTGATCCTCCAAGGCCCCGCTAATGCATCTGTTAGCTCTGCCTGAGGATCCCTGTACCTCGACCCATATCTGGGTAACTTGGTAATGAGATGTCATAAGATCTTCCTTTTGCAAATTTCCGCAAACACTCGGGATGGAGAGACCAATCCCCTGGATTAAGGTATTGTCTGCTGAGGAAATCCGCTTCCCAGTTGTCCACACCAGTAATGTGGATTGCTGACAGTGAACAAATGCGGGTCTCCTCCCACTCCAGAATCTGAGATAATTCCCTCACAACTAGGGAGCTACTCGTTCCCCCCTGGTGGTTGATGTAAGCCACCAAGGATATATTGTCTGATTGGAATCTGATAAACGGACGAATCCAGGAAAGGCCAAGCCTTCAGAGCATTGTATATTGCCTGAATATCCCAAATGCGATCGGGAAGGAACTTTTCCTCCTGAGTCCATAGGCCCTGTGCCTTCCTGGTACCCCAAACAGCTCCCCATCCTGACAGACTCGTAACCGTAGTCACAATCACCCAGGATGGTCTTGAGACGGACATCCCTTGAGACAAGGGATCTGGACAAAAACACCAAGAGAGCGATTCTCTCGATTGGTTGTCCAGAGAAATCTGTTAAGACAGATCCAAATGATCGCTGTTCCACTGCTTCAGCATGCACAGTTGCAACAGTCTGAGGTGAAACCTGGCAAAAAAAAAGATGTCCATGCTGGACACCATGAAACCAATCACCTCCTTACACTAAGCCACAGATGGCCTTAAGGAGGTCTGGAGGGCAAGACATGTTGAAGCTAGGCTGCAACGTCTCTGGTCTGTTAGAAATATTCTCATGTCTATGGAGACTATTATAGTACCCAATAATTCTACCCTAGTACTCAATGCAAGAGAACTCTCTCTAGATTTATCTTCCATCCATAGGATCTAAGAAGACAGAGGAAAGATTCCGAATGGTCCACTCTCCGAAAAACTTCTTGGAGAATGCTGTGTTAGCCGGGAATCAAACCCGGGTCAACTACTTGGAAGGCAGCTATGCTCACCACTATACCAATTAGACCAAACAAAAGATCAATAAACTGGAAGTGCTGGTCCAGGAACGCAAACCTTAGGAACTGGAAGAGGTTCTTGAAGCTTAGTACGTGAAGGGAGCATCCTTCAGATCTATCGTGGTCATGAACTGTCCTTCTCGAATGAAGGGAAGAATGGACCTATTGTCTCCCTCTTGAATGAGGGGACATTTAAAAACTTGTTTAAGCACCAAAGGTCCAAATCGGATGGAAAGTTCTCTCCTTCTTTGGAACCACGAAAAGGTTTGAATAGTATCCCAAACCTCTCCCTGCAATCGGCACCGGGACAATAACTCCTAAGAGGAATACGCACCCCAGAAAGGCATCCCTCCTTTCTGATCAGGAAGACAGGAGAGAGAGGAGGAACTGCCCTTGGGTGGCTAAAACTTGAAACCTATCTTGTAACCCTGAGCTATGACCTCCAGGACCCATGGATCCTGCACTTCCCTGAACCAAGCGACTGAAAAGAGCGACAGTCTGCCCCCCTCTACATGATCCAGAAGAAGACCAGGGACCGCCCGTTCATGCCGACAGACTCGGCGGGCTTCTTGCTCTGCTTGGATTTATTCCAGGACTGAGCCAGCTTCCAAGAGCTCTTGGTTTGCTCTGGCTTAGCGGAGGACTGCTGTCATGGGCTTTATCAAAGCGAAAATAATGAAAATTGTCCCTTAGACTTGTTCCTATTCTCTTGCGGTCAAAGGGCACCCTTGCCCTCTGTGACTGTGGAGATAATGGAGTCCAGGCCTGGACCAAACAAAATCACTCCCTTAAAGGGGAGGGAAAGAAGTCTAGAGTTAGAAGTCATATCTACAGACCATGACTTCAGCCAGAGCCCGACGGGCCTGAACAGAAAAAGCTGAAGTCTTAGCATTTAGGCGAATAATCTGCCTAATAGCATCACAGATAATATAATTAGCAACCCTCAAGGCCTTAAATCTTTTCAGAGTAACGTCGAGGGGACCTCTCCACCCCGATCAATCCTATAAGGAGTCACACCAGATGGTAGTTTCTCTAGCAACCGCCGCAACGGCCGCCTCCTGTTGAAACAAATACCCTGTATTTTGAAACAACTTTAACAGAGTTTCCATCCTTTATCCATGGGTTCATAAAACGAAGAGCTATCTTCAAACGGGATAGTAATATGTTTAGCAAGGGTGAAGATAGCGCCCTCCCTTTTAGGGACGGAACCTCACAACTCCATTAAGAGTCCAGGACCGGGAACGATTTGTTAAAGGGAGAAGAAAGGAACGATCCAGTCCCATTCATTCTTAATAATGTTAGCCATCTAACAGGAGCAGGGAAGGATAACGTACCACCCTGTCCTCAAACTCTATCCAATTTAGGAATCAAAGGTTTCTCAGGCAATTTGGCCTCTAGAACCACTGAATTCACCAAAAAACTTCCTTTAGAAGAAAGCACAAATTCCTAAAACTAAAGTCTGGTTCCTCCGCAGCCGGAGGTTTAGAGGCAGCAGACTCCGACCCAGAATGTTCATACTCTGAAGTCTCAGAAAGAACTTCATCCTCTGATAACACTATCAGTTCAATCTAATAAATTATCTGATGTACTCTGGGAAGGAGTGCAATATGTAACCTTTCACTTGCGCTTAGCAGGGCAAGGTAAAGCATTAAAGGCCGCAGACACCGCCGTCTGAGCTGCGCAGTAACATCTGGTGAAAAAATGGCCCCCTCCAGATGGAGGATCAGCAATGCAATGGGAAACTCTGCATGTGTAGAGAGATAAGCATGTAGGGTACGCACCTCACTGAATTACAACTCCTCAGAGGTGGACGGCTCAGTGGTATCAAACATGTTTGATATTATCACATTATCAAGGCATATGGAACATAATTGAGGGGGCGGTACTAAGGCCTCCTCACAATATAAACAGAAATTACTCTTTAGGAATAGAGGGAATGTCCTCTAAGTAACAGAATCCTCCATCGCTAGTGCAATAACCAGAGAACTATAGAAATAAAACATTATTTTATTAAAAAAAACTGCACCTTTATATTCCAATAGCTGGGGCACTCCCCACCTCCCATGACCCAGACAGTACAGAGAGTTAGGACTCCTCTCTGATAGACACCCGGTCAGGAAAGAATCACATGGTGCACAATGCAGGACCGTCCCTGCTCTGAGAAAAAGCACACCAAGCTTGTAAGCTGCATGGCTCTCAAAGTGAAAGTGAAACCTGTATATTCCATAACAGCCTATGAGCCCATAACATCATACACATAAAAGCAGCATAAAATGGAAAAGGGTATTGCACGATGCCTCAATATTGAGGCATCTCTGCAATACCCTGAAAGCATCTGGAAGCGATCACGATAGCTTCCTGTGCTTGAAAACACTGAGGACGTGCAGGGTACGTCTCTGTTCATTAACTAGCAGTTTTTGTAGGACGTATCCTGCACGTCCTTGGTCTTTAAGGGGTTAAATTAACATATCTTTAAAATTGAATATAATTTTTAATTAATGTACATAGCAACATTTTTAACAGAGATGCACTATACAACCGTATGTGGTTAAAAAACAACTATAATGTCCCTTTTAAAGGTATAGAGGTCATGGGGGTTGTGCGTAATGTAGACTCCGAGATACTTTAGTTTGCGGAGTGCTATTTTAAGGTGATACTTGGCTTCAAAGTAGCCTATTATATGTTGAGAAGAAGCGATATTTAATATTTCAGACTTTGTCAGGTTGAGAAGACGGTTGGAAAAGGACCGTAGTATACGTAGACTTCTATCGCTGTGATTAGTTCTGAGAGGCTATGTTCTAAGTTAGTGATGTCGGTGTACATTATGAGTTTATGTTCTGTGTCTCCTATAATCAGTCCAAAGATACTGTTCTAAGATTACATTTATTGGGCCAGTGCCTCTATTGAGAGGAGAAAAAGTAGAGGGGAACAATGGACAACCCTGACAGGTTGCATTTAAAAGGGGTCTGATAGAACATCGTTTACCCTGACTTTGACATTTGGTCTAGAGTATAAAGAGAAAACCATGTTTAGGAAGGGAGCGCCAAAATTCATGCTACCAAGAAGTTCTCATAGAAATGTCCAATCAACACTGTCAAATGCCTTTTCGGCATTGGTTGAGAATAGAGTCAGAGGGAGCTAGTGAAGCCTTGCGTGTGTGATGAGCTGCATGATATTTATGGTATTATGTTTGGGTTCAAGACCTGGTATAAAAACCCACTTGGGGCTTCTTGCATGGCTGTCTTTATGTTTTTTTGAGGAAAGCTGTTTAACATAATCTTTGGTGACATAGTTTAGTGTACACTTGTCTGTAACTGTGGTGGGCTGTGAGAGCATATGTGGTAAACTTTGGTGAGGGACTGTAATTATAGAGGACTTTGAACAGTGTCCTTATGAGTTTAAGTATGCATTATTAATGTCCCTTTGCTGACTGTGTCGGCTGCAACAGGTTCTAAATCCTTTGAAGTTTTTATAAATCCCCAGTTACAAATGTATTATTTACAAATAGTATGTTGTCTGCATGGGGCAGATCAGTATATTATTTCAGCACTGGATGGGCTCGATGTGCTTACCAATCAGTGCCCTGGGCATGTCTCACCAGGTCAGTCACGTGGCCTCTGATGAAGATGGCTGAGTAGAAGTCCTTTAAGGATAGAGGCTGTGCTGCTCGGGTTAGAGAGATTGTGTTTCGGATCAAGCCCCTGGCAAGTGAGTAAGGAGCTTTTCAGTTGTTAATGATCTCGCTGCTCTGTAAGGCATGGCGTGGGTCACGCAATGGTGCTCAGTCAACGCAGCTATCTCGGGTCTGCAGGTTGCTGGCCCGCCAGTGAATAAGTGCTTACCGTTCCTGCCGGTGTTGTGTCAAATCTGGGGATCTATCAAATCGGGAATCGGCAATTTCCGGAACCCCGCCCGCACATCTTTACTAAGCTAACACTATGCCTAACCTCCACCCAGGCTACCTCCCACTTCTCCTAAACTCCACCCACCCACGATACCTCCCCACTACTCCAAACGAGTCGTCGCATTTACTATGTTGACAACTTAGTATTTGTGACAGCTTGTCACTTACGAGGCAGGGTAGTTTTTAGCACTTGTCACTTGCGAGGCAGGGTATTTTTTAGCAGTTTTTTTAGCAGTGGATTTCGTACTTACTATATAAAGTGGCATATGGCGGCGTTTATACCTCATTATTTAAAGAGCATATTTCAATATATCACCTATACTTATTGTGTTTATATACACAGTGTGTTTCTTAATTACTATATAAAGTGTAGGCATATGGCAGCCTTTATTAGTGACTATTAAAAGTGCATATGTATACATGTCACCTATACTTGTGTTCATATACATTAATCAAATGTCCATTTTACCTTTTAAAATGGACTAGTAATATATTAATCCATTACATGAATAGACTATTTTTTTTATGTATGTAAATATATACATGTATATATATATATATATATATATATATTTATTCACACACACATATATATATTTTTTATATATTTATATTTATTTATATATATATATATATATTGTACTAATATATTAACCCTTACTTAACTTTAATAATCAATCTCTCTCTCTCTCTCTCTCTCTCTCTCTCTCTCTCTCTCTCTATATATATATATATATATATATATATATATATATATTGTACTAACATATGAACCCTTACATTACTTTAATACATCTATCTATACATATAGTGTAATAATATATTAACCCTTACTTTACTTTAATATACTTTATCTTATTTTATACATTGGACAATATATATATATATATATATATATATATATATATATATATATATATATATATATATATATATATATATATACCAATAACCTGTGTGTACATTGCTAAACCATATAGACTGTACCAGCTATACCCACTGTGATGATAGTGGGAAGTGACATCACCAGATTGGGGGCGGGGCTTAGGTCCGTTTGTCTGTGTCGCAGTTAGTTAGTGAGATCAATGCTACCAGATCTATGTTTCCATTCTCTACAATAAAATAGATTTGTACCATCTTTGCTGTGTCCTGCATCTCATCACACCCACCTCCCTTTGTGAATTTCTAGCCCCTTGAACTGTTTGTTAAATGTACCCAACTTAGTGACCCAATACAATGTAACCACTTTATTATTTATAACATTGTTTTTGTGCCTACCTGCTTATCATAGAGGCAGTTTGTACATTGTGTATACTATAAATGCATGGTGTCGTAGCATCACTGTGCCTTACATACATCCTCTTCTAAACATATATTACTGCATCCATGAATGCTGTTGTATATACCATTGATGCAGTGCGTAGCATTATGATCACACTTTACTATTAGCTAGCTGGGCACTTTGTAAAAAGAAAAAAACTAATTTTATAGTAACAACCATCAGAATTGGTGTCCATCAGCTATTCAAGGTTTAAACCGATTTCTAACCTCACTTCCTTACTGCTTTACACTTTTCCCTTCTCCGCTATCCCATCCTGGCTGTATATTCACACCCTGGCCTATTTCTGCCCATGAAAAACTGATTCTGATATTACTATTTTTTTTTTAACGGCTACTCATGGGTTAAAATGATTTCTAACCACACTTCCCGACTGATTCACAATTTTCATTTCCACACTAGCCCATCTAGGCTGAATCTTTACTCTCTGGCCCCTTGCTGCACATGAATCACCAATTCTGATATCTCTCAGCCTATCATAATTGCTTTTCAACAGCTACTCAAGGGTTAAATAATTTATAAACTCACTTTCCCACTGTTTTACACTTCTGCCTTCCCCACTAGCCCATCCCGATGAATTTTAACTCTCTGGCCTCTTGCTGCACAAGAATCACCAATTCTGATAGCTCTCAGCCTATCAGAATTGGTTTTCAACAGCTATTCAAGGGTTAAAATTAGTTATAAACGCACTTCCCCACTGCTTTACACGCCTGCCTTCCACACTAGCCCATCTCTCATTAATTGTTACTCTCTGGCCTCTTGCTGCACAAGAATCACCAATTCTGATAGCTCTCAGGCTATCAGAATTGGTTTTCAACAGCTATTCAAGGGTTAAAATTCATTATTAAACACACTTCCCCACTGCTTTACACGCCTGCCTTGCACACTAGCCCATCTCTTATGAATTTTTAATCTCTGGCCTCTTGTTGCACACTAATCACCAATTCTGATAGCTCTCAGCCTATCAGAATTGGTTTTCAACATCTATTCAATGGTTAAAATTAGTTATAAACACACTTCCCCACTGCTTTACACTCCTTCCTTCCACACTAGCCCATCTCAAATTCATTTTTAACTCATGTATTTAAGTGTGTTTAATAATTTTTTTTTCTTTCAATATTAATTAAAAAGAAATAGGGCTGGCAAAACTCTTGAATTCGGGTGTGTTGAATTGCCTGCATCTCATAACATTTTCTCCCTGAGAGAAGGGAGACACAAGAAGCGTAGGGGACAAAAGGAAAGCAAAGAAGTTTCTCACCAAGAAAGCTTTCACCGCAAAAATGCTGTGTGATCTTAATGAAGCAACATTTTAATGGAGCACTGCCTGTGGAAACCTACCTTAATCAGTGCATATGCCTTGTCTTCTCCGTAAAATCCTTCAATTTATTGTTCACTGTTGTGTGTTCTGGCTTTTAGAGAGGATAGGGCAGATGTGCTTCCCTAGGCACCGGCCTTGTTGGACTAGGCCTTAATACTTTCCTGTTAACAGGTATAAGGCTCTAACATTGTTCTTTTATTCTAAACATTCATCCCTGTACATGTTGCTTGAAAACAATTTTAAAAAGTTTAAATTCTGAAAAGATAGACTTTTCACTTTTAAAATTTAATTTTAAAGTTATATTAATGAAGTTTATAATAATTTATGGTCAAATTATAATTTATTAGTTCCAAGCGCTTTTCCGCATTTAACTGCTCACACAACACACTTCATAACGTTTATTTGGATGTTAATTTTACTTTTCACCTATTAGCCAATATTCTTTTGAGAAATTAATATTTTTGGATGATGGAATGCAGGTATATTACATAAGATTTTGAAAAATCAATTATCAAAAAAGCTTTCTTTATGCTTGATAGACATCTGTCTGCAAATGCTTGATAAACTGGCTTTGAGAACATAGCACTCTAGCCTTCTACCCTTCTATGTTCCCTTTTTTTTTTTTTAAATCATCGACAACACACCAGAGCCAAAAACTAGCTCGTTAAGGCAATTTTTTTTTTGTAGTTTTAGAGGTTTAGAGGGAGGTTTAGATTCTTACTGAGAATACATCTCAGCTATTTACACGTATCTTAACTTTGAATCAAATGCCTCCTTTTAATTCATCAGCCTTACGTTACTTAATAGTTAAAACATCTGTAGACAACCTTTACTGTTTCACTTCATTATTCTTTTCTGCACTTCACAACATTCACTTAGTTCATTTAAAGACTAAATATAGTCTGCTATTTACACTTAGGATCCCAGGTCACTGCATTAATATTTTCAAGCTCCTCTATTTGACAACTCTTCCCTAACTCAGGATCCTCCTGAATAAGGCGCTTCCTCCCCAATTCCTAGTATAGTCAGTACATGTGCGACTAATTGCTTTAGAATAATCCAATATCGCTCATTATTATGTTCTCTTATTGATAGTGTATTAACAGATGTTATTTTGACATGTATGTTTACTTTGGTTTTATTTATATCTATGTGTAATACTTAGATGTGTACCTATATATATATATATGAGATAGTGGGTTAAACGATAATTAACATATGTTTATATATATATTTATATATATATATATATATATATGTATCAGATTATTCTAACCTGATCATTTTTAATACTCAATCACACAAATATTATGTTTAATTCACGTACTGTAGGAGTGACCACTAGTACACCTATAACTCACCGATAAAAGCCTATACTTCCGTAGTCATGGCTATAACTAGCATTTAAATATATAGGATTCCTGGGGGGCGGAGCCAGCCGGGTAGGTGAGCGGTCGCACATCTTGTGAGCTCCGAACAAACTTTCATCTAACTCCGCTCACCTCCCTTAAAATACAGCTTGAAACTCCTGAATCTGCCTGTTAATCTTACCTTGGACATCTAGCACTAGAAACAGAGAGATACTACACGCCTTTAAGGAGCTTGAAGCATGTGGAGACAGAGCAGCGTAAGAGAAGTGCCGGCGGCCATCTTGATCATCAGACGCAGTTAAAATGACTTCAAATTCTTTATTACTGTACAAAGCTGAATAGACACCACAATCCTCTTGTAGCAGCTCAACAACTCATCTATCTGAGGTACACATACTGGGCTAAGGGTCCTCTCTAGCTGGGTGACATCTACACTTAGTGGCGCTAATATGGAGAGGGCTATCGATTTCTTTAATGAACTTCGGAGACTTCTCCAGGATCATCATTGCGCTCTGGAAGATGAGTTGCACGCAGCGTTTAGCTATAATGACACGCAAACTGCTACACAGACAAGCTTTCCCACAGCTTCCCCTGCAGAATGTGTTGGTGGGGGCGCTTGGGGGTTACGGTCTGCTGAGCCTATTCATGGTTTCATACCTGCAGTCCAGGCAATACGAGAAAAAGATATTTCCATAGCAGCGGAAACTTGTCTACCCTCCACTTCTAATATTCACCAAACAGCAGTAGAAGCTTTACCCCAAACTGTACAGCCGGCCATGTGGCTTCCGACTCAGAGATTGGCACTATATGCAACACCTCCAGCAGATGAGCCGGCTGACAGTCCTGCACACCACAAAGCGGTGAGCATGTCTCCCCTTACCAACGTGAGTGATATTGCGGGGTTGGAGATTTCCAGCGCCCATGTGGCGGACCAGTTTGTATGGAGAGGGGAGTGTGTGATGGCGCCCTACGAGGGGATAGGCCTATGGTACAGCTCTCACAGTCTCGCAGCTGGGCTGCGTAGTGCAACAGAAATGATCACAGCTCCTTTCCTACTGTGTTCCTTCAGGGGCTCTACTGGCGAGGGCGGCAGCCCCGTTAGTTCTCTTCAAACCTCAGTTGCTTCGCATTATAGTGGTAGAAACCGGGGAAACTCCCTGCATCAACTTAAAACTGGTGTGGGATAGACAGGTCTGAACTCCCTGATGTCAGCACACTTTTACATGCTTAAACTGAGTCCATAATAATGTGTATATAGTTAAGAGTTTAATGACCTTGATCTCTCAGATGTCTATTGTTCCTTGAACACCCTGTCTATCCTGTGAGTACCCTTTGAAGCCTGCATATCGCTCACATGTATACCTTTGTCAAGAGTGTTAACACAGACTGCTCCTACAACTTTAACTTGGGCTCCAGAGTTTTTGCATGTGATGCACCTAAGCCATCAACCCTAGACTATGTATGAGCACATATGCGTTGCAACCCACACTGCAGCTTTATACCACACCACTCTCCATTGCTTGCATATGTACTATAACCAGTTCATATTTGCACTGCTGTTTTAGAGATGATCCATTAGAGCTACGGACCTCCAGTTTTTTATGTACATATTTCCATAGACTCCCTATCTGTGATAATAGCTTTTATTGCTCCAGTTAGCAACTAGATGATCTGTCCCAGCATGGGGCAGTTTGTGAGCCTATATATAAACATTTTGTTACTGACTCTATATGTCACATACAGCTCTTATTGACAGTTATTGGAATTGTTATATCTCTGTTGCATGAGTTAACCTGAAGTACTTTCATTCATGTTGCAACTGCTATGACTGTTTATTGGGGAATGTTTATATTTACTGCGATATGTGAAAATTGCTAACACATAATTATGCCTGTACATCACCCTGTTTCTCTCTTTGCTTAGCTTAGGTCTCATTGCTAATTTTACTATATGGGGGTCTGGCTGTCAGCGGCCGTGGCGGCGGGACCCCCTCTCGCATGATGTTAGAGGAGTGCGAGCTCTGACCTGTAATTTAGACCTTTGTGTTAGGCTACTGTGTATGTACAACATAGGCCTTCGTCAGTGTTCCCATTGTACTCATTAATTCTACAACTACCAGCATATGGCTCATATCTGATATTTTTCGCATGTTATGCCCAAAATTCCCACCTCCTCCCCCCCCCCATAATGTACCCCCCTTTTAGGAGGGCCAACTTTGCGGTTCCTCTTGCCTATACCGCACCCTAGATATTATATCATACCTATTCATTATACCATATTTATAAACAAATTTCTGAATGGAGCCTTCATTATTGACACCATCTGAATTATTACCTTCTAACTCATCTACCACATTTTTGATATTGTACCATACCTGCATATGATAACATACTATTTAAGCTAATGATTGGCTCCCTCAGTGTTAATATCTCACGACACATTAAATGCCAAACTATTTTAGATAGTTTCTCGCTTATTCATATTCCTCCTTCAGAGTCTATAGCAAGGACCAGGAGGTACAGGAGTTGTCCCCAGCTTTCATTGTGGAAACATCATGTACCTTGTGTTCTGTGTCTAGCTTCTATAGCAATGAAAAAGAGGTTCCAGTCCTTTCCATACGTATTATCTGTGTTATAAATCTTATCTATTACTATAGAAACAGTATATTTGAAATATATAATCTATGTTTGTATTGTGATTTGTTACTTTATGTAAACTGTATTGGTTTTCGCACAACCTCAATAAAAATCTTTATGCAAAAAAAAAATATATAGGATTCCTATTCTTTGCTTATAACACCTATGCTCTGCCGGCAGCCGAGACACAGTTATGGGTCCAGTTTAGGGTATATTTTTTTTTGTACTCCTCATTTTGACTATACATTAGCTCTCTCAATTGTGTTTATTAATGCTGCCATTTTTAAGGTGAGTATATACTGTATCACTAAAGATACTGCAAAAGTAAATATTAACTGTACGTTACCTAGCCTACTCTGCGGTTTTAAGCACCATTATATACTACATAGAGACGAGTTATCAACTATCCCAGAACTAAATATT
The DNA here is from genome assembly GCF_027579735.1 of Bombina bombina. NCBI lineage: Eukaryota > Metazoa > Chordata > Amphibia > Anura > Bombinatoridae > Bombina > Bombina bombina. Next base: position 456,520,770 of record NC_069502.1, read on the forward strand.
GTGCAACATTACCCTAACCAGGAGCTCTTCCTTTATTGATAGGACCACATCCACAATATATTACATAATACCCAGCCAGCGAACACAGAGCCGGATAGCTAACACACTCAATCATGTGCACAAACTTACCCCATTAGTTTCAGACATAGAGGCCCATTTATAAAGTTCTGTATGGAGCTTGAGGGCCCGTGTTTCTGGCGAGTCTTCAGACTTGCCAGAAACAGCAATTATGAAGCAGCGTTCTAAAGACCGCTGCTCCATAACCCTGTCCGCCTACTATGAGCAAGCGGACAGGAATCGCCACAATTCAACCCGATCGAGTACAATCGGGTTGACACCTCCCTGCTGGCGGGCGATTGGCCGCGAGTCTGCAGGAGCCGGCGTTGCACCAGCAGCTCTTGTGAGCTGCTGGTGCAATGCTGAATATGGATAGTGTATTGCTCTCCGCATTCAGCGAGGTCTTGCGGACCTGATCCGCACTGTCGGATCAGGTCTGCAAGACCGTTGTTAAATAGGCCTTATAGTGTATTCATAAAGATACAAACTTCAGTATGTCCTTTATACCTAACATGGAATTTAATCTAGCCTCAGAAAAGTCATTAAGCACAGATCAAAGGTTGGATAGCATTGTTCCTGCAATACCACTAGCCCGTATTATCTAGCGTATTTCACAGAGCGGCTCTTGTTAGCTGCCTCTCTATATACGTTATGTTATATCCAGTGTTTAAAATAGGTGTCTTATGAAGTACATTTACTCTGAGTGTTTATTAAATATTTTAGCATACTGTATGTTATTGATTGCCCAGAAATATATTTCCTTTTGATTGACATTGGGCCCATTATCCAAACCTGTATTTATCTATTTTTTTTTTATATATATTTCTACGAACTAGCATGTCAAGTATATAGTTGCCTGTTTTATCAGTTGGCAAGAGCGTCATTGTTAAATATCGGATGACACTAACATTAAAATTGTAGTACTGGTGGCGTTGTGTCAAACAAGTTAGACATGCTCTGTTTCAAAATATCTCGGAGCTGTACAATGCTAACCACGCCTCTCCACCCCCCCCATATAGAACATATTTTATAATTATGTCACAAAATTGTTTTGTTACTAGCTTATTGTTGAATGTTCTTCAAATGTGAGTAAATTTCACTCATCTATATAATATCCTAAGCGTTGCTTACCCGTTGCTTGATATTAGCTATTGTGAAACCTAAAAGTGTCTGCCAATCTGACTATCATAAGTCTTTCAGTTTTTTTGTGACCAAATGGCCCATAAGCGGCAATCCAATTAGTCAGCCATTTAAGCTATCATATTTAGAAAATAGAGTTTGTAGAAGATTATATATTGTCATTAATTGTTGTATTTTATTTACCGTTAACAATCTATATTAAACAATGGTATACCTGTTCTTACTGTTATAAGGCTATCATTGTATGCTGTTTTTATCACAAAACCTTAAAAAATATATATATATATTTTAAAAAAAGCGTTCTGTCATAATGGAAGTTACACTTTATTTGTTCAAATGTTCAATCACAAGTTTCCACTAATCCTAGGATTTACTATCCCTATATTTAACTCTTTTAAAAAAACCTTCGCCTGTGAGGCCAATAACATAAAAAAATGCAGATGGGAGGAGTGATTTATTTTTAACCTATTGTGTTTGTTGTTGGTATCCTCTAAGAAACTTGAAATTATTCCATGCTGTTATGAAGCGCAAAGAAATTTCATCAATTCAAATAATAATACATTTTTTTTATTTAATGATAAACAAATTTAATAATAAACAATTTTCCTAAAACAACTATTTGTTTTATTCACAACATATATAAAGTGACATATTTTTCTAATAAATAAAAAGATTTTTCACGGATTCATGTTAAGTATATTATTTTTTAACGCATCGATAGCACATAAATGGAGAATCTTCAATGTTTTCGGGGCTATGTGACTGTTCGATGCACATCACATGAAACCAAAAAGAACAGCTGTCACACGCCACCTAGAAAATATATATATATATATTTTTAACATTGTCTATTTAAATAAATAAATTGTATTACTTTAATTCAGATTTCAATTTTAAATAAATATTATTTTGCATTTATAAGATATATCCTATATAATAATAGGGCCGGTATGTTTGTCAAATGCAGTCATGCGTAGTATAGACTGTGCAAGAATCCGTGACAAGGGTGCGTGGCCGGCATGAGTCCCCTTATGGGGCGTGGACGGATGGGAAAGTGTCGGGTGGATGTGGCCAGTACGTGACCGGGCTTGGACGGGGGGAGCACCCATGACGAGGGGTTGTTGTAACCGGTAGTGCCATGATGGGGCGTGACCGTGCGTGAATGGGTCGGGTGTGCGTGGGCGGGCAAGAGTTGTCGTGGCCTGAGAGAGCACAAAAGAGGGGTAGAAAGTTCAAAAGAGGGGGGAGAGAGCAAAAGAGAGGGGGGGAGAGAGAGCAAAAGAGAGGGGGGGAGAGAGAGAGCAAAAGAGAGGGTGAGAGAGCGCATAATAGAGGGGGGAGAGAGAGAGATAGCAAAAAAGAGGGGGAGAGAGCAAGGTGTGGGACCGCTGTAATAAAAAAAATGGCACTTGTACACATTCTTTAGTACTAGTAATTAATCTAACCTTATTTAAAAATGTCTTAACCATATTGGTCTAGTGAAATCGAAATTAAAATTAAGTATTTATTATTTTTGTTATAATGTAATATTAAATTATTAATTAATAACTACCGCAACCACACAATTGCTATGTAGTCTTGCTGAAAAAACTTTAAGGGGACCATTTATCAAGCTCCGTATAGAGCTTGAAGGGCCGTGTTTCTGGCGAGCACAATAAACACCAGTTATGAAGCAGCAGTCTAAAGACCGCTGCTCCATAACCTGTCCACCTGTTCTGAGGAGGTGGACAGAACTCACAAGAAACCCGATCAAATACGATCATGTTGATTGACAACCCCTGCTAGCGGTCAATTGTCCGCAAATCTGCAGGGGGCGGCGTTGCACCAGCAGTTCACAAGAACTGCTGGTGCAATGATAAATGCTGACAGCATACGCTGTCGGCATTTATCGATGTGCAGCGGACATGATCTGCAATATCGGATCATGTCCGTCCACACCTACATAAATTAGCCCCTAAATCTAATTAAAAATTTTAATTAAATTTTTAGATTCCATTATGTAGCATTATTTAATCATTCGTCATCATACTACTTGATTATAACATATTTATATATAAATTAGATTTCAGAGACCATACACAACATATTAATCTCCAAAAAAATTCTAGGATTTCTCATTGGCTCAATTTATCAATCTATGACAGACATTGCTTTACATAATTGACCGTGTTTGCTATAGCTCTCAGATGAGAGTCCAATCGTGTTCTTTTAAATTAAACACAAGCGTTACATTGCGCTCACATGAAAGCCTGCCCTATATCAAAGCAACAGCCAATCACGCTCGGTATGAGCTGTAAATCTTAACATTCATGCTAGACCTGTTATATGTAAATGATAGACCAATAATTTGATGAACATGGTATGGAATCAGCGATGTAGTGATCGTTGTTTCATCAATCTGTCTGCATGTTGTCCTGTTTTAACATGCATTAATAGTTAATAGAACGTGTTTATCAATCTTGCACAATTCCGTAAGTCTTAAAACTTTTGTAAATGGTGGCAGTGGACTATAAAATAATTGAGACAGCTGCCATTATTTTTAAGGGGCTTTATTTTTAGTCATGTAGTACAGAGCTGATATTTTTGCTTATGCTTTGTGTCTAATTGTTTCATTCTCTATCTCTCTTGAGAACTCCTGTTATGTGCATAGGTTATCTCTCGTGTACTGCATTGGGCCAAGCAACCATCTGTATAACAAACAGTTAATTGCTGTGGTTTTCTCCTTGTCCAAATTAGACTCAGCTACTAACTGTTTCCTGTGCACTAGGCCAGTGTGCATGAATGTAGTGTAATGCTATTTCCCTAACAGGTTGTTGAAATGGACACTGTCTTGCTGAAATTGTTCGTCATTCTTGTAAACTTCACAATTACAGGAAAACTTATGTATTACAATAGGTGTGTTACCCAGCAATTAGGTGGAGTGACCTTTAAGTCAAATACTATTGGTGGATACATGTTGGTAACGTGACCTGTTGTAATCTGTTAAAACTGAATGCTGGACTGCCCATCTTCATAATTTGATGTCTGCTTAATTCTCCCATGTTGATCAACTTGGTACGTGATCAATAAACAAAATATCAACAAAGAACCAGAGTATTCCTTGACTGTGGATATTTGTTTCAGGGAAAACAATGAGAGGACTATTGACAACCTAACCATTGAAATGCACTTTGCTGATTAAATTGCTTACAGTGTACCTTTATATAATATATATATATATATTTTTTTTTTTTTAAAATAAAAATTACCCATTGTTCATCTCCTTTCAATTCTTGTCCTGAAGTTTCCATTGTACATATTCTGCACAAATTCTCGATGTCATCTGTATAAATAAAAAAATTAAAAAAAATGTTTTATTTAAGTTTACATACATTCAATGTGGTAATCTCAAAAACCACATTAATGTTTTAAAAATAAAGTAAACCAATGTCAACAAAATGAAATAAGTAACGATTGTCAAATAAAACGTCTGCCCCGTAGTCTTCTTCAAGATTCGTGGTAAATATAAATAACTTTCTTATAACTTTAATAATTTCCATATTCAATAACTTTTTTTTTGCTTTAACACGTTATTTTAAATTTAAATCGTAATTTCAAATTCTAATCATATTGTTAACAAGTTTTTGACAAGTTTTTTTTGGTTCAGTTGTAGACAGAATTGATTATACATTTATTATTGTCTCAAAATTTTTTTTTATTTTTTTTGGAATACATTTTACTTTATTGACATTTGTGCCTTACACACTATCCCATCCTGGCTTGTGTATTCATTCCATGGTCAATTTTTTTAACTTTATAAAATAAATCTGATAGTAACATACATCATATTTATTACAATTTATCAGATTTGCATCTCAAAAGCAATTCAAGTTATTGAATGTGAAACTATTCTCTCATGCTCCAGTAACAATTAACTTATTAGCAAATAGTAGATAGATTTTAGGAACCTTCAAATTTCCAAAAACCTATTTACAAACTCTGTTTCAACCTAAATAGCTGAATCTTTTAATATATTTTCCACTATTCCGAAACGGTAATTATTAATAGCTTCATAAGAACATTCAAAATTGATAGATTCATCTCGTAAGACATATTCTGCAAACTAAAAGTTAAAAACAATTTTAATACTATAATTCAAATTATATTTTATATCATTTTTGTTATTAACTTAAAAATTTCTATTGTACAAATGTTATAAAACAAAAGTCTTTCTTGAAAAATGAATTTGCATTAAGAGTTAATGAAAGAAAATAATTAGATTTGTGATTCCAATAGTTTTATACATTTTACCAGTAATTCAATTATAGCCAGATAGTAAATTTGTATTTTTTTCCTTATGATCTTAATTTTATAAAGAATGATTTTCTAAGATGGAGAGCATGCCCATTTGGATTTATAACATGGGTAGTACTTGCAGATTGTTGGCTCAATGTAAACAACACTCATCAAGTGTCCTGAACAAAAATTGGTCAGTCTCCGAATCAAAAATGTCATAATGTTAAAATCGAGATATCAAATGAATAAATAAAAATTGCTTAGAGAACAACATTTGCAATTTCATTATAAATGCCATAATTAAAGGGACACTGAACCCAAATTTTTTCTTTCGTGATTCAGATAGAGCATGAAATTTTAAGCAACTTTCTAATTGACTCCTATTATCAAATTTTCTTCATTCTCTTGGTATCTTTATTTGAAAGGCAAGAATGTAAGTTTAGATGCCGGCCCATTTTTGGTGAACAACCTGGGTTGTTCTTGCTGATTAGTGGATAGATTCATCCACCAATGAAAAAGTGCTGTCTGGAGTTCTGAACTAATAAAAAAAGCTTAGATGCCTTCTTTTTCAAATAAAGATAGCAAGAGAACGAAGAAAAATTGATAATAGGAGTAAATTAGAAAGTTGCTTAAAATCGCATGCTCTATCTGAATCACGAAAGGAAAAATTTGGGTTCAGTGTCCCTTTAATGTGAATCATGGAAAAACATAAATTATGCATAACAGAGAATTTCCTTTCCATCTGTATGAGTCGAGTCCATGGCTTAATTCAATACTAGTAGTAAATACATGACATGGCTACCAGGAGGAGGCAAAGACAACACAGCCAAAAGCTTAAATAACTCTCACACTACTCTCATCCCCCAATCATTCTGATGAGGGAACAAGTAACAGTAGGAGAACTATAAGGATATAAATGGTGCCATAAGTACAGTGGACTCTCCTCATCCAGATGTTAATTAAATTATCTGGTAAGCATATTTTATGTTTTTCATCTTAATAGTCCACGGCTTCATTCATTACTATTGGAAAAACAATAACCAAGTTCTAGAGGACACTAAATGAAAACGGGAGGGTTAAAAAAATAGAGTCATACTCTATTCTGAGGGCACCACAGCCTGCTAAACCTTTATAACAAAAGCTGCTTCTTCAGAAGAAAAGACGTAAAATTTAAAACATTTTGAAAAAGTATGTATGGAGGACCAGGTAGCCGCCCTACAAATCTGCTCCATGGAGGCCTCACTCTTGAAGGGCCAAGGCAAAGCCACAGCCCTAGTTGAATGAGCCGTAATCCTCTGAGGAGACTTATATCCCGCCGATTCATAAGCAAACTGAATCATGCTCATCAACCAAAAAGATAAGGAAGTGGAAGAGTCCTTTTGCCCCCTACGCTTTCCAGAGTAGTCTACAAACAAAGAAGTTTGTTTAACATCTTTAGTAGCTTGAAGATAGAAATTCAATGCCAGAACCACATCAAGATTATGAAGTAACCTCTATTTAGAAGAAGGGTTAGGACACAAGGAAGAAACCACAATCTCCAGATTAATGTTTATATCAGAAACAACCTTAGGAAGAAAACTCAACCCAGGACCAAGAACAGCCTTATACGCATGAAATACTAGTTAAGGAGGTTCACATTGCAAGGCAGCCATCTCAGAAACTCTGCTTGCCAAAGCAATAGCCAGTTGAAAAAGTAGCTTACAAGACAGTAACTTATTGTCAAGCGAATGCATAGGCTCAAACGGAGTCCTCTGCAAGACCTTAAGGACCAAATTTAAACTACAAGGAGGAGCGTTAGATCTAAATACAGGCCGGATCCTAACCATCGCCTGAACCAAGGATTGAACATCAGGAATCTCCGTGAGCATCTTGTGCAATAGAACACATACAGCCGAAATCTGCCACTTCAAGGAACTGGCATAAAGCTAAAACTAGCATAAAGCTCAAGACCATCCTGTATACCCTAAACTTATGCCAGGAGAATCCACACTCTTCACACCAGAATAAGTAGGTCCTCCACACCTTAAAGGCACACTAAACCCAATTTTTTTTCTTTCCTGATTCAGACAGAGCAGGCAATTTTAAGCAACTTTATAATTTACTCCTATTATCAATTTTTCTTCATTTTCTTGCTATCTTTATTTGAACAAAAAAAAGGCATCTAAGCAATTTTTTGGGTTCAGACCCTGTACAGATCTTGTTTATTGGTGGGTGAATTTATCCACCAATCAGCAAGAACAACCCAGTTTGTTCACCAAAAACTGGCTGGCATCTAAACTTACATTCTTGCATTTCAAATAAAGATTCAAAGAGAATGAATACAATTTTGAATGAATGTTTCACAAAAGAAAAAAATTGGGTTCAGTGTCGCTTTAATGATAAATGTGATGAGTGACCGGCTTACGAGCTTGAATGAGAGTATCAGTCACTCTCTTTGAAAAACATCTCTTGGCTATGACCGAGCATTCAATCTCTACGCAGTCAGCCTCAGAGAATATAGATTTTGATGGACAAAGGGACCATGTTCCAGCAGATCCCTGCGATAAGGTAATCTCCATGGAGGAGATGAAGACATCCACAACAGGTCCGTGACCCACATCCTTTGCTGCCACAACGGAGCAATGAGTATCGCCGATGCTTGATCCTGCTTGATGTGGGCCACTACAAGAGGAATTGTTAAAGGATGAAAAATATCAATTAGATTGAACTTCCAAGGCACTGCTTATGCATCCACCAGTTCCGCCTGAGGATCCCTGGCCCTTGACCCGTATCCAGGTAGCTTTGAATTGGGCATGGACGCCATGAGATCTATCTCTGGCGTCACCCATCTGTTGCCAATCTCAACAAACACCTCGGGGTAGAGAGACCATTCCCCTGGATGAAAGTATTGTCTGCTGAGGAAATCAGCCTCCCAGTTGTCCACACCCAGAATGTGAATTGCTGACCGAGAGCAGTTGTGGTCTTCCACCCATTCCAGAATCCAATATACATCCCCCATTGCTAGGGAACTTCTCGTTCCCCCCTGATGGCTTATGTAAGCCACCGAGGTAATGTTGTCCGATTGTAAAAGATACAATGGGACGAACCCAGGAGAGGCCAATCCTTCAGAGCATTGAAGATCGCCGAAGATCCAAAATGTTGATTGGGAGGAGAGCTTCCTCTCGAGTCCACCGACCCTGTTCCATTCTTTCACCCCAAACAGCTCCCCATCATGATAGACTTGCGTCCATAGTCACAATCTCCCAGGATTATCTTCTGAAGGACGTCCCTTGGGACAGGTGATCTGGACAGAGCCACCATTAGACATTATCTTGATTGGTTGTCCATAAAAATCTGTTGTTCCAGATCCGAGTGGTCGCCTTTCAAATGCCTCAGCATGCGCAACTGAAGAGGTCTGAGATGGAACCTTGCGAATAGAATGTTGTCTATGCTGGACACCATGAGCCCAATCACCTCCATACACCGGGCCACAGAGGGCCTGAAGGAGGTCTGGATGTAAAGATAATAAAGTTATTTTTCAAAGTCTATGTTCTGTAAGAAATATCATCATGGATATTGAGTCTATTATCGTACCCAGGAACTCCACTCTTGGAATGGTAACAAGAGAACTGTTAACAAGAGAACTCTTTTAGAATTTTATCTTGCATCCATGAGATCAAAGAAGAATAAACAGAAGAGCTGTCAAATGTTCCTCTGACAGTCGACAGGATGGAGACTGAACAAGAATTTTGTACAAGTATGGGACTACTGTTATACCTATGGTTCTCGCATTTGTGAGCAGAGCCCACAGAAACTTTGTAAAGACTCTTGGGGCAATAGCTAGACCAAAAGGAAGTGCAACAAACTGGAAGTGCTAGTCCAGAAAATCAAATATTAGAAATTTGAATTTCTTGCTGTGAATTGGAATATGAAGGTAAGCATCCTTCCAATCCAATCTATTGTAGTTATGAATTGTCCTTCCTGAACTAAGGGAAGGATGTACCTTATCGTCTCCATCTTGAACAATGTGACTGACCGGATGTGTTCAAGCACTTTGTCCATAATGGTGCGAAAAGTTCACGCCTTCTTTGGGAACAAAAAAAGGTTTGTGTTAGACCTCATTCTGCTAGAGGTACCGGTACAATCACTCCCTGGGAGGAAAGATCCCTCAAACACACTAGAAAAGCCTCTAGTTTTTCTGGCCTTGAAGACAGTTTTGACAATAGTAATCTGCCCTTGGGTGGATGAGTTTTGAAAGCTATCCTGTATCCCTGAGCAATGACCTCCAATACACAAGTGTCTTGTACGTCCCCAAGCCAAGCTTCCAGGAGTGATACTCTGCCCCCGACACAATCCAGCGAGGAATCGGGTGACGTTCCTTCATGCAGACTTTGGCTTGGCAGGGTTCTTTTTCCGATAGGACTTGTTCCAAGACTGAAGCGGTTTCCAAGTTCCCTTGGACTGATCAGACTTAGCGCTTAGTGAAGTACAGCTGGCGTTGTGATTTATCTGCACAAAAGGACCAAAAATTAGATCCCTTAGCTTTGATCTTCTTATCCTTGTGTCCAAAAGCCACCCATGCCTCCAGTAATCATGAATATTAAAGAGTCCAGGCCTGGACCAAACAAAATATTACCTTGAAACAGAAGGGAAAGAAGTCTAGACTTTGAAGTCATGTAAGCCGACCAAGACTTCAGCCGTAGAGCACTATGGGCTAGAACAGAAAAACAAGATGCCTTGGCATTTAGGTGAATAATATCCATATTTGCACCACCAATAAAATAATAAGTCACCTTTAAGACCTTAATTCTTTCCTGGATCGCTTCAAGGTGACCCTCAACCTTGATCAATTACAATAAAGAGTCGCAACCGCCGCTGACGGCTGAAACCAATATCCCGTGTGCTGAAATATCATTCTCAACACAGTTTACAGCTTCTTATCCATGTGCTCTTTAAATGAAGAACTATCCTAAAGCGGAATAGTAGTGCGCTTTGCAAGCGAGGAGATAGCCCCATCCGCCTTAGAGACGGAACCCCACAACTCCAATTGAGAGTCTGGAACCGGGAATAATTTCTTAAAGGAAAAAATTCTTTCAAAATTTGTTCTTTATAATGTACGCCATTTTTACGAAAAAAGGGAAAACATGTGGTATAACCCTGTACTTGTAAACTCTATCACGCTTAGGAATACAAGGAACCTTTAACTTAGCCAAAACCTTAACAGACATTACAAGTGCTAAATCTTAAAACTAAAGTCGGTTTCCTCCACAGCTGGAGGCTTAGAGGCAGAAGTTTCCTACACAGAAAGTTCGTCCTCCGAAGTATCAGTCATCTCCATCAGCGGATAATCTTGTATCTGATAAATTAAAAAAATAATTCAATTACACCTGTGAAGAATAGCAATATTTAACCTTTCTATTGCGCTTAGCAGGGCGCGGTAAAGCACTGAAGGCAACAGACAACGCCGGCTGTAGTTGGCCATTAAAGAGGGAGTATTAGCGCTATGGGAAGCTGCATGTGTATATGGAGATTACTGTAGGGTGCGCACCTCAAGGGAATTAGACCCCTCAGAGGTGGAAGGCTCAGTGTTACTAAAAATCTTGGTTTTCTTAGATATAATTACTTTATCAAGGAATGTGGAACATAATTGAGCAGGCGTATATACCGTATCCTCCTCACAATTTAAACAGTAATTATACATAGAAAAAGAGGGAGTACCCTCTTATGTATCAGAGTACTCCATAGTTTGTGCATGTAGTATGGACTATGGACTATAGAAAAATATAAATTTCACCTTTATACCCCCAATGGCTGTGGCACTCACCACCTCCAATGAACAAGACCCCACTGAGAAACCACTCTCACTTAAAGAAAGTTCAAGATAGATAAAACCAGTAAGACCACACCCAGTCACATGGTATGCCATGCAGGACCGTCCCTGTTACAGTGGAAAAGTTCAGAAAAAAATACTTTTATTTTAAGCTCTCACAAATCAAAAGTAAAATCTGAACGTTACAACACCTGAATGAGCCTCATCTCACACATGTTGCAGCATAAACATAATTAAAAAAGTTATTTTGTAAGTCCCCCCTGTTGAATAATCCCCTTCCTGAGATATTAACCCTTGATTCTATACAGATAAAAGGAGTCACACTGTGACCCTGTCCTCTTGCGTTATCATACATGTATAAATAATGAAACTATCTTATCAGAATCAATGCCGTGGAACAGGAACACAGCCTCTCAAGTTCTCAATTTTGTAGCACCGCTCCTGACATGTACTTGAGTGATAGCAAAAGGCAGTGAAAATCTTAAACACTGATTGCTTATGGATCTGTTCGTAAAAGTCTGGATGGGTTCACAGAAAGACTCTCCCTACATCTCCAGACCCTAACTTTCATCAATGCTCTCACTGAGAGGCTAACAACACTACTTAAAACCACAGTCGAACACATTTCGAAGAGTACTACCCTCCATAAGAGACTACTCCAAATCTTCTGACACTTCTCTGAAATTCCTTCTGTGCGAAAGACAAAGAATGGCTGTGGATGAGGGGAGTGGGGGAGGTATTTAATCCTTTGGCTGTGTTGTCTTTGCCTCCTCCTGTTGGACATGTTCTGTATTTAATACTAGTAAAAAATGAAGCCATTGAAACATAGATATTGACGGCAGATAAGAGCCATAGGCCAAGCCAGTATGCCCGATATTACCTAACAGTATAAACTTATCTAGTTTGTAGTATAGTCTTATGCTTGTCCCATGCATTTTTAAAGTCCCCCACAGTGTTTGTCGCTACTACCTCTTGAGGAAGTTTATTCCATAAATCAAACACTCTTTCGGAAAAGAAGTGCTTCCTCAAATTACTCCTGAATTTTCTTCCCTAAATGCATTATTTTACACTTTGCTGTGTTAAACTTTAGATCCCAGTCATTTGTCCAATCCTCCAATTGTTGTATATGACTTCTCATTTTGTCTATACCCCCTGGAACATCCAATCTGTTACAAATTTTTGTATCATCTGCAAACAGACATACTTTCCACTGTAGCCCTTTGCTGATATCACAGATAAATATGTTAAACAAAACAGGCCCCAGAACTGACCCCTGAGTAACACCAATAGTAACAGCCCCCTCTGCTGAATGAACTTTATTTACCAAAACACTTCGTTTTCTGTCCTTAAACCAGCATTCCACCCAGTTCACAATTTTTGAATATAGACCAATGAGATACAGTTTGTGAATTAGTTTATTGTGTGGGACGGTGTCAAATGCTTTCCTGAAATCTAGATATGCTACATCAACTGCTACACCCTTGTCTAATACTTTTGTTACTTAATCAAAGAAGTCAATTAGGTTAGTCTGACATGATCTCCCTGAAGTAAAACCATACTGATTTTGGTCCTCTAAATTGTTTGTCTTTATGTAAGTCATATTTTTTTCTTTTAAAAGAGGCTTTCCATTAATTTCCCTACTACTGAAGTTAAACTAACTGGCCTGTAGTTACCAGATTCTTCTCTACTGCACTTTTTATGAAGAGGTATTACATTTGCTATTCTACAATCATCTGGGACAGCTACTGTTAATAGTGACTGATTAAAGAGATCAGTTAATGGGACACTGATCAAAGTTCTTTCAAAACCCTTGGATGAATATTATCAGGACCCACTGCCTTTTTAACATTTATTTTGGATAATGCTAACAAAACCTCATCCTCTGTAAAAAGATTACTGTTAAGCTTGTTTCTATTTTTCGTAGCATCCCTTAATGTAGACATTGTATCTTCACAATCTTTTGTGAAAACAGAACAGAAGTAATCATTGAGACAGTCTGCAATCTGCTTATCTCCTATTATTCTACCATCAACTGATTTCAATTTTACTATTCCTACCTTATTTTGTCATCTTTCACTGATATATCTAAAGAATGTTTTGTCCCCATGTTTTACTGACTGTGCTATCTTTTCTTCTGCATGAGCTTTAGCCTTCCTAATTAACTGCTTAGTCTTTTTTGTTGGAGTCTCCATATTTTCATATCATCATCTGCTTGTGTGTGTCTGTAACTTTTATAAGCTATCTTTTTTATCTTTACAGCATGTGCTACTTTTGGAAAACAAAATTGTTTTCTGCTTTCTTTTACTTTTACAGACAAGTCTAATACAGTGTGCGGTTGCATCTAAAATGGCACCTTTCACAAATTACCACTGTTCTTGAACCCCTGTAATAAGAGTTTTCTCTTTTAAATAGTTTTTTAGGTATTCTACTATTCTCCCATTAATGAAAAATCTGCCTTCCTAAAGTCTAAAACTTTTGTTTTAGTCTGGGTGGACAGTTCCTGCACATGAATACTAAACCAAACATATTGATGATCACTGGATCCTAGGTTCTCACCTACAGACACATCTGAAACTGTATCACTTTTGTAAGTATTAGATCTAATATAGCTTCCTTACGAGTTTGTTACTTAACCAATTGCTCAAGTGATTCCCCTAATTGACTCTCCTAATATTAAGATGTAAATAATTTTTAATGTTTATTATCGCTTAAAACAGTTTTCTTATTACCTTGCATGCAAATACCCCGCAAGAGACTGAATCATTCTGGTTTGGGTGTGTTATAGGTGTGTACTTAATTCGGGACACGTTCACTCCTTTGTCCCTCAAAAACATTCTGTAAAATTTTAAAAAACATAATACATGTTAGATTATTAAAAAAAAAAAACAGTATACATTATTATATTTTTTATGCATTTTCAATACTATTAAAAATTAAATAATAAATTAAAAAAAAGATATTTTAAAATTTTGATATTTTTTATTTATTACCTTGTTTTTATGTTATAGCTTAGTCTCATGGTATTGCTGAGTGACATTACATATATACATATACGTCTATATATATATATATATATATAGTGTAAGATAAAATAAGTATGTTATCCATTAAATATTAGACTTGGACATGCATAATACCATTGTTAAATTAAAATCCATTTTGTCACGATTCTGAAGCTAGACCCAGAAATCAAACCCCCTCTTTTTGCAATTTTTTTTTTAGCATATATTATTTAAAAACCATTTACTAAAAGATCACCAGGTCCCCTGTAGGGACAGAGAGACTATAAGTGTGAAGCAAGCAACAATTCATGTAGGCCATGAAATGTATTATCTATGTTTTAAGTGTTCCATATTGAGTTTGAATATAAACACCTTAGACTCTATGTCAGTTTCTAGATTCCTTGTTATTATAGGTTGAATGTAACAGTTCATATGAAAAGTAAATTTGAAATAAATTTTATAATTATATTATTTATTTTAAAAACAAGCGATTATTTAAGATTTTCAATGGCCATAAATACTATATTGGATGAATGTCCGCTATATTAAATAAATTGCTGAATTGGTGATTTTAAAAATCTTAAACAACCAACTGCAGAATAAGTAACATCTTCCTTGTTTTGAATACATCTGATCAATGCTTATGTAGTTGGTGATGTAAATTATCATATGTTTTTATACACTCAGCAAGAGATATACTAAATTTGGAGTATATTTATATTAATAGTAAATGAGAATATAAATATATATATATATATATATATATATATATATATATATATATATATATATATATATTGCTAGAATTATTTACTATGGAGATCACTTCAAATTACATATATGATCTAAGATGTTGAATGAGAAATGCAAATATATAACAGTTGATAAAATGAACTGTAAAAAAAGAATATAAAAATTATATTAATATTAATGAAGCGATAAAACTTCAAAGTTCACAAACTAACGACTTATTCAGAGAATGATGAAAGTATGTTGATTTATCTCTAGTACAGTCATAGAAATGTGACTAATAAATACATCTCTTAACATATGCAAAAGTTGTAAAATTATCATATCTATATATATATATTATATTCTATTATAATTATGTCTGGTGTTAAAATACATGTGTCACATATATGTTGAACATAAAGTCAATTAATACTATTAAGTAAGTTAATTAAATATACTTTTTAAAATAGATATAATAATATAATTTTTTATCTAGTATTCACTAATGACGCTACATTCTAGTTCTCTGTTGTACGCGGGTGTCCAATGTGGGAATTGTGTCCAGAAAAATTCAACTTAAGACAATTAAATCACATTTTCAAATAAAAAATGATACACAAGCTCCAAAAAAGTGCATACCAAAATTAAATAAATTATTAGAAAATAAGTGTGCTTTATCATAATGATAAAAGCTCTAACATACTAAATAATAGGTGCCTTTTGATGTTTAGCTTTGCTTATTGACTAAAAAAGAAAATTTATGCTTACCTGATTAATTTGCATTTTCTTTTTAAAGACACGATGAGTCCACGGATCATCATCCTTACTTATGGGATAATCACCTCCTGGTCAGCAGGAGGAGGCAAAGAGCACCACAGCAGAGCTGTTGGATAGCTCCTCCCTTCCCTCCCACTCCATTCATTTGACCAAAGTTAGGAAGAGAAAGGAAAAGCCAAGGTGCAGAGGTGTCTGAAGTTTATAATAAAAAAAGCATAAATTTTCTTTTCTTTTTAAAGACACGATGAGTCCACGGATCATCATCCTTACTTATGGGATACAATACCAAAGCTAGAGTACACGGATGATAAGGGAGGGACAAGATAGGGAACCTAAACGGAAGGCACCACTGCTTGAAGAACCTTTCTCCCAAAAGCGGCCTCAGCTGAGGCAAAAGTGTCAAATTTATAGAATTTTGAAAAAGTATGAAGAGAGGACCAAGTTGCAGCCTTGCAAATCTGTTCCACGGAAGCTTCATTTTTGAATGTCCATGAGGAAGCAACAGCCCTAGTGGAATGAGCCATAACCCTCTCAGGAGGCTGCTGTTCAGCAGTCTCATATGCAAAACGGATGATACTCTTCAGCCAAAAAGAAAGAGAGGTAGCCGTAGCTTTCTGACCCTTAAGTTTTCCAGAGAAATCTACAAACAGAGAAGAAGGCTTACAAAAGTCCTTAGTCGCTTGTAAGTAAAACTTTAAAGCACGGACTACGTCCAAATTGTGCAGAAGACGTTCCTTCTGAGAAGAAGGATAAGGACACAAGGAAGGAACAACAATCTCCTGATTATTGTTCCTGTCTGAAACAACCTTAGGAAGAAACCCTAGTTGTGTACGTAAAACTACCTTATCTGAATGGAAAATAAGATAAGGCGAATTGTATTTCAACGCCGATAGCTCAGACACTCTTCGAGCTGAAGAAATAGCAACATGAAATAAAACTTTCCAAGATAACAACTTAATATCTAAGGAATGCATAGGCTCAAACGGAGTCCCTTGAAGAACTTTAAGAACTAAATTTATACTCCATGGAGGAGTAACTGGTTTGAGCACAGGGCTGATCCTAACCAAGGCCTGACAAAAAGATTGTACATCTGGGACATCTGCCAGACATTTGTGTAACAAAATTGATAAGGCAGAGATCTGACCCTTTAGAGAACTTGTCGATAAACCCTTCTCCAAACCTTCTTGGAGAAAAGACAGAATTCTGGGAATCCTAACTCTACTCCAGTAGCCCTTGGATTAACACCAATAGAGATATTTACGCCATATCTTATGGTAAATCTTTCTAGTTACAGGCTTACGCGCCTGAATCAAGGTCTCTATGACCGAATCCGAAAACCCCCGCTTGGATAGGATTAAGCATTCAATCTCCAAACAGTTAGCTTCAGAGAAACAAGATTTGGGTGAAGGAAAGGTCCTTGAATGAGAAGGTCCTTCCATGAGATCTAACTCCGGCCGACCCCATTTGAGAATCAGATTGGAGAACACTTCCGGATGGAGTTCCCACTCTCCCGGATGAAAAGTTTGTCTGCTCACAAAGTCCGCCTCCCAGTTGTCCACCCCTGAGATGTGGATCGCTGACAGATGGCAAGAATGGGCCCCCGCCCACCGTATTATCTTGGCTACCTCGGTCATCGCTAAAGAACTCCTTGTTCCTCCATGATGATTGATGTAAGCCACTGTCGTTATGTTGTCCGACTGGAATCTGATGAACTGTGCCAAAGCAAACTGAGGCCAGGTCAGAAGAGCATTGAAGATCGCTCTTAGTTCCAGGATGTTTATAGGAAGAACAGACTCTGTCTGAGTCCATACTCCCTGAGCCTTTAGGGAACCCCAGACAGTTCCCCACCCTAGAAGGCTGGCATCTGTTGTCACAATCACCCAGGACGGTCTGCGAAAGCAGGTTCCCTGTGATAGATGATCCGGAGACAACCACCATTGATGAGAGTCCTTTGTCTCCTGTTCCAGGTTTATTCGAGGAGACAAGTCTGCATAATCTCCATTCCACTGTGTGAGCATGTCTAACTGCAGAGGCCTGAGGTGTAACCGAGCAAACGGGATGATGTCCATTGCCACCACCATCAGTCCAATTACCTACATGCACTGAGCCACTAACAGCCGAGGAGTGGACTGAAGGGCTCGACAGGTATCCAGAATCTTTGATTTACTGACCTCTGTCAGAAAAATTCTCATGGATATAGAATTGATTAGAGTTCCCAAGAAGGTCACCCTTGTCTTCGGAATTAAGGTTTTACAAAATTTGGAAGGAGAAGGGACAATAGAGGCACCTCAGGGTGACCCTGATCTTGAGTGTTCAAATAATATTGAATTAGAGGAACTTTTTAATCTGTCTATATATGACCTGACTCCCGAAATTATACACTCCCGTTTTAAAGGGAAAATTACATTCTATCCGGTAGGGTCTCAGGGTGATCAAATCCCTATCTTTACCAAATTGGTATTAAACGACATAGAAACTGTATTTAAAGATAATAACAGAATTCTAAACAAACATAATGATAATCTGAGTATATTAGAAAGAAAAGCCCTCCAAAAATTGAGTCAAAATAAAGATATTGTGATCCGCAGACCAAGGCTTTAGCCATAAGGCCCTGCAAGCTAAAATAGAGAAACTGGAAATTTTCGCTCCAAGTTTAATAACTTGAAGGGAAGCGTCCGAAAAAAATGCATTAGCTAACTTAAGAGCTTTCATCCTGTCTTGGATCTCATCCAAGGGAGTTTCTCTCCTGAAGGCCTCAGAGCGTAACGGTAGCGTAACGGTAGCTATGCACACAGCTGGTTGCCACTGCATACCCTGGTGTACATAAATCTTCTTGAGTAATCCCTCCAACTTCTTATCCATCGGATCCTTAAAGGCACAACTATCCTCTATAGGAATAGTAGTTATCTTAGCCAAGGTTGAAACAGCTCCTTCCACCTTAGGAACAGTTTGCCAAACCTCTCTAACTGAATCAGCTATTGGAAACATCTTCTTGAAGATAGGAGAGATAGGAGAAGGAGAGACAGGAATTCCAGGTCTCTCCCATTGCCTATTAAAAATTTCAGAGGCCTTCTTAGGAATTGGAAAAACATCTGTAAAGGAAGGCACCTCAAAATATCTGTCTAATTTGCTAGACTTTGGAGGGACAACCATCACTGTGGAGTCACTATCGTCTAGGGTAATTAAAACCTCCCTAAGTAACAGACGAAGATGTTCTAGTTTAAACCTGAAGGATACCACTTCTGAGTCCGTCAAAGGTAAAACCTCCTCTGAATCTGAGATTTCAGCTTCAGATACCAGAGCATGAACCTCTTCCTCGGAACAGTGGGAAGAGACTTCTGAAACAGCTACAACTGCATCAGAAACCTCGCTGATTGCAGAAATGGACTTCCTCTTGTGATGGCCCTGCAACCTTGGAAAGGCAGACAAAGCATCAGAGATAGTAGAAGACATAAGGTAAAATAGTGGTTCTCACAGCGCCTACCCTGTGTCCTACTAGCTCCCCAGAAAACAAGACACCTAATATATCTTGGAAGTAGTAACAGATAACAATGGGGTCTGAGGAGCGCCTCGAAATGGGCAGAGGATAACTACGTCGCTATGGTTTCAACAAATGTATTAATCCACAGACCGTAGATGATCTAATAGTGACCAGTTAAAATGGTAAAAACAATGTCACATATAATAGATGATCTAATAGTGACCAGTTAAAATGGTAAAAACAATGTCACATATAGTATCACATATAAAATCACATAAAATTATACAAAATGAAAATCACATAAAAATACATGGATCCATGTTACATAAAAAATAAGATCAATACATATCACAATGTACAATAACCTTGAAAATTATGCAAATAAAACACTGAAAAAGCAATCTTTGGTTATCCTATTTGGCCAATCAGATATGGTGTTCTGAAAGAGTGGCGTGGTTTTTTGAATGGCTCGTGATTGGTGAGTAAATTTATTCAAAAAATATGATTCCTAGTCTTCAAAGGTTATTTAGTCAGATATAAATCCTAAATAATGTCTCTCCTATGAATAAAGGTATCGGTGTGATAGTGTCCAAAAAAAGATGAAAAAAATAGTAAAAATGTAAAAATTTAAAATGTGTTGGCGGTGATGCTGAATTCAGTGATAAAAAACAAATTTAAAAATTGAGATACATGGTGAAGTGCCAAAGAAAACTCTTGATGGAAAAACGTGGTAGACAAAATAAAAATAAAAATATAATTCCAAATGTGTACTGAAAGTTAATTTCCACAGATAAGTTCTGTCAGAATCGGTGAATCCTGTGTTGTGGTGTATTAAACAGTTTATCCAAAGATATGGTGTAGTACAGAGTTTATCCAAAAGAAATCCAAAAAAAATTAAAAAATTATAAACAAAAATAGAGCATGAATTCCCAGTGTCCCTGTGGAAAACAAACACAAAATAGTGCAAAAACGCTAAATAATTCCTATATGCAATTGAAATAAGGCTTACCATACAATAGCCAACGCGTTTCGGCCCTTCCCTGGGCCTTTCTCAAGACTGTAGTATGGTAAGTGTTGTTAAGCCTCCTTATATACTGTTTGTGATTCAGCCTAATTTGCGCTATTTTCGCGCCAAAAATAGGGCCTTTGACCCGGAAGTGGTAGCTTCCACTCTGTGCCTATATTCTCATGTATTACTTCATAGTGTTTTTATTCATATATTAGTGTTTCCAATTATAATATTAGTGTTTCTAATTTAAATGTTCCTTGGAGAGTGTTAGTTTTATATATCTACTCTCTTAAACGCTAAAATTCTTGTATTAATCGAAACCGGAAGTGTGATGTATTAGTATCACTTCCGGTTTCGTGTGAACTTCAAATATTTGATCTAGTATATGCCATTGCTTTTGTTTTTATTTATCTTATACCTGCGATATATATCAATATTCTCCCTTCCCTCTTATTGGAGGGTAATTATTGCCATGATCTGATTTAGTGCTATGATCTGAGTAAGTTCGCCATTCGTTTGTTTACGTTAGACCGGAAGTGACATCACTTCCGGCCATCCTCTCACGCGAAACCGGAAGTTACATCACTTCCGGTCATGCGATTTTTGTTTACCATTTGTCTAACTTGTTGAAGGTTAAAATCCCTGCTTATTGAGGTGTGGTGTTGCATATTGTTAGTAGACCCAATATATTGAGTTATACAAATATAAATATTGACAAAGAGATACACTAAATAGGTTAAAGAACGAAAATAAATAGGGGTGTTATAATTAAGAGAGAGAACTTCGATAACAAATCCTAAACATTGGGATAAAAATATATATGTAAAAAAGTGTATATATAATATATAAATAACTAAAATGTATACTAAAATGTATAAAAATGTATAAAAAAGAGGCCTTTGATCTTATTAGAATATCGGTACTATATAGAGTGGTGTGGGTGGGTAACCACATTGTTTTGAGGTATAAGAGATCACTGTTCTAAATTATGTGCCTCTGTTATGGAGGCAATAAAACAGCCCTGAGGCGCTCCTCAGACCCCATTGTTATCTGAAGACATAAGTGAAATTCCAGAAGGAACTACAACCGACGCGCAGGGCACTGCTGGTGAGGGCGATAATTTTTGGGATGCTTGGGGAGAAACTTGCGGCATAAATTGACCCTCATCAGAAGACTCTTGGACAACATCTGCCTGAGAGGAGATTGGCTCAGAATTTTTTTTATCCCTAAAACTCACAGTCCTTTCAATACATGTAGGACAGAAAGGGATTGGTGGTTCCACATTTGCATCAAGACATAAAGCACATGTAACATATTTCACCCCATCTTGGGTCCATCTTTCCTCATAAAATATTGAATATTTCACAGAAAAAAACGTGAAGAAGCAATAAAATAAAATTATCAAAAACCGTTAAGGTCTCTTTAAATGCAAACGGTTTTGCTATTCCTTTTGTCAAAATGTTAATTTTTGGTGTAACTATAAACGGTCAGAAAAAAGTATAAAGTACACCTCTGCACCTCAGCAAACTGCTGAGGTGCTCCTACCATACCAAATGCTACCGTATCCCTCTGTACAATGATCCGTTACCCGCAGTCAGTCTCTGAACCGGACTATGAATGCATCCATGCTAGGAGCGCAATACAATACATGCAGCTCCAGCCCAGAAAACAACCAGCCCAGCGTAATGACGACCTACAAATGTGAGGAAAATAGCGATCAGTGCAGAGGCGCGAAGAAACAGAAAGTCACGCCCATCGTGGGCATACCCCAGGTCTATGTCTCCCTCTCTAAGGGAAAAACTAGCTTGGAACCACCTGAGCCCTCCATTTAAATAAAAAATAAAATGAGCAACATAACTCCAGCCCCAGTGCCTGCATTAAATCACTGCCCAAAGAAAACTTTCAGCCTGAAAGTCTAAAACCGTCCCCACATAAGTAAGGTTTTCTATTAACCCCTTATGTACCATAGTGCAAAGTAACAAACACTGAGACTCATTAAATCCCAGAAAGGTAGCACTTACCTCAAACACTGCTTGGCAGTAGGGCAGATCACAAGCTTGAGAGGTCCTCTCCCTCACATCAGCCTGAGAAATAACATAATTTATGTAAGAACTTACCTGATAAATTCATTTCTTTCATATTGGCAAGAGTCCATGAGCTAGTGACGTATGGGATATATATTCCTACCAGGAGGGGCAAAGTTTCCCAAACCTCAAAATGCCTATAAATACACCCCACACCCCACCCACAATTCAGTTTAACGAATAGCCAAGAAGTGGGGTGATAAGAAAGGAGCGAAAGCATCAAACAAGGAATTGGAATAATTGTGCTTTATACAAAAAAATCATAACCACCACAAAAAGGGTGGGCCTCATGGACTCTTGCCAATATGAAAGAAATTAATTTATCAGGTAAGTTCTTACATAAATTATGTTTTCTTTCATGTAATTGGCAAGAGTCCAGGAGCTAGTGACGTATGGGATAGCAGATACCCAAGATGTGGAACTTCCACGCAAGAGTCACTAGAGAGGGAGGGATAAAATAAAGACAGCCAATTCCGCTGAAAAATTAATCCACTACCCAAATCAAAAAGTATTAATCTTATAATGAAAAAAACTGAAATTAAAAGCAAAAAAATCAAACTGAAACAGCTGCCTGAAGTACTTTTCTACCAAAAACTGATTCTGAAGAAGAAAAAACATCAAAATGGTAGAATTTAGTAAAAGTATGCAAAGAAGACCAGGTTACTGCTTTGCAAATCTGATCAACAGAAGCTTCATTCCTAAAAGCCCAGGAAGTAGAAACTGACCTAGTAGAATGAGCCGTAATCCTTTGAGGCGGGGATTTACCCGACTCCACATAAGCATGATGAATCAAAGACTTTAACCAAGATGCCAAAGAAATGGCAGAAGCCTTCTGACCTTTCCTAGAACCAGAAAAGATAACAAATAGACTAGAAGTCTTTCTGAAATCTTTAGTAGCTTCAACATAATATTTCAAAGCTCTTACTACATCCAAAGAATGTAAAGATCTCTCCAGAGAATTCTTAGGATTAGGACACAATGAAGGGACAATAATTTCTCTACTAATGTTGCTAGAATTCACAACTTTAGGTAAAAATTTAAATGAAGTCCGTAACACCGCCTTATCCTGATGAAAAATCAGAAAAGGAGATTCACAAGAAAGAGCAGATAACTCAGAAACTCTTCTAGCAGAAGAGATGGCCAAAAGGAACAAAACTTTCCAAGAAAGTAATTTAATATCCAGAGAATGCATAGGTTCAAACGGAGGAGCCTGTAAAGCCCTCAGAACCAAATTTAGACTCCAAGGAGGAGAGATTGACTTAATGACAGGCTTGATACGAACCAAAGCCTGTACAAAACAATGAATATCAGGATGATTAGCAATCTTTCTGTGAAAAAGAACAGAAAGAGCAGAGATCTGTCCTTTCAAAGAACTTGCAGATAAACCCTTATCCAAACCATCCTGAAGAAACTATAAAATTCTAGGAATTCTAAAAGAATGCCAAGAGAATTTATGAGAAGAACACCAAGAAATGTAAGTCTTCCAAACTCGGTAATAAATCTTTCTAGACACAGATTTACGAGTCTGTAACATAGTATTAATCACCGAGTCAGAGAAACCTCTATGACTAAGTATCAAGTGTTCAATCTCCATACCTTCAAATTTAATGATTTGAGATCCTGATGGAAAAATGGGCCTTGAGATAGAAGGTCTGGCCTTAATGGAAGTATCCAAGGTTGGCAACTGGCCATCCGAACGAGATCCGCATACCAAAACCTGTGTGGCCATGCTGGAGCCACCAACAGTGCAAACAAACGCTCCATTAGGATTTTGGAAATCACTTTTGGAAGAAGAACTAGAGGCGGAAAGATATAAGCAGGTTGATAATTCCAGGGAAGTGACAACGCGTCCACTGCTTCCGCCTGAGGATCCCTGGATCTGGACAGATACCTGGGAAGTTTCTTGTTTAGATGAGAAGCCATCAGATCTATTTCTGGAAGTCCCCAGACTTGAACAATCTGAAGAAATACCTCTGGGTAAAGAGACCATTCGCCCGGATGTAACGTCTGGCGACAGAGACAATCCGCTTCCCAATTGTCTATACCTGGGATGTGAACCGCAGAGATTAGACAGGAGCTGGATTCCGCCCATACAAGTATCCAAGATACTTCTTTTATATCCTGAGGACTGTGAGTTCCACCTTGATGATTGACATACGCCACGGTTGTGACATTGTCTGTCTGAAAACAAATAAACGATTCTCTCTTCAGAAGAGGCCAGAACTGAGCTCTGAAAATTGCACGGAGTTACAAAATGTTGATTGGTAATCTCGCCTCCTGAGATTCCCAAACCCCCTGCGCTGTCAGAGATCCCCATACAGCTCCCCAACCTGAAAGACTTGCATCTGTTGAGATCACAGTCCAGGTTGGACGAACAAAAGAGGCCCATTGAATTAAACAATGGTGATCCAACCACCAAGTCAGAGAAGATCGAACATTGGGATTTAAGGATATAAATTGTGATATCTTTGTATAATCCCTGCACCATTGGTTCAGCATACAAAGCTGGAGAGGTCTCATGTGAAAACGAGCAAAGGGGATCGCGTCCGATGCAGCAGTCATGAGACCTAGAATTTCCATGCACAAAGCTACCGAAGGGAATGATTGAGACTGAAGGTTTCGACAGGCTGAAATCAATTTCAGACGTCTCTTTTCTGTTATGGACACTGAATCTATTTGGAAACCCAAAAAGGTTACCCTTGTCTGAGGAATCAAGGAACTCTTTGGTAAATTGATCCTCCAACCATGTCTTTGAAGAAACAACACAAGTTGATTTGTATGAGATTCTGCAGAATGTAAAGACTGAGCAAGTACCAAGATATCGTCCAAATAAGGAAATACCGCAATACCCTGTTCTCTGATTACAGAGAGAAGGGCACCGAGAACCTTTAAAAAGATCCTTGGAGCTGTTGCTAGGCCAAAAGGAAGAGCAACAAACTGGTAATGCTTATCTAGAAAAGAGAATCTCAGGAACTGATAGTGGTCTGGATGAATTGGAATATGAAGATATGCATCCTGTAAGTCTATTGTAGACATATAATGCCCTTGCTGAACAAAAGGCAGAATAGTCCTTATAGTCACCATTTTGAATGTTGGTATCCTTACATAACGATTCAATATTTTTAGATCCAGAACTGGTCTGAAAGAATTCTCCTTCTTTGGTACAATGAACAGATTTGAATAAAACCCCAGACCCTGTTCCAGATCTGGAACTGGCACAATTATCCCAGCCGACTCCAGGTCTGAAACACATTTCAGATATGCCTGAGCCTTTACTGGGTTTACGGGAATGCGTGAGAGGAAAAATCTTCTCACAGGCAGTCTTACCTTGAAACAATGTTCTGAATCCAAAGATTTTGAGTCGAATTGATCCAAACATCTTTGAAAAATCATAACCTGCCCCCTACCAGCTGTACTGGAATGAGGGCCGCACCTTCATGCAGATTTGGGAGCTGGTTTTGACTTTCTAAAAGGCTTGGATTTATTCCAGACTGGAGAAGGTTTCCAAACGGAAACTGTTCCTTTTGGGGAAGGGTCAGGCTTCTGTTCCTTATTCTGACGAAAGGAACGAAAATGATTAGCAGCCCTATATTTACCTTTAGATTTTTTGTCCTGAGGCAAAAAAGCTCCCTTCCCCCCAGTAACAGTTGAAATTATAGAATCCAACTGAGAACCAAATAATTTATTACCTTGGAAAGAAAGAGAAAGCAACGTTGACTTAGAAGTCATATCTGCATTCCAAGATTTAAGCCATAAAGCTCTTCTAGCTAAAATAGCTAAAGACATATATCTGACATCAATTCTAATGATATCAAAAATGACATCACAAATAAAATTATTAGCATGTTGAAGAAGTTTAACAATGCTATAAGCATTATGGTCTGACACTTGTTGCTCTAAAGCCTCCAACCAGAAGGTGGAAGCTGCAGCAACATCAGCCAAAGAAATAGCAGGTCTAAGAAGATTACCTGAACATAAATAAGCCTTCCTTAGAAAGGATTCAAACTTCCTATCTAAAGGATCCTTAAAAGAAGTACTATCTGCCGTAGGAATAGTAGTACGTTTAGCAAGAGTAGAAATAGCCCCATCAACTTTGGGGATTTTTTCCCAAAACTCTAATCTATCAGATGGCAAAGGGTACAATTTCTTAAACCTTGGAGAAGGAGTAAATGAAGTACCCAGACTATTCCATTCCCTAGAAATTACTTCTGAAATAGCATCAGGAACTGGAAAAACTTCTGGAATAACTACATGAGGTTTAAAAACTGAATTTAAACGCTTATTAGTTTTTATATCAAGAGGACTCCACTCCTCCATATCTAATGCAATCAACACTTCTTTAAGTAAAGAATGAATAAACTCCATCTTAAACAAATATGAAGATTTATCAGTGTCAATATCTGAGGCAGAATCTTCTGAACCAGATAGATCCTCATCAGAGATAGATAAGTCAGAATGATGGCGGTCATTTAAAAATTCATCTGAAATATGAGAAGTTTTAAAAGACCTTTTACGTTTACTAGAAGGAGCAATAACAGACAGAGCCTTCCGAATAGAATTAGAAACAAATTCTTTAATATTAACAGGAACATCCTGAACATTAGATGTTGAAGGAATAACAACAGGTAATGGATTATTACTAATGGAAATATTATCCGCGTTGGATAGTTTATCATGACAACTAACACAAACTACAGCCGGAGGAACAGTAACCAAAAGTTTACAACAAATGCACTTAGCTTTGGTAGAACCAACATCAGGCAGCGTCTTTCCAGAAGTAGATTCCGATCCAGGGTCAGGTAGTGACATCTTGCAATATGTAATAGAAAAAACAACATATAAAGCAAAAATATCAAATTCCTTAAATGACAGTTTCAGGAATGGGAAAAAATGCAACACAAAACAAGCCTCTAGAAACCAGAAGCAACTAAAAAGTGAGACTGAAAAAATGTGAAAAAAACTGGCACCAAGTATGACGCCCACACGTCTGCAACAAACATGCGTCAAAAATGACGCAACTACGTGAAAACTTCCGGCGCCAACTATGACGCCGGAAATGACGATATTCTCGTGCCAAAAAGGTCTCGCGCCAAAAATGACGTAATAAATTGTAGCATTTTCTGCACCCGCGAGCCTAACAGCCCGCAATTTAGAAGAAAAAAGTCAATTGAAAATTTTTAAGGTAAGAAAAATATTTAGTTCATATGCATTTTTCCAAAAAAAGAAACTGACAGTCTGAAAGAAGGAATACTGATTATCCTGAATCATGGCAAATATAAGTTTAAAACATATATTTAGAACTTTACATATAAAGTGCCCAACCATAGCTTAGAGTGTCATAAATAAAATAAGACTTACTTACCCTAAGACACTCATCTACATATATAAGATAGCCAAACCAGTACTGAAACAAGAATCAGTAGAGGTAATGGTATATAAGAGTATATCGTCGATCTGAAAAGGGAGGTAGGAGAAGAAATCTCTACGACCGATAACAGAGAACCTAATGAAATAGATCCCCTAGAGGAAGACCATGGTATTCAAATAGGCAATACTCTGTTCACATCCCTCTGACATTCAATGCACTCTGAGAGGAAAACCGGGCTTCAGCCTGCTGCGAAGCGCATATCAACGTAGAAATCTAGCACAAACTTACTTCACCACCTCCATGGGAGGCGAAGTTTGTAAAACTGAATTGTGGGTGTAGTGAGGGGTGTATTTATAGGCATTTAGAGGTTTGGGAAACTTTGTCCCTCCTGGTAGGAATGTATATACCATATGTCACTAGCTCATGGACTCTTGCCAATTACATGAAAGAAAAAACAATGCTGAGTCAGTAAGTACCTCAGGCTGAAGGATACAGGGCAGCTGAAACATGGGAGGCGCAGTGAGGATTATGTTTCACAAGTTACCATAGCTTTAAAGCCACCAAAAGCTCTACTGAAGAGACTGATATGGACTAAGGCTACACCCCAGAACAAAGTAGCACTCTCTGGCACTACTTTAAAAATAATAAACTCTTGATTTAAGAATCTAAACTAACACCTCACTTTACCTGCTCCTATCACTAACATAGGGAAAGAGAATGACTGGAGTGGGAGGGAAGGGAGGAGCTATTTAACAGCTATGCTGTGGTGCTCTTTGCCTCCTCCTGCTGACCAGGAGGTGAATATCCCATAAGTAAGGATGATGATCCGTGGACTCATCGTGTCTTTAAAAATAAAATGAAAGTACAATACTGATTGTATATTCAAGTTAACTTACCGAGTCACTTTTTTTCTTTGTTCAATTTGCTCTACTTGTTCTCCTAAAGAACTTAGGTAAACCACACGTTTTTCCAAAGGGTACATCAACTGTGTTTAAAAAAAAATTAAAAAATATTGTTTATGTAAATACGATTGACATACATTTAAGAAGCGTTCAAGATAAAGATTGGAGCACACTACAATATGTTCAATTATTTTTTTTTTATATAAACTCATTAATATAAAAATCGGTAACAATTGTTTATATAAACAAGTGGAAGATTTTAAAACTATAGTCGAGGAAACTAAATCGATAACATTTTAATTACATTAACAGATACAAGCTCACCAATAGTGTCCAGTGATGATTCTCATTCACTGCTCCAATCAAAATATCATATTTTTTACATCCATCTGTAAATTAAAAAAAATAACAAAAAAGCTTATATTTTATTGAAAATAAAATAGTTCTAAAAATTAGAATAAACAATTACCTTTCTCAGTGGTATTGTTTTTCCATCACACAAATCATTTAGAGCAAAGTTGTCAATAACACATGCTTGTTTTTTTGAATTTTTGTTATATTTTTTAACCAGTAGCAACAGGTTTGCATTAATAATCTGCAAAAAAAAAAAAAAAGTAATAACTTTATGATAAATAAGGAATGTTAAAAAAAGTAATTAAACAACAGTGAATGCAATGTCTTTACAAAATTAGATATATTTTAGAAAATTTGATATACATTATACTAATTTACGGTACATTTTTGTGCTCATAATATAAAAATATCATAAAATAATAGTCCATTTGTCTTAGTAAATATGAAGAAAGTGTAAGGGTACATCATCATGAGTGATCAATCCTAATTATATTGTTCATCAATACATGATAACATTAATTCATGAGTGCATCATCATACAATAAAGTAGAACATCAAAAGTATAGGATCCAAAGGTTGCGGAAACTGTTACATTTCAATCTATATTACAGCTTATAAAAAATTTTATATTTAATTTTTAAAAATTAATTTAGCTGTTTCATAGAATCATTATTATTATTTATGATGCCATGAACAGATACATGGTAGAGAATATGGAGTACATAAGCAAGTAATAACTTTAATTAAAAGTTGCAAATGGCCTTTGTAATGTTACTCATCTCCACTCTTTCAAAGATAAATATCCATAATGGTTCTTTAAAAATAAAAGACACAACACAAAGAAGATAGAGGTTTAACTAGCATCTATAATAGATGACATCTTTATAGAACTTTAACTATAAACATATATTTCATTGTAAACTTTATCCATGATGATCTACTTGTATTTGTTTTATTTAAATTTGAATTTGAGGACCTTGGTTGTGAAGTATATCATCACATTCACAATATTTAAAGACCCTAAATTCATTAAGCTCTGTTATTTGTGGACAAACACAAAGTACATAATACCATTGTATTGTATGTCTTCTGTGATTTTATTTGCTTACATGATGCATTTGACAGCATAATGTTGAATATCTTAATGTGTTTCAGCATTCTTATAGCTCGCTGCGGCAACGACAATGTCAAAAAATGGTGATAATTACGTTGTTCTTTATTGTTGGATGTGAAATAGTTAATGGTTATGGACAGCTCTGCTTAGCTATTTAGGGCTGTCAACATGACCTTTTTATTTGAAGTTAAAATAACATTTACAGGACACTAAACAACAAAATTATGAATTCATGGTTTCGATAGGGCATTTCATTGAAAACCACTTTTCAACTTAATCATATTATTATTTTTTATCAGTTCTCTTGGTATTTATATTTGAAAAATATTTCATGAAAGCTTAATAATAAACCCTAGATATGTTACTTACCTTTGTTACGCTTGATGATTGGTGTTAAAAAATAAAATAAAAACATTGACTATACAAGTTGCTGATACAATAAAGTTCGAAATGCAAGGCTTTCATTTTTTATTTTTAAATAAAGATACCGAGATAACAATAAAAATTTGATAATAGTAGTAAATTAGAAATACCTTTTACAAATATATGTTCTTTCAAATTGATAAAATATATATTTTCTTTTGTTTACCTTTTATTTTTTAATATTCAAATATACTCATACTCAAAACTCACCTGGCTTTCAAGTTGATTGCCTGGTTTCAGACCCAACACATCCAAATCGAAAATTGAATATTGATCAATTTTTCAAACAAGCAAATTTCCAGTAATATTTTGCCATATTTCGTAAATTACTGTGAATATTTTTTTTTTTTAATTATAATATATATTAATTTATTAATAGTGTGATTTACTAACACATACGTTAACTATACGACTTCTGTTCCATTTTGGCTTCTTTTGAATCCTTTTTTGCGACAATTTCAGACACTTTATTCTCGATTATTAAGTCTTGGACATGTGAATCTGTTATTTCTATAATCTTTTTTTCAAAATAATTTGATCCAGTTGCTCCTACAATTTTAGATTCCTTATTATGGCTTATTAACTCTTGCACATGCGAATCTGTTATTTCTATAATCTTCTCTTTTTCAAAATAATTTGATTCAGCTGCTGCGAAAATTTCAGATCCCTTATTCTTGCTTACCAATTCTTGCACATGTGAATCGGTAATTTCTACAATCTTCTCTTTTTCAAAATTATTGGATTCAGCTGCTGTTAAATTCTATGATTGATCTATAGATGATTCTTTATCTCATTATTTAAATTCAATGGTATTCTTGTTGATGGTGTTTTAAAATTTTTTAATAGGTCCATATTGACCATCTCTGGATTACCATTTTCTTTTTGAATCTTGGCTACTTTGCCGTTAATGCTAATCACTGTATATGGCCCAATAAAAGTATTGTCTAATTTTCCACCTTTTCGCTGCAGTGATTTCACTTTTTTTTTTAGAACCATGTCTCCCATTTTGACTGAAATATGAGTTTTTTAATTCGCTTTCCTTTTCTTAACATTTTCTTGTGATTTATTAACATTTATGTTTACTATTCCAGAATTTTTTTTAGTATCTCGAAGCCAGCATACACCTCTTCCTTTGCTTCCGCTGAGTCCACAAGATCATCGTTCACCTATAATTTTAGAAAAAGAAAATATATTGAAAAAATTGAACATTGTTATAGCTTTAACAAGTAAAAATCTATTAATGAAAAAAAAATAATAATTAAAGTCCAAAAAATAGAAATAAAAATAATAAAATATTTTTTTTCTATATTTTGCAATAGCAAAGTGCTACTTGTATTTATTGCCCTATAACTTACAAAGAAAAAAACAAAGAACATGTAAACATTGTGTATTTCTAAAATCAGGACAAAATTTAGAAACCATTTTTTATTTTTTTGATGGTTGTAGATGTGTAACAGATTTTGGGGGTCAAAGTAAGAAAAAATGTTTTGTTTTTTTAAATTATTTTATCATATTTTGTAATTTTCTTTAGAGTAATTTATAAGATATGATGAAAATAATGTGTGGGTACAGTAAATGAGTAAGAGGAAAATTCCAGCTAAACAGAAACACAGCAGAAATGTAAAAATAGCCTTGGTCCTTAAGGGAAAGAAATTTAAAAATGGCCTTGTCCTTAAACAGACAATGAATTTTTTTTTTGTTTTTTCGTGATTCAGATAGAGCATAACATTTTAATGAACTTTCGAAATCACTCCTATTATCAAATTTTCTTCGTTCTATTGCTATCTTGATTTTAAAATCAGGAATGTAAATCTTAGCAGCCAGCGCATTTTAGGTTCAGCAACATGGATAGTGCTTGCTTATTGGAGGCTAACATTTACCCACCATTAAGCAAGCATAACACAGGTTCTCAAACAAAAATGGGCCGGCTCCTATGCATCACTTTCCTGCTTTTTAAATAAAGATAGCAAGAGAACGAAGAAGAATTTATAATAGGAGTAAATTAGAAAGTTGCTTAAAATGGCATGATCTATCTGAATAATTAAATAAAAAAATTGGGGTTAGTGTCCCTTTAAAGGACCAGTAAAGACAGTAGATTCGAAAAATCAACAAATGCAAGATAACAAGACAACGGAATAGAACTTAGTCTGAAATTCAAAGGAGTAGTAGATTTTTTTCTAACAATTGGAAAAGTTATGTCTATTTCCACTCCCCCTGTACCATGTAACATCCATCAGCCAATCAAAAAACACAATTTATGCTTACCTGATAAATTTATTTCTCTTGTGGTGTATCCAGTCCACGGATCATCCATGACTTGTGGGATATTCTCATTCCCAACAGAAAGTTGCAAGAGGACACCCACAGCAGAGCTGTTATATAGCTCCTCCCCTAACTGCCATATCCAGTCATTCGACCGAAAACAAGCCAAGAAAGGAGAAACCATAGGGTGCAGTGGTGACTGTAGTTAAAATTTAAAAATTACCTGCCTTAAAATGACAGGACGGGCCGTGGACTGGATACACCACAAGAGAAATAAATTTATCAGGTAAGCATAAATTGTGTTTTCTCTTGTAAGGTGTATCCAGTCCACGGATCATCCATTACTTGTGGGATACCAATACCAAAGCTAAAGTACACGGATGAAGGGATGAAGTACTTAAATGGAAGGTACCACTGCCTGTAAAACCTTTCTCCCAAAAATAGCCTCCGAAGAAGCAAAAGTATCAAATTTGTAGAATTTTGAAAAAGTATGAAGCGAAGACCAAGTCGCCGCCTTGCAAATCTG
The DNA here is from genome assembly GCF_027579735.1 of Bombina bombina. NCBI lineage: Eukaryota > Metazoa > Chordata > Amphibia > Anura > Bombinatoridae > Bombina > Bombina bombina. Next base: position 456,554,085 of record NC_069502.1, read on the forward strand.
TTCAACAGAAGCCTCATTTTTAAAGGCCCAAGTGGAAACCACAGCTCTAGTAGAATGAGCTGTAATCCTTTCAGGAGGCTGCTGTCCAGCAGTCTCATAGGCTAAGCGGATTATGCTTCTTAGCCAAAAGGAAAGAGAGGTTGACAAAGCCTTTTGACCTCTCCTCTGTCCAGAGTAGACAATAAACAAAGCAGATATTTGACAAAAATCTTTAGTAGCTTGTAAGTAAAACTTTAAAGCACTAACCACGTCCAGATTGTGTAATAGACGTTCCTTCTTCGAAGAAGGATTAGGACACAAGGATGGAACAACAATCTCTTGATTGATATTCTTGTTAGATACCACCTTAGGTAAAAACCCAGGTTTGGTACGCAGGGCTACCTTATCCGTATGAAAAATCAGATAAGGAGAATCACATTGTAAGGCAGATAACTCGGAGACTCTACGAGCCGAGGAAATAGCTACCAAAAAAAGAACTTTCCAAGATAAAAGTTTGATATCTATGGAATGAAGAGGTTCAAACGGAACTCCTTGAAGAACCTTAAGAACCAAATTTAAGCTCCATGGCGGAGCAACAGGTTTAAACACAGCCTTAATTCTAACTAAAGCCTGACAAAATGCCTGAACGTCTGGAACATCTGCCAGACGCTTGTGCAAAACAATAGACAGATCAGAAATCTGTCCCTTTAAGGAACTAGCTGACAATTCTTTTTCCAAACCTTCCTCCATGAGTAACCCTTGGATTCACACCAATAAAGATATTTACGCCATATCTTATGGTAAATTTTCCTGGTGACAGGCTTTCGTGCCTGTATTAAGGTATCAATGACTGACTCGGAGAAGCCACGCTTTAATAAAATCAAGCGTTCAATCTCCAGGCAGTCAGTCTCAGAGAAATTAGATTTGGATGGTTGAAAGGACCCTGAAGTAGAAGGTCCTGTCTCAGAGGCAGAGACCATGGTGGAAAGGATGACATGTCCACTAGATCTGCATACCAGGTCCTGCGTGGCCATGCAGGTGCTATCAAAATCACCGATGCTCTCTCCTGCTTGATCTTGGCAATCAGTCAAGGGAGCAGAGGAAACGGTGTTAACACATAAGCCAGGTTGAAAGACCAGAGCGCTGCTAGAGCATCTATCAGCGTCGCCTTGGGATCCCTGGACCTGGATCCGTAACACGGAAGCTTGGCGTTCTGGCGAGACGCCATGAGATCCAGTTCTGGTTTGCGCAAACGATGAATCAATTGTTCAAACACCTCCGGATGGAGTTCCCACTCCCCTGGATGAAAAGTCTGACGACTTAGAAAATCCGCCTCCCAGTTCCCTACACCTGGGATATGGATAGCTGATAGGTGGCAAGAGTGAATCTCTGCCCAGCGAATTATTTTTGACACTTCTAACATCACTAGGGAACTTCGTGTTCCCCCTTGATGGTTGATGTAAGCCACAGTCATGATGTTGTCCGCCTGAAATCTGATGTACCTCAGAGTTGCTAACTGAGGCCAAGCCTGAAGAGCATTGAATATCGCTCTTAGTTCCAGAATATTTATTGGAAGGAGTGTCTCCTCCTGAGTCCACGATCCCTGAGCCTTCAGGGAGTTCCAGACTGCACCCCAACCTAGAAGGCTGGCATCTGTTGTTACAATTGTCCAATCTGGCCTGCGAAAGGTCATACCTTTGGACAGATGGACCCGAGATAGCCACCAGAGAAGAGAATCCCTGGTCTCTTGATCCAGATTCAGTAGAGGGGACAAATCTGTGTAATACCCGTTCCACTGACTGAGCATGCATAGTTGCAGCGGTCTGAGATGTAAGCGTGCAAACGGCACTATGTCCATTGCCGCTACCGTTAAGCCAATTACTTCCATACACTGAGCCACTGAAGGGCGCGTAATGGAATGAAGAACACGGCAGGAATTTAAAGCTTTGATAACCTGGACTCCGTCAGGTAAATTTTCATTTCTACAGAATCTATCAGAGTCCCTAGGAAGGACACTCTTGTGAGTGGGGATAGAGAACTCTTTTCCTCGTTCACTTTCCACCCATGCGACCTCAGAAATGCCAGTACTACGTCCGTATGAGACTTGGCAATTTAGAAGTTTGACGCCTGTATCAGGATGTCGTCTAAATAAGGGGCCACTGCTATGCCCCGCGGCCTTAGGACTGCCAGAAGCGACCCTAGAACCTTCGTAAAGATGCCTGTCTAGAAAGGCAAACCTGAGAAACCGATGATGATCTTTGTGTATCGGAATGTGAAGATAAGCATCTTTTAAATCCACTGTAATCATATATTGACCCTCCTGGATCATAGGTAGGATGGTACGAATAGTTTCCATCTTGAATGATGGAACTTTGAGGAATTTGTTTAAGATCTTTAGATCCAAAATTGGTCTGAAGGTTCCCTCTTTTTTGGGAACCACAAACAGATTTGAGTAAAAACCCTGTCCCTGTTCCTCCTTTGGAACTGGATGGATTACTCCAATAACTAGGAGGTCTCGTACACAGTGTAAGAATGCCTCTCTCTTTATCTGGTTTGCAGATAATTGTGAAAGGTGAAATCTCCCTTTTGGGGGGGGGGGGGAAGCTTTGAAGTCCAGAAGATATCCCTGGGATATAATTTCCAGGGATCCTGGACATCTCTTGCCCACGCCTGGGTGAAGAGTGAAAGTCTGCCCCCTACTAGATCCGTTACCGGATAGGGGGCCGTTCCTTCATGCTGTCTTAGAGGCAGCAGCAGGCTTTTTGGCCTGCTTACCTTTGTTCCAGGTCTGTTTTGGTCTCCAGACCATCTTGGACTGAGCAAAAGTTCCCTCTTGTTTTTCATTAGAAGTTGATGCCACATCTGCCTTGAAGTTTCGAAAGGCACGAAAATTAGACTGTTTGGCCCTTGATTTGGACCTGTCCTGAGGAAGGGCATGACCTTTTCCTCCAGTGATATCAGCAATAATCTCCTTCAAACCAGGCCCGAATAGGGTCTGCCCCTTGAAGGGAATGTTAAGCAGCTTAGATTTTGAAGTCACGTCAGCTGACCATGATTAAAGCCATAGCGCCCTGCGCGCCTGTATAGCAAAACAAGAATTCTTAGCCGTTAGTTTAGTCAAATGAACAATGGCATCAGAAACAAAAGAATTGGCTAGCTTAAGTGCTCTAAGCTTGCCAAGTATGTCATCCAATGGAGTCGCTACCTGTAAAGCCTCTTCCAGAGACTCAAACCAGAACGCCGCAGCAGCAGTGACAGGAGCAATGCATGCAAGGGGCTGTAGGATAAAACCTTGTTGAATAAACATTTTCTTAAGGTAACCTTCTAATTTTTTATCCATTTGATCTAAAAAAGCACAACTGTCCTCGACAGGGATAGTAGTACGCTTTGCTAGAGTAGAAACTGCTCGATCCACCTTAGGGACTGTCTGCCATAAGTCCCGTGTGGTGGTGTCTATAGGAAACATTTTTCTAAAAATAGGAGGGGGAGAGAACGGCACACCTGGTCTATCCCATTCCTTATTAATAATTTCTGTAAACCTTTTAGGTATTGGAAAAACATCAGTACACACCGGCACTGCATAGTATTTATCCAGTCTACACAATTTCTCTGGCACTGCAATTGTATCACAGTCATTCAGAGCAGCTAAAACCTCCCTGAGCAACACGCGGAGGTGTTCAAGCTTAAATTTAAATGTAGAAATATCAGAGTCAGGTATCTTTCCTGAGTCAGAAACATCACCCATAGACTGAAGCTCTCCTTCCTCAGCTTCTGCATATTGTGAGGCAGTATCAGACATGGTTCTTAAAGCGTCAGTATGCTCTGCACTTCGTCTAACCCCAGAGCTATCTCGCTTACCTCTAAATTCAGGTAGTCAGGCTAATACCGCTGACAGTGTATTATCCATGACTGCCGCCATGTCTTGTAAAGTAAACGCTATGGGCACCCTGGATGTACTTGGCGCCATTTGAGCGTGAGCCCCTTGAGCGGGAGTCAAAGGATCTGACACGTGGGGAGAGTTAGTCGGCATAACTTCCCCCTCGTCAGATTCCTCTAGTGATAATTTTTTGAAAGACATAATATGATCTTTATTGCTTAAAGTGAAATCAGTACATTTGGTACACATTCTAAGAGGGGGTTCCACCATGGCTTTTAAACATAATGAACAAGGAGTTTCCTCTATGTCAGACATGTTTATACAGACTAGCAATGAGACTAGCAAGCTTGGAAAACACTTTAAATCAAGTTAACAAGCAAATATAATAAACGGTACTGTGCCTTTAAGAGAAACAAATTTTGTAAAATTTGAAAAACAGTGAAAAAAGGCAGTAAATCAAACGAAATTTTTACAATGTATGTAATAAGCTAACAGAGCATTGCACTCACTTGCAAATGGATGATTAACCCTTTAGTTCAAAAAACAGATAAAAAAAACGATATAGACGTTTTTTTAACAGTCACAACAAACTGCCACAGCCTGCTGTGGCCCTACCTTCCCCAATAAACGATTTTGGAAAGCCTTTGAGCCCTTTAGAGATGTCCTATAGCATTCAGGGAACTTCTGAGGGAAGCTGGATATCTCAGTCTGTAATTTTAACTGCGCAAAAAAGCGCTAAAATAGGCCCCTCCCACTCATACTACAACAGTGGAAAGCCTCAGGAAACTGTTTCTAGGCAAAATTTAAGCCAGCCATGTGGAAAAAACTAGGCCCCAATAAAGTTTTATCACCAAAGCATATATAAAAATGATTAAACATGCCAGCAATCGTTTTATATTGCAATTTTAAAAGGGTATTACCCCTGAGAGTAAGCATGATACCAGTCGCTATTAAATCACTGTATTCAGGCTTAACTTACATTAATCCGGTATCAGCAGCATTTTCTAGCATTTTCCATTTCTAGAAAAAATTGTAACTGCACATAACTCATAGCAGAGTAACCTGCACGCCATTCTCCCGCTGAAGTTACCTCTCTCATCAGACATATGTGAGAACAGCAATGGATCTTAGTTACAACCTGCTAAGATCATAGAAACCTCAGGCAGATTCTTCTTCTATTTACTGCCTGGGATAAAATAGTACAACTCCGGTACTATTTAAAAATAACAAACTTTTGATTGAAGAAAAAAAACTAACTATAGTTCACCACTCTCTATTACTACCTCCATGCTTGTTAAGAGTTGCAAGAGAATGACTGAGTATGGCAGTTAGGGGAGGAGCTATATAACAGCTCTGCTGTGGGTGTCCTCTTGCAACTTCCTGTTGGGAATGAGAATATCCCACAAGTAATGGATGATCCGTGGACTGGATACACCTTACAAGAGAAATGCATACACGTACCATGTGACAGCCATCAGCCAATCACAAATGCATAGTTATTCTTGGACATGCTCAGTAGGAGCTGTTGACTCAAAAAGTTTAAATCTAAAAAGACTGTGCACTTTTTTTAATGGAAGTAAATTGGAAAGTTTTTTTAAAATTGCATACTGTATCTGAATAATGAAAGATTATTTTGACTTGAGTGTCCCTTTAAGGGGTTAAAAAAAATTGTAATATGGCTATCCTTGAATGGCCTCTTTGGGTATTCTCTAACACTAAAAAATATATTTATATGTTTATATATTCTTTTCAGTGTTATTTCGAGTAAGAAATAGATTTTAAATACTTTATTATTTGTTGTTTATAGAACTCAACTCAGACTTTCTCTTATATGTTTCTATCTATATATAGCTTATCTTTGATATAATGCAGAAGTACATAATGATTATCTGCAGGAGCATGACTAGAATCAAATAAGCAATTAGGAAATTAAATGCATAAGTGTATATGATGCTAAACAATGAATAGGGGGGTGCTGGATCCGACTAGTATAGACAGCATAGCTATATAAGTCAGCTATATTATTAATGATATTTTGGATAAAATATTTGCCTTTAATTGTTATTTTTTTTTATGTCAATGATTTAAAAAAAAATTAAATTTTAGGATATGCACAATTCACAACATGTTTTAAGAAATTTTAACCAATCGAATGTGAAACAATTTTATTTATTTTTTTTAAACATTTTAAAATGAATTATTAATGTTACATTTAAATATTTAAAATTAATAAAATTAATAACAAACCTCATAACTTTCTGGAACCTCTGACGGGTACCTTGCCTCTCTACCATACATGAGAAAGTATGGTGTATATTTTGTAGTTATTTGTTTTTTTGTATTGATGCCAAATATTACAGCATCTAGATGCAAATCCCAATTTTCAGGGTTTTTGCCCACCAATTTACGTAATGACCTGCAAAAGACACATTTTTAAACAATTTAAAAAAATATATGTACAATTAAATAAACACAAATATAAAATATATTTACCAATAAGTCTTGATTAATAATATTATCAATAAGCAATAATTGTAAATTAAACATAAAAGACAATACTGACTAGAAAGTACAACACACAAATTGATATTGTGTTCATTAATACTAAAATTCTATTATAAATAATTTCAAAACACAACATCAAGGTCATCATCAACTTAAGGGATTCTCTTTTAATTAAAATTTATTTTTTATTAATAGTAACAAAATATTAACTTTAACCCCTTAATGACACATCGTAAAGGGTACGTCATACACAAACTGGTAATTAAAGACCAACGACGTACCCTGTACATAGTTAGGTGTTCAAAGTGTCAGGAAGCGATCATGATCGCTTATAGCCGCTTTAAAGGCATTGCCGTGATGCATCGATATTGAGGCATCTTTGCAATACATTTTTTGGCACACTAATGAAGAGAGGGCCACTCTGTGGCCCTCTCTGCATCGTCCAGCGATGGTGCCGATTGTTGGTGGGTGGGAGCAGATGCAGGGAGGCCCATCGCTGGACAAGTTACGGTGATGACAACATCCACTGTTCCGGGAAGGTGGGCTGGAGCATGCGTGCGTGCGTGCACATGACCATCCGATCAGTGCGTGGGAGAGAGGGAGGAGGGAGAGGTGGAATGTTGTTGGGAATGGAATCTGGGAGTGAGGTATGATATTCAGGGGGTCCGCTACACTACATAAAAATGGAGTAAATTTTTAAAAAAAAAAAAAGAAAGACAATTCGTTAAGAAATTGTGTACTGTCAGGCAGCTGCCAGTACCTAAAATGGCCACAAATAGGAAGAGGGGGGAGGTTAAGAGAGCTGTTTGGGGGGGTCGTGGAGGTTGGGGAGTTAGGGGGGAACCTACACTGCAGAAACAATTTATTTGCGAAAAATGCTTAAATAAAATAATTATAATTTTGTACTGGCAGACTTTCTGCCAGTACTTAAGATGGCGGTGACAATTGTGGGATGGGGAAGGGAATAGAGCTGTTTGTGAGGGGTCAGGGAGAGATCAGGGGGTGGGATGTGTCATGTGGGAGACTGATCTCTGCGCTAAAGATAAAAATAATGCTACAACCTCACTAATTACCCCCTTCACTTATACAACTGTGGTGCGCAGCGACATTTAGCTGCCTTATAATTATCAAAAAGCAGCACAAAACCCATATATGTATGCTAATTCTGAACAAAGGGGATCCCAAAGAAAAATTTACAAACATTTGTGACATAATTGCACAAGATAATTGTAAAAAATTTCAGCAAGAAACCGAAAGTTAATGAAAAATTTAAAAACAAATTTTATTTGATCGCATTTGAAGGTGAAATTAGGGCATGAAATATAACAAAATGGGCCGAGATCAATACTTTAGGTTGTCTACTACAGTACAATAAATTTAAAATTAACCCTAAAAGCTACCTAATTAACGCCTTCACAGTTGGGAATACTACAAGTGTTGTACGCAGCAGCATTTAGCGGCCTTCTAATTAACAAAAAGCAACGCCAAAGCCATATATGTCTGCTATTTCTGAAGAAAGGGGATCCACCAAGAGAAGCATTTACAATCAATTTTGCCATAATTGCACAAGCTGTTTGTAAATAATTTCAGTGAGAAACCAAAAGTATTTTAAAAAGTTTGCTTCTTTTTTTTTTTTGGATAGCATTTTGCAGTTAAATTATGAATTTAAATTACCACAATGGACCTAGATGAATACTTTGTGTTGTCTACTAAAAAATATATATATACACATGTATAGGGATATTCCAGCATTCCAGACAGATATCAGTGTAAAAACATAAATGTCGCCAATTTATTTAAAAAAAAATGGTTTTGAAATAATGTGATAATTGTATTTATTGGCCTATAACTTGCAGTAAAAGCAAAGAACATGTAAACATTGGGTTTTTCTAAACTCAGCAAAAAAATTACAAACTATTTAGCATGGTTGTTTTTTGTTGTTTGTAGGTGTGTACCAGATTTTAGGTGTCATCATATTTTATATATTTTTTATAGTAACTTATAAGATATAATGAAAAACAGAATTTATGCTTACCTGATAAATTTCTTTCTCTTGTGATGTATCGAGTCCACGGATTCATCCATACTTGTGGGATATTCTCCTTCCTAACAGGAAGTGGCAAAGAGAGCACCCACAGCAGAGCTGTCTATATAGCTCCTCCCTTAGCTCCACCTCCCAGTCATTCGACCAAAGGCTAGGAAGAAAAAGGAGAAACTATAGGGTGCAGAGGTGACTGAAGATTTTATAAATAAAAATATACTACCTGTCTTAAATAGACAGGGCGGGCCGTGGACTCGATACATCACAAGAGAAATAAATTTATCAGGTAAGCATAAATTCTGTTTTCTCTTGCAAGATGTATTGAGTCCATGGATTCATCCATACTTGTGGGATACCAATACCAAAGCTTTAGGACATGGATGAAGGGATGGACAAGACAGGTACCTTAAATGGAAGGCACCACTGCTTGTAGAACCTTTCTCCCAAAAATAGCCTCCGAAGAATCAAAAGTATTGAATTTGTAAAATTTGGAAAAAACTAAATTTATGCTTACCTGATAAATTTATTTCTCTTGTGGTGTATCCAGTCCACGGGTTCATCCATTACTTGTGGGATATTCTCCTTCCCAACAGGAAGCTGCAAGAGGACACCCACAGCAGAGCTGTCTATATAGCTCCTCCCCTAACTGCCACCCCCAGTCATTTGACCGAAGATAAGCAAGAAAAAAAGGAGAAACTATAGGGTGCAGTGGTGACTGTAGTTTAAAAATAAAAAAAACACCTGCCTTAAAATGACAGGGCGGGCCGTGGACTGGATACACCACAAGAGAAATAAATTTATCAGGTAAGCATAAATTTTGTTTTCTCTTGTAAAGGTGTATCCATTCCACGGGTTCATCCATTACTTGTGGGATACCAATGCCAAAGCTTTAGGACACGGATGAAGGGAGGGACAAGGCATGAACTTAAACGGAAGGCACCACTACCTGTAAGACCTTTCTCCCAAAAATAGCCTCCGAAGAAGCAAAAGTATCAAATTTATAGAATTTAGAAAAGGTATGAAGCGAAGACCAAGTCGCCGCCTTACAAATCTGTTCAACAGAGGCCTCTAGTAGAATGAGCTGTAATTCTTTCAGGAGTCTCATAAGCTAAGCGTATTATAGTATACTTCTTAGCCAAAAAGAAAGAGAAGTTGCCGAAGCCTTTTGGCCTCTCCTCTTTTCAGAGTAGACAACAAACAAAGCAGATGTTTGACGAAAATCCTTCGTAAAACTTTAAAGCATGAACCACAACAAGATTGTGTAATAGACGTTCCTTCTTTGAAGAAGAATTAGGACATAGTGAAGGAACAACAATCTCCTGATTGATATTCTTATTAGATACCACCTTAGGAAGAAACCCAGGTTTGGTACGTAACACTACCTTATCTGCATGGAAAATCAGATAAGGGGAATCACATTGTAAAGCAGATAACTCCAAAACTCTTCGAGCCGAGGAGATAGCTACTAAAAACAAAACTTTCCAAGATAAAAGCTTAATATCTATGGAATGCAAAGGTTCAAACGGAACCCCTTGAAGAACTTTAAGAACTAAATTTAAACTCCATGGCGGAGCAACAGGTTTAAACACACTTGATTCTAACTAAAGCCTGACAAAACGCCTGAACGTCTGTTACCTCAGCCAGACGTTTGTGCAAAAGAATAGACAGAGCAGAAATCTGTCCCTTTAAGGAACTAGCTGACAAACCCTTCTCCAATCCTTCTTGGAGAAAAGATAATATCCTAGGAATCCTGACCTTACTCCATGAGTAACCCTCGGATTCACACCAATGAAGATATTTACACCATATCTTATGATAGATTTTCCTGGTGACAGGCTTTCGAGCCTGAATTAAGGTATCAATGACCGATTCGGAAAAACCACACTTTGATAGAATCAAGCGTTCAATCTCCAAGCAGTCAGACGTAGAGAAATTAGATTTGGATGTTTGAAGGGACCTTGAAGTAGAAGGTCCTGCCTTAGCGGCAGAGTCCATGGTGGAAAGGATGACATGTCCACCAGATCTGCATACCAAGTCCTGCGTGGTCACGCAGGGGCTATCAAGATCACCGAAGCTCTCTCCTGCTTGATCTTGGCAATCAGACGAGGGAGCAGAGGAAACGGTGGAAACACATAAGCCAGGCTGAAGGACCAGGGCGCTGCTAGAGCATCTATCAGCGCTGCCTTGGGAACCCTGGACCCGGAACAAGGAAGCTTGGCGTTCTGACGAGACGCCATGAGATCCAGTTCTGGTTTGCCCCAAAGTTGGATCAACTGGGCAAATACCTCCGGATGGAGCTCCCACTCCCCCGGATGAAAAGTCTGCCGACTTAGAAAATCCGCCTCCCAGTTCTCTACTCCTGGGATATGGATAGCTGAGAGATGGCAAGAGTGAACCTCTGCCCATAGAATTATCTTTGAAACCTCCAACATTGCCAGGGGGCTCCTTGTTCCCCCCTGATGGTTGATATAGGCTACAGTCGTGATGTTGTCCGACTGAAATCTGATGAACCTGACTGCAGCTAGCTGAGGCCAAGCCTGAAGAGCATTGAATATCGCTCTTAGTTCCAGAATGTTTATCGGAAGGAGGGCCTCCTCCTGAGTCCACAAACCCTGAGCCTTCAGGGAGTTCCAGACTGCACCCCAGCCCAGAAGGCTGGCATCTGTCGTTACTATAGTCCATTCTGGCCTTCGGAAACTCATTCCCTTGGACAGATGGACCCGAGATAGCCACCAGAGAAGAGAATCCCTGGTCTCGTGATCCAGATTTTGTAGAGGGGACAAATCTGTGTAATCCCCATTCCACTGATTGGGCATGCAAAGTTGCAGTGGTCTGAGATGTAGGCGGGCAAACGGAACTATGTCCATTGCCGCTACCATTAATCCGATTACCTCCATACACTGAGCCACTGACGGACGAGAAATGGAATAAAGAGCACGGCAGGAAGTTAGAAGTTTTGACAACCTGACCTCTGTCAGATAAATCTTCATTTCTACTGAATCTATCAGAGTTCCTAGGAAGGAAACTCTTGTGAGAGGTGAGAGAGAACTCTTTCCTTCGTTCACCTTCCACCCGTGAGACCTTAGGAATACCAGAACAATGTCCATATGGGACCTGGCGATTTGAAAAGTTGACGCCTGTATCAGGATGTCGTCTAGGTAAGGGGCTACTGCTATACCCCGCGGTCTTAGCACCGCCAGAAGGGACCCTAGAACTTCCGTAAAGATTATTGGTGCCGTGGCTAACCCAAAGGGAAGAGCCACAAACTGGTAATGACTGTCTAGGAAGGCGAACCTGAGAAACTGATGAGGATCCCTGTGTATCGGAATATGTAGATAAGCATCCTTTATATCCACGGTAGTCATATATTGACCCTCCTGGATCATAGCTAGGATGGTTCGAATAGTCTCCATCTTGAAGGATGGGACCCTGAGAAATTTGTTTAGGATCTTGAGATCCAAGATTGGTCTGAAAGTTCCCTCTTTCTTGGGAACTATAAACAGATTTGAATAGAAGCTCCTTTGGAACTGGGTGGATCACTCCCATAACTAGTAGGTCTTGAACGCAATGTAAGAATTTGCAGATAATTGTGAGTGATGAAATCTCCCCTTTGGAGATGAAGCTTTGAAATCCAGACGATATCCCTGGGAAACAATCTCCAGAGCCCAGGGATCCTGGACGTCTCTTGCCCAAGCCTGGGTGAAGAGAGAAAGTCTGCCCCCCACTAGATCTGGTCCTGGATCGGGGGCTACTCCTTCATGCTGTCTTAGATGCAGCAGTCTTTTTGGCCTGTTTCCCCTTGCTCCAAGCCAGGTTATGTCTCCAGACTAGCTTGGACTGGGCAAAATTTCCCTCTTGTTTTGTAGAAGAGGAAGATGAAGCTGCGCCACTCTTGAAGTTTAGAAAGGAACGAAAATTAGTCTGTTTGGTCCTTAACTTGTTGTACCTATCCTGGGGAAGGGCGTGGCCTTTTCCTCCAGTAATATCAGAAATGATATCCTTCAGTCCAGGCCCAAATAGGGTCTGCCCTTTGAAGGGGATATTGAGAAGTTTAGACTTTGAAGTGACATCAGCTGACCAGGATTTAAGCCATAGCGCCCTACGTGCCTGAATGGCAAAACCTGAATTTTTAGCCGTTATCTTGGTTAAATGAAAAACGGCGTCAGAAATAAATGAATTGGCTAATTTAAGAGCTTTAAGCCTGTCAAGGATATCATCCAACGGGGTCTCTACCTGTAAAGCCTCCTCCAGAGACTCGAACCAGAAAGCCGCTGCAGCAGTGACTGGGGCAATGCATGCAAGAGGCTGGAGAATAAAACCTTGTTGTATAAAGATTTTCTTAAGGAAACCCTCCAATTTTTTCATCCATAGGATCTAGGAAAGCACAACTGTCCTCGACAGGAATAGTTGTACGCTTAGCTAGGGTAGAGACTGCTCCCTCCACCTTAGGGACCATCTGCCACAAGTCCCGTGTAGCGGCATCTATAGGAAATATTTTCTTAAAAGCAGGAGGGGGAGAGAACAGCACACCTGGTCTATCCCATTCCTTAGTAATAATTTCTGAAAACCTCTTAGGGATTGGAAAAACATCAGTGTAAACAGGCACTGCAAAGTATTTGTTCATTTTACACAATTTCTCTGGGACTACAATGGTGTCACAGTCATCCAGAGTCGCTAAAACCTCCCTGAGCAACACACTGAGGTGTTCAAGCTTAAATTTAAATGCTGTCATTTCAGAGTCAGACTGAAGTAACGCCTTCCCTGAATCAGAGAAGTCACCCACAGATAGAAGCTCTCCTGCTTCAACGTCTGCACATTGTGAGGGTATATCAGACATAGCTACTAAAGCGTCAGAGAGCTCTGTATTTGTTCTAGCCCCAGAGCTGTCTCGCTTTCCTTGTAACCCTGGCAGTTTGGACAATACTTCTGTGAGGGTATGATTCATAACTGCCGCCATGTCTTGTAAAGTAAACGCATTGGACGCGCTAGATGTACTTGGCGTCCCTTGAGCGGGAGTTATAGGTTCTGACACATGGGGAGAGCTAGATGGCATAACCTCCCTTTTGTCAGTCTCAGAAACCTCAGGTGATAAATCTTTAAAAGCCATAATATGGTCTTTATAACTTATAGAAAGGTCAGTGCATTTGGTACACATTCTAAGAGGGGGTTCCACAATGACTTCTAAACATAATGAACAAGGAGTTTCCTCTATGTCAGACATGTTTAACAGACTAGTAATTAGACCAGCAAGCTTGGAAAACACTTTAATAAATGTGAAAAAAGCAATAATAAAAAAACGGTACTGTGCCTTTAAGAGAAAAAACTACTACATAAACTGCAAAACAGTGAAAAAAAGTAAGTAAAAAGTAAAAAAAAAAAAGTAAACTCTACGAAATTTTTACAGTGTGTATAAGGGGCTAAAGCAGCATTGCACCCACTTGCAAATGGATGATTAACCCCTCAGGCCCAAAAACGAATTAGAAAAACTTAAAACCTGTTAACTAACAATCAAACACACTGCCACAGCCCTGCTGTGGCTCCTACCTGCCCTTAAAAAAGATTTTTGCAGGAACAAAACCCTCTATAGAGGTCCTATAAGCTAGAGGACTCCAGGGAAGCTGGATGTCTCAGACTGAAAACAAAAATAGGCCCCTCCCACCATGCACTCAAAGTCAGAGGGCCTTAAAAAAGTACTCCTAGGAGTAATCTAACAAGCCATGTGGAAATTAGGCCCCAAATAAAGATTTATCACCCTCAGAGAAAAAACGTTTTTATTCATAAATCATGCAAACGTTTTTACACTAAGTAATATAGGTTTTAACATGAATATTATCCCTTTTTGCAAGCATGATCCCAGTTGTTGTTAAATCACTGTATCAGGCTTACCTTAAATATACCAGGCACTGTCAGCATTTTCTAGACCTTATCATCTCTCTAGAAAAATATATACTTAACATACCTCAAAGCAGGCAATCTGCAGACCATCCCCCCAACTGAAGTTTTCTTTCCATACTCTTCAGTTATGTGTGAGAACAGCAATGGACCTTAGTTACAAACCGCTAAGATAATCAAACCTCCAGGCAGAAGTCTTCTTCCAATTTCTGCCTGAGAGTAAAAACAGTACAACGCCGGTACCGTTTAAAAATAACAAACTTTTGATTGAAGGTAAAAACTACACTAAGTCACCACATCTCTCTTGATACTTCCTTTCTTGTCGAGAGCTGCAAGAGAATGACTGGGGGTGGCAGTTAGGGGAGGAGCTATATAGACAGCTCTGCTGTGGGTATCCTCTTGCAGCTTCCTGTTGAGAAGGAGAATATCCCACAAGTAATGGATGAACCCGTGGACTGGATACACCTTTACAAGAGAAAGTATGAAGTGAGGATCAAGTCACCGCCTTACAAATCTGTTCAACAGAAGCCTCATTTTTAAAAGCCCATGTGGAAGCCACTGATGTAGTAGAATGAGCAGTAATCCTTTCTGGAGGCTGCTGGCCAGCAGTCTCATAAGCCAAACGGATGATGCTTTTCAGCCAAAAAGAAAGAGAGGTAGCCGTAGCCTTTTGACCTCTCCGCTTACCAGAATAAACAACAAACAATGAAGATGTTTGACGGAAATCTTTAGTTGCTTGTAAGTAGAACTTTAAAGCACGTACCACATCAAGAATGTGCAACAGACGTTCCTTCATTGAAGAAGGATTAGGACACAGCGAAGGAACAACAATCTCCTGATTGATATTCCTATTAGAAACAACCTTAGGAAGGAATCCAGGTTTAGTACGCAAAACCAGAAAGCAGCTGCAGTAGTTACAGGAACAATGCAAGCAATAGGTTGGAGAAGAAAACCTTGATGAACAAAAATTTTCTTTAGGAGACCCTCTAATTTTTTATCCATAGGATCTTTGAAAGCACAACTATCTTCGATAGGTATAGTAGTACGCTTGGCGAGAGTAGAAATAGCTCCCTCCACCTTAGGAACCGTCTGCCACGAGTCCCGCATGGTGTCAGATATGGGAAACATTTTCTTAAAAACAGGAGGGGGAGCGAACGGTATACCTGGTCTATCCCACTCCTTAGTAACAATATCCGCAATCCTCTTAGGGACTGGAAAAAAATCAGTGTAAACAGGAACCTCTAAGTATTTGTCCATTTTACACAATTTCTCTGGGACCACTATAGGGTCACAATCATCCAGAGTCGCTAATACCTCCCTGAGCAACAAGCGAAGGTGTTCAAGCTTAAATTTAAAGGCCGTCATATCAGAATCTGTCTGAGGGAGCGTCTTCCCTGAATCAGAAATCTCTCCCTCAGACAGCAAATCCCTTACCCCTACTTCAGAAAATTGTGAGGGTATATCTGATACGGCTACTAAAGCATCAGAAGGCTCAGCATTTGTTCTTAACCCAGAGCTGTCACGCTTTCCTTGTAACCCAGGCAGTTTAGATAAAACCTCTGTGAGGGTTGTATTCATAACTGTGGCCATGTCTTGTAAAGTAAACGAATTTGACGCACTAGAGGTACTTGGCGTCACTTGTGCGGGTGTTCCCTTTGTGACACTTGGGGAGAGCTAGATGGCATAACCTCATTTCCTTCAGTCTGAGAATCATCTATTGTTATATTTTTAAGTGCTATAATATGCTCTTTAAAATTAATAGACATATCAGTGCAAGTGGGACACATTCTAAGAGGGGGTTCCACAATGGCCTCTAAACACATTGAACAAGGAGTTTCCTTGATGTCAGACATGTTAAACAGGCTAGTAATGACACAAGCAAGCTTGGAAAACACTTTATTCAAAGTAAATAATACGTAGAGAAAAACGGTACTGTGCCTTTAAGAGAAAAAAAGATGCACAAACTCTGAAAAACAGTGTAAAAAAGCAGTAAACTTTTCAAAATTTTTACAGTGGAATCATAAAGCCTTAGTAAGATTGCCCCACCAGACAAATATACAATTAACCCCTTAATGTAAAAACCGGATTGACAAAACTTAAAAAACCGGTATAAAAACGTTCAGCACCTTGCCACAGCTCTGCTGTGGTGCCTACCTGCCCTTAGGGATAGATTTGTGGGGATAAAAGTTTCCTTTAGGCCTTCAAGCAGAACTCTCTGGAGAAGCAGCTGGATGTCTTCTGTGGAAAAGAAACTGCGCAACTGAGGCACGAAAATAGGCCCCTCCCACCTCACTCAATGTTAGTGGGGCCTAAAAGAAACACACCAAAGTTTTTCTAAACTAGCCATGTGGGTTAATAACCCTTAATAAGCCATAATTGAGCCCTCAAAGTCCCTCAAAAAACGTTAATCTTTCAATAAAAAAATCTTTTTTTCTACAAGTGTCACCAGTAACAACTGAGCCCTTTATGCAAGCTGGTATTCCCTACTAAGTATCAGAATACAGCTTACCCTTCCCTCATGGGGATACTGCCAGCCTTTTCTAGAATTATCACAGTCTGTCTAGAAAAAAATTGACTGAACATACCTCAATGCAGATTAGCATGCAAACCGTTCCCTCCTTGCAGAAATCTTCATCCCTTTTCTGCCAGAGAGTGAATAGTACACACCGGTACCATTAAAAATAACTAACTTTTGCTTGAGAAAATAAAAACTAACATTTTTGTCACCACACTCACTTTACCCTTCCTAGTACTTAGAGTAGGCAAAGAGAATGACTGGGGGGTGGAGCTAAGGGAGGAGCTATATAGACAGCTCTGCTGTGGGTGCTCTCTTTGCCACTTCCTGTTAGGAAGGAGAATATCCCACAAGTATGGATGAATCCGTGGACTCGATACATCTTGCAAGAGAAATAATGTTATCTTTAAAATGTCCAGTTAATGGCGATAAAAATGGTATATAATATGTGTGTGTACAGTAAATGAGTAAGAGGAAAATTACAGCTAAACACAAACACAGCAAAATGTAAAAATAGCATTGGTCATGAAGGGGAATAAATTAAAAAATGGCCTTGTCCTTAAGCGGTTAATTTAGAATGGCAGTTCACTGCACTGTATAACAAAAGTTAAAGAAACTTTTCTTTATTATTAAATATAAAAAAAAATGTTTAAAAATATTAAATTTATAACTTAAAGGAAACATTTATGATTTTTATTAATTTAATATTTCAAAAGTAAATTGAAAAATTTGATTATAAGAAAATATACCCCTGAATGGTCCCATTCAGTCTTTCAACCAAACCGTTCGTCTGTGGATGATACGCCGAACGGTAACTTCTTTTTATTTGTAGGTAATTGCAAAGCTCTTTCTGTATCTAAAAATAGGTGAGGGTGGGTTGGAGGTTAGAAATCAATATATAAATAATATTACAAAATATATAATTTTAAAATATTAATGGTAAACATTAATTATAATTGAGTTCAATTCAAATATTTATTTTTTTGTACACACTAAGAATTTTAATTATTTTATTAAGGGGCCCATTTATCAAGCTCCAAAAGGAGCTTGATGCACCGTGTTTCTGGCAAGGCTTCAGGCTCGCTAGAAACACAAGTTATGAAGCAGCGGTCTAAAGACCGCTGCTCCATAACCTGTATGCCTGCTCTGAGGAGGCGCACAGACATCGTGGGAAATCAACACTATCGAATATGATCGTGTTGATTGACACACCCTGCTTGCGGCTGATTGGCCGCAAATCGGCAGGGGGCTGTATTGCACCAGCATTTCATCTGCTGGTGCAATGATAAATGCCGAAAACGTATGCTGTTGGCATTTATCGATGTGCAGCGGACTTGATCCGCAATATCGGATCATCTACGCTCGCACAATGATACATAGGCCCCTAAGTATTTTAAAAAAAAAAGATCGAATAAAAATGACACGTAATAATGCATTATTAGCATAAACAATAATAGATTATTGTATTTTTTTCACAATGCAACTTACTTATGCAGCATAATCGATTGCATTAGATAATTTTTTTACATTTTTAAATGATTATTAAAATAAAAAATTTCTTCTCTTTATTAATTATTATCACTCTGCTTCTGTAGGTGGTGTGAGAGGACAAACTAGTAAGTATGCACGATACAAATTTCGATCTTGCTGTACATAAACTAGAACCCATTACCAAAACTAGAACCAATGAAAATAATAATTTTTTTTTTATATGTACCTTTTAACAACAAATGACATTTTTTTAATAATTATAAAAGCAACATTTTTAACCCTAGATATAAGAGAGTTAAAAATTATGATCATATAAAAAATAAATGTACCTTATTTGAAAACTCAGTTCCCTGGTCTGTGAGTATTCTTTTTGGTGCTCCGAATTGATAGAAAGTTTTTAAAATACATTTTGCAACTTCAGAAGCAGTTTTGTTTTTTAACGGGAAGGCTATAGACCATTTAGTATAATAATCAATAATGGTACAGATATATTGATTACCACGGTCGGTTTTATTTAATTTTCCAATTAGATCCATTCCGCAGAGTTCCCATGGTTGAGTCACCTATATAAACAATAAAAAATTTAGAGAACTGTCATTAAAAGTTTAAGAATTATGTTATATTCTATAATAAACAAAGTACTCAATAGATAGAATCATTTTTTAATAATTAAATTTAAAAAGGTCATATAAGGTCGTTGAACCATGGACTAAAAGTAACATAATTGAAATTTATTGTTAAAGGGACATTATAAAAACATAATTTATGTAAGAATTTACAAGATAAATTAATTTCTTTCATATTGGCAAGAGTCCATGAGCTAGTGACGTATGGGATATACAATCCTACCAGGAGGGGCAAAGTTTCCCAAACCTCAAAATGCCTACAAATACATCCCTCACCACACCCACAATTCAGTTTAATGAATAGCCAAGTAGTGGAGTAAAAAGTAAAAAGCATCAACAAAGGAATTTGGAAATAATTGTGCTTTATACAAAAAAATCATAACCACCATAAAAAGGGTGGGCCTCATGGACTCTTGCCAATATGAAAGAAATGAATGTATCTTGTAAATTCTTACATAAATTATGTTTTCTTTCATGTAATTGGCAAGAGTCCATGAGCTAGTGATGTATGGGATATCAATACTCAAGATGTGGAACTCCACGCAAGAGTCACTAGAGAGGGAGGGATAAAAATAAACAACAGCCATTTTCAGCTGAAAAAATAATCCACAACCCAAAATATAAGTTTATTCTTCAAATGACAAGAAAAACTTAAAACATCAGCAGATTAATCAAACTGAAACAACTGCCTGAAGAACTTTTCTACCAAAAACTGCTTCTGATGAAGCAAATACAACAAAACGGTAGAATTTAGTAAATGAATGTAAAGAAGACCAAATTGCTGCTTGCAAATTTGATCAACTGAAGCTTCATTCTTAAAAGCCCACGAAGTGGGGACTGTTCTAGAAGAATGAGCTGTAATTCTCTGAGGCGGGGCGCCTGACCCGACTCCAATAAGCTTGAAGAATCAAAAGCTTTAACCAAGAAGCCAAGGAAATAGCAGAAGCCTTCTGACCTTCCTAGGACCAGAAAATATAACAAATAGACTAGAAGTCTTCCTGAAACCTTTAGAAGCTTCAAAATAATATTTCAAAGCTCTCACCACATCAAAATAATGTAAGTATCTTCCCAAAGAATTCTTAGGATTAGGACAACAATTTCTCTACTAATGTTGTTAGAATTCACAACTTTAGGTAAAAATTTAAATGAAGTCTGCAAAACCGCCTTATCTTGATGAAAAATCAGAAAAGGAGATTCACAAGAAAGAGCAGATAGCTCAGAAACTCTTATAGCAGAAGAGATGGCCAAAAGGAACAACACTTTCCAAGAAAGTAGTTTAATGTCCAAAGAATGCATAGGCTCAAAATGGAGGAACCTTTAAAGGCCTCAAAAACCAAATTAAGACTCCAAGGAGGAGAGATTGATTTAATGGCTTAATATGAACTAAAGCATGTACAAAACAGTGAATATCAGGAAGTTAGCAATCTTTCTGTGAAATAAAACAGAAAGAACAAAGATTTGTCCTTTCAAGGAACTTGCAGACAAACCCTTATCCAAACCATCCTGAAGCAATTGTAAAATTCTTACAATTCTAAAAGAATATTTAGAAATATATATAAACTGGCACTACACGGATGTGAAGTAAGATAAAGAATCCATAGATTCCGGTGCTACCCCTTGTTAACAATTATAATACACAAAAAAAAGGAAAGAAAAGATAGGGGCTATTGCAGCACTCATTCTTACTTGAATTGGTATTGAGTTAGTTAAAACAAACTATACTTTATTTGAATATATTTAAAAAATATGGGGTAAATGCCCCTACCGTTTACCACACCTACTACCAAACAGTGATTAAACTAAAAACAAGCCCACAGTCACTTCTCTGTTTCCTGGCCGATAGCAGGATACGTCGGCATCAGGTGGCTGAAGTGACTGAAATGGCAAGATTAAAAGTATATGGAGCAAACGCGTTTCGGCTACGACCTAGCCTTTCTCAATGCTGTATTTTACACTGACATTTGGTAAAACCCGAGGCTACCGGATGCGCGGACTTTAATACTCATTGGAAAGCCCCAGTTAGCCAATCACGTCGATTACAGGAAGAACGCCCCGTTATTATCCAATGGTTGTACACGGGGAACAACGCCTACTAACCCGACTGTGTTGTTTGGCTCTAGGGACTAAATGATATGCCGCGCATGCTCAGTGTTCCGCTGCTAGCGTGTAAAAAGTAATTCCATGTAATAACACTGCTAATTTAGAAATACGAATTTATACATTATACGGACAAAGTTTTATCCAAACAAGGAAGATCTTACATTTCTAGGAAATGTTTACCATACGCTATAGGGTTTATGTTTCAATGGTTCATATCAATTCACAATCTAACGGTACTTACTGGAGTAGAAGAGTATAAAAGTTTTAAAGACTATGGAAATACCATTATTAACAACTCTTTAAAATTACCTGCATTATATTTACCATTATGTAAATATTGCCATACTGGCATGATTTAAGATTATGATATGGATATCCAACAAAAAGTAAAATATGTTGTCCACTTATACCTCACTTTTGTCTGTCATATTTATAAAATCACATCCAGCATGCCTGAACATATAACGGTAATGCAGTATATATGTGATTTAGGATTAAGTTATAATTGTCCAATAGTCAGAGTTACAGTTCTTCTTTATGAAGTATCACTACCATTTAGAAGGATCGATTACCATGAACCCACAAAAATTACCCTATAGATGGAAATTACATTATCTGGATTATGATCTATATTGCGTAAATGCATAAATATATAATATTTCTTCTGGGTCCCAATCTTTAAATATATAATGTTAACTCAAGATCTTTAATTTACTAGATCTAAAATATATATCCATTATACAACGATTGGGACATAGGAGCGGACTAATAGTCCAAGGATGTATATGCTCATTAAAATAACAGTATTCCTATAATTTTAATGAAGTGATACAAGCTCACCAAATTATAGAATTGAATACAGTAGGCTATGTTATTAACTACATGGAATAAACTCTTTGCCAGTTGTAGCAGATCAGATATACACCCAGTAATTGTTATACTCATTCATGCCATGGGGCATGACAGTATTAAGATTGAAAACCCATTTGGTTTCCATCTGTAACAATTTATCCTCAGTGTTACCCCCTCTTATTCCGGGCTTCAATTTTTCAAGACCCCAACATTTTAAGGCACTGGTTTTCCCATTATGATAGCGGAGAAAATGCCTGGCAACACTAGTAATTTGTTTGGATTTGTCTACATCTCTTTGGGCTGTTCTAATATTGCTAAGGTGTTCAGTTATGCGTGTGCCCATGCTCCTTGTAGTCATTCCAATGTAATATAA
Source organism: Bombina bombina (assembly GCF_027579735.1). Taxonomy (NCBI): domain Eukaryota; kingdom Metazoa; phylum Chordata; class Amphibia; order Anura; family Bombinatoridae; genus Bombina; species Bombina bombina. Next base: position 456,576,336 of record NC_069502.1, read on the forward strand.
ATTACAGCTACAGGATATACAGTAGATAACATTAGTACTCTGACAATTTATGTGTTGTTTAATATTCCAGGTTTTTCCAAATCTGTCAACTATTTTTTGTTTTTTAACCATGTGTTGACATACTGAGCAGTGTCCACATGCAATAGAGCCTTCATATATAGGCAATTTTTTAGCATTTCTGTCATAATGGCTACTGACCAGTGTATCCTTAATATTCCTAGCTCGCCTATATGTTACTAGAGGTTTCTCTGTTATTAACGGTTTAAGCAGTTCATCTCCAGTTAGGACATGCCAATGTTTGGTCAGAATTTTAGTAATTTGATCGCTATGTGCGGAATAAGTAGTAATACACCTTAGGGGGGTATTATTCTCCTTAATCTTAGGGGTAAGTAGTTCTCCCCTATCTTTCTGTAACGCTCTGTTATATGCTCTCGCAAGCAGTTTTTTTGAATAGCCTCTTTCAAGTAACCTTTGTCTAAGTTCTCTAGCAGCTATTTTGAAATTTTCAACGGTGCTACAATTTCTCCTTAAACGTATATATTCTCCCATAGGTAGTCCTCTAATAGTAGCAGGATGGTGATAGCTACTAGCATGCAAAATATTATTAGTGGAAGTGGGTTTCCTATACGCTTCTGTAGCAATAGAGCTATCAGTATTTCGAATTGTTATATCCAAAAATTCCACTTTGGATTTTTGTATGTTAGATGTGAGATATAGTCCAAATGGATTATCATTTAGAATATTAATGAAGTTATGCAAGAGATTCTCAGGACCATTCCATATAAATAGAATATCATCTATATATCTGGACCAGTGGGAGATGTGTTGAGTAAGGTGTTTTAGATTATCATTGAACACCACAGTTTCCTCCCACCAGCCCAGATATATATTAGCGTAGGTTGGGGCACATGCAGTGCCCATCGCTGTCCCACAGGTCTGTAAATAAAATTTGTCATCGAATACGAAAAAATTATGGGTTAAGATAAACTCTATCATATTCAATAGAAATTGTTTGACCTCCTCACTCATACTGGCATTTTGATTAAGATAGTATGATACCGCTCTACACCCCCACTGTGTTTGTATACTAGTGTAGAGCGATTCAACGTCACAAGTTACCAGTACTGAGTTACTGTCAATATTGATCTCATTAATTTTATTCAACAGATGCATAGTATCCCTGGTGTACGATGGGAGTGATTCTACAATATATCTCAATCTTGCGTCTATGTATTTGCTGGCCTTTTCAGTAAGGGAGCCTATTCCAGACACAATTGGTCTGCCTGGTGGCTTGCATGTGTCCTTATGTATCTTTGGCAACAAATACAAAGTGGCTGTGTTTGGTTCTTTTACTTCCAGAAAATTCAATTCCTTCTGATCTATAACACCATCGTTAAATGCTGAGCGAATAAGTGTATTATAGCTGTTGAGAAACATCTCTGTAGGGTTACATAAAAGTGATTTATAATTAGAAGAATTATTAAGCTGACGTAGTGCTTCCTCTCTGTACATAACATCTGGCCAAATAACAATGTTACCGCCTTTATCACTGCTTTTTATTTGTATACCTTTCATATTTTTCAATTGTGTCAGGGCTATAGCTTCTTCATTAGATAAGTTGTGATCAATAGCACCACTGTTATCCTGTATGTCTAAAATATCTTGGCATACTAAATTAAGAAAGGTCAGTGTGTTATGCGATGTATGGTTTGGAGGTACAAATTTGGACTTGGCTTTTAAAATTGTTCGCCAACCAATATCCTCTTGGTCTGGATTGCAGCTAATAGCTTCATCCAATAATGCAATAAGATCATTAATGGCAGCCTGATCATTAGCATTAAGAGTGTTAGATTCAGAGTTACTGAAATATTTTTTAAGGAGAATTTTTCGGGTAAAAAGGTGGATATCCTTTATTGCCTCAAATTTATTTAGTTTAGGTGTTGGTATAAATGACAGGCCTCTTTTTAGGACGGATATTTGTACGTTGGATAAAGTGATATCAGAGAGATTAATTATATTTAGTTCAGGAATGTCTACTTCTTTTTGTGTTGTGATTTGTGATTGAACTTCACTTGTCTGCGAGTTCTGGGCTTGACGTTTACGGCCCCTTCTGGTTCTACGCCTAAAGGGATGTTAGTTTTGTTACTAGTATGAGGTACAATTCTATTTTTCAGAATCGGTCTAGGTATATTTTCACCATCAGATAAATCTACATCTGTGTTGTCACCTTCTCTGTCTGATGTATCTGCATCTAGACTAGCTGTTTTATTCTGTCCCCAAAGGTAGATTGTATCAGAGGAATAATCGTTAAGATCCCTATCAATCTTACGTTCTTTTCTCTCTGAGATAAAACGTGCAAATTTTTCGACTTCTCCCTTAGTTTTATTGTATGACTTTTGAAAATCTTCATTTAATTCATACTGTTTGAGTTCGTCACACAATTTAGAGATTCCCTCATTGATGTCATTTAATTTGTCTAGTTCATATTCTGTTAAATACCCCATCAATTTCAGCGAGCATTCAGTTAAGGCACTTTCCCATTTAATTTTAAATTCCGGTTTGTAATCATTAAACGAAGGGAACAATTTTAATCTTAGGCCTCTAGGAATGACATTGTTATCTTTGTAAAAGTTGTACATTCCTATGTTCCATTGTTTTTTTATTTGTTTCCTTCTGATTTTTTTAAGATTTTTTAAGGAGTCAGACCATTCCACTGAACTATTACTCTCTGTAGTGCTTTTATTTCTGAGTTCCGCTGTTAAATTTGTAATGTCTTTAGTCCATTGGAGCATTTCTGCTCCTAAATCAAAAGAGGCCATGATTTACGATCTAGTTAGTGTGTGCTCTAAGTTTACAGGAAAAAATGTGAGTGCAATTCTCACATATGAAGTTACAATATTTAGAAATATATATAAACTGGCACTACACGGATGTGAAGTAAGATAAAGAATCCATAGATTCCGGTGCTACCCCTTGTTAACAATTATAATACACAAAAAAAAGGAAAGAAAAGATAGGGGCTATTGCAGCACTCATTCTTACTTGAATTGGTATTGAGTTAGTTAAAACAAACTATACTTTATTTGAATATATTTAAAAAATATGGGGTAAATGCCCCTACCGTTTACCACACCTACTACCAAACAGTGATTAAACTAAAAACAAGCCCACAGTCACTTCTCTGTTTCCTGGCCGATAGCAGGATACGTCGGCATCAGGTGGCTGAAGTGACTGAAATGGCAAGATTAAAAGTATATGGAGCAAACGCGTTTCGGCTACGACCTAGCCTTTCTCAATGCTGTATTTTACACTGACATTTGGTAAAACCCGAGGCTACCGGATGCGCGGACTTTAATACTCATTGGAAAGCCCCAGTTAGCCAATCACGTCGATTACAGGAAGAACGCCCCGTTATTATCCAATGGTTGTACACGGGGAACAACGCCTACTAACCCGACTGTGTTGTTTGGCTCTAGGGACTAAATGATATGCCGCGCATGCTCAGTGTTCCGCTGCTAGCGTGTAAAAAGTAATTCCATGTAATAACACTGCTAATTTAGAAATACGAATTTATACATTATACGGACAAAGTTTTATCCAAACAAGGAAGATCTTACATTTCTAGGAAATGTTTACCATACGCTATAGGGTTTATATTTCAATGGTTCATATCAATTCACAATCTAACGGTATTTACTGGAGTAGAAGAGTATAAAAGTTTTAAAGACTATGGAAATACCATTATTAACAACTCTTTAAAATTACCTGCATTATATTTACCATTATGTAAATATTGCCATACTGGCATGATTTAAGATTATGATATGGATATCCAACAAAAAGTAAAATATGTTGTCCACTTATACCTCACTTTTGTCTGTCATATTTATAAAATCACATCCAGCATGCCTGAACATATAACGGTAATGCAGTATATATGTGATTTAGGATTAAGTTATAATTGTCCAATAGTCAGAGTTACAGTTCTTCTTTATGAAGTATCACTACCATTTAGAAGGATCGATTACCATGAACCCACAAAAATTACCCTATAGATGGAAATTACATTATCTGGATTATGATCTATATTGCGTAAATGCATAAATATATAATATTTCTTCTGGGTCCCAATCTTTAAATATATAATGTTAACTCAAGATCTTTAATTTACTAGATCTAAAATATATATCCATTATACAACGATTGGGACATAGGAGCGGACTAATAGTCCAAGGATGTATATGCTCATTAAAATAACAGTATTCCTATAATTTTAATGAAGTGATACAAGCTCACCAAATTATAGAATTGAATACAGTAGGCTATGTTATTAACTACATGGAATAAACTCTTTGCCAGTTGTAGCAGATCAGATATACACCCAGTAATTGTTATACTCATTCATGCCATGGGGCATGACAGTATTAAGATTGAAAACCCATTTGGTTTCCATCTGTAATAATTTATCCTCAGTGTTACCCCCTCTTATTCCGGGCTTCAATTTTTCAAGACCCCAACATTTTAAGGCACTGGTTTTCCCATTATGATAGCGGAGAAAATGCCTGGCAACACTAGTAATTTGTTTGGATTTGTCTACATCTCTTTGGGCTGTTCTAATATTGCTAAGGTGTTCAGTTATGCGTGTGCCCATGCTCCTTGTAGTCATTCCAATGTAATATAAATTACAGCTACAGGATATACAGTGGATAACATTAGTACTCTGACAATTTATGTGTTGTTTAATATTCCAGGTTTTTCCAAATCTGTCAACTATTTTTTGTTTTTTAACCATGTGTTGACATACTGAGCAGTGTCCACATGCAATAGAGCCTTCATATATAGGCAATTTTTTTAGCATTTCTGTCATAATGGCTACTGACCAGTGTATCCTTAATATTCCTAGCTCGCCTATATGTTACTAGAGGTTTCTCTGTTATTAACGGTTTAAGCAGTTCATCTCCAGTTAGGACATGCCAATGTTTGGTCAGAATTTTAGTAATTTGATCGCTATGTGCGGAATAAGTAGTAATACACCTTAGGGGGGTATTATTCTCCTTAATCTTAGGGGTAAGTAGTTCTCCCCTATCTTTCTGTAACGCTCTGTTATATGCTCTCGCAAGCAGTTTTTTTGAATAGCCTCTTTCAAGTAACCTTTGTCTAAGTTCTCTAGCAGCTATTTTGAAATTTTCAACGGTGCTACAATTTCTCCTTAAACGTATATATTCTCCCATAGGTAGTCCTCTAATAGTAGCAGGATGGTGATAGCTACTAGCATGCAAAATATTATTAGTGGAAGTGGGTTTCCTATACGCTTCTGTAGCAATAGAGCTATCAGTATTTCGAATTGTTATATCCAAAAATTCCACTTTGGATTTTTGTATGTTAGATGTGAGATATAGTCCAAATGGATTATCATTTAGAATATTAATGAAGTTATGCAAGAGATTCTCAGGACCATTCCATATAAATAGAATATCATCTATATATCTGGACCAGTGGGAGATCTATAGGGTAATTTTTGTGGGTTCATGGTAATCGATCCTTCTAAATGGTAGTGATACTTCATAAAGAAGAACTGTAACTCTGACTATTGGACAATTATAACTTAATCCTAAATCACATATATACTGCATTACCGTTATATGTTCAGGCATGCTGGATGTGATTTTATAAATATGACAGACAAAAGTGAGGTATAAGTGGACAACATATTTTACTTTTTGTTGGATATCCATATCATAATCTTAAATCATGCCAGTATGGCAATATTTACATAATGGTAAATATAATGCAGGTAATTTTAAAGAGTTGTTAATAATGGTATTTCCATAGTCTTTAAAACTTTTATACTCTTCTACTCCAGTAAGTACCGTTAGATTGTGAATTGATATGAACCATTGAAATATAAACCCTATAGCGTATGGTAAACATTTCCTAGAAATGTAAGATCTTCCTTGTTTGGATAAAACTTTGTCCGTATAATATATAAATTCGTATTTCTAAATTAGCAGTGCTATTACATGGAATTACTTTTTACACGCTAGCAGCGGAACACTGAGCATGCGCGGCATATCATTTAGTCCCTAGAGCCAAACAACACAGTCGGGTTAGTAGGCGTTGTTCCCCGTGTACAACCATTGGATAATAACGGGGCGTTCTTCCTGTAATCGACGTGATTGGCTAACTGGGGCTTTCCAATGAGTATTAAAGTCCGCGCATCCGGTAACCTCGGGTTTTACCAAATGTCAGTGTAAAATACAGCATTGAGAAAGGCTAGGTCGTAGCCAAAACGCGTTTGCTCCATATACTTTTAATCTTGCCATTTCAGTCACTTCAGCCACCTGATGCCGACGTATCCTGCTATCGGCCAGGAAACAGAAGTGACTGTGGGATTGTTTTTAGTTTAATCACTGTTTGGTAGTAGGTGTGGTAAACGGTAGGGGCATTTACCCCATATTTTTTAAATATATTCAAATAAAGTATAGTTTGTTTTAACTAACTCAATACCAATTCAAGTAAGAATGAGTGCTGCAATAGCCCCTATCTTTTCTTTCCTTTTTTTTGTGTATTATAATTCTAAAAGAATGCCAAGAAAATTCATAAGAAGAACACCAAGAAATGTAAGTCTTCCAAACTCGATAATAAATCTTTCTAGAGACAGATTTACAAGCTTGTATTAATCACTGAGTCAGAGAAACCTCTATGACTTAACACTAAGCGATCAATTTCCATACATTCAAATTTAATGGTTTGAGAACCTGATGGAAAAACGGACCTTGAAACAATAGGTCTGGCCTTAACGGAAGTGGCCAAAGTTGGCAACTGGACATCCGAACAAGACCTGCATACCAAAACCTGTGAGGCCATGCTGGAGCCACCAGCAACACAAACGATTGTTCCATGATGATTTTGGAGATCACTCTTGGAAAAAGAACTATAGGCGAGAAAATATAAGCAGGTTGAAAACACCAAAGAAGTGTCAGTGCACCCACTGCTTCCACCTGAAAATCCCTGGACCGGGACAGGCATCTGAGACTTCAACACATCTGGATGGAAGGATCACCCCCCTGGATGTAAAGTCTGATGGTTGAAATAATCCGCCTCCCAATGTCTATACCTGGGAAATGCACCGCAGAAATTAGACAGGAGCTGGATTCCGCCCAAGCAAGTATCCGCGATACTTCTTCATAGCTTGTGGACTGTAAGTCCTACACTGATTGACAAATGCCACTGTTTGTGATATTGTCTGTCTGAAAACAAATGAACGGTTCTCTCTTCAACAGAGGCCAAAACTGAAGAGCTCTGAGAATTGCACGGAGTTCTAAAAAATTGATTGGTAATCTCGCCTCTTGAGATTTCCAAACCCCTTGTGCTGTCAGAGATCCCCAAACAGCTCCCCAACCTGAAAGACTTGCATCTGAAGTGAACATAGTCCAGGTTAGCTGAACAAAAGAAGCCTCTTGAACCAAACGCTGGGGATTTAACCACCACGTCAGAGAGAATCAAACATTGGGATTTAAGGATATTAATTGTGATATCTTTGTATAACCCCTGCACCATGGATTCAGCAAACAAAGCTGGAGAGGTCTCATGTGAAAACGAGCAAAGAGACGCATCGCGTCTGATGCTGCAGTCATGAGACTTAAAATTTCCATGCACATAACCACTGAAAGGAATGACTGAGACTGAAGGTGCCGACAGGCTGCAACCAATTTCAAACGTCTCTTGTCTGTTAGAGACAGAGTCATGGACACTGAATCTATCTGGAAACCTAAAAAAGGTGACCCTTGTCTTAGGAATCAAGAAACTTTTGGTAAATTGATCAACCATGTTTCTGAAGAAACAACACTAATTGATTTGTGTGAGATTCTGCAGAACGTAAAGACTGAGCTAGTACCAAGATATCATACAAATAAGCAGGGCACCTAGAACCTTTAAAAAGATTATTTGAGCGGTTGCTAATCCAAATGGAAGAGCAATGAATTGGTAATGCTTGTCTAGAAAAGAGAATCTCAGGAACTGAAAATGATCTGAATGAATCGGAATATGAAGGTATACATTCTGCAAGTCCATTGAGGACATAAAATGTACTTGCTGAACAAAAGGCAGAATAGTCCTGAAAGTCACCATTTGAAAGATGGTACTCTTACATAACGATTCAAAATTTTCAGATCCAAAAATTGGTCTGAATGAAATTTCCTTCTTTGGGACAAATTAATAGATTTGAATAAAACTCCAGACCCTGTTCCTGAAAAGGAACTGACATGACTACCCCTGAAACTCCAGGACTGAAACACACTTCAGGAAAGCCTTAGCTTAAATGGATTTGCTGGGATACGTGAGAGAAAAAATATATATTCATATTCGATACCCTTGAGAGACAATACTCTGAAACCATAGATTTTGGACAGAATTTATCCAAACATCCTTGAAAAAAACCTTAATCTGCCCTCTACCAGCTGAGCTGGAATGAGAGTCGCACCTTCATGTGGACTTAGGGGCTGGCTTTTGGTTTCTTAAATGGCTTGGAATTATTCTATTTAATGAAGGTTTCCAATTAGAAACAGATTCCATAGGGAAGGAATAGGTTTTTGTTCCTTAATTTACAAAAAGAATGAAAACGATTAGGAGCTTTATATTTACCCTTTAGGTCTCTTATTATCTTGGAAAGAAAGAGATAGCAATCTAGACTTAAAACGTCATATCAGCATTCCAAGAATAAAGCCACAAAACTCTTCTAGCTAAAAATAGCTAAAGACATAGATCTAACATCAATCTTGATGATATAAAAAAATGGCATCAGAACTGATTAGTATGTTGCAGTAAGCGAACAATGCTATATAAATCAGAATCCAATTCTTGTTGCGCTAATTCTCCAACAAAAATGTTGATGCAGCTGTAACATCAGCCAAAGAAATTGCAGGCCTGAGACGACCTGAATATAAATAAGCTTTCCTTAAAAAAGATTCAAGTTTCCTATCTAAAGGAACTTAAGTACGCATTCAGCAAGAGTAGAAATAGCCCCATCAACTTGAGGATCTTTTCCAAAAACTCTATATTAATTGCTGGTAAAGGATACAATTTTTAAAACCTTGAAGAAGGAAAAAAAGAAGTACCCGGCTTATTCCATTCCTTATAAATCATATCAGAAATAGCATCAGGAATAGGAAAAAACCTCTGGAGTAACCACAGGAGGTTTAAAAACAGAATTTACTAGTTCTAATGTTAAGAGGGCAATATCCAAAAATAATTAACACTTCTAATAAAGAACGAAAAATACTTCATTTAAAATAAATAAGTAGGTTTGTTAGTGTCAATATCTGAGGAAGGATCTTCTAAATCAGATAGATCCTCATCAGAGGTCATTATGTTGTCGGTCATTTGAAATTTCATCAACCTTATGATAAGTTTTAAAAGACCTTATAATAATTAGAAGGCAGAATAGCAGACAAAGCCTTCTGAACAGAATCAGTAACAATTCTTTAAATTTCATAGGTATAACATATACATTAACCCTTTCGTGACAGGGTTAAAGTGTCTACATCGGAACACCTGTTCCGATGTAGACAAATTGAAACTACGCGATCGTGCATACGATCGCGAGATTTCAATTATTGGATCTCATCTGGGGGGTGTCTCCCTACAACCCTAGGAACGCCCTCCAGACTGCGATCAAGTCCTTGAAGCACAGAAGGCTTCAGGACAGCCGTTTGTTATGACGTTCTATTCCGTCATAACGGCTTTAAAGCCCAGTGTAAATATGACGGAATAGAATGGCATAACGGCGTTAAAAGGTTAAAAGTTGAAGGAACAACAACAGGCAATGTACTATTTACTGATGGACACAATATCTGCATGTAAAAGTTTATCATGATACAAATGAACAATACAAATGAAATTTGGAAATATAATGCACTTAGCTTTAGAAGAACCGACATCAGGCAGCAAAGTTCCAACAGATACTTCTGAGGCAGGATCAGATTGAGACATCTTGCAAAATGTAAAATAAAAAACAACATATAAAGCAAAATTGTCAATTTCCTTATATGACAGTTTCAGGAATGGGAAAAAAAAATGAAATAGCATAGCCCTCTGACATAGAAAAAGGCAAGAGGCAAATAGCAACGGGGTATTAAAATAATGAAAAAAATCTGGCGCCAAGTATGACGCACAACATAACTGAAATTTTTTTGGCGCCAACAACATCCGGAAATGACACACTTGCATCACTAACGACGCAACCCTGTGTAAGGAACTCGGCATCAACTACGACGCCGGAAATGATGATGAACTTGAGTCAACGGACGTACCTTCGCGCCAAAAAATTCTTGCACCAAGAATGACGCAATAAAGTCTAGCAAAATGTAGTCAATTTGAAAAAAAAGACTAAACCCCAGGTAAGAAAAAAACAAAATTTATGCTTACCTGATAAATTTATTTCTCTTGTGGTGTATCCAGTCCACGGGTTCATCCATTACTTGTGGGATATTCTCCTTCCCAACAGGAAGTTGCAAGAGGACACCCACAGCAGAGCTGTCTATATAGCTCCTCCCCTAACTGCCAACCCCAGTCATTCGACCGAAGACAAGCAAGAAAAAAGGAGAAACTATAGGGTGCAGTGGTGACTGTAGTTTAAAAATAAAAAACACCTGCCTTAAAATGACAGGGCGGGCCGTGGACTGGATACACCACAAGAGAAATAAATTTATCAGGTAAGCATACATTTTGTTTTCTCTTGTAAAGGTGTATCCAGTCCACGGGTTCATCCATTACTTGTGGGATACCAATACCAAAGCTTTAGGACATGGATGAAGGGAGGGACAAGGCAGGAACTTAAACAGAAGGCACCACTGCCTGTAAGACCTTTCTCCCAAAAATAGCCTCCGAAGAAGCAAAAGTATCAAATTTGTAGAACTTAGAAAAAGTATGAAGCGAAGACCAAGTCGCCGCTTTACAAATCTGTTCAACAGAGGCCTCATTTTTAAAAGCCCATGTGGAAGCCACCGCTCTAGTGGAATGAGCTGTAATTCTTTCAGGAGGCTGCTGGCCAGCAGTCTCATAAGATAAGCGGATTATGCTTCTCAGCCAAAAAGAAAGAGAAGTTGCCGAAGCCTTTTGGCCTCTCCTCTGTCCAGAGTAGACAACAAACAAAGCAGATGTTTGACGAAAATCCTTCGTAGCTTGTAAATAAAACTTTAAAGCACGAACCACATCAAGATTGTGTAAAAGACGTTCCTTCTTTGAGGAAGGATTAGGATATAATGAAGGAACAACAATCTCCTGATTGATATTCTTATTAGATACTACCTTAGGAAGAAACACAGGTTTGGTACACAAAACTACCTTATCTGCATGGAAAATCAGATAAGGGGAATCACACTGTAAAGTAGATAACTCCGAAACTCTTCGAGCCGAGGAGATAGCTACTAAAAACAGAACTTTCCAAGATAAAAGTTAAATATCTATGGAATGCAAAGGTTCAAACGGAACCCCTTGAAGAACTCTAAGAACTAAATTTAAACTCCATGGCGGAGCAACAGGTTTAAACACAGGCTTGATTCTAACTAAAGCCTGACAAAACGCCTGAACATCTGGAACCTCAGCCAGACGTTTGTGCAAAAGAATAGACAGAGCAGAAATCTGTCCCTTTAAGGAACTAGCTGACAATCCCTTCTCCAATCCTTCTTGGAGAAAGGATAAGATTCTAGGAATCCTGACTTTACTCCATGAGTAACCCTTGGATTCACACCAATGAAGATATTTACACCATATCTTATGATAGATTTTCCTGGTGACAGGCTTTCGAGCCTGAATTAAGGTATCAATGACCGACTCGGAAAAACCACGCTTTGATAGAATCAAGCGTTCAATCTCCAAGCAGTCAGACGCAGCGAAATTAGATTTGGATGTTTGAAAGGACCTTGAAGTAGAAGGTCCTGCCTTAGTGGCAGAGTCCATGGTGGAAAGGATGACATGTCCACCAGATCTGCATACCAAGTCCTGCGTGGCCACACAGGACCAATCAAAATCACTGAAGCTCTCTCCTGCTTGATCTTGGCAATCAGACGAGGGAGCAGAGGAAACGGTGGAAACACATAAGCCAGGCTGAAGGACCAGGGCGCTGCTAGAGCATCTATCAGCGCTGCATTGGGATCCCTGGACCTGGACCCGTAACGAGGAAGCTTGGCATTCTGACAAGACGCCATCAGATCCAGTTCTGGTTTGCCCCATAGTTGAATCAACTGGGCAAATACCTCTGGATGGAGCTCCCACTCCCCCGGATGAAAAGTCTGCAGATATCCTGGGATATGGATAGCTGAGAGATGGCAAGAGTGAACCTCTGCCCATAGAATTATCCTTGAAACCTCCAACATTGCCAGGGGGCTCATTGTTCCCCCCTGATGGTTGATATAGGCTACAGTCGTGATGTTGTCCGACTGAAATCTGATGAACCTGACCGCAGCTAGCTGAGGCCAAGCCTGAAGAGCATTGAATATCGCTCTTAGTTCCAGAATGTTTATCGGAAGGAGGGCTTCCTCCTGAGTCCACGAACCCTGAGCCTTCAGGGAGTTCCAGACTGCGCCCCAGCCCAGAAGGCTGGCATCTGTCGTCACTATAGTCCATTCTCGCCTGCGGAAACTCATTCCCCTGGACAGATGGACCCGAGATAGCCACCAGAGAAGAATATCCCTGGTCTCTTGATCCAGATTTATCAGAGGGGACAAATCTGTGTAATCCCCATTCCACTGAATGAGCATGCAAATTTACAGTGGTCTGAGATGTAGGCGGGCAAACGGAACTATGTCCATTGCCGCTACCATTAAGCCCATTACTTCCATACACTGAGCCACTGATGGCTGAGAAGTGGAATAAAGAGCACGGCAGGAAGTTAGAAGCTTTGACAACCTGACCTCTGTCAGAAAAATCTTCATTTCTACTGAATCTATCAGAGTTCCTAGGAAGGAAACTCTTGTGAGAGGGGAGAGAGAACTCTTTTTTTCATTCACCTTCCACCCGTGAGACATCAGGAATTCCAGAACAATGTTCGTATGGGACTTGGCGATTTGAAAAGTCGATGCCTGTATCAGAATGTCATCTAGGTAAGGAGCCACCGCTATGCCTCGTGGCCTTAGGACCACCAGTAGGGACCCTAGAACCTTCGTAAAGATTCTTGGTGCCGTGGCTAACCCGAAGGGAAGAGCCACAAACTGGTAATGCCTGTCTAGGAGGGCAAACCTGAGAAACTGATGATGATCTCTGTGTATCGGAATGTGGAGATAAGCATCCTTTAAGTCCACGGTAGTCATATATTGACCCTCCTGGATCATAGGAAGGATGGTTCGAATAGTCTCCATCTTGAAGGATGGGACCCTGAGAAATTTGTTTAGGATCTTGAGATCCAAGATTGGTCTGAAAGTTCCCTCTTTTTTGGGAACTATAAACAGATTTGAATAGAATCCCTGCCCCTGTACCTCCCTTGGAACTGGGTGGATCACTCCCATAACCAGAAGGTCTTGAACGCAACATAAGAATGCCTCTCTCTTTATCTGGTTTGCAGATAATTGTGAGAGATGAAATCTCCCCTTTGGAGATGAGGCTTTGAAATCCAGAAGATATCCCTGGGAAACAATCTCCAGAGCCCAGGGATCCTGGACATCTCTTGACCAAGCCTGGGCGAAGAGAGAAAGTCTGCCCCCAACTAGATCCGGTCCCGGATCAGGGGCTACTCCTTCATGCTGTCTTAGAGGCAGCAGCAGGTTTTTTGGCCTGCTTTCCCTTGTTCCAAGTCTGGTTAGGTCTCCAGACTGGCTTGGACTGGGCAAAATTTCCCTCTTGTTTAGCAGTAGAGGAAGTTGAAGCTGCGCCACTCTTGAAGTTTCGAAAGGAACGAAAATTAGTCTGTTTGGTCCTTAATTTGTTGGACCTATCCTGGGGAAGGGCGTGGCCTTTTCCTCCAGTAATATCAGAAATTATCTCCTTCAGTCCAGGCCCGAATAGGGTCTGCCCTTTGAAGGGGATGTTGAGAAGCTTAGACTTTGAAGTAACGTCAGCTGACCAGGATTTAAGCCATAGCGCCCTACACGCCTGAATGGCAAAACCTGAATTCTTAGCCGTTAGCTTTGTTAAATGAAAAACGGCGTCAGAAATAAATGAATTGGCTAACTTAAGAGCTTTAAGCCTGTCTAGGATATCATCCAACGGGGTCTCCACCTGTAGAGCCTCCTCAAGAGACTCGAACCAGAAAGCCGCTGCAGCAGTGACTGGGGCAATGCATGCAAGAGGCTGGAGAATAAAACCTTGTTGTATAAAGATTTTCTTAAGGAAACCCTCTAATTTTTTATCCATTGGATCTAGGAAAGCACAACTGTCCTTGATGGGGATAGTTGTACGCTTAGCTAGGGTAGAGATTGCTCCCTCCACCTTAGGGACCGTCTGCCACGAGTCCCGTGTAGCAGCATCTATGGGAAACATCTTTTTAAAAGCAGGAGGGGGAGAGAACGGTACACCTGGTCTATCCCATTCCTTCGTAATAATGTCTGAAAACCTCTTAGGGATTGGAAAAACATCAGTGTAAACAGGCCCTGCAAAGTATTTGTCCATTTTACACAGTTTCTCTGGGACTACAATGGTGTCACAGTCATCCAGAGTCGCTAAAACCTCCCTGAGCAATAAGCGGAGGTGTTCAAGCTTAAATTTAAATGCTGTCATTTCAGAGTCAGACTAAAGTAACGCCTTCCCTGAATCAGAAATGTCACCCACAGATAGAAGCTCTCCTGCTTCAGCTTCTGTACATTGTGAGGGTATATCAGACATAGCTACTAAAGCGTCAGAAAGCTCTGTATTTGTTCTAGCCCCAGAGCTGTCTCGCTTTCCTTGTAACCCTGGCAGTTTGGACAATACCTCTGTAAGGGTATGATTAATAACTGCCGCCATGTCTTGTAAGGTAAACGCATTGGACGCGCCAGATGTACTTGGCGTCACTTGCGCGGGAGATATAGGTTCTGACACATTGGGAGAGCTAGGTGGTTTAACCTCCCCTTTGTCAGTCTGAGAAACCTCTGGTGATAAATCTTTAAAAGCCATAAAATGATCTTTTTTTTAATGAAAAAAAGTTTTTTATTGATTTTTCAACATTTTACAAATATAAAATCAGACCAACCGTGTTACAATTTCAATTGATTTACAATTCTTTGTGTTACTAAATAATATGATTAAAGGTATATAACAAAAAGACCACCACATAGCAGACAATAAGTAATAAGTAGATGTGCTTAACGCGACCGTTGGTCGACAGTCCTGTCCCTAGAGGACTCTTTAATGCTCCATTTAGACCCTCTCAGGAGGAGGACCCGGCTCAGCATTCATGACCTTAAGTTGCTACCAGAATTTCTAGCCCCTACCACAGGAAGATTGGATTCAACTCTTAAAGAGGGGGATGTGTTGTGACCCACCTAGACTAGCTGGGCAGGAGCGGAAGTGGCAGGGGCCAGACTCATATCTCCTTTCCTAGCCTCACTTAGCTCTTCTATCTATTTCTAGCCTCGGTATACATTATCCAGGGCTCCCACATTAGTAGAAACTGTTCTTTTCTATCTAGAATATCTGCGGAGGCGCTGCTCATTTGGTAATAATAGTCAATTTTATTCTTGATTATCAAAAAAGAGGGTACTGTGGTCTTCCAATATCTTGCTATAGTTAGCCTGGTTACAGTGCAAATCAGCGCTACTAATTTGTTTGCATTTCTGGATAGATTTGATATAGGCTCATGTAACAGTGCCTGGGAAGGAGTTAAGTTAATTTGCCTATCTAGGATTTCACTTAGGAGCTCTGATGTTTGGGACCATATGCGTGATACATGACAGCAGTTCCACCACATATGTGCCGCTTTCATTACAGCCACGTAAACAACTTGTGTTCGCGTGCGCTGCGTGGATTCTCGATGGGTGGAAGTACCATCTGTAAGCTACCTTGAGAAAGTTTTCCTTCAAATGCGCACAAATAGAGAAGGAAGTACCAGATTTCAAAATATCGCACCACTTTTCAGCGGTCCATATAATATTGAACTCTGTCTCCCATTTTATCATAAATGGTAGTTTATTAAGTTTGGATGGGGTATTAAATAGGATATATAAGTTAGAGATCGCCCCTCTCATTCGTTCAGTGGCCAAACAGAGTCTCTCTAAATAAGAACTAACAGTTAGCTGATTTTGTCCTATAACTTCATCTACTCTCGCTCTTAATTGCAGGTAATGAAACCAACTCTCTCTTCCTTGTTTATTTAAATTGGCATATTGTTGGAATGTGAATAGCTTGATGCCTTCCAGGGCATCTGCAATGCGGTACAGGCCCTTGTTTGCCCACTTTTCCTGTGTAGTTAGGTCATAATGGGTAGATAATGTCACTAGGGGGGTCGCCTTCGACCCTTTGGGTATCAAAGTGCATTTGGTTGTTAGTGTTTCCCACAGTGCCAGTGTGTGTGCTATAGTAATAAAGCTTCTCCATTTAGGGGGCCTATCTTTTTTAGCAGTCCACAACAATTTATAAATGGGGTGTATCTTCATCATATCTGATTCTATTTGAACCCATTGAATTCTATCTAGGTGGTTGTGCCACAGAGAGGACTGTGCCAACCTGGCCGCGTAATAGTACGCCGTCAGGTCTGGCATTCCCATCCCCCCTCCTGTTTTATGTCTGAGAAGTGTTTGTTTATTAACTCTGGATCTTCTGTATTTCCAAATGAACGCTACCAGGTCTTTTTGTGTTTTCCGTAACACAGTGGTGGAAACGTTTATAGGTAGTGAACGAAAGAGATACAAAATTTTGGGTAGAACCGTCATCTTAATTGATGTCAACCTGCCATATAAAGAGATGTTTAGTTTGTTCCACCTTGATAGTAAAGTTTTAATATGAGTGAACATAGGTGTGTAGTTCAATTTGTAAAGATGGTCCAGGTTGTTCGGGATTATGATACCCAAATACTTTATGCCCTTGTCAGCCCAATTAAAATCAAAATTCAGGATCAATAATTTTTTGGTATGTTCTGGGAGATGTGTACTGATTGCCTCGCACTTATCATTGTTAATCTTGTATCCCGAGATGTTGGCGAATCTATTAATCGTGGAGTATACTAGAGGGAGGGAAATCATGGGCTTAGTAATTGACAAAATTACGTCATCTGCGAATAGACTGATCTTGTGTTCCCTGTCGCCTATCTTAATGCCATTAATATCTACATTTTGCCTGATGCTTGTTGCCAGCGGTTCAATGCATAGGGCGAACAGCAATGGTGATAATGGGTACCCCTGTCTGGTTCCATTGAGAATTTTTATAGGTGAGGATTTATAGCCCGCTATTCTGATGAAGGCGGAAGGGTGGGAGTATATTGCCGAAATTGCTGTACAAAAATTTCCCCTAAAGCCCATATTTTTTAGCACTGCGGTGAGGTAATCCCAATTTACATGATCAAATGCCTTCTCTGCGTCCAATGAAAGAAACAGAGAAGGCACATTTTGTTTGGAAGCATAGTCCACAAGATCAATAATTTTCCGAATGTTATCTGGGGCCTCTCTATTACGGATAAAGCCCACCTGATCTTGATGGATGAGCTTTGGAAGAATGTCATTTAGTCTAGTTGCTAAGATTTTTGTAAATAACTTAATATCTAGATTAATCAGGGAGATAGGCCTATAATTTTTACAGTGTTGTTTACATTTCCCAGGTTTAGGGATTACCGATATATGAGCCTCAAGAAGTTCCTTGGGTATAGTCCCCCCCTCTAGTATGTGGTTGAAACTCTCAACTAAGATGGGGCCAAGATCCTGTGCAAACGTTTTATAGAAAATACCTGAGTATCCATCGGGGCCTGGCGCCTTACCCATCTTTAAATTTCGTATCGCTAAATTCACTTCATGGATAGTTATTGGCGAATTTAGCTTATCTAGGTCTTCTATTGCTATTTTGGGTAAGTTACAATCCTGTAGGAATGCATTTGTATCCCTATCTAGTGTGATAGGATTTTTGGATGGGGGCAGGGCATAAAGTTTCTGGTAATACTGGGCAAAAGTGTCAGCAATGATCTGTGGATGGTTTGAGATCTGCCCATTTGTCATTTGAATTTGTGGTACTGTGGATGTCCTAGTCATTTCTTTTAATTTAAATGCTAACAGTTTATCAGGTTTGTTGGCTTGTATGAAGTATTGAGTATCAATCAGTTTTAGAGACCTGGTAGCCTCCTTTGTCAACAGCTGATCCAGAGCATTTTCTTTGTCTCTCAGTAGCTTTAATGTTTTGTCATCTAGTGATAGCTGGTGCTGTGATTGTAGGTGTTTAATCTCGCTTCTAGTACTTTCTAGTTGAGTCAAATACGCTTTATTCTGTTTGTTAGATTCTTTTATTAGAATTCCCCTGGCAAAGGCTTTTAAAGCTCCCCAAATATACAAGGGGTTAGATACTGAGTTTTGATTAAGTGTTAAAAAGTGAGAAATTTCTGTCTGCAAATTTTGCGTAAATAATTTATCTCTGAGCAAAGTTGGGTTTATAGTCCAGCTTCTGCCCCTATAAGGGTCAATTAAGCCACTTAATTTTGTTAGTACTACGTTGTGATCCGACCATGTGGTTGGTATAATATCTGAGGCTAATATCAAAGGGGACATAGTTTGGCTAACCAGAATATAGTCTATTCTTGAGTAAACATTATGTGAGGTGGAGTAGAATGAATAATCTCTTGTTTTTGGGTTTATATATCTCCAGCTATCTACAAGATTATGGTCAAGAATAAAATCAAACAGAAGCTTCTTGGAACTTTGAGATGGAGATGTGCGTGGGATCGCCGACTTGTCTAGTTCAATATTGGCTACTAAATTGAAGTCTCCCCCTATGATTAAGCGAGATTTTTTCCATGTGGTTAGCATCATTCCTAACTTAGACAAAAATGGGGCCTGAGATTCATTAGGGGCATATATATTTCCCAATATAACATGTATGTCGTGTATCCTGCCCTTAACTATAATGTATCTCCCAGCCTTGTCAATAATTACCTCGTCCTCCTTAAAATTTAGCTCTGAATGGACCAGAATGGAAACACCGCATTTCTTGGATTGGCAGGTGGCATGAAATTGTGTGGGGTAATTTCTATCCCAATTTTTAGGGGTTTTTATTTTTGTAAAATGGGTTTCCTGTAATAGGATGATGTGGGCTTTCATAGATTTATATGTGTCTAAGGCTTTACGTCTCTTGATGTGGGAGTGTAACCCTCGAACATTATGTGTGACTATATTTAAAGACATTTCCTACCTACGTGTACAGTGAGAGAGTGAGTAAAGAAAAATAAAGAAGACTCCTGAAACACAGGTAAAGAAGCTTACCACTCGTTGGCTGGCCGGGACCCCCTCCCTGTATGAAAGTAGAGCTGTCAAGTCTGTCTCGTGGAACACATAGCTGCTGTAACATACCTCTATGTAATATATGACATGCTAAGATGAGAAAATATGTAACGGTTAGTCTGAGCAATAACAAATCAATGAACAACTGACCTTGTTCGGTCCGAACTTGGATCTTTGATCCAGGAATGCAATATGACATAGCAATAACAAATAAAATAAAGAAACTAGCAAACATAAATAACTAATACAACAAAAGAAACTTCGGGCATACATTATTGGCATATTAAATGCCTATTACCTCGGTGATATAACCAAAACAACTTTGACTCTGGATAAGGGTGAGCCCTATGATTCTGGACTTATAACAATAATCTAACTATTTAGAAACATTAAGTCCAGGTCAAGAGTCATTTCATTTCTTTCGGGCTTGTTCTCAGAATTTAAGCCCCCCTTAGTGGTGATGCTTCCCTTTAGGGAACGTGCAGAATTACAGTCATAGCTTGGGAATTATTTCTGCAAGTCAGGTCGGGCTCTCCGGTTCTTGATTTCTCTTCTTAGCCTTCCCATTTTTAAGCACCGGTGTCCAGGTGCGGCTCAAAGCTTTCCTTTGTGGTTTGGGAGACTGTGATGATGACTGTGATGATTTCTCAATATGGAGCTTGTTTAGAATCGATTGTCCCTCATCAATTGTGGCACAAGAGTATGTTGTTTTGTCCACTGTAAAGGACAACTTGAAGGGGAATCCCCATCTGTATTTAATTTGGGCGTTAGCCAGGGCTGCTACTATCGGCTTGAATTCTCTTCTCTTCTTCAGAGTGATAGGGGAGAGATCCGCAAATATTTGAATTTTATGGTCCTCATAAGTGATCTCTGGAACTCCCCGCACTGCTTGCATAATTCTATCTTTAATATGGTAATAGTGAAGTTTTGTTATCACATCTCTGTGGGCCCCTGGTGTTGGAGGCTTAACTAAGGCTCGGTGAACTCTGTCCATAAGAAGGAAAGATGTATCTTCCTCTGGTAATATTTGTTGGAAGATTTGTGTAATAACGTCTTGAAGGTTATTATATTTTTCAGGTAAGTTGCGTATGCGAATGTTCGATCTCCGAGATCGGTTTTCCAGATCTTCCAGGTGGTCCTCCAGTTTTTGTATTTGCGCTTGTTGTGCGCTCACTGTTGCTTGTAACTCTTGGATCTCCTCTATTAAGTCATCGACTTTATCCTCAATTGCTGAAGTTCTCTCACCAATGTCAGCAATCTCTTGTGTTAATTCTGAAAGGGCCGCTCTCATTTCTTCATGAAACATTTGTTTTATCTGCTTTAAGAGGGCCTCATTGGAGGAGGTTGATTTCTGGGAGACAATGGGGGGATCCTCCGTGTCTTCTACTTGTTCCATCTGTTGAGATAGGTCTAGCATAGCCTGTTTCTTTTTCTGTTGTGACTTGGAAAGGCACTCTTTAACCGATTGTGTGCGGCTTTTCATCTTCTAGATGTATCTTCCCAAAGCAGGGAGTGTTGGTTGGTGCTGAGGTTTCCGTGCTTTTGAGAACCTATCGCTCTGATAGCTACGTAGCAGCCCTGGGAGCCTTAATCTTTCAGAGAGCCACTCTACCCCTTGACTTTACACAGACATGCCCGAAGTAATCTTCATCTAGATCATTTAAGCTTTTATTATATCCATTAGTGCTTGAGAGTAGAGGGAGTTTGGCATATAAAAGACAATCTTTCCTGATAGGGTGAGATGAGTTAGGGCCTGCAGTAATCACCTCTCTTGTTTTCCCTGTCGCCTCAGTTGCTGCGGGCTAAAGGATGAGAGAGCAGCGGGTGGAATCAGCCCTTATAAGTATTAAATCACCCTATCTAGAGTCCATTTATGTGATGTAGATCATCCAGGAAAAAGTATAGAAAGTCTCTATTTTCTGGGTTCAGTTAATTTTCAGTTAGCACTCACCTCCCCTGGGGAGTCTGTCCTCACAGGACCATCACGGGCAGGGGATTTTGGATATGACCCACCAGCAGGCTAACTGGCAGGAAAGGGGTGAGGAGGGAGTGCTACTTTTTCACAAGTGATTAACAGTGTAATGTAGCTGGTGAAGGCAGGCAAAGACAGTTCCAGACTGCTCCAGGTTGCAGGCTAGCTTCCGATGACTCTTTCCCCCCCCCCCCTCTACTAGGAGAGATATTGCGTTAAAGCTAGTGCCCAAGTTGTATGTTCCGCTCTAAAATTAGTGCAGCCTGGGAGCAAGTAATAATGTATGTGGTATGCTGCAGACTTGTGAGGCGTTTTCAGGTCTCTCTCTTTGCTTAATTGCAGCTGAATGTAATGTCTTACATACCCCCAACTAGTCTCTTATAATGTCCCAGATGTCCAGAAAGTATTTGTGTGTTAAGATGTCAGAGAGTGCTTAAATGCGCACCTTGAAAATGGTGGTTCGCGCCAAATCCCGTTTTTTCCTGCTTTCCTTTTACATTGATTGCAGCAGTTCCTGTTGATTAATTGGGGGTAATTGTTCACTATGTATCTTAGTCGTGGCCGGTATTATGGCCTCAGTGATGTTTGAAGGCCTCCGGTGCAACTTTCCGGTCCGGAGTAGGCCGCAGTCCTAGTTTTCTTCTGGAGCTCAGGTCCGGATCGGATTCCGACTTCCAAAACTTTGCGGTTTGCAAGCTGAATTCGAGTGTCCAGGCTGAGGGTACTACTCTGTGCTTAGTAATAGCCTTTCAGGTCTATATAGATCACTTTTTGCCAGTTTAAAAACTTTTTCTCTCAGGAGCTCTTCAAAAGCACTGCTGCATCGATGGCTGGCTAGCTCCGCCCCCCCCGCCATAAAATGATCTTTATAACTTATAGAAAGGTCAGTGCATTTGGTACACATTCTAAGAGGGGGTTCCACCATGGCTTCTAAACATAATGAACAAGGAGTTTTCTCTATGTCAGACATGTTTAACAGACTAGTAATATAGACCAGCAAGCTTGGAAAACACTTAAATAAATATGAAAAAGCAATTAAACAAAAACGGTACTGTGCCTTTAAGAGAAAAAAAACTACCACATAAACTGCAAAACAGTGTTAAAAAGTAGTAAACTCATGAAATTTTTACAGTGTGTATAAGAGACTAAAGCAGCATTGCACCCACTTGCAAATGGATGATTAACCCCTTAGGCCCCAAACCGGATTAGAAAAACGGTAAAACCGTTAAAAAACAGTCAAACACACTGCCACAGCTCTGCTGTGGCTCCTACCTGCCCTTAAACACGATTTTTGCAGGAAAAAAAATCCTCTATACTGGTCCTAGATGCCAGAGGACTCCTTTAGGGAAGCTGGATGTCTTAGTCTGAATATCAACTGCGCATAAAGTGCGTGAAAATAGGCCCCTCCCACCATGCACTCAATGTCAGAGGGCCTTAAAAAAGTACTCCTAGGAGTAATCTAACAAGCCATGTGGAAAACTAGGCCGCAAATAAAGATTTATCACCCTCAGAGAAAAAACGTTTTTTTTCTGTAAGTTATGCAAACGTTTTTACACTAAGTAATATGAGAATTAACATGAATATTACCCTTATCTTGTAAGCATGATCCCAGTCGTTGTTAAATCACTGTATCAGGCTTACCTCAAATATACCAGGCACTGTCAGCATTTTCTAGACTTTATCATCTCTCTAGAAAAAAATATACTGAACATACCTCAAAGCAGGTGATCTGCAAACCGTCCCCCCAACTGAAGTTTTCTTTCCATACTCTTCAGTTATGTGTGAGAACAGCAATGGACCTTAGTTACAAACCGCTAAGATCATCAAATCTCCAGACAGAACTCTTCTTCTAATTTCTGCCTGAGAGTAAAACAGTACAACACCGGTACAGTTTAAAAATAACAAACTCTTGATTGAAGGTAAAAACTACACTAAGTCACCACATATCTCTTGATACTTCCTTTCTTGTCGAGTGTTGCAAGAGAATGACTGGGGTTGGCAGTTAGGGGAGGAGCTTTATAGACAGCTCTGCTGTGGGTGTCCTCTTGCAACTTCCTGTTGGGAAGGAGAATATCCCACAAGTAATGGATGAACCCATGGACTGGATACACCTTTACAAGAGAAATATTTCTTAATATGTTAATCTTCCCCAAATATGAAACTGACAGTCTGCAAAAGGAAATACATGAACCTTACTCATGGCAAATATAAGTACAATACATATATTTAGAACTTTATATAAATATATAGAACATACAATTTTAAACAACTTTCCAATTTACTTCTGTTATCTAATTTACTTCATTATCTTGGTATCCTTTGCTGAAAATCATATCTAGATAGGCTCTGTAGCTGCTGATTGGTGGCTGAACATAGATGCCTCGTGTGATTGGCTCACTCATGTGCATTGCTATTTCTTCAACAAAGGATATACAAAAAATGAACCTAATCAGATAAAGGAAGTAAATTGGAATGTTGTTTAAAATTGTAATCTCTATCTGAATCATGAAATAAAAAATGTGGCTTTAATGTTCCTTTAAGTACCGTGGCTTAAACATTATTCTACACTTGAAGAATGGAGGTTAAATGTCAGACTACGCATGAATATAATAAAAATATCAAAAAGCACGTACACGGTTGAAAAAGTTTAAACACTACAATAAAGCAAAAATATTGACTTATAAAGTCTAATTATTCAAATTAATGAAGAACTAATACATCAACCGTTATGAACAGTTGAGAGTGCTTAAAGTATGGCAATAAAAAAAAATAACGTTATGGACTACTTTAAAAATAGTTAATCCAGTAATGTAAACACTTTTAAATTATAATAAATAAAAATTAGAATAATATTAACAAAAATGTAGATTTTACAAAGGTCAATCATAAAATGTATCGGTCTTGAATATAACACCATTCATTCAGTTGAATTAAAATTTTTACAAATTTGCAAAAGTTAACGTATTTAATTTATATTTTTTTGTTATCAACACTAGTAAAAATCAAAACAAGACAGTTTTTTATATATAACAAAAATAAAATATGTTTTTGATAATAGACAACCCAATTTTTTGAAATAGTACCATTTTATTATATTTAATGACAACATTTCAACGCCTCATGCAATATATTTTAAAAATATAATATTTGTGTTTAAAATTATTTCTGGTGTTTAACAATTGCTATTTTAAATACTACTTGGGACATCATGCCACAAATGGTAGCAAAAGCTTATCTTGAATACAATTCTGTCATAATTAGAAGACAGAAAGTATATATTATATAGTATATTGACTAAAAATATTTTATGGTTTAATGTGTCATATTGTGTATAACGATGAGGCATATGACCTCATATGGAACTAGAGCACCAATCACAATCCAAGATCAAATGCTCAAGTTAGCTGTAGCATCATGAACTATAACTTTGGTCTGCAAACTTACATCCCAGAACGCTAAACCTTGATAAAACTAACACG
Source organism: Bombina bombina (assembly GCF_027579735.1). NCBI lineage: Eukaryota > Metazoa > Chordata > Amphibia > Anura > Bombinatoridae > Bombina > Bombina bombina. Next base: position 456,601,169 of record NC_069502.1, read on the forward strand.
TATACATACATATTCCTTTATCATCTTAATTTTAAATGAAGACATATTTGTTATATTTCTTTCATGTAATTGGCAAGAGTCCATGAGCTAGTGACATATGGGATATACAATCCTACCAGGAGGGGCAAAGTTTCCCAAACCTCAAAATGCCTATAAATACACCCCACACCACACCCACAATTCAGTTTTACAAACTTTACCTGTCCTATTATTATATAGGATATATCTTATAAATGCAAAATAATATATATTTAAAATTGAAATCTGAATTAAAGTAATACAATTTATTTATTTAAATAGACAATGCTAAAAATATATATACTTTTCTTTTATTTAATTGGCAAGAGTCCATGAGCTAGTGAGGTATGGGATATACAATCCTACCAGAAGGGGCAAAGTTTCCCAAACCTCAAAAGGCCTATAAATACACCCATCACCACACCCACAATTCAGTTTTACAAACTTTGCCTCCTATGGAGGTGGTGAAGTAAGTTTCTACGTTGATATGCGCTTCTCAGCATTGTTGAAGCCCGATTCCTCTCAGAGTACAGTGAATGTCAGAGGGACACGAAGGGAGTATCACTTATTTGAATACAATGATTTCCCTAACGGGGGTCTATTTCATAGGTTCTCTGTTATCGGTTGTAGAGATTCATCTCCTACCTCCCTTTTCAGATCGACGATATACTCTCAATTTACCATTATCTCTACTAATAACTGTTTTAGTACTGGTTTGGCTATCGGCTATATGTGGATGGGTGTCTTTTGGTAAGTATGTTTTTTATTACTTAAGACACCTCAGCTATGGTTTGGCACTTTATGCATTTTGATAAAGTTCTAAATATATGTATTGTACTTATATTTGCCTTGAGTCAGGTTCATGTATTTCCTTCAGAAGACTGTCAGTTTCATATTTGGGGAATTTAAACATTTTAAGAATTTTTTTTTTACCTGGGGTTTAGTCTTTTTTTCAATTGACTACTTCTTGCTATTGCGGGTATTAGGCCTGCGGGTGCGTCAAATGCTAAACTTTATTATGTCATTCTTGGCGCGAAAAAATAAGTTTATGACGCAACTTCGTCATGTATGACGCAGAGACCTTTCACACGGCGGCGTCATTAGTGATGCAAGTGTGTCATTTCCAGTTATTTTTGGCGCAAATTTTTTTTCATTATTTCAATACCCCATTGATGTTTGCCTCTTACTTTTCTCTATCAGAGGCCTATGCTTTTGCATTTTTTCCCATTCCTGAAACTGTCATATAAGGAAATAGATAATTTTGCTTTATATGTTGTTTTTTCTCTTACATTGAGCAAGATGTCCCAATCTGATCCTGTCTCAGAAGTTTCTGCTGGAACATTGCTGCCTGACATCGGTTCTACCAAAGCTAAGTGCATTTGTTGTAAAATTGTAGAAATTATTTCACCAAATGTCATTTGTAATAGTTGTCATGATAAACTTTACATGCAGATAGTGTTTCCATCAGTAATAGTACATTGCCAGTTGCAGTTCCTTCAACGTCTAATGTGCATGATATACCTGTAAATTTTAAAGAATTTGTTTCTGATTCTATTTTGAAGGCTTTGTCTGCATTTCCACCTTCTAATAAACATAAAAGGTCTTTTAAAACTTCACATTTAGCTGATGAAATTTCAAATGACCAACAACATAATAATTTATCCTCTTCTGCTGAAGATCTATCTGATTCAGAAGATCCTTCCTCAGACATTGACACTGACAAATCTACTTATTTATTTAAAATAGAGTATATGCGTTCTTTATTAAAAGAAGTGTTAATTACTTTGGATATTGAGGTAACGAGTCCTATTGACGTTCAGTCTAATAAGCGTTTAAATGCTGTTTTTAAACCTCCTGTGGTTTCCCCAGGGGTTTTTCCTATTCCTGAGGCTATTTCTGATATGATTTCTAGGGAATGGAATAAGCCAGGTACTTCTTTAATTCCTTCTTCAAGGTTTAAAAAATTGTATCCTTTACCAGCAAAATCTATAGAGTTTTGGGGAAAAAATCCCCAAAGTTGATGGGGCTATTTCTACTCTTGCTAAACGTACCACTATTCCTATGGAAGATAGTACTTCCTTTAAGGATCCTTTAGATAGGAAGCTTGAATCTTATCTAAGGAAGGCCTATTTATATTCAGGTCATCTTCTCAGACCTGCTATTTCTTTGGCTGATGTTGCGGTTGCCTCAACTCTTTGGTTGGAGAATTTAGCGCAACGAGAATTGGATCCTGACATATCAAGCATTACTCGCTTACTGCAACATGCTAATCATTTTATTTGTGATGCCATTTTTTATATTATCAAAATTGATGTTAGATCCATGTCTTTAGCTGTATTAGCTAGAAGAGCTTTGTGGCTTAAATCTTGGAATGCTGATATGACATCTAAATCTAGATTACTATCTCTTTCTTTCCAAGGTAATAATTTATTTGGTTCTCAGTTGGATTCTATTATTTCAACTATCACTGGAGGAAAAGGAGTTTTCTTTCATGTAATTAGCAAGAGTCCATGAGCTAGTGACGTATGGGATATACATTCCTACCAGGAGGGGCAAAGTTTCCCAAACCTCAAAATGCCTATAAATACACCACTCACCACACCCACAATTCAGTTTTACAAACTTTGCCTCCCATGGAGGTGGTGAAGTATGTTTGTGCTAGATTCTACGTTGATATGCGCTTCGCAGCAGGCTGGAGCCCGGTTTTCCTCTCAGAGTGCAGTAAATGTCAGAGGGATGTGAAGAAGAGTATTGCCTATTTGAATTCAATGGTCTCCTTCTACGGGATCTATTTCATAGGTTCTCTGTTATCAGTCGTAGAGATTCATCTCTTACCTCCCTTTTTCAGATCGACGATATACTCTTATATACCATTACCTCTACTGATTCTCGTTTCAGTACTGGTTTGGCTAACTAATATATGTAGATGAGTGTCTTGGGGTAAGTAAATCTTATTTCTATTTATGACACTCAAAGCTATGGTTGGGCACTTTATATGTAAAGTTCTAAATATATGTGTTTAAACTTATATTTGCCTTGATTCAGGATAATCAGTATTCCTTATTTCAGACAGTCAGTTTCATTATTTGGGATAATGCATATGAATAAATATTTTTTTCTTGCCTTAAAAATTTTCAATTGACTTTTTTCCCTGCGGGCTGTCAGGCTCGCGGGGGCAGAAAATGCTTCAATTTATTGCGTCATTTTTGGCGCAGACTTTTTTGGCGCAAAAATGTTGTCATTTCCGGGGCCCTAATTGACGCTGGAAGTTTGCGTGTTGCGTCATATTTGACGTTCAGACTTTTTTTGCGCCAAAATTGTGGGCGTCGTTTTTTCGGCGTCACAGGATGTGGCGTCATACTTGGCGCCAAAAAATATGGGCGTTGTACTTGGCGCCAATAATGTGGGCGTCATTTTGGCGCCAAAAAATGTGGGCATCATTCTTGTCTCCACCTTTTTTTCACATTATTTCAGTCTCATTTTTCATTGCTTCTGGTTGCTAGAGGCTTGTTTATTTGGCATTTTTTCCCATTCCTGAAACTGTCATTTAAGGAATTTGATAATTTTGCTATATATGTTGTTTTTTCTATTACATATTGCAAGATGTCTCAACATGACCCTGGATCAGAATCTACTTCTGGAAAGACGCTGCCTGATGCTGGTTCTACCAAAGTTAAGTGTATCTGTTGTAAACTTTTGGTAACTGTTCCTCCAGCTGTTGTTTGTGATAACTGTCATGATAAACTTTCTAATGCAGATTGTATTTCCATTAGTAATAATCCATTACCTGTTGTTGTTCCTTCAACATCTAATGTTCAGGATGTCCCTGTTAATGTAAAAGAATTTGTTTCTAAATCTATTAGGAAGGCTCTGTCTGTTATTCCTCCTTCCAGTAAACGTAAAAGGTCTTTTAAAACTTCTCATATTTCAGATGAATTTTAAGTGACCGTCATCATTCTGACTTATCTGTTTCTGATGAGGATCTATCTGGTTCAGAAGATTCTGCCTCAGATGTTGAAACTGATAAATCTTCATATTTATTTAAGATGGAGTTTATTCGTTCTTTACTTAAAGAAGTGTTAATTGCATTAGATATGGAGGAGTCTAGTCCTCTTGATACTAAATCTACTAAGAGTTTAAATTCGGTTTTCAAACCTCATGTAGTTATTCCAGAAGTTTTTCCAGTTCCTGATGCTATTTCAGAAGTAATTTCTAGGGAATGGAATAGTCTGGGTACTTCATTTACTCCTTCTCAAAGGTTTAGGAAATTGTACCCTGTGCCATCTGATAGATTAGAGTTTTGGGATAAAATCCCTAAAGTTGATGGGGCTATTTCTACTCTTGCTAAACGTACTACTATTCCTACAGCGGATAGTACTTCCTTTAAGGATCCTTTAGACAGGAAGCTTGAATCCTTTCTAAGGAGAGCTTATTTATGTTCAGGTAACCTTCTTAGACCTGCTATTTCTTTGGCTGATGTTGCTGCAGCTTCAACTTTCTGGTTGGAGGCTTTAGCGCAACAAGTGTCAGACCATAATGCTTATAGCATTGTTAAACTTCTTCAACATGCTAATAATTTTATTTGTGATGTCATTTTTGATATCATTAGAATTGATGTCAGATATATGTCTTTAGTTATTTTAGCTAGAAGAGCTTTATGGCTTAAATCTTGGAATGCAGATATGACTTCTAAGTCAACTTTGCTTTCTCTTTCTTTCCAAGGTAATAAATTATTTGGTTCACAGTTGGATTCAATTATTTCAACTGTTACTGGGGGGAAGGGAACCTTTTTGCCTCAGGACAAAAAATCTAAAGGTAAATACAGGGCTGCTAATCATTTCATTCCTTTCGTCAGAATAAAGAATAGAAGTCTGACCCTTCCCCTAAAGGAACAGTTTCCGTTTGGAAATCTTCTCCAGTCTGGAATAAATCCAAGCCTTTTAGAAAGTCAAAACCAGCTCCTAAATCCGCATGAAGGTGCGGCCCTCATTCCAGCACAGCTGGTAGGGGGCAGGTTACGATTTTTCAAAGATGTTTGGATCAAGTCGATTCACAGTCTTTGGATTCAGAACATTGTTTCTCAAGGATACAGAATAGGTTTCAAGATAAGACCTCCTGTGAGAAGATTTTTTCTCTCTCGCATTCCAGTAAACCCAGTGAAGGCTCAGGCATTTCTGAAATGTGTTTCAGATCTAGAGTTGGCTGGGGTAATTGTACCAGATCCAGTTCTGGAACGGGGTCTGGGGTTTTACTCAAATCTATTCATTGTACCAAAGAAGGAGAATTCCTTCAGACCAGTTCTGGATCTAAAAATATTGAATTGTTATGTAAGAATACCAACATTCAAAATGGTGACTATAAGGACTATTCTGCCTTTTGTTCAGCAAGGGCATTATATGTCCACAATAGATTTGCAGGATGCATATCTTCATATTCCAATTCAGTTTGTTGCCCTTCCGTTTGGCCTAGCAACAGCTCCAAGGATCTTTTCAAAGATTCTCGGTGCCCTTCTCTCTGTAATCCGAGAACAGGGTATTGCGGTATTTCCTTATTTGGACGATATCTTGGTACTTGCTCAGTCTTTACATTCTGCAGAATCTCATACGAATCAACTTGTGTTGTTTCTTCAAAAACATGGTTGGAGGACCAATTTAACAAAGAGTTCTTTGATTCCTCAGACAAAGGTAACCTTTTTGGGCTTTCAAATAGATTCAGTGTCCATGACTTTGTCTCTAACAGAAAAGAGACGTCTGAAGTTGGTTTCAGCTTGTCGAAACCTTCAGTCTCAGTCTTTCCCTTCGGTAGCTTTTTGCATGGAAATTCTAGGTCTCATGACTGCTGCATCGGACGCGATCCCCTTTGCTCGTTTTCACATGAGACCTCTTCAGCTTTGTATGCTGAACCAGTGGTGCAGGGATTATACAAGGATATCACAAATAATATCCTTAAATCCCAATGTTCGGTCTTCTCTGACTTGGTGGTTGGATCACCATCGTTTAATTCAAGGGGCCTCTTTTGTTCGCCCAACCTGGACTGTGATCTCAACAGATGCGAGTCTTTCAGGTTGGGGAGCTGTATGGGGTTCTCTGACAGCGCAGGGGGTTTGGGAATCTCAGGAGGCGAGATTACCAATCAACATTTTGGAACTGCGATTTTCAGAGCTTTCCAGTTCTGGCCTCTTCAGAAGAGAGAATCGTTTATTTGTTTTCAGACGGACAATGTCACAACCGTGGCGTATGTCAATCATCAAGGTGGGACTCACAGTCCTCAAGCTATGAGAGAAGTATCTCGGATACTTGTATGGGCGGAATCCAACTCCTGTCTAATTTCTGCGGTTCACATCCCAGGTGTAGACAATTGGGAAGCGGATTATCTCAGTCGCCAGACGTTACATTCGGGCGAATGGTCTCTTCACCCAGAGGTATTTCTACAGATTGTTCAGATGTGGGGACTTCCAGAAATAGATCTGATGGCCTCTCATCTAAACAAGAAACTTCCCAGGTATCTGTCCAGATCCAGGGATCCTCAGCCGGAGGCAGTGGACGCGTTGTCGCTTCCTTGGAATTATCATCCTGCCTATATCTTTCCGCCTCTAGTTCTTCTTCCAAGAGTGATTTCCAAAATTCTAATGGAACGTTCGTTTGTACTGCTGGTGGCTCCAGCATGGCCTCACAGGTTTTGGTATGTGGATCTCATTCGGATGGCCAGTTGCCAACCTTGGACACTTCCATTAAGACCAGACCTATCTCAAGGCCCATTTTTCCATCAGGATCTCAAATCATTAAATTTGAAGGTATGGAAATTGAACGCTTGATTCTTAGTCATAGAGGTTTCTCTGACTCAGTAATTAATACTATGTTACAGGCTCGTAAATCTGTGTCTAGAAAGATTTATTATCGAGTCTGGAAGACTTACATTTCTTGGTGTTCTTCTCATAAGTTCTCCTGGCATTCTTTTAGAATTCCTAGAATTTTACAGTTTCTTCAGGATGGTTTGGATAAAGGTTTATCTGCAAGTTCCTTGAAAGGACAAATTTCTGCTCTTTCTGTTCTTTTTCACAGAAAAATTGCTAATCTTCCTGATATTCATTGTTTTGTACAGGCTTTGGTTCGTATCAAGCCTGTCATTAAGTCAATCTCTCCTCCTTTGAGTCTTAATTTGGTTCTGAGGGCTTTACAGGCTCCTCCGTTTGAACCTATGCATTCTCTGGATATTAAATTACTTTCTTGGAAAGTTTTGTTCATTTTGGCCATCTCTTCTGCTAGAAGAGTTTCTGAGTTATCTGCTCTTTCTTGTGAATCTCCTTTTCTGATTTTTCATCAGGATAAGGCGGTGTTGCGGACTTCATTTCAATTTTTACCTAAGGTTGTGAATTCTAACATTAGTAGAGAGATTGTTGTCCCTTCATTGTGTCCTAATCCTAAGAATTCAAAGGAGAGATCTTTATATTCTTTGGATGTAGTAAGAGCTTTGAAATATTATGTTGAAGCTACTAAAGATTTTAGGAAGACTTCTAGTCTATTTGTTATCTTTTCTGGTTCCAGGAAAGGTCAGAAAGCTTCTGCCATTTCTTTGGCGTCTTGGTTAAAGTCTTTGATTCATCATGCTTATGTGGAGTCGAGTAAGTCCCCGCCTCAAAGGATTACGGCTCATTCTACTAGGTCAGTTTCTACTTCCTGGGATTTTAGGAATGAAGCTTCTGTTGATCAGATTTGCAAAGCAGCAACTTGGTCTTCTTTGCATACTTTTACTAAATTCTACCATTTTGATGTTTTCTCTTCTTCTGAAGCAGTTTTTGGTAGAAAAGTACTTCAGGCAGCTGTTTCAGTTTGATTCTTCTGCTTATGATTTCAGTTTTTTTCATTATTAAGGTTAAAACATTTGATTTTGGTTGTGGATTATTTTTTCAGCGGAATTGGCTGTCTTTATTTTATCCCTCCCTCTCTAGTGACTCTTGGGTGGAAGTTCCACATCTTGGGTATCTGCTATCCCATACGTCACTAGCTCATGGACTCTTGCTAATTACATGAAAGAAAACATAATTTATGTAAGAACTTACCTGATAAATTAATTTCTTTCATATTAGCAAGAGTCCATGAGACCCACCCTTTTTTTGTGGCGGTTATGATTTTTCTGTATAAAGCACAATTATTCCAATTCCTTAATTTTGATGCTTTCGCTCCTTTTTTCATCACCCCACTTCTTGGCTATTCGTTAAACTGAATTGTGGGTGTGGTGAGGGGTGTATTTATAGGCATTTTGAGGTTTGGGAAACTTTGCCCCTCCTGGTCGGAATGTATATCCCATACGTCACTAGCTCATGGACTCTTGCTAATATGAAAGAAATGAATTTATCAGGTAAGTTCTTACATAAATTATGTTTTTCTGCCTCAGGATAAAAAACCTAAGGGTAATTCTAAGGCTTCTAACCATTTTCGTTCCTTTCGTCAGAATAAGGAACAAAAACTCAATCCTCCTCTCAAGGAATCTGCTTCCATTTGGAAGCCTTCCTCAAATTGGAATAAATCCAAGCCATTTAGGAAACCAAAGTCAGCCCCTAAATCCACATGAAGGTGCGGCCTTCATTCCAGCTCAGCTGGTAGGGGGCAGATTGAGGTTTTTCAATGATTTTTGGATAAGATCTGTCCAAAATCATTGGATTCAGAGCATTGTCTCTCAAGGGTATCGAATAGGATTCAAAGTAAGACCTCCTGTGAGAAGATTTTTTCGCTCACGTATCCCTGTAAATCCAGTAAAAGCTCAGGCTTTCCTGAAGTGTGTTTCAGACCTGGAGTCTTCAGGGGTAATCATGCCGGTTCCTTTTCAGGAACAAGGTCTGGGGTTTTATTCAAACCTATTCATTGTACCAAAGAAAGAAAATGTATTCAGACCAGTTCTGGATCTGAAAATTTTGAATCGTTATGTAAGAGTACCAACTTTCAAGATGGTGACTATAAGGACTATTCTGCCTTTTGTTCAGCAAGGACATAATGTGTCCACAATAGGCTTGCAGGATGCATACCTTCATATTCCGATTCATCCAAAACACTATCAGTTTCTGAGATTCTCTTTTCTAGAAAAGCATTACCAATTTGTTTCTCTTCCATTTGGCCTAGCAACAGCTCCAAGAATCTTTTCAAAGGTTCTGGGTGCCCTATTATCTGTAATCAGAGAACAGGGTATTGCGGTGTTTCCTTATTTGGACGATATCTTGGTACTAGCTCAATCTTTACATACTGCAGAATCTCACACAAATCAATTAGTGTTGTTTCTTCGGAAACATGGTTGGAGGATCAATTTACCAAAAAGTTTCTTGATTCCTCAGACAAGGGTCACCTTTTTAGGCTTCCAGATAGATTCAGTGTCCATGACCCTGTCTCTAACAGACAAGAGACGTTTAAAATTGGTCGCAGCATGCCGGCACCTTCAGTCTCAGTCATTCCCTTCAGTGGCTATGTGCATGGAAGTTTTAGGTCTCATGACTGCAGCATCGGACGCAATCCCCTTTGCTCGTTTTCACATGAGACCTTTACAGCTTTGCATGCTGAATCAATGGTGCAGGAATTATACAAAGATATCACAATTAATATCCTTGAATCCCAATGTACGACACTCTCTGACATGGTGGATAGATCACCATCGTTTGGTTCTAGGGGCTCCTTTTGTTCGGCCAACCTGGACTGTGATCTCAACAGATGCAAGCCTTTCAGGTTGGGGAGCTGTTTAGGGATCTCTGACAGCACAAGGGGCTTGGAAATCTCAAGAGGCGAGATTATCAATAAATATTTTAGAACTCCGTGCAATTCTCAGGGCTCTTCAGTTCTGGCCTCTGCTAAAGAGAGAACCGTTCATTTGTTTTCAGACAGACAATATCACAACTGTGGCTTATGTCAATCATCAGGGTGGGACTCATAGTCCCCAAGCTATGAAAGAAGTATCTTGGATACTTGCTTGGGTGGAATCCAGCTCCTGTCTAATCTCTGTGGTGCATATCCCAGGTGTAGACAATTGGGAGGCGGATTATCTCAGCCGCCAGACTTTACATCCAGGGGAGTGGTCTCTCCATCCAGATGTGTTTTCTCGGATTGTTCAGATGTGGGGTCTTCCAGAGATAGATCTTATGGCCTCTCATCTAAACAAGAAACTTCCCAGATACCTGTCCAGGTCCAGGGATGTTCAGGCGGAAGCAGTGGATGCACTGACACTTCCTTGGTGTTATCATCCTGCTTACATCTTCCCGCCTCTAGTTCTCCTTCCAAGAGTGATCTCCAAAATCATCATGGAACAGTCTTTTGTGTTGCTGGTGGCTCCAGCATGGCCACACAGGTTTTGGTATGCGGATCTTGTTAGGATGTCCAGTTGCCCGCCTTGGCCACTTCCGTTATGGTCGGACCTACTATCTCAAGGTCCGTTTTTCCATCAGGATCTCAAATCATTAAATTTGAAGGTATGGAAATTGAACGCTTAGTTCTAAGTCATAGAGGTTTCTCTGACTCAGTGATTAATACTATGTTACAAGCTTGTAAATCCATTTCTAGGAAGATTTATTATAGAGATTGGAAGACTTACATTTCATGGTGTTCTTCTCATAAATTCTCCTGGCATTCTTTTAGAATTCCTAGAATTTTACAGTTCCTTCAGGATGGTTTGGATAAGGGTTTGTCTGCAAGTTCCTTGAAAGGACAAATCTCCGCTCTTTCTGTTTTATTTCACAGAAAGATTGCTATACTTCCTGAGATTCACTATTTTGTACAGGCTTTAGTTCGTATTAAGCCTGTCATTAAATCAATTTCTCCTCCTTGGAGTCTTAATTTGGTTCTGAAGGCTTTACAGGCTCCTCCATTTGAGCCTATGCATTCTTTGGACATTAAACTACTTTCTTGGAAAGTGTTGTTTCTTTTTGCTATCTCTTTTGCTAGAAGAGTTTCTGAGCTATCTGCTCTTTCTTGTGAGTCTCCTTTTCTGATTTTTCATAAGGATAAGTCAGTTTTGCGGACTTCTTTTCAATTTTTACCTAAGGTTGTGAATTCTAACAACATTAGTAGAGAAATTGTTGTCCCTTCCTTATGTCCTAATCCTAAGAATTCTTTGGAGAGATCCTTACATTCTTTGGATGTGGTAAGAGCTTTGAAATATTATGTGGAAGCAAGTAAAGATTTCAGGAAGACTTCCAGTCTATTTGTTTTATTTTCTGTTCCTAGGAAAGGTCAGAAGGCTTCTGCTATTTCCTTGGCTTCTTGGTTGAAACTTTTGATTCATCAAGCTCATTTGGAGTCGGGTCAGGCCCCGCCTCAGAGAATTACAGCTCATTCTACTAGATCAGTCTCCATTTTGTGGGCTTTTAAGAATGAAGCTTCAGTTGATCAGATTTGCAAAGCGGCAACTTGGTCCTCTTTGCCTACATTTACTAAATTCTACCGTTTTGATGTATTTGCTTCTTCTGAAGCAGTTTTTGGTAGAAAAGTTCTTCAGGCAGCTGTTTCAGTTTGATTCTTCTGCTTTTGATTTAAGTTTTTTTCTTTCAAAAATGAAAATAAACTTATTTTTTTGGGTTGTGGATTAATTTTTTCAGCGGAATATGGCTGTTTTTATTTTTATTCCCTCCCTCTCTAGTGACTCTTGAGTGGAAGACTCTACATCTTGGGTATTGATATCCCATATGTCACTAGCTCATGGACTCTTGCCAATTACATGAAAGAAAACATAATTTATGTAAGAACTTACCTGATAAATTAATTTCTTTCATATTGGCAAGAGTCCATGAGGCCCACCCTTTTTATGGTGGTTATGATTTTTTGTATAAAGCACAATTATTTCCAAATTTCCTTTGTTGATGCTTTCTACTCCTTTCTTTATCACCCCACTGCTTGGCTATTCGTTAAACTGAATTGTGGGTGTGGTGAGGGGTGTATTGATAGGCATTTTGAGGTTTGGGAAACTTTGCCCCTCCTGGTAGGAATGTATATCCCATATGTCACTAGCTCATGGACTCTTGCCAATATGAAAGAAATTAATTTATCAGGTAAGTTCTTACATAAATTATGTTTTTTAGAATTGGTTAAAGTAATGAACTCAATGACTCTTTAAAAAATAATAAAATATACTATAACATTACACTTCACTAAATATTAATTTGACTGTCTAATCCATATTTTTTTTTTAAATAAATAGATAATTCAATAACCATTCACCGTTGATGTCTAACCAAATACATTATATTACTATACTTTTTTTCCTCTGTGATCACTTTGTATCTAAGCCTCTGCAGACTGTCTCTTTATTTGATTTATTTAGACAAACATAACACACTAATCAATAAGTAAAAGGTCATTAGCAAAATTAAATTGATGTCTCAAACATGAACTAAAGACCTCTATAAAAAATGTAAAATGCATTCAATGAAGAGGCAGCATTGCATTTTTTTTTAAAAATTAGATATGATAAAAAATAGTTTTATAACAAAAATAATAATAAGAAGCAAAGCAATATTGATTACAAATGAAATTTAAAAAACAAAACAAAATAAAATTACATGCCATATATGGGTCATGAAATAGTAATTTTTCTTAACTTTTAACATGAAGATGATGAAAAATACTTTAAAAATAGTAACAACAATAGTGTAGTGGATATTTTTATATAAAGTACCTTAATAGGGTTGTAATCTGGCTGTGTCTTTATTTGCACTGTTTCTTTTGGCACTCCTGGCATTCTGAGACCTGAATATAAGGTATAAATAATGTTTCATAAATAAAAAAAATATATATAAATAAAGCGATATTGAGCATAATTAAATAAAAAAATATGAAAATAAAATAAAAATATATTTACCCAGCTTTTGTGACCACTGCGTCCTTTTTAGAAATAATGCGATATAGTACTCCTTCTGTTAAAAAAGTGATTAATATCAAATGTAGCAAAAAATATTTAAAAATTGTTTTAAAAGAAAAAAAAATTGCTATCAAAATTTTTATAAAAAATATTAGAATAACTAAATTTAAAAAGAATATTACCAATTAATTCATACTTGTCCAACCGTCTACGAATGACATATTTTGTTTTAGGGGTCACACCCTCAGTATAAGATTTGTTGAATTTGAATTAAACAATTTCATTGTATATTTTTTGATCCATATTCTATAGAAATATCTACAAAAATAATACTTAAATTCAAAATACAGAAATGATAGATTCAATAATTGAAATAAACAAAACATTATGATAAAATATAGTCAAGACATACATACAGACTAAAAAAAAAAAAAAAAAAATGTAATAGATACAATCTTTATCAATCTAGCTGGTTAGCTCCGATAAACATTTTAGCATAAAAATAAGTAATATATACATTGTGCAGTAATTTGAATATTGTAGCACGTAATGTATATATATATATGCATGAACATAATGAAGATACAACAGTCAAAGCTGTTAAGATAAATCATAAAGAAAGACTTTAGATACCCACATGCATATTAAATTTTAAAATATGGTCGGATCGGTGCTCCTGTTACATATAACGTCACACTGCCTGTGTCACTGTGTGTAACAATAATTTGTTGAGGCCAGCAGAAACTGTGTGATGGAATCAAGGAGGTGGGTGAACGCCACAGCAACAAGGGTGAAGGGAGGCAGTGTAAGTGTGAAGTGCCTATTATTACAATAAAAAATAAAAAAAGGGGAGATTGAGTGAATGGGGTGCTAGTCTAAAAAAATGGTGTGGTATAGCTCCATAAGTAATTATTCTGGGAGAGTGAGGTTACACTATACTACAGAAAAAAAATATATATATTTATTTTTGGATATAACACTAAAAAATGTAATAGGTACTGGCGGACAGATGCTCCTACATAAAATGTTGCAAAGGAATTATAAGGAGGAGGGTTATAATGCTTTATATGAGCGATCATGGAGTTTTGAGTGCAAAAGAGGTCTATATATATATATATATATATATATATGCCATCAGAAAATGAAAATAAATATGATTTTTTAAAATTAATTTTTATATTTAAATTCCATGAGTGTCTACCAATACTTATGGTGTGAACAGAGGGCTGTGTAGGGTAATTTAATAGTGATATTAGGGCGGGCGGGATATTGGTCTGTGAAATGTCAGGTGGGAGTGTAAGATCTACACTAAAGATAATATTCATCCTAACAAACTACCTAATTAACAACATCAATAACGTTAATAGTAGAAGCATGGTGTGCAGCTGCAATTAGCTGACTTCTATTAAAAAAATGTATTTAAAAAAAAAATTAAAGCTTGATATTTATGAACAAAGGATATACCATAGAAGCATTTACAAATATTTGTGTGATGATTATACAAACCGTATATAAATTATATCATTATAAAAAAAAATCCAAAAAATTCAAATAATATTTTTGTTTTAATTGATCGCATGTGGATGTTAAATGCATTAAAATTAGAAATAGATAATTGTTATAACATTTTGCTTTTCTCAATAAATGTATTTAGATAATGATTAAATAATCATCACAAAAATGTTTTTAAAAGCTTATATGGAAAAAAATTATTTTAAAATTTAGCAGAAATAATTAAAAGTTAATTAAAAAGAAACTAATTGTAGCTGTGTAAAAAGCTTCAATTGTTAACTTAAGTTAGTAGGATAATTTGGTATACTGTAAGATCATTGTTAGTTTAAGTGTAGAGATTACCCTCACACATCATTTTTCCCACAGCACGATACCTCGGAAACAACTATATTTAATACATCACCCACGAATGTTCAGCTACATCTAAAGTACTGGCAGACAGTCTGACAATCTTAAAAAAACATAATTTATGTAAGAACTTACCTGATAAATTCATTTCTTTCATATTGGCAAGAGTCCATGAGCTAGTGACGTATGGGATATACAATCCTACCAGGAGGGGCATAGTTTCCCAAACCTCAAAATGCCTATAAATACACCCCTCACCACACCCACAATTCAGTTTAACGAATAGCCAAGAAGTGGGGTGATAAAGAAAGGAGTAAAAAGCATCAATAAAGGAATTTGGAAATAATTGTGCTTTATACAAAAAAATCATAACCACCATAACAAGGGTGGGCCTCATGGACTCTTGCCAATATGAAAGAAATTAATTTATCAGGTAAATTCTTACATAAATTATGTTTTCTTTCATGTAATTGGCAAGAGTCTATGAGCTAGTGATGTATGGGATATCAATACCCAAGATGTGGAACTCCACTCAAGAGTCACTAGAGAGGGAGGGAAAAAATAAATAACAGCCATTTTCCGCTGGAAAAAAAAATCCACAACCCAAAATAAAAGTTATTCTCATAATGAAAAGAAAAACTTAAAACATCAGCAGAAGAATCAAACTGAAACAGCTGCCTGAAGAACTTTTCTACCAAAGACTGCTTCAGAAGAAGCAAATACATCAAAATGGTAGAATTTAGTAAATGTATGCAAAGAGGACCAAGTTGCTGCTTTGCAAATCTGATCATCTGACGCTTCATTCTTAAAAGCCCACGAAGTGGAGACTGATCTAGTAGAATGAGCTGTAATTCTCTGAGGCGGGGCCTGACCCAACTCCAAATAAGCTTGATGAATCAAAAGCTTTAACCAAGAAGCCAAGGCAATAGCAGAGGCCTTCTGACCTTTCATAGGACCAGAAAATATAACAAATAGACTAGAAGTCTTCCTGAAATCTTTAGTAGCTTCCACATAATATTTCAAAGCTTTCACCACATCCAAAGAATGTAAGGATCTTTCCAAAAAATTCTTAGTATTAGGACACAAGGAAGGGACAACAATTTCTCTACTAATGTTGTTAGAATTCACAACTTTAGGTAAAAATTTAAATGAAGTCGGCAAAACCGCCTTATCTTGATGAAAAATCAGAAAAGGAGATTCACAAGAAAGAGCAGATAGCTCCGAAACTCTTCTAGCAGAAGAGATGGCCAAAAGGAACAACACTTTCCAAGAAAGTAGTTTAATGTCCAAAGAATGCATAGGCTCAAACGGAGGAGCCTGTAATGCCTTCAAAACCAAATTAAGACTCCAAGGAGGAGAAATTGATTTAATGACGGGCTTAATACGAACTAAAGCCTGTACAAAACAGTGAATATCAGGAAGTTTAGCAATCTTTCTGTGAAATAAAACAGAAAGAGCAGAGATTTGCCCCTTCAAGGAACTTGCAGACAAACCCTTAACCAAGCCATCCTGAAGAAACTGTAAAATTCTAGGAATTCTAAAAGAATGCCAAGAGAATTTATGAAAAGAACACCATGAAATGTAGGTCTTCCAAACTCGATAATAAATCTTTCTAGAGACAGATTTATGAGCTTGTAACATTGTATTAATCATTGAGTCAGAGAAACCTCTATGACTTAGTACTAAGCGTTCAATTTCCATACCTTCAAATTTAATGATTTGAGATCCTGATGGAAAAACGGACCTTGAGGCAGTAGGTCGGGCCTTAACGAAGTGGCCAAGGTTGGCAACTGGACATCTGAACAAGATCCACATACCAAAACCTGTGTGGCCATGCTGGAGCCACCAGCAACACAAACGATTGTTCCATGATGATTTTGGATATCACTCTTGGAAGAAGAACTAGAGGCGGGAAAATGGAAGCAGGATGATAACACCAAGGAAGTGTCAGCGCATCCACTGCTTCTGCCTGAACATCCCTGGACCTGGACAGGTATCTGGGAAGTTTCTTGTTTAGATGAGAGGCCATGATATCTATCTCTGGAAGACCACACATCTGAACAATCTGAGAAAACACATCTGGATGGAGAGACCAAGTAGTTGAAAAAAAGACTAAACCCCTGGTAAGAAAAAAATATTTCTTAATATGTTTATTTCCCAAATATGAAACTGACAGTCTGCACAAGGGAATACATGAACCTGATTCATGGCAAATATAAGTACAATACATATATTTAGAACTTTATATAAATGCATAAAGTGCCAGACCATAGCTGGGGTGTCTTAAGTAATAAAAAACATACTTACCAAAAAGACACCCATCCACATATAGCAGATAGCCAAACCAGTACTGAAACAGTTATCAGTAGAGGTAATGGTATATGAGAGTATATTGTCAATCTGAAAAGGGAGGTAGGAGATGAATCTCTATGACCGATAACAGAGAACCTATGAAATAGACCCCCGTTAGGAAAATCATTGCATTCAATAGGTGATACTCTCTTCACGTCCCTCTGACATTCGCTGTACTCTGAGAGGAATTGGGCTTCAAAAAAGCTGAGAATCGCATGTCAACGTAGAAATCTTAGCACAAACTTACTTCCCCACCTCCATAGGAGGCAAAGCTTGTAAAACTGAATTGTGGGTGTGGTGAGGGGTGTATTTATAGGCATTTTGAGGTTTTGGAAACTTTGCCCCTCCTGGTAGGATTGTATATCCCATATGTCACTAGCTCATGGACTCTTGCCAATTACATGAAATAAATTTTAGTTTCCTATAAAACTTTAAAAATACATTTTAAATTTTACAGAAATATAAAAAATATATATATAAGCATGGAGCTCTATTCTTGATGTTGATTTTACAATTTAAAAAAAAAAACAATTTATGTAAGAACTTACCTGATAAATTCATTTCTTTCATATTGGCAAGAGTCCATGAGCTAGTGACATATGGGATATACAATCCTACCAGGAAGGGCAAAGTTTCCCAAACCTCAAAATGCCTATAAATACACCCCTCACCACACCCACAATTCAGTTTAACGAATAGCCAAGCAGTGGGGTGATAAAGAAAGGAGTAGAAAGCATCAACAAAGGAAATTTGGAAATAATTGTGCTTTATACAAAAAAATATAACCACCATAAAAAGGGTGGGCATCATGGACTCTTGCCAATATTAAAGAAATTAATTTATCAGGTAAGTTCTTACATAAATTATGTTTTCTTTCATGTAATTGGCAAGAGTCCATGAGCTAGTGACATATGGGATATCAATACCCAAGATGTGGAGTCTTCCACTCAAGAGTCACTAGAGAGGGAGGGAATAAAAATAAAAACAGCCATATTCCGCTGAAAAAATTAATCCACAACCCAAAACAAAAATACGTTTATTTCATCTTTGAAAGAAAAAAACTTAAATCAAAAGCAGAAGAATCAAACTGAAACAGCTGCCTGAAGAAATTTTCTACCAAAAACTGCTTCCGAAGAGGCAAATAGATTAAAACGGTAGAATTTAGTAAATGTATGCAAAGAGGACCAAGTCGCCGCTTTGCAAATCTGATCAACTGAAGCTTCTTTCTTAAAAGCCCACGAAGTGGAAACTGATCTAGTAGAATGAGCTGTAATTCTCTGAGGAGGGGCCTGACCTGACTCCAAATAAGCTTGTTGAATCAAAAGTTTCAACCAAGAAGCCAAGGAACTAGCAGAAGCCTTCTGAACTTTCCTAGGACCAGAAAATAAAACAAAGAAACTAGAAGTCTTCCTGAAATCTTTAGTAGCTTCCACATAATATATCAAAGCTCTTACTACATCTAAAGAATGTAAGGATCTTTCCAAAGAATTCTTAGGATTAGGACATAAGGAAGGGACAACAATTTCTCTACTAATGTTGTTAGAATTCACAACCTTAGGTAAAAATTGAAAAGAAGTCCACAAAACTGCCTTATCCTGATGAAAAATCAGAAAAGGAGACTCACAAGAAAGAGCAGATAGCTCAGAAACTGTTCTAGCAGAAGAGATAGCCAAAAGGAACAACACTTTCCAAGAAAGTAGTTTTTTTTTTTTTTTTTTAAATAATTTTTTATTGAGACAATGGATAGAAATAACAGAAAAGGGAGTGTGTCCCAGCTCAAGACAAATACAAAAAGAAAAAATAGCTGATACAGATCACATATGAAAGGTACATAAGAATTAAGACATTGGTGTGCTAATATAGGATTTGTTAAGATATTATCTAGACAATAGAGTTTCAATATTTATATAATAATAGGAGTCAATGATATGGAGATATCTAGGTTGAAAACAGAGAGATAACATTTGACGTAAGTTATAGCACCGACTTTATGACCTTGAATACAGAATGCGCACAGTGAAATCAAAACATGTGTGACTGGGGCATATGGAAATGAAGTCTCAGTTTTATAATACAGGTAACTAGTGGTCCCTACTCTCAAATAAGGGGTATTCTATACACTGAAAATAGTGAGAGAAAGGGAGCTGGCATTTATCAGGCCTCCCGTAGGCCTGCGTATATAGGGGGGTGAGGGATGCAGCGGGCAAGAGCCGCTCATAATGGGGGGAAGAGGGGAGAAGGGGAGGGGAGGGGGGGGCGGAGCCAGATAATTTGTTTTAAAAATATAAACTACAGGGCGATGTGAAATGGAATGGAATAGGATCTCAGGACTTTTGAGTATACTCCTGGATAACATTTCTAAAATATGAAAACTAGGGCATGTGAATGTACCAAGAAAGTAGTTTAATGTCCAAAGAATGCATAGGCTCAAATGGAGGAGCCTGTAACGCCTTCAGAACCAAATTAAGACTCCAAGGAGGAGAAATTGATTTAATGACGGGCTTAATACGAACTAAAGCCTGTACAAAACAGTGAATATCAGGAAGTATAGCAATCTTTCTGTGAAATAAAACAGAAAGAGCGGAGATTTGTCCTTTCAAGGAATTTGCAGACAAACCTTTATCCAAACCATCCTGAAGGAACTGTAAAATTCTAGGAATTCTAAAAGAATGCCAGGAGAATTTATGAGAAGAACACCATGAAATGTAAGTCTTCCAAACTCTATAATAAATCTTTCTAGAGACAGATTTACGAGCTTGTAACATAGTATTAATCACTGAGTCAGAGAAACCTCTATGACTCAGAACTAAGCGTTCAATTTCCACACCTTCAAATTTAATGATTTGAGATCCTGATGGAAAAATGGACCTTGAGATAGTAGGTCCGGCCGTAACGGAAGTGGCCAAGGCGGGCAACTGGACATCCGCACCAGATCCGCATACCAAAACCTGTGTGGCCATGCTGGAGCCACCAGCAACACAAAAGACTGTTCCATGATGATTTTGGAGATCACTCTTGGAAGGAGAACTAGAGGCGGGAAGATGTAAGCAGGATGATAACACCAAGGAAGTGTCAGTGCATCCACTGCTTCCGCCTGAACATCCCTGGACCTGGACAGATATCTGGGAAGTTCTCTTGTTTAGATGAGAGGCCATGAGATCTATCTCTGGAAGACCCCACATTTGAACAATCTAAAAAAACACATCTGGATGGAGAGACCACTCCCCTGGATGTAAAGTCTAACGGCTGAGATAATCCGCATCCCAATTGTCAATACCTGGGATATGTACTGCAGAGATTAGACAGGAGCTGTATTCCACCCAAGCAAGTATCCGAGATACTTCTTTCATAGCTTGGGGACTGTGAGTCCCACCCTGATGATTGACATAAGCCACGATTGTGATATTGTCTGTCTGAAAACAAATGAACGCGATTCTCTTTTTAGCAGAGGCCAAAACTGAAGAGCCCTGAGAATTGCTGAGTTCTAAAATATTTATTGGCAATCTCGCCTCTTGAGATTTCCAAACCCCTTGTGCTGTCAGAGATCCCCAAACAGCTCCCCAACCTGAAAATCTCGCATCTGTTGAGATCACAGTCCAGGTTGGCCGAACAAAAGAAGCCCCTTAGACCAAACGATCGTGATCTATCCACCATGTCAGAGAGTGTCGTACATTGGGATTCAAGGATATTAATTGTGATAGCTTTGTATAATCCCTGCACCATTGATTCAGCATGCAAAGTTGTAGAGGTCTCATGTGAAAACGAGCAAAGGGGATCGCGTCCGATGCTGCAGTCATGAGACCTAAAACTTCCATGCACATAGCCACTGAAGGGAATGACTGAGACTGAAGGTGCCGGCATGCTGCGACCAATTTTAAACGTCTCTTGTCTGTTAGAGACAGAGTCATGGACACTGAATCTATCTGGAAACCTAAAAAGGTGACCCTTGTCTTAGGAATCAAGAAACATTTTGGTAAATTGATCCTCCAACCATGTTTCCGAAGAAACAACACTAGTTGATTCGTGTGAGATTCTGCAGTATGTAAAGACTGAGCTAGTACCAAAATATCGTCCAAATAAGGAAACACCGCAATACCCTGTTCTCTGATCACCGATAGTAGGGCACCCAGAACCTTTGAAAAGATTCTTGGAGCTGTTGCTAGGCCAAATGGAAGAGCAACAAATTGGTAATGCTTGTCTAGAAAAGAGAATCTCAGAAACCGATGTTCTGGATGAATCGGAATATGAAGGTATGCATCCTGCAAGTCTATTGTGGACATATAATGTCCTTGCTGAACAAAAGGCAGAATAGTCCTTATAGTCCTCAAAGAAAAGTGTGGAAAACAGCACCAAGAAATATGTGGCTTGTGGGGCACGGAACCCAGGATCTGCCTTATCCTGCAAGCACTCCAAGCAAAAAATAATGATTTGTTCCAGCCACCAATAATTAAAAGACCTTTATTTCTTCATTAATTGGGGTCTTAGACAAACATACAACGTTTCAGACCTGCTATAGGTCCTTAGTCATGTATACTGAACATACACTGATTCATCATTTAAATACTTTACACCTGGTCAATTGTTCACCTGTTATCATGTGACCATTCATTATTACATCACTGCCATCTTGTGGCCATCTAACATATATATTCCTATTACAAATAAGCATTCTAAATAGTCACATTGAGAAGGTTTAAATATCAAACAATGTTAAAAGATAAAACCATATGTACAAAATTAAAATAGAAGAAATATTACACACAATATGCAGATGCTATTTACTTGTTATATAAATGCTAATTTAAACTCTTTCATTCTAGAGTTGATTTTATAAATTTCAAAAAATTGCTACTGGAGATTATATGGATTACTGTCAATTTGAACACTATAGGCCTACCTTGAAAATAATTTTTTTCTCATTACTCTTTAGTATTTTTATATATACAGATAATTTTCAGACATTTCCCTCAAATTTACTCAGCCCATTAGAAAGGGTTACTGTAGGAAAAATACCTTAAAGTAAAAAAACATAATTTATGTAAGAACTTACCTGATAAATTCATTTCTTTCATATTAGCAAGAGTCCATGAGCTAGTGACGTATGGGATATACATTCCTACCAGGAGGGGCAAAGTTTCCCAAACCTCAAAATGCCTATAAATACACCCCTCACCACACCCACAATTCAGTTTAACGAATAGCCAAGAAGTGGGGTGATAAAAAAGTGCGAAAGCATATAAAATAAGGAATTGGAATAATTGTGCTTTATACAAAATCATAACCACCACAAAAAAAGGGCGGGCCTCATGGACTCTTGCTAATATGAAAGAAATGAATTTATCAGGTAAGTTCTTACATAAATTATGTTTTCTTTCATGTAATTAGCAAGAGTCCATGAGCTAGTGACGTATGGGATAATGACTACCCAAGATGTGGATCTTTCCACACAAGAGTCACTAGAGAGGGAGGGATAAAATAAAGACAGCCAATTCCTGCTGAAAATAATCCACACCCAAAATAAAGTTTAACGAAAAACATAAGCAGAAGATTCAAACTGAAACCGCTGCCTGAAGTACTTTTCTACCAAAAACTGCTTCAGAAGAAGAAAATACATCAAAATGGTAGAATTTAGTAAAAGTATGCAAAGAGGACCAAGTTGCTGCTTTGCAGATCTGGTCAACCGAAGCTTCATTCCTAAACGCCCAGGAAGTAGATACTGACCTAGTAGAATGAGCTGTAATTCTCTGAGGCGGAATTTTACCCGACTCAACATAGGCAAGATGAATTAAAGATTTCAACCAAGATGCCAAAGAAATGGCAGAAGCTTTCTGGCCTTTTCTAGAACCGGAAAAGATAACAAATAGACTAGAAGTCTTACGGAAAGATTTCGTAGCTTCAACATAATATTTCAAAGCTCTAACAACATCCAAAGAATGCAACGATTTCTCCTTAGAATTCTTAGGATTAGGACATAATGAAGGAACCACAATTTCTCTACTAATGTTGTTGGAATTCACAACTTTAGGTAAAAATTCAAAAGAAGTTCGCAACACCGCCTTATCCTGATGAAAAATCAGAAAAGGAGACTCACAAGAAGGAGCAGATAATTCAGAAACTCTTCTGGCAGAAGAGATGGCCAAAAGGAACAAAACTTTCCAAGAAAGTAATTTAATGTCCAATGAATGCATAGGTTCAAACGGAGGAGCTTGAAGAGCTCCCAGAACCAAATTCAAACTCCAAGGAGGAGAAATTGACTTAATGACAGGTTTTATGCGAACCAAAGCTTGTACAAAACAATGAATATCAGGAAGAATAGCAATCTTTCTGTGAAAAAGAACAGAAAGAGCAGAGATTTGTCCTTTCAAAGAACTTGCGGACAAACCCTTATCTAAACCATCCTGAAGAAACTGTAAAATTCTCGGTATTCTAAAAGAATGCCAAGAAAAATGATGAGAAAGACACCAAGAAATATAAGTCTTCCAGACTCTATAATATATCTCTCGAGATACAGATTTACGAGCCTGTAACATAGTATTAATCACGGAGTCAGAGAAACCTCTTTGACCAAGAATCAAGCGTTCAATCTCCATACCTTTAAATTTAAGGATTTCAGATCCTGATGGAAAAAAGGACCTTGTGACAGAAGGTCTGGTCTTAACGGAAGAGTCCACGGTTGGCAAGAGGCCATCCGGACAAGATCCGCATACCAAAACCTGTGAGGCCATGCTGGAGCTACCAGCAGAACAAACGAGCATTCCTTCATAATCTTGGAGATCACTCTTGGAAGAAGAACTAGAGGCGGAAAGATATAGGCAGGATGATACTTCCAAGG
Source organism: Bombina bombina (assembly GCF_027579735.1). Taxonomy (NCBI): domain Eukaryota; kingdom Metazoa; phylum Chordata; class Amphibia; order Anura; family Bombinatoridae; genus Bombina; species Bombina bombina. The sequence goes on from NC_069502.1 coordinate 456,625,062, forward strand.
AAGTGATAATGCATCCACTGCCTCCGCCTGAGGATCCCGGGATCTGGACAGATACCTGGGAAGTTTCTTGTTTAGATGGGACGCCATCAGATCTATTTCTGGAAGTTCCCACATTTGAACAATCTGAAGAAATACCTCTGGGTGAAGAGACCATTCGCCCGGATGCAACGTTTGGCGACTGAGATAATCCGCTTCCCAATTGTCTACACTTGGGATATGAACCGCAGAGATTAGACAGGAGCTGGATTCCGCCCAAACCAAAATTCGAGATACTTCTTTCATAGCCAGAGGACTGTGAGTCCCTCCTTGATGATTGATGTATGCCACAGTTGTGACATTGTCTGTCTGAAAACAAATGAACGATTCTCTCTTCAGAAGAGGCCAAAACTGAAGAGCTCTGAAAATTGCACGGAGTTCCAAGATATTGATAGGTAATCTCACCTCCTGAGATTCCCAAACTCCCTGTGCCGTCAGAGATCCTCACACAGCTCCCCAACCCGTGAGACTTGCATCTGTTGAAATTACAGTCCAGGTCGGAAGCACAAAAGAAGCCCCCTGAATTAAACGATGGTGATCTGTCCACCATGTTAGAGAGTGCCGAACAATCGGTTTTAAAGATATTGTTTGAGATATCTTCGTGTAATCCTTGCACCATTGCTTCAGCATACAGAGCTGAAGAGGTCGCATGTGAAAACGAGCAAAGGGGATCGCGTCCGATGCAGCAGTCATAAGACCTAGAATTTCCATGCATAAGGCTACCGAAGGGAATGATTGTGACTGAAGGTTTCGACAAGCTTCAATCAATTTTAGACGTCTCTTGTCTGTTAAAGACAGAGTCATGGACACTGAATCCATCTGGAAACCCAGAAAGGTTACCCTTGTCTGAGGAATCAAAGAACTTTTTGGTAAATTGATCCTCCAACCATGATCTTGAAGAAACAACACAAGTCGATTCGTATGAGATTCTGCTAAATGTAAAGACTGAGCAAGTACCAAGATATCGTCCAAATAAGGAAATACCACAATACCCTGTTCTCTGATTACAGACAGAAGGGCACCGAGAACCTTTGTAAAAATTCTTGGAGCTGTAGCTAGGCCAAACGGCAGAGCCACAAACTGGTAATGCTTGTCCAGAAAAGAGAATCTCAGGAACTGAAAATGATCTGGATGAATCGGAATATGCAGATATGCATCCTGTAAATCTATTGTGGACATATAATTCCCTTGCTGAACAAAAGGCAAGATAGTCCTTACAGTTACCATTTTGAACGTTGGTATCCTTACATAACGATTCAATATTTTTAGATCCAGAACTGGTCTGAAGGAATTCTCCTTCTTTGGTACAATGAAGAGATTTGAATAAAACCCCATCCCCTGTTCCTGAACTGGAACTGGCATAATTACTCCAGTCAACTCTAGATCTGAAACACATTTCAGAAATGCTTGAGCTTTTACTGGATTTACTGGGACACGGGAAAGAAAAAATCTCTTTGCAGGAGGTCTTATCTTGAAACCAATTCTGTACCCTTCTGAAACAATGTTCTGAATCCAAAGATTGTGAACAGAATTGATCCAAATTTCCTTGAAAAAAACGTAACCTGCCCCCTACCAGCTGAGCTGGAATGAGGGCCGCACCTTCATGTGGACTTAGAAGCAGGCTTTGCCTTTCTAGCTGGCTTGGATTTATTCCAGACTGGAGATGGTTTCCAAACTGAAACTGCTCCTGAGGATGAAGGATCAGGCTTTTGTTCTTTGTTGAAACGAAAGGAACGAAAACGATTATTAGCTCTGCTTTTACCTTTAGATTTTTTATCCTGTGGTAAAAAAGTTCCTTTCCCACCAGTAACAGTTGAAATGATGGAATCCAACTGAGAACCAAATAATTTGTTACCCTGGAAAGAAATAGAAAGTAAAGTTGATTTAGAAGCCATATCAGCATTCCAAGTTTTAAGCCATAAAGCTCTTCTAGCTAAAATAGCTAGAGACATAAACCTGACATCAACTCTGATAATATCAAAAATGGCATCACAGATAAAATTATTAGCATGCTGAAGAAGAATAATAATGTCATGAGAATCACGATGTGTTACTTGTTGCGCTAAAGTTTCCAACCAAAAAGTTGAAGCTGCAGCAACATCAGCCAAAGATATAGCAGGTCTAAGAAGATTACCTGAACACAGATAAGCTTTTCTTAGAAAGGACTCAATTTTCCTATCTAGAGGATCCTTAAACGAAGTACCATCTGACGTAGGAATAGTAGTACGTTTAGCAAGGGTAGAAATAGCCCCATCAACTTTAGGGATTTTGTCCCAAAATTCTAATCTGTCAGACGGCACAGGATATAAATGCTTAAAACGTTTAGAAGGAGTAAATGAATTACCCAATTTATCCCATTCTTTGGAAATTACTGCAGAAATAGCATTAGGAACAGGAAAAACTTCTGGAATAACCACAGGAGCTTTAAATACCTTATCTAAACGTTTAGAATTAGTATCAAGAGGACCAGAATCCTCTATTTCTAAAGCAATTAGAACTTCTTTAAGTAAAGAACGAATAAATTCCATTTTAAATAAATATGAAGATTTATCAGCATCAACCTCAGAGACAGAATCCTCTGAACCAGAGGAGTCATCAGAATCAGAATGATGATGTTCATTTAAAAATTCATCTGTAGGGAGAGAAGTTTTAAAAGATTTTTTACGTTTACTAGAAGGAGAAATAACAGACATAGCCTTCTTTATGGATTCAGAAACAAAATCTCTTATATTATCAGGAACATTCTGCACCTTAGATGTTGAGGGAACTGCAACAGGCAATGGTACTTTACTAAAGGAAATATTATCTGCTTTAACAAGTTTGTCATGACAATCAATACAAACAACAGCTGGAGAAATAGCTACCAAAAGTTTACAGCAGATACACTTAGCTTTGGTAGATTCAGCACTTGACAGCGATTTTCCTGTAGTATCTTCTGGCTCAGATGCAACGTGAGACATCTTGCAATATGTAAGAGAAAAAACAACATATAAAGCAAAATTGATCAAATTCCTTAAATGACAGTTTCGGGAATGGGAAAAAATGCCAAAGAACAAGCTTCTAGCAACCAGAAGCAATAAAAAATGAGACTTAAATAATGTGGAGACAAAAGCGACGCCCAAATTATTTGGCGCCTAAATGCTTTTTGGCGCCAAAAATGACGCCACATCCGGAACGCCGACATTTTTGGCGCGAAATAACGTCAAAAAATGACGCAACTTCCGGCGACACGTATGACGCCGGAAACGGAAATAGAATTTTTGCGCCAAAAAAGTCTGCGCCAAGAATGACGCAATAAAATGAAGCATTTTCAGCCCCCGCGAGCCTAACAGCCCACAGGGAAAAAGTCAAATTTTAAGGTAAGAAAAAATGGTCAAATCAAAATGCATTATCCCAAATATGAAACTGACTGTCTGAAAATAAGGAAAGTTGAACATTCTGAGTCAAGGCAAATAAATGTTTGAATACATATATTTAGAACTTTATAAACAAAGTGCCCAACCATAGCTTGGAGTGTCACAGAAAATAAGACTTACTTACCCCAGGACACTCATCTACATATAGCAGATAGCCAAACCAGTACTGAAACGAGAATCAGCAGAGGTAATGGTATATATAAGAGTATATCGTCGATCTGAAAAGGGAGGTAAGAGATGAATCTCTACGACCGATAACAGAGAACCTATGAAATAGACCCCGTAGAAGGAGATCACTGCATTCAAATAGGCAATACTCTCCTCACATCCCTCTGACATTCACTGCACGCTGAGAGGAAAACCGGGCTCCAACTTGCTGCGGAGCGCATATCAACGTAGAATCTAGCACAAACTTACTTCACCACCTCCATCGGAGGCAAAGTTTGTAAAACTGAATTGTGGGTGTGGTGAGGGGTGTATTTATAGGCATTTTGAGGTTTGGGAAACTTTGCCCCTCCTGGTAGGAATGTATATCCCATACGTCACTAGCTCATGGACTCTTGCTAATTACATGAAAGAAATGCAGGTATCATAATACTCAGCCCATTCGAAAGGGGAGATTTACCCATCTCCAGAGATGTTTAGGAAAGACAAATATTTAGTAGAACAGACTCCAATCGAAGTCTTTATTCATACCCTTAGGTATTAAGCTTTCCAATTTGTATATCCAAAACATCTCTCTTGTTTTTAGTATGTGTTCTCTATTACCTCCCCTCCTTGGTCTATCAATCTGTTCAATTATTTGGAATCTGAGCTGACTGATGTTATGACCCATAGAGAGGAAGTGAGAGGAAACAGGAGCCTCTTTATTCTTGCATCTAATATTAGACTTATGTTCTGTTATCCTCTCCCTTACCTCTCTACAGGTCTCGCCCAAATAGATCAAACCACATGGACACTTGATCAAATAAATACAGTAACATGACCTACAAGTAAGATATTTATTAATTTTGTATTTCCTACCATTTATGGGGTGAAAAAAATGTTCACCTTTGATCATTGAACTGCAGTTACTGCAGTTCAAACAGGGATAACATCCATCTTTTCTAGGGCCTATAGTCTTCTGCATGTTCAATCTATTACTACCTATATCAGAATGTACAAGGGTGTCTTTGATACTTCTATTTCTTCTATACGCTGTCATTAGATTTTCTTTAAACTCATTCACTTGGGGGTTACAGTCCCTTAGGATGTGCCAATGCTTTCTTAGAATATTATTAATTTTCTGACTGAATTTATTGAACTGTGTTACAAACACTAGACAATTTGTTTCTTTACTTTTGTACTTCTTGGGTAATTTTTCATTATTGACTACATCTAGTTGTTCCTTGATTAATGATATTGGATACCCTCTATTGATGAATTTATCAGCCATCTCCTCCAACCTTTGCTTACATCTATTCTCCTCAGACACTATGCGTTTAACCCTTAAAAATTGGCTCTTTGGAATAGCCCTAAAGATACTGTCAGGATGGTAACTTCCATATTTCAATATATTGTTTTTATCTGTGTCTTTTGTATGGATATCTGTTTTTAAGAAACCATCCTTGAAGTATACATAAGTGTCCAGAAACTCAAATCCAATTTCACTCATGTTTAAAGTGAACTTTAATCCATTGACAGAGTTATTAAGATCTTCAACAAAGGACAATAGGCTACCAACGTCGCCCCCCCCACACGCCAAATACATCATCAATGTACCTCCACCAGGAGGCACCATAGAGCTGGAACAAGCCATGAGGATATACAAAGTATTCCTCAAAGCTATTCATGAAAATGTTGGCGTATGAGGGGGCAACGTTAGAGCCCATTGCTGTACCCTGTTTCTGCAAATAATATGTATCCATGAATAGAAAATAATTCTGATAAAGAATGATAGACAAAAGTTCTATTAGAAACCAAATCTCTGCCTCAGTATAACTTTTACTAGATCTAAGCATATGTTCCACTGAAGAAATCCCTGTTGTAGGTTTGATAGAGGTGTAAAGGCTTGAGACATCTAATGAAAACAAGATACACTTATCACCTACATGTCCTAAGTCCTGTAGTTTAGCCAAAAAATCATTAGTGTCCCTAATGTAAGATGTAGTGTTTTTAACTAAAGGCTGCAACACTTTATTCAAGAAAGTAGAAATATTAGAAAAAAATGATCCCATCCCTGCCACAATAGGGCGTCCTGGGGGATTTTTTAAGGATTTATGTACCTTTGGTAATACATATATTACCGGCCTAATTGGATCTGTTACATATAGGGCTTCCTTAAACTTATCTGTTATGATATCTCTTTGTGTAGCCAGGGTCAAAATGTTGTTTATCCCTTTGTTAATCTATATGGTAGGATCTCTAGTCAGTATTTCATAAACTTGGGTATCTTTCAGTTGCCTATTGATCTCATCAATATAATCAGACTTATTTAAAATCACAATGGCCCCGCCCGTATCGGCCTCTTTAATGATTATATTTTTATTCTCTCTCAGAGATCCAATGGCTGACATGTCCTCTTTATTGTGTTTCCTATTTCATTGCACCAGTTTTCTTTTTTTCTCCCTTTTAAATAAGTTGTTCACTTCTCTCTGTACAAGACTAACATATGTGGCTGCACTATGTGTGGATACTGGTGAAAAAGTGCTTTTTTTAGATAAACCAAAGTGCCTAATGTCATTAAACTTCATTTTATTATCTTTTGTGTTAGTGTCATTTATGTTATCCCTTTGCATAGAGAAATAAATCTTTAGCCTCAGTTTCCTAAAGAACCTCTGTAGGTCTTGTTGAATCTTAAATTCATCACAATAGTTCTCTAGGCAATAGGATAATCCCTTATTTAGAGCTGTTTCTTGCTCTTTTGTCATCTTCAAATTAGACAAATTAAAAATTAAATTTTCTTCTACGTGCTGTGTGCTATAATGTGAATTCTGATATGTAATATCGTATTGTGATTTACTTAAACCTTTAGAAAAAACATGTGAATCAACTTGTTGTGCAACATTAGACATCTCATATCTATTCTGTGAATCATTAAATGCAATAGTGGTATTAGTGTCACTGTCAGGTATTTGTCAGTCAGGTTGTACCTTTAAGCAGATTCTATATAAGGCTGCTCCTCCCCCTTCCACCTGCCAATTAATTTTAGTTAGAGTTCTGACCAAGTTACCTGGATACAGCTTCTCTTACTCGTGGCTAAAATCTATACTTTCTAATCTATTGGATTACAACTATTGCACACATCTTGTGCCGGACCTGTTGTGCTAAAACATTGCCAAGCAAATACCGCATCTTGCTATTTGCACCTTTCAACCTCCGGATCAAGCTCATATTACTTATTGTGGGTAAAACAACTGAGACCTACCTATCCTTTCAAAGACAGTTACCTCTGAAGCCTGCTCACCGTTATCCGTCTCACGGACCTAATAAAACTTTCCTTGCCGCTTGTCAGGCTTTCAGCGTACACTTAACCTTACCGCTCCTGTTTGTTTGCAGCTTCTGTGTACACAGCGTCTTCTCAGCCTGTCAGCGGATCCAGCGTGCTGATAGGTCACTGCGCTCACACCCACACAACCGCTGCTGCGGCAGCTACGGAGCACCTCTCCCTTCTCAGTATAACCAGACAGTTTTACTACGAACATTTACAACTAACTCTCAAACTTGTACAACTGATTGCTCATTCAAGCTTACTTACCACAACTCCTCCTGTTATCTTATTGAACTGTACAGTGTCTGTAATAGATTGACTTTGCTTCTGTGAGCTACTTATAAAAAGGCATCCACTGTCTATCATTAACATTCAGCCGTATATTACAGCCTGCTCTAGCCTTTGGGATAATCATACTACTCCTGTAACAAGATAGCAGGAGTTAGCTCAAATTCTCCTTGTAGTACTACGTAACATCAGGGTCTGCAGTTGAGATTCACTCTTTAAAGAACTTTTCTTCCTCGTAACCAGATATAACCTGACATATTAATTGGCCTATCATGGATCCAGCAGACCTCCCCAATGTGGTGTATAACCTCACACAGCGTGTGGATCAACTATCACAGGAATTCAGAGAGCTTCAATTACAAAATGATAACTTGAGGGCAGCACTAAGAGATAACACCCCAGAACCTCAGGTCTGCCTACCTGAAAGATTCACAGGAGACAGGAAGAATTTCAGGCAATTCAGGAATGCCTGTTATCTCCTTTTCCAGATGCGCCCAAGGACTTACCAAACTGAAAGACTTAAGGTCATGACAGTGATTTCCTTCTTGTCTGGAGAACCTAGGATATGGGCTGACAATTTATTCGAGAATAATGATCCAACCCTCACCTCACTCACTGACTTCTTCGCACAAATGAGTTTACTATACGAAGATAAGCAAAAACAGCTCACTGCAGAAGCCAAGATGCGTTCTCTCAGACAAGGTAGACGCCCCGTGGAGGAATACCTTACAGAATTCAAACTTTACATAAAAGACTCTGAATGGAGTGAGGTTGCTCTACGTAATCAGTATCGCTTGGGTCTATCTGATATCCTGAAGGATGAGCTAGCCCGTACTGAATTACCCGCCACACTGGAAGGTATCATGAACCTCTCTATACAGATCGATAGGAGGGTCAGGGAGAGACGCTCGGAACGTCAACTAACAGAAGGACCTCCAAGATTCCCATCAACTTCCCAGGGCATGAAAGAATCCACTGTTCCCATGGAGATTGGCTTTACTAAAGGCCCACTCACATTGGAAGAGAGACATCGCCGCCAGCAGAAAAACCTCTGTATGTACTGCGCCTCTCCTAACCATCCAGTAAAGGAATGTCCCTTGCTTCAACGTCAAAAAAGAAGTAAGTTAACAGTCACTAGCAATTGCTTAACAAACAAGGTCTTTGAGGTTGCTTACTGTACTCTCCCTTTATCCATACAGTGGGACCTCCAGGCTCTCCAGGCGGAAGCAATTATTGATTCCGGAGCTTATGCAAATTTCATTGATTTATCTCTTGTAAATAAAAATAAAATTCCATTGTGTGTGAAAGCAGTTCCAGTCTCCATACGAGTCATTGATGGTACCATGGTCAGTTCTGGCCCTATAACGCACCACACCATTCCTCTTAAGGTCATGATAGGTAAGGGGCACACTGAGTTGATATGTTTTGATGTCATACCTTCCCCTTTATTCCCAATAGTATTGGGATTATCCTGGCTACAACAGAATCAACCATCAATTTGCTGGCAGTCCCTCCAAGTTCAATTGGACTCTGCATACTCTAGGGATACTTGCTATCCCCAACAGAATATACTACACATTTCTAACCCAGCAATCCCTGTTGAATACCAAGATTTCCATGATGTCTTTGACAAAAAACAGGCAGAATCTCTGCCTCCACACCGGATATATGACTGTCCAATTGAATTGCTACCTGGATCTAACATTCCCTTTGGACACATATATCCGCTCTCGCAACCTGAATTGGATCACTTAAAGGGGTACCTAGAAGAAAATTTAAAGAAGGGGTTCATCCGACCCTCTACCTCCCCGGCTGGTGCTGGGATGTTCTTCGTAAGAAATAAAGACAACTCCTTACGACCAATAATTGACTATCGTGAGTTGAATAGGAGGACCAGGAAGAACAGATACCCCCTTCCCTTGATTCCTGAGCTGGTGGAACGTCTTGGAAAAGCAACCATTTATACCAAGCTAGACCTCAGAGGTGCGTACAACCTGATAAGGATCAGAGAAGGGGATGAGTGGCTCACCGCCTTCCGCACCAGATATGGTCTTTATGAGTATCTAGTGATGCCATTTGGGCTTTGTAACGCCCCCGCTACGTTCCAATACTTTATCAACGATATCTTCAGGGATTTATTGGACGTATGCGTTGTGGTCTACTTAGACGATATCCTGATCTACTCTAACTCCATAGAAGAACACACCAAACATGTCCGATGGGTGTTAGGCCGACTTAGGACCCATCAATTGTATGCTAAGTTAGAAAAGTGTTCATTCCACAATCAAGAAATAACCTTCTTAGGTTACAACATTTCCTCCTCTGGGGTTAAGATGGAAAACAGTAAGATAGATGCCATCCTCAACTGGCCTAGACCTTCCAGCAAAAAAGACGTTCAGCGTTTCCTCGGTGTCGCTAATTTTTACCGAAAGTTCATCAAAGGATTTTCCAAGATTGCAAAACCCCTCAGTATGCTTACCGGCTCCAATACCCGATTCCAATGGAATCCAGATTCAGAAGATGCTTTCTGTTCTCTCAAATGTAGCTTCACTACTGCTCCCATTCTCCGGTTCCCAGACACGAAGCTCCAATTCATTCTAGAGGTTGATGCTTCTGAGTATGCCCTTGGAGCTATCCTATCACAGCGCACAACTCCCTCAGATCCTATACATCCTGTAGCCTTCTACTCTAGACTGATGACTCCTGCTGAACAGAACTACGCTATCGGAGAGAAAGAGCTTTTGGTGATTAAGTCAGCCCTGGAACATTGGAGGCACCTCTTGGAAGGCACCATCCTCCCGATTCTCATATATACCGATCATAGGAATCTCGAATACCTCCAATCCTGTAAAACGCTTTCAGCTCGGCAAGCTAGGTGGAGTCTGTTTTTTACCAGATTTAACTTTTTGATTACTTACCGAACAGGTAGTAAAAATGGTAAGGCTGATTCTCTCTCACGACACTTACAGCGTCCAAGTTCATCCACTCAGCCTTCACATGTCCTGAATCCCCAACATTTCCTAGGTATCTCAAAACTTGCCTCATCCACTCTCCGTTCTCACCAACAAACAGACACCAGCCTATCCAAAGACATTCAGCATCTCGATTCGAGAGGCATCTCTCACGTACATGGCAACATATATATACCACCTACATTAAGGCAAGAGATTCTCCAAGAACACCATGACTCCCCACTCGCAGGCCACCCAGGCATTCACAAAACCACTGACCTTGTGTCTAAAAACTACTGTTGGCCGAGTCTTCAGCGAACTGTGGACACATACATTAAGTCATGTCATGTATGTGCAGTCTCCAAGTCAGAAAGATCTAAACCATTTGGCAGACTCCAGTCATTGCCAATACCTGAAAGGCCTTGGCACACAGTTGGGATGGATTTTATTGTGGAACTTCCTGCATCAAACCATTTTAACACCATCATGGTCGTGGTTGATTATCTCACTAAAATGGCCCACTTCATCCCTCATCATAAAGTTCCCACGGCTACCGAAACCGCAGCTCTCTTCCTAAAACATGTTGTACGGCTACATGGCTTACCTTCAGTCATAGTCTCGGACAGGGGCTCGCAATTTACGTCCAGGTGTTGGAAACATCTCTGCTCCGTTTTAAAAATTGACCATCGCTATAGTACTGCTTTCCACCCGCAAACGAATGGCCAAACGGAGAGAATTAATCAATGGATAGAGCAATATATACGTTGTTATTGCTCCCATCAACAGGACGATTGGGAGAACAATATATCCATGGCAGAATATGCATACAACAATACCTTAAACTGTTCTATTAAGTGCTCTCCATTTTATGCTAACTACGGATACCATCCAACATTCCATCTATATCCACATCTTAATTCCGCATCACCACAAGTAGACGATACTTCCAGAACCCTATCTGAGATCGTCGAATTCCTCAAAGAGAACATCCCTCTGGCTCAACAAAAACATAAACAGTACTATGATTCGAAAAGAAGGAACCCCCCTGTTTATCGCTTAGGTGATAGAGTATGGCTTTCAACGAGACACCTAAAACTGAAGACTCCATCGAAAAAGTTCTCACAACTTTTCATAGGACCCTACGAGATAATCAAAGTGATAAACGAAAATGCTGTCACTTTGGATCTTCCTCCAGAGGTTCCGGTGCACCCCACATTTCATGTCTCTCTTTTGAAGCCCTACCTCTTTACTAGGCAACAGACATCTGGTCAGACGACTTCTCCAGTGGTGGTCGAGGAGAATGTCTATGAAATCTCTTCTATATTGAACTCCAGGTTACTTCGAGGACAGCTGCAGTACCTAATAAGGTGGAAGGGATGTTCATCGGATGAGGATTCTTGGGAGCCTGTTGCAAATGTCAACGCCACTCGTCTCGTCGCCCGATTCCATAGGGATCATCCGGACAGGCCACATGCTGGTACTGCAGTGCAGCACCTTTGAGGGGGGATCTGTCAGGTATTTGTCAGTCAGGTTGTACCTTTAAGCAGATTCTATATAAGGCTGCTCCTCCCCCTTCCACCTGCCAATTAATTTTAGTTAGAGTTCTGACCAAGTTACCTGGATACAGCTTCTCTTACTCGTGGCTAAAATCTATACTTTCTAATCTATTGGATTACAACTATTGCACACATCTTGTGCTGGACCTGTTGTGCTAAAACATTGCCAAGCAAATACCGCATCTTGCTATTTGCACCTTTCAACCTCCGGATCAAGCTCATATTACTTATTGTGGGTAAAACAACTGAGACCTACCTATCCTTTCAAAGACAGTTACCTCTGAAGCCTGCTCACCGTTATCCGTCTCACGGACCTAATTGAACTTTCCTTGCCGCTTGTCAGGCTTTCAGCGTACACTTAACCTTACTGCTCCTGTTTGTTTGCAGCTTCTGTGTACACAGCGTCTTCTCAGCCTGTCAGCGGATCCAGCGTGCTGATAGGTCACTGCGCTCACACCCACACAACCGCTGCTGCTGCAGCTACGGAGCACCTCTCCCTTCTCAGTATAACCAGACAGTTTTACTACGAACAATTACAACTGCCTCTCAAACTTGTACAACTGATTGCTCATTCAAGCTTACTTGCCACAACTCCTGTTATCTTATTGAACTGTACAGTGTCTGTAATAGATTGACTTTGCTTCTGTGAGCTACTTATAAAAAGGCATCCACTGTCTATCATTAACATTCAGCCGTATATTACAGCCTGCTCTAGCCTTTGGGATAACCATACTACTCCTGTAACAAGATAGCAGGAGTTAGCTCAAATTCTCCTTGTAGTACTACGTAACATCAGGGTCTGCAGTTGAGATTCACTCTTTAAAGAACTTTTCTTCCTCGTAACCAGATATAACCTGACAGTCACAGTCCACATTTACATAAGAGAGTTCTGTGCAAATCCCCTGTTTAGGAGCTAGTCCGTTTGTAGCAGCCATGTCCCTTAAAGCAACATAAGATCTTTCATTTGTACCCTTCGTACATACATCCATAGTCTCTGTTATAGGATTTTGGTCTATAGGATTACAGGTCTGGTCATATTTTGGAGCATTTAACAAACTTCGATCATATATTCTTTCTCCATGGATGGCATAAAGAAATATGGGGTAAGAGAGGTTAAAATACCTTCTGATAAAATGTATGCAGTTTGTTCCAATGTGAGAGTGGCTGACTCCAATGACAGGCTGGGTTGCCTTGATACAGATAGTGAACATGGAGAAAGAATATATGATCGAAGTTTGTTAAATGCTACAAAATATGACCAGACCTGTAATCCTATAGACCAAAATCCTATAACAGAGACTATAGATGTATGTACGAAGGGTACAAATGAAAGATCTTATGTTGCTTTAAGGGACATGGCTGCTACAAACGGACTAGCTCCTAAACAGGGGATTTGCACAGAACTCTCTTATATAAATGTGGACTGTGACACTAATACCACTATTGCATTTAATGATTCACAGAATAGATATGAGATGTCTAATGTTGCACAACAAGTTGATTCACATGTTTTTTCTAAAGGTTTAAGTAAATCACAACACAATATTACATATCAGAATTCACATTATAGCACACAGCTATAATCATTAAAGAGGCCGATAAGGGCGGGGCCATTGTGATTTTAAATAAGTCTGATTATATTGATGAGATCAATAGGCAACTGAAAGATACCCAAGTTTATGAAATACTGACTAGAGATCCTACCATACAGATTAACAAAGGGATAAACAACATTTTGACCCTGGCTACACAAAGAGATATCATAACAGATAAGTTTAAGGAAGCCCTATATGTAACAGATCCAATTAGGCAGGTAATATATGTATTACCAAAGGTACATAAATCCTTAAAAAATCCCCCAGGTCGCCCTATTGTGGCAGGGATGGGATCAGTTTTTTCTAATATTTCTACTTTCTTGGATAAAGTGTTGCAGCCTTTAGTTAAAAACACTACATCTTACATTAGGGACACTAATGATTTTTTGGCTAAACTACAGGACTTAGGACATGTAGGTGATAAGTGTATCTTGTTTTCATTAGATGTCTCAAGCCTTTACACCTCTATCAAACATACAACAGGGATTTCTTCAGTGGAACATATGCTTAGATCTAGTAAAAGTTATACTGAGGCAGAGATTTGGTTTCTAATAGAACTTTTGTCTATCATTCTTTATCAGAATTATTTTCTATTCATGGATACATATTATTTGCAGAAACAGGGTACAGCAATGGGCTCTAACGTTGCCCCCTCATACGCCAACATTTTCATGAATAGCTTTGAGGAATACTTTGTATATCCTCATGGCTTGTTCCAGCTCTATGGTGCCTCCTGGTGGAGGTACATTGATGATGTATTTGGCGTGTGGGGGGGGGGGCGACGTTGGTAGCCTATTGTCCTTTGTTGAAGATCTTAATAACTCTGTCAATGGATTAAAGTTCACTTTAAACATGAGTGAAATTGGAATTGAGTTTCTGGACACTTATGTATACTTCAAGGATGGTTTCTTAAAAACAGATATCCATACAAAAGACACAGATAAAAACAATATATTGAAATATGGAAGTTACCATCCTGACAGTATCTTTAGGGCTATTCCAAAGAGCCAATTTTTAAGGGTTAAACGCATAGTGTCTGAGGAGAATAAATGTAAGCAAAGGTTGGAGGAGATGGCTGATAAATTCATCAATAGAGGGTATCCAATATCATTAATCAAGGAACAACTAGATGTAGTCAATAATGAAAAATTACCCAAGAAGTACAAAAGTAAAGAAACAAATTGTCTAGTGTTTGTAACACAGTTCAATGAATTCAGTCAGAAAATTAATAATATTCTAAGAAAGCATTGGCACATCCTAAGGGACTGTAACCCCCAAGTGAATGAGTTTAAAGAAAATCTAATGACAGCGTATAGAAGAAATAGAAGTATCAAAGACACCCTTGTACATTCTGATATAGGTAGTAATAGATTGAACATGCAGAAGACTATAGGCCCTAGAAAAGATGGATGTTATCCCTGTTTGAACTGCAGTAACTGCAGTTCAATGATCAAAGGTGAACATTTTTTTCACCCCATAAATGATAGGAAATACAAAATTAATAAATATCTTACTTGTAGGTCATGTTACTGTATTTATTTGATCAAGTGTCCATGTGGTTTGATCTATTTGGGCGAGACCTGTAGAGAGGTAAGGGAGAGGATAACAGAACATAAGTCTAATATTAGATGCAAGAACAAAGAGGCTCCTGTTTCCTCTCACTTCCTCTCTATGGGTCATAACATCAGTCAGCTCAGATTCCAAATAATTGAACAGATTGATAGACCAAGGAGGGGAGGTAATAGAGAACACATACTAAAAACAAGAGAGATGTTTTGGATATACAAATTGTAAAGCTTAATACCTAAGGGTATGAATAAAGACTTCGATTGGAGTCTGTTCTACTAAATATTTGTCTTTCCTAAACATCTCTGGAGATGGGTAAATCTTCCCTTTCGAATGGGCTGAGTATTATGATACCTGCATTTTTTACTTTAAGGTATTTTTCCTACAGTAACCCTTTCTAATGGGCTGAGTAAATTTGAGGGAAATGTCTGAAAATTATCTGTATATATAAAAATACTAAAGAGAAATGAGAAAAAAAAATTATTTTCAAGGTAGGCCTATAGTGTTCAAATTGACAGTAATCCATATAATCTCCAGTAGCAATTTTTTGAAATTTATAAAATCAACTCTAGAATGAAAGAGTTTAAATTAGCATTTATATAACAAGTAAATAGCATCTGCATATTGTGTGTAATATTTCTTCTATTTTAATTTTGTACATATGGTTTTATCTTTTAACATTGTTTGATATTTAAACCTTCTCAATGTGACTATTTAGAATGCTTATTTCTAATAGGAATATATATGTTAGATGGCCACAAGATGGCAGTGATGTAATAATGAATGGTCACATGATAACAGGTGAACAATTGACCAGGTGTAAAGTATTTAAATGATGAATCAGTGTATGTTCAGTATACATGACTAAGGACCTATAGCAGGTCTGAAACGTTGTATGTTTGTCTAAGACCCCAATTAATGAAGAAATAAAGGTCTTTTAATTATTGGTGGCTAGTCCTTATAGTGACCATCTTGAAAGTTGGTACTCTTACATAACGATTCAAAATTTTCAGATCCAGAACTGGTCTGAACAAATTTTCTTTCTTTGGTACAATGAATAGGTTTGAATAAAACCCCAAACCTTGTTCCTGAGGAGGAAATGGCATGATTACCCCTGAAGACTCCAGGTCTGAAACAAACTTCAGAAAAGCATGAGCTTTTACTGGATTTACAGGGATGCGTGAGAAAAATCTTCTCACAGGAGGTCTTACTTTGAATCCTATTCGATACCCTTGAGAGACAATGCTCTGAATCTAATGATTTTGGACAGATTTTATCCAAAAATCCTTGAAAAACCTTAATCTGCCCCCTACCAGCTGAGCTGGAATGAGGGCCGCACCTTCATGCGGACTTAGGGGCAGACTTTGGTTTCCTAAATGGCTTGGATTTATTCCAATTTGAGGAAGGCTTCCAACTGGAAGCAGATTCCTTGGGAGGAGGATTGAGTTTTTGTTCCTTATTCTGACAAAAGGAACGAAAAACAGTTAGAAGCCTTAGATTTACCCTTAGGTTTTTTATCCTGAGGCAAAAAAACTCCTTTACCTCCAGTGATAGTTGAAATAATAGAATCCAACTGAGAACCAAATAAATTATTACCTTGGAAAGAAAGAGATAGTAATCTAGATTTAGATGTCATATCAGCATTCCAAGATTTAAGCCACAAAGCTCTTCTAGCTAAAACAGCTAAAGACATGGATCTAACATCAATTTTGATAATATAAAAAATGGCATCACAAATAAAATGATTAGCATGTTGCAGTAAGCGAACAATGCTAGATATGTCAAAATCCAATTCATGTTGCGCTAAATTTTCCAACCAGAAAGTTGATGCAGCCGCAACATCACCCAAAGAAATAGAAGGTCTGAGAAGATGACCTGAATATAAATAGGCCTTCCTTAGATAGGATTCAAGCTTCCTATCTAAAGGATCCTTAAAGGAAGTGCTATCTTCCATAGGAATAGTGGTACGTTTAGCAAGAGTAGAAATAGCCCCATCAACTTTGGGGATCTTTTCCCAAAACTCTATAGATTTTGCTGGTAAAGGATACAATCTCTTAAACCTTGAAGAAGGAATAAAGGAAGTACCTGGCTTATTCCATTCCCTAGAAATCATATCAGAAATTGCCTCAGGAATGGGAAAAACACCTGGGGAAACAACAGGAAGTTTAAAAACAGCATTTAAACATTTATTAGACTGAACGTCAATAGGACTGGTTACATCAATATCCAAAGTAATTAAAACTTCTTTTAATAAATAACGCATATACTCTATTTTAAATAAATAAGTAGATTTGTCAGTGTCAATATCTGAGGAAGAATCTTCTGTTTCAGATAGATCCTCATCAGAAGAGGATGAATTATTATGTTGTTGGTCATTTGAAATTTCATCAGCTAAATGAGAAGTTTTAAAAGACCTTTTACGTTTATTAGAAGGTGGAAATGCAGACAATAGAATCAGAAACAAATTCTTTAAAATTTACAGGTATATCATGCACATTAGAAGTTGATGGAACTGCAACTGGCAATGTACTATTACTGATAGAAACACTATCTGCATGTAAAAGTTTATCATGACAACTATTACAAATGACATTCGGTGGAATAATTTCTACAATTTTACAACAAATGCACTTAGCTTTGGTAGAACCGATGTCAGGCAGCAATGTTCCAGCAGAAACTTCAGAGGCAGGATCAGATTGGGACATCTTGCTCAATGTAAGAGAAAAAACAACATATAAAGCAAAATTATCTATTTCCTTAAATGACAGTTTCAGGAATGGGAAAAAATGCAAAAGCATAGGCCTCTTGATAGAAAAGAAAGCAGGAGGCAAACAACAATGGGGTATTTGAAATAATGAAAAAAAATTGGCGCCAAGTATGACGCACAACGTAACGTAAACTTTTTTGGCGCCAAAAATGACCGGAAATGACACACTTGCGTCACTAATGACGCCGCCATGTGAAAGGTCTCGGCGTCACGTATGACGCGGGAAATGACAAAGTTGCATCAAAAACGTATTTTTTCGCGCCAAAAATGACGCAATAAAGTCTAACATTTGACGCACCTGCGGGCCTAACACCCGCAATTGCAAAAAGTAGTCAAAGTGAAAAAACACTAAAACCCCAGGTAAGAAATACATTTCTTAAAGTGTTTATATTCCCAAATATGAAACTGACAGTATGCAGAAGGAAATACATGAACCTGACTCATGGCAAATATAAGTACAATACATATATTTAGAACTTTATATAATTGCATAAAGTGCCAAACCATAGCTGAGAGTGTCTTAAGTAATGAAAACATACTTACCAAAAGACACCCATCCACATATAGCAGATAGCCAAACCAGTACTAAAACAGTTATTAGTAGAGGTAATGGTAAATTGAGAGTATATTGTCGATCTGAAAAGGGAGATAGGAGATGAATCTCTAAGAACGATAACAGAGAACCCATGAAAAAGACCCCCGTTAGAGAAATCATCGTATTCAATAGGTGATACTCCCTTCATGTCCCTCTGACTTTCGCTGTACTCTGAGAGGAATCGGGCTTCAACAATGCTGAGAAGTGCATATCAACGTAGAAATCTTAGCACAAACTTACTTCACCATCTCCATAGGAGGCAAAGTTTGTAAAACTGAATTGTGGGTGTGGTGAGGGGTGTATTTATAGGCATTTTGAGGTTTGGGAAACTTTGCAACTCCTGGTAAGATTGTATATCCCATATGTCACTACCTCATGGACTCTTGCCAATTACATGAAAGAAACCAAACGAGTATAATATACATGATTGTTGATTTGGCAGTTGTAAACTATATGTATGCAACCATATTGACACACAGCACAGCAGTCACATGATGTGCATGGCTTATAATATTAATAATCAATTTTACAGTAGGATTCTAACGTTCGCTTACTGTGGTGCTGAGCAGGTGCTGCATTAGCTAGTTTAAAATTAAATTTATCACATCTGCATCATAATGAAATAACCATTCAATTTGTACAAACGTATTAATAAAAACACTCAATTTTACCGCGTTGCAATTATTTGAATGCTTGTCAAAATGGAATTTTTGTTTCAATATGAGTGACATCTGACAAATGTACTGTACTTTCAGTTAATGAAGCACTCACTCCCTCTGTCTGTCTACATCCCTCTGTCTCTCTCTCTCTCTCTTTCACACATTGTCTTTGTCTCTCTCCTGCCTTCTGTCTGTCTCTCCCTCCATCTGTCTATATCCCTCTGTCTGAAAGCAAAAGGGGATCGAAATCTCCAGGGATTGTACACATGAATAGCACTCAAATTCCCAGATAGGTGGAATAATCGACTAAGTTACAAGATGGCGAATATATGGGATAAACATAACTTTTATTGGACTTTAAAAATAATGGAAAAACAATACAATTTAAAAACCCAGGAATGTGTCAACTTAAATCGGAGTAACAGGTAGATTTCCAATAACCGGATTAGTGAAAAATAACCACTCTGAATTCGAAAATTATTGGTATGAATTGGTCTAATCAAAGATAGATCCAGGATAAGCTGTTGTGGGACCAATTCTTCTACATTACTCATATAAAGTTATCAGAGTGAAAAAATCAGGCACTACTAATAGGCAAAGTTGTAGAGGAAAAAATTATTATAATGTATCACATATAATTATTAGTTAAGTGGATAATAGTGATATAATGTGGTGTACCACGTGTAATATATAGATGGTTATGGTATATTGTGGTATACCATATACTTTTGGATTGTGTTGTATCACAATCAGAGTTGATTCACATTATTCATAAACATAAATCAGAGAAAGGTATTGGCTACATATGTTTGTAGCAAGTAAATTGTTCATCAATTATAAGTATTGTGGCAAACCTAGCCACTTCTGGACTATAATGTAAGAAAGGTTGTCTATAGGCTGTATTGTGTGCTATATAGATGTGACAGACCCTTCTGTCAGTACTGAAGGAGTTAACTGTGTTCAGCATTAAGAAGCTATTGTGTACTGTCATTAAAGTTAGTGATAAACAGTCCATTGTTTAATCACCCTCAGAGAGCAGATGCCTAGGTGATAAGAAAAGCCAAATGTGTCTTGTGTTTAAGTTGTTATCTGCCTAAGTAAAGTAATGTGATTCTATTGTGGCCTGTCCAAGGGTGTGGTCCCTCCATCTAATGTACAACATTCTTTCAACCCCCCATCTGGGGGATCAGACCTGCATAAATACTAGGCATAGCCTTTTAATAAATGTCATTCTGTTTTAAACCTGAAAACTGGCTGGGTTGTGAGTTGCTGATTCCCTATGCAGGACATTGTTCCCTGGTGTTAACCCTTGGTATCCTGTTGGTACCGTTACAATTGGTGGCAAGCGACGGAATGAACCTTATCGCCCAGAAGAGCAACTACACAAGCCAGTAACCTCAGGAAGAGGGGGATTACTACAATACTGACTAAGATGGAAGGAGTACCAGGGATCCAACCTTACAGCCGAAAAGCGCAATTCGTGCAATTGTAACTGCCGAATAAGAAAAGGGAATGGCAAGCAGAATACAGCGAAAGAACCGACTACCAAAGTGAATGGAGACGGATTATTCTAAACTAAAGAAACAAACGTTAAAGGAACTGCTAGAAGCCAGGGGAAAGATAGCCAGCAGCAAACCCAAGGCTATATTAATTGCCGAGCTGATGGAGGGAGACAGAGCTCGCAGCGCTACGCCTCCAGCAGCCATGGAGGAGACCCTATACCAGAGGGAAATGAGGACCAGGCTGGAATTTTTACCCCAACCTGTACCACGGGACATGCTATCCGTGGTAATGGCAGATGTGCAGGAGTACGTGATGGCACACAGTCCGCGGAATGCATCCTCCCGAGCAGAATCCATTTCGGAAGCACTCAGCAACCCAGTAAGACCCAAAATCCCATACCATGCCTTTAAAATGTTTTGTGAGGAGAAGAATGAGATCGATGGATATTTACAGGATTTTGAGAGACTGTGCGAGTTACATGATTTGGAGCAGTCCGTATGGGTGACGGTGCTAGCAGGCAAGCTAGCCGGTATGGCAGCGGAAGCGTATTGCGCTGTACCCAGGGAGGACAGCAAGGATTACGCTAAAGTGAAGAGAGCGATCTTGGAAAGATATGCCATTACCCCAGAGGCATACCGGCGCAAGTTTAGAGGCCTGCACAAGCCAGAAAGAGATTCACATGCAGAGTGGGCCCACAAGCTGGATCAAGCATCTCAAGGGTGGATACAGGCCAGCCAAGCTACCACCATGGAAGAATTGCGACAACTGATGCTGTTGGAGCAATTCTTTAACGGCTTGTCCCCAGAAGCCCAAGAATGGGTGAGAGATCGAAAACCCCCACCTTAACCGAAGCAGCCAGATTAGCAGACCAGCATTTTGATGCCAGGAGGCACCATGGACTACTGCCTAAGACGTACGCTCGACCCATGGGACAGCCCAGTCCTCTACAGCCTAACAACCCCACAGCGGCACCTTTTCACCCAGCCCCAGGGAATCCACCACCCCCCTCACGATACAACGGATGGGCGAATATACAATGCCACACCTGCAAGCAGTGGGGACATATGGCACGTGAGTGCACCCAAAATCGGAGCAGACAAGCTTGGAACCAGGTCAGACAGAACCTGGCCCCAAGGGCGGCTGCTCACCATTACCACACGGAGCCAGCCGCTCATGAGGTGTTGAGCACCCAAGCCGAGGAACCCCTGGGAATTCTGCATGAGGTGATGTCGGTCCAGGGACTTCGGGATTCGGGAGCTACTTTAACCCTGATAGCTCCCCATTTGGTGCCAGATACAGCACCCACTGGCGGATCCGTGGCAGTACGAGGGGCAGGGGGAGCAGTATACCGATTGCCCACTGCTAGAGTGGAGTACAGACCCCCAGTCACCCCAGCAGCTGCCAGTTACCAACCCCCGGCGCACCGCTATACCACACGGCCTCCGGCCACGAACTACCCTCAGAGAGCCCGGTTCAATTCGCGGGGCTACTCACAACCTATTCGGTGCTTTGGATGTAAGCAACTAGGGCACAAAAGACCAGAGTGTCCCCTAAACGCAGCAAACCAAGCATAGTCCTGGAGAAGACCCGCCGGCGGAATCCCACATAATCCTCAGCCTGCGGCCCGCTACGTAGAGGCACCAGAATGCTGGGGCAGCCTACATGAAGCAGACCCCGTGCAAGTTGCCCACCGGAATAACCGGCAACGGGTTAAAGTGAATGGGAAGGAGGTCAGTGGTCTACGGGATACTGGTGCTACCATGACCTTGCTTCAAGAGAACTTGGTGTCTGAGAAACAGCACACTGGAGACACTGTGGCTGTGAGGGTAGCAGGGGGCACTGTGTTCCGCCTACCTGTTGCCAGGATACATTTGGATTGGGGAGTGGGCGCTAGACCTGTGAATGTGGGGGTCAAGAAGGACTTACTTGCTGATGTTCTCCTTGGAAATGACTTGGCCCCCTTGTTTCTGCCTATGCTCCCATGGGTCCCGCTGATGTTAACCCTGTGACTACCCAAGCCCAGTCCCTTCGGGAAGAGGTACATTTTAACCGTGGTGGACTACGCCACTAGGTACCCCGAGGCCATTGCTCTCTCCAACATCCATGCAGAGACGGTAGCTGAAGCCCTATTTGGGGAGCTACAACCTAGTTTGGTTTACTTACAAGTTGCTGTTACCTTTTATATTTTAATCAGGGCCCTCAAAAAGTTGCAGCCGTACCTGTACGGACAACCTTTTTCCTTACTCACAGATCACAACCCGTTGGTGTGGCTGAACCGTGTGGCCGGGGACAATGCCAGGCTGCTGCCCTGGAGTTTGGCGCTGCAGCCCTTCGACTTTACCATCCATTACCGCCCAGGGAAACAAAACGGTAACGCCGACGGGTTGTCCAGACAAACTGAACTTGAAAAGTGATCTGTGAGTACTTCCCCGGACATCCCCAAGCCGATCCGTTGGGATCAGACTGTGTATGCCGGCTTGGTTCTGGGGGAGCATTGTGGCAAACCTAGCCACTTCTGGACTATAATGTAAGAAAGGTTGTCTATAGGCTGTATTGTGTGCTATATAGATGTGACAGACCCTTCTGTCAGTACTGAAGGAGTTAACTGTGTTCAGCTTTAAGAAGCTATTGTGTACTGTCATTAAAGTTAGTGATAAACAGTCCATTGTTTAATCACCCTCAGAGAGCAGACGCCTAGGTGATAAGAAAAGCCAAATGTGTCTTGTGTTTAAGTTGTTATCTGCCTAAGTAAAGTAATGTGATTCTATTGTGGCCTGTCCAAGGGTGTGGTCCCTCCATCTAATGTACAACATTCTTTCAACCCCCCATCTGGGGGGTCAGACCTGCATAAATACTAGGCATAGCCTTTTAATAAATGTCATTCTGTTTTAAACCTGAAAACTGGCTGGGTTGTGAGTTGCTGATTCCCTATGCAGGACATTGTTCCCTGGTGTTAACCCTTGGTATCCTGTTGGTACCGTTACAAGTATTAATTCTAGATGACAAACCTCCCTTCCTAGAGTGACAGGTATAGTGTGTGATAGTTAACAGAGTTAAATATTTGTAGGTAATGATCATAATATACTCAGACAAATGAATTACCTATAGTATATATTTATCCTTTGGATATCAACAGTCATGTATTGCTCTGAAACTATGTGTGTGTCAGAACACCACAGATGCACTTTTCAAGGATAGTTTGATCAATCACACTATAATGCCCAGATTAAAGTAGGATATAACTAGGTACAGAGAGTAATATACCCCTTAATAGTATTTTCTTTAATGGGAATTATGTTTATTTGTTATTTTATCCACAGTATAATAAAAATTAAATGTGTAAGTTAAAGTTTAAATAATAGATCTTTCTGGCTTTAATCGCACCAGTCTTATCAATGCAATGGTGCTATGCACATAATTTAAAGGCTTAGGTAGTGTTCTGTGTAACGAACCTGTAACATTGGTGAATAATTTATGCTACTTCTATTTGCAGCATCAAATTAAAGTAACCATTTCTAGATTTCACGTGCCTATTGCCTTATGTATTTAAATGCATTGATCTTGTTGCCTTTTGTATTTGAATATAAGTAGTAAGCATATGTGACTCTCAGTCAAAAACCTGAAATTATTCATGTATAAATGATGCTGCTTAAATGCCTATGTAGCAACGTCACGTTATAATACCAACTGCCAGATAAACAATTATCCTCTACTATTGCCTGAAATGCTCAGGTGTGTCCAGTTAGCACCACAATGTGCTGTTGAATATATACAAGTCTCCTGTCTATCGCTCCATATAATAGGGATACGAAAACACTTTGCTGATGAAAATACTCGGTTATATCTAAGCCACTAACTCGGTTATATCTAAGCCACTAATGTGACTAAACTGTTATACACCAGACTAGCAACAACTAGACAAACTAGTTGTAACTAAGAGTACAACAAAGTTTAAAGAGAGAGTAATTCCACTTATATGTTATAAGACTTTAACTCTACTTACTTCATAAAGTGTCTAAATGATAAAATTGTTCCAAATCATTCATACATTAAAGTTTATTTAAATCAACTAAGGAACTCACACTCATACAGTAGCAAAAGCTGTGAATTAAAACCACTTAAACTTGGTGGATTGCATAATAGCCATTAAATAACTGTGTCCACTATTAAATTATCCTCAATCCGTTATAAATTAGGATTAACTAAACCCTTTACAATCCGAGGGCTGCATTCATTTTTAACATATAGTAATAAAGGATTAGAGGATATAAGTTAAACCACTTTGTAAACTGATTTTCCACAAAAGTAAGCAAATTAAAAAGAACAACAGGAGAGACAAAGCTACCCCTGTCGGACCCCTGACGCGCGTTTCACGAACGCTTCCTCAGAGGGGGTGCGGGCCGCTGCTACTCGGCGTCTTATATTGTGTCAAAATACCCACCACTAACACCGCATTGGATAAGCAAATGGGAGTTCTCTCCACAGGATTGGCTGATTACCTTGTCCATCTTAGCATCATCATCCTACATAGGAGAAACTCATGATTGAACAGGGGGTGTGTTTCTGACCGTCGCTTAGTCATAGAGGCAACACCAATCCAAGATCTGTAAAGAAACAACATAGGGACCCAGGCATGTACCCTTGTGGCACTTGCTCAGCGTGCCAATATCTGTGGAAAATCAAAACTCTTACTGATAAAACTGGTAGAGTATATAAAATACCTTACCATTTCTCATGCACCACCATTGGAGTGGTTTATGCACTCCACTGTTCATGCCAAATGTTCTATGTTGGCATGACTACCAGAGAGGTAAAAACAAGCATTCTGGAACACTGCTATAATATCAAAACAGCTCAACGTGATCTAAAAAATGGCAAAAAAATAATCTCAGTTGCCAAACATTTCTTACTTCATCATGAAAGCTCTTCTAAGGATTTGAAATTCACAGTAATTCAGAAAGCATCCCTTGGCATTCAAGGTGGCAACATAGAAAAAACACTGCTAAAAATGGAATGCAGGTGGATTTATTTACTGAATACTGTTAAACCAAATGGGATGAATGACTACAATAATTATTTTGTATACTTGTAACAACTTTCTGTTAGTCATCATTTATTATAGCTAATATAATCAGCTATGTTCAAAGTATTAATTTGATAGGTAATCATTTGAACAATGTTCAAAATTGGAATATGATAATACTGTTGAAAAAAAGTATTAGGCCATAATGCTTCAATGTAACCAAGGAATTAAGGTAAAATCAAGTGAATTAACACTTCAATTCACTTTTGTCGTTCTTTGTGTAGGGAATTATAAAAATAATAGCACAAAATTTACACAGAAACAGCACTTTGCACATGTATTTAAGTATACCTTATCAGTCACTATATAAGGATACTTGTAATTAACATTTCTAAACAAGTTTCACCTCTTTTATACACTCCCCTAATGTGTTTTCTAACACCAACATTTATAAAAATGTAGCTCTTCATTACATAAGTCATATTTTATGTTCGACTTTAGCACTACAGTAATGTGTCTTTTGCTGTGCACATTCCCTAAGATAGACTGAGTTTTTTATTTGTAACACTGTCCGGTTAGTAGCTCACATTCACACTCTAACAATAATAGAGTCACCTCACGAAAAAATTATTTTAATTTTCTATTCATTTTTTTATTATTTTCAATATTTTTATTTATTTCTTTATATTCGATTTTTTTATTTTTTATTTTTATTTTTATAATCCCTGTATCTCTCAGGGTTTACACTTATATAATCTCTTTCAATCACAAAAACTCCTGGATTACATTACGTTCTTTCCATTCAATGACAATGAGGACTTATTGTCACGATTTTTGGTTCAATATTGTATTAATACTATCTCAATAATGATGTCCAACTAGTAATCAACGTAAATTAATACTATTTACTAGAAAGTAAACAACTAGAATTGATATTTACCTAATAATGTATGGAATAATTTTACTCTGTAGTACAACATAAATAAATAGTCAGCAGAAATCCTGAGTGCTATTGTTATATATACTAGAACTCGTTATAATATAATACCTGCAATGACATACAATGAATGAACACATAACAGCAACTATCTGTTGCTCAATAATGTAAGATTGAGCAAAAAATAATTTATAGAAGTTTATGATTACCCATGATGTGTATTACAAAATTCTTAATTAAGAGAAACTTAGCCATTTGTGTACAATACAAATCGCAATCATCCGTTTGTGTTATATTTCACTTCGCATTTCTATACTTTACTACTGATCCGTTTTGATCCAACAATATCAGGTACTTATGAGGATCACAAGTTAAAAGTTATACAATGGTATATAAATAGATTTACAATACATGTACCTCGATATATACAAACACTTTTTGTCTATGTGATCCTCCAATCATATCGGCCCCAATATATACGCCCACTAAATAAAGGATTATCCTCTAATCCTTTATTACTATATGTTAAAAATGAATGCAGCCCTCGGATTGTAAGGGCTTAGTTAATCCTAATTTATAACGGATTGAGGATAACTTAATAGTGGACACAGTTATTTAATGGCTATTATGCAATCCACCAAGTTTAAATGGTTTTAATTCACAGCTTTTCCTACTGTATGAGTGTGAGTTCCTTAGTTGATTTAAATAAACTTTAATAAATGAATGATTTGGAACAATTTTATCATTTAGATACTTTATGAAGTAAGTAGAGTTAAAGTCTTATAACATATAAGTGGAATTACTCTCTCTTTAAACATTTTTGTACTCTTAGTTACAACTAGTTTGTCTAGTTGTTGTCAGTCGTTTTTGTGAGCAATCCACTCCAGGTTTTGCTTCTCTACAAAATTTAAAATTCTAGTACTTAGAACAGTGCTTTCCAAACTGTGTGTCGGGACACACTAGTGTGTCGGCAGCAGTGTGTAGGTGTGTCCCTGCTTCAGCACAATTTTTTTTAATTTTTTTTTGGTTTCTGACTTTCCGCCTGCCTGCTATGCATATCACATGGTTGACACGTGATTGATACCTAGTGGGTCACAGATCATCTTAACCAATTGACGCAGCTCAGTGGGAACTGAAACTATTCCCATTGGCTCCTGACTGCACGTGTAGTCTCCTTAATTGGCTTGTGACTGCATGTGTAGTCAGTGAGTGGGACAGCAGTGTGTTTGCAGTGCTGGCAGTAGTCAGTAGGGCTCGCGGAGCTCTAAAGGGCGGCAGCTTAAACGCTGAGCTGAAGTCAGAGGGTTTTTTTTGCAGCTAGCTCCCAGTAGTGCATTGCTGCTCCTGCTCTTGATATATGGAAAGGAAGCGGAAGCTTAAAAATGCTTGATGATGAAATGCGAGTGTCTTTATCTAATATTCCACCAAATATTCAGAAACTGTGTTCATCCCATCAACCTCATACATCCCATTAAAATAGTAAGAAGCTATTGGTGTTAGTAAACTTTTTTTAATTCTTGCACATACATACTTACTGTTACTTGTAAATACATTGTGTTATTATATAATTTATGTATGTGTCCATATATTTTAAAACAAGTTAGTTTAACCTTCTGTTTGCTAGTACAACTGAATTAATTACCGTGTCGCGAAATGATGTAGGTCTAAAAAGTGTGTCACCAACATGAAAAGTTTGGAAAGCTCTGACTTAGAATATCATTATCAATAGTAAATATATGTAAAACCTGGTGCCACCTTTTATAACTCTACTCCCCCCCAACTCCTTTTCTCTAAATAAATACACCAGACTAGGTTCAACGTATAAAAATATTTCTAAGATTTAAGGTTAATTCCTGCTATATTAAAATAACAAACTGTGAGGAGTCCATTATCTCCCAACCTCCTCTGACATGTTTCGCAGAGGAACTCGGCTTTCTCAAAGGCAATAGGCAATATATAAGGCAATAGGCACGTGAAATCTAGAAATGGTTACTTTAATTTGATGATGCAAATAGAAGTAGCATAAATTATTCACCAATATTACAGGTTCGTTACACAGAACACTACCTAAGCCTTTAAATTATGTGCATAGCACCATTGCATTGATAAGACTGGTGCGATTAAAGCCAGAAAGATCTGTTATTTAAACTTTAACTTACACATTTAATTTTTATTATACTGTGGATAAAATAACAAATAAACATAATTCCCATTAAAGACAATACTATTAAGGGGTATATTACTCTCTCTCTGTACCTAGTTATATCCTACTTTAATCTGGGCATTATAGTGTGATTGATCAAACTATCTTAGAAAAGTGCATCTGTGGTGTTCTGACACACATATAGTTTCAGAGCAATACATGACTGTTGATATCCAAAGGATAAATATATACTATAGGTAATTCATTTGTCTGTGTATATTATGATCATTACCTACAAATATTTAACTCTGTTAACTATCACACACTATACCTGCCACTGCCACTCTAGGAAGGGAGGTTTGTCATCTAGAATTGATACTTATAATTGATGAACAATTTACTCGCTACAAACATATGTAGCCAATACCTTTCCCTGATTTATGTTTATGAATAATGTGAATCAACTCTGATTGTGATACAACACAATCCAAAAGTATATGGTATACCACAATATACCATAACCATGTATATATTACACGTGGTACACCACATTATATCACTATTATCCACTTAACTAATAATTATATGTGATACATTATAATAATTTTTTCCTCTACAATTTTGCCTATTAGTAGTGCCTGATTTTTTCACTCTGATAATTTTATATGAGTAATGTAGAAGAATTGGTCCCACAACAGCTTATCCTGGATCTATCTTTGATTAGACCAATTCATACCAATAATTTTCGAATTCAGAGTGGTTACTTTTCACTAATCCGGTTATTGGAAGTCTACCTGTTACTCCGATTTAAGTTGACACATTCCTGGGTTTTTAAATTGTATTGTTTTTCCATTATTTTTAAAGTCCAATAAAAGTTATGTTTTAATTTATCCCATATATTCGCCATCTTGTAACTTAGTTGATTATTCCACCTATCTGGGAATTTGAGTGCTATTCATGTGTACAATCCCTGGAGATTTCGATCCCCTTTTGCTTTCAGACAGAGGGATATAGACAGATGGAGGGAGAGACAGACAGAAGGAGGTAGGGAGAGACAGGCAGAAGGCAGGAGAGTGTACAATCCCTGGAGATTTCGATCCCCTTTTGCTTTCTAATGTTAACTAGTACACAGCACTGAATAGTTATTAATCCAGGAGGAAAACATGAGATAATCTCCTCCTATTAATTATTAGTATTTATCAGTATCAATAATTATATTCCCTGTTATTACTCAGTGGTGCCATTGGGCCCCCTGTCCTTTGCTATATTCCTCTGTCTGTCTCTCTCTCCATACGTCTATCTCCCTCCCTCTCTCCCTATATCAGTATGTGTCTCTCCCTCCATCTAACTCTCTATCCCTCACTGCATTGTATCTCTCTATCTATGTCTCTCTCTATCGCTCTTTCTATCTCTCCCTCCCATCATTATGTCTGTCTCTCCCTCATACAGTATGTGTCTCTCCCTCCGTCTGTTTTTCTCCCTCACTGCCTCTGTCTCCCTCCCTCCTTCTGTCTGTCTCTCCCTCGCTCTCCTTCCATCGGTATGTGTCTCTCCCTCTGTCTGTTTTTCTCCCTCACTGCCTCTGTCTGTCTCCCCCCCCCCTCTGTCTCTCTCCCTCCATCCTTTTCTCTCCCTCACTGCCTCTGTCTATCTCTCCCTCACTGCCTCTGTCTCTCCCTCCCTCTCTCTCTCCCTCCATCGGTATATGTCTCTCCCTCCGTCTGTTTTTCTCCCTCACTGCCTCTGTCTGTCTCTCTCCCTCCCAGTCTCTCTCTCCCTCACTGCCTTTGTCTCTCTCTCTCCCTCCATCCTTCTGTCTGTCTCTCCCTCTCTCTCTATCCATCGGTATGTGTCTCTCCCTCTGTTTCCCTATCTCTGTCTCTCTACCTCAGTCTGTCTCTCTCCCCCTCTGTCTGTCTCACCCTCGCTCTCTCTCCCTACAGCGGTATGTGTCTCTCCCTCCGTCTGGTTTTCTCCCTCACTGCCTCTGTCTGTCTCCCCCCCTCCCTCTGTCTCTCTCTCCCTTTGTCTGTCTCTCCCTCCATCGGTATGTGTCTCTCCCTCCATCTGTTTTTCTGCCCCTGTCCTTTGCTATATTCCTCTGTCTGTCTCTCTCTCTCTCCATACGTCTATCTCCCTCCCTATATCAGTATGTGTCTCTCCCTCCATGTAACTCTCTATCCCTCACTGCATTGTATCTCTCTATCTATGTCTCTCTCTATCGCTCTTTCTATCTCTCCCTCCCATCATTATGTCTGTCTCTCCCTCATACAGTATGTGTCTCTCCCTCCATCTGTTTTTCTCCCTCACTGCCTCTGTCTCTCTCCCTCACTGCCTCTGTCTCCCTCCCTCCTTCTGTCTGTCTCTCCCTCGCTCTCCTTCCATCGGTATGTGTCTCTCCCTCTGTCTGTTTTTCTCCCTCACTGCCTCTGTCT
This sequence comes from Bombina bombina, assembly GCF_027579735.1. Lineage (NCBI taxonomy): Eukaryota > Metazoa > Chordata > Amphibia > Anura > Bombinatoridae > Bombina > Bombina bombina. Next base: position 456,656,001 of record NC_069502.1, read on the forward strand.
GTCTCCCCCCCTCTGTCTCTCTCCCTCCATCCTTCTGTCTGTCTCTCCCTCCATCTGTTTTTCTCCCTCACTGCCTCTGTCTATCTCTCCCTCACTGCCTCTGTCTCTCTCTCCATCGGTATGTGTCTCTCCCTCCGTCTGTTTTTCTCCCTCACTGCCTCTGTCTGTCTCTCTCCCTCCCAGTCTCTCTCTCCCTCACTGCCTTTGTCTCTCTCTCTCCCTCCATCCTTCTGTCTGTCTCTCCCTCGCTCTCTATCCATCGGTATGTGTCTCTCCCTCTGTCTGTTTCCCTATCTCTGTCTCTCTACCTCAGTCTGTCTCTCTCCCCCTCTGTCTGTCTCACCCTCGCTCTCTCTCCCTACATCGGTATGTGTCTCTCCCTCCGTCTGGTTTTCTCCCTCACTGCCTCTGTCTGTCTCCCCCCCTCCCTCTGTCTCTCTCTCCCTTTGTGTGTCTCTCCCTCCATCCTTCTGTCTCTCCCTCCATCGGTATGTGTCTCTCCCTCCATCTGTTTTTCTGCCTCTGTCTGTCTCCCCCCCCCTCTGTCTCCCTCCCTCACTGCCTGTCTCTCTCTCTCCCTCTGTCTGTCTCTCCCTCCATCTGTCTCTCCCTCCATCTTTCTCCCTCACTTCCTCTGTCTGTCTCTCTCTCTCACTCTTTCTGTCTGTCTCTCCCTAGCTCTCTTTCCTTCCATTGGTATGTGTCTCTCCCTCCTTTTTTCTCCCTCACTGCCTCTGTCTATCTCCTTCCCTCTCTCTCCCTCACTGCCTGTCTCTCTCCATCACTGCCTCTGTCTCTATTTCCCTCTGTCTGTCTCTCCCTCCATCCTTCTGTCTGTCTCTCCCTTGCTCTCTCTCCCTCCATCAGTATGTTTCTCTCTATGTCTGGTTTTATCCCTCACTGCCTCTGTCTGTCTATCCCCCTCCCTCTGTCTCTCTTTCTCCCTCTGTCTGTATCTATCTCCTGCCTTCCGTCTGTCTCTGCCTCCCTCCTTCTGTCTCTCTCTAGCTATGCCTCTCTCTACATCCCTCTGTCTCTCTCTCTGTATGTCTCTTCCTCCGTATGTCTCTATCCCTCACTGCCTCTGTCTCTCTCCCCCTGTCTGTCTCTCCCTCCATCTGTATGTCTATCCTTCTGTCTTTCTCCCTCACTGCAAAGGTTCAAACGGAACCCCTTGAAGAACCTTAAGAACTAAATTTAAACTCCAAGGCGGAGCAACAGGTTTAAACACAGGCTTGATTCTGACTAAAGCCTGACAAAACGCCTGCACGTCTGGAACCTCAGCCAGACGTTTGTGCAAAAGAATAGACAGAGCGGAAATCTGTCCTTTTAAGGAACTAGCTGACAAACCCTTCTCCAATCCTTCTTGGAGAAAAGATAATATCCTAGGAATCCTGACCTTACTCCATGAGTAACCCTTGGATTCACACCAATGAAGATATTTACACCATATCTTATGATAGATTTTCCTGGTGACAGGCTTTCGGGCCTGTATTAAGGTATCAATGACCGACTCGGAGAAACCACGCTTTGATAAAATCAAGCGTTCAATCTCCAAGCAGTCAGACGCAGAGAAATTAGATTTGGATGGTTGAAAGGACCCTGAAGTAGAAGGTCCTGCCTCAGAGGCAGAGTCCATGGTGGAAAGGATGACATGTCCACCAGATCTGCATACCAAGTCCTGCGTGGCCACGCAGGTGCTATCAAAATTACTGACGCTCTCTCCTGTTTGATCTTGGCAATCAGACGAGGAAACGGTGGAAACACATAAGCCAGGTTGAAGGACCAAGGCGCTGCTAGAGCATCTATCAGCGCTGCCTTGGGATCCCTGGACCTGTATCCGTAACAAGGAAGCTTGGCGTTCTGGCGAGACGCCATGAGATCCAGTTCTGGTTTGCCCCAACGTTGCAAACACCTCCGGATGGAGCTCCCACTCCCCCGGTTGAAAAGTCTGACGACTTAGAAAATCTGCCTCCCAGTTCTCTACTCCTGGGATATGGATAGCTGATAGATGGCAAGTGAATCTCTGCCCATTGAATTATCTTTGAAACCTCCAACATTGCTAGGGAACTCCTTGTTCCCCCTTGATGGTTGATGTAAGCTACAGTCGTGATGTTGTCCGACTGAAATCTGATGAACCTCACTGCCGCTAGCTGAGGCCAAGCCTGAAGAGCATTGAATATCGCTCTTAGTTCCAGAATGTTTATTGCAAGGAGTGCCTCCTCCTGAGTCCACGACCCTTGAGCCTTCAGAGAGTTCCAGACTGCACCCCAGCCCAGAAGGCTGGCATCTATTGTTACTATTGTCCAATCTGGCCTGCGGAAGGTCATACCTTTGGACAGATGGACCCGAGATAGCCACCAGAGAAGAGAATCCCTGGTCTCTTGATCCAGATTTAGTAGAGGGGACAAATCTGTGTAATCCCCATTCCACTGACTGAGCATGCAGAGTTGCAGCGGTCTGAGATGTAGGCGGGCAAACGGAACTATGTCCATTGCCGCTACCATTAAGCCGATTACTTCCATACACTGAGCCACCGAAGGGCGAGAAGTATAATAAAGAACACGGCAGGAATTTAGAAGTTTTGACAACCTGTCCTCTGTCAGGTAAATCCTCATTTCTACAGAATCTATCAGAGTTCCCAGGAAGGAAACTCTTGTGAGAGGGGATAGAGAACTCTTCTTTTCATTCACTTTCCACCCATGAGACCTCAGGAATGCCAGAACAATGTCCGTATGGGACTTGGCAATTTAGAAATTCGACGCCTGTATCAGAATGTCGCCTTAGGGCCGCCAGAAGTGACCCCAGAACCTTCGTAAAGATTCTTGGTGCCGTAGCTAACCCAAAGGGAAGAGCCACAAACTGGTAATGCCTGTCTAGGAAGGCGAACCTAAGAAACCGATGATGATCTTTGTGTATCGGAATGTGAAGATAAGCATCCTTTAAGTCCACGGTAGTCATGTATTGACCCTCCTGGATCATAGGTAGGATGGTTCGAATAGTCTCCATCTTGAAAGATGGGACCCTGAGAAATTTGTTTAGGATCTTGAAATCTAAGATTGGTCTGAAGGTTCCCTCTTTCTTGGGAACCACAAAGAGATTTGAATAGAAGCCTTGCCCCTGTTCCTCCTTTGGAACTGGGTGGATCACTCCCATAACTAGGAGGTCTTGAACACAATGTAAGAATGCTGCTCTCTTTATCTGGTCTGCAGATAATTGTGAGAGGTGAAATCTTCCTTTTGGGGAAGAAGCTTTGAAGTCCAGAAGATACCCCTGGGACACAATTTCCAACGCCCAGGGATCCTGGACATCTCTTGCCCAAGCCTGGGCGAAGAGAGAAAGTCTGCCCCCTACTAGATCCGGGGGCTGATCTTTCATGCTGTCTTAGAGGCAGCAGCAGGCTTCTTGGCCTTCTTACCTTTGTTCCAGGCCTGGTTAGGTCTCCAGACTGGCTTGGACTGGGCAAAATTTCCCTCTTGTTTTGCATTAGAGGGAGTTGATGCCGCGCTCGTCTTAAAGTTTCGAAAGGCACGAAAATTAGTTTGTTTGGTCCTTAATTTATTAGACCTATCCTGAGAAAGGGCATGACCTTTTCCTCCAGTAATATCAGAAATGATCTGCTTCAGTCCAGGCCTGAATAGGGTCTGCCCCTTGAAGGGAATGTTGAGAAGCTTAGACTTTGAAGTAACGTCAGCTGACCAGGATTTAAGCCATAGCGCCCTACACGCCTGAATAGCAAAACCTGAGTTCTTAGCCGTTAGTTTGGTTAAATGAACAACGGCGTCAGAAACAAATGAATTGGCTAATTTAAGCGCTTTAAGCTTGTCAAGTATATCATCCAATGGAGTTTCTACCTGTAAGTGACTGGGGCAATGCATGCAAGAGGCTGGAGAATAAAACCTTGTTGAATAAACATTTTCTTAAGGTAACCCTCTAACTTTTTATCCATTGGATCTAGGAAAGTACAACTGTCCTCGACGGGAATAGTTGTACGCTTAGCTAGGGTAGAAACTGCTCCCTCCACCTTAGGGACCGTTTGCCATAAGTCCCGTGTAGCGGCATCTATTTGAAACATTTTCTTAAAAATAGGAGGGGGAGAGAACGGTACACCTGGTCTATCCCATTCCTTAGTAATAATTTCTGAAAACCTTTTAGGTATTGGAAAAACATCAGTGTAAACAGGCACTGCATAGTATTTATCCAATCTACACAATTTCTCTGGCACTATAATGGTGTCACAGTCATCCAGAGTAGCTAAAACCTCCCTGAGCAACACGCGGAGGTGTTCAAGCTTAAATTTAAATGTAGATATATCAGAATCAGGTTGAAGCATCTTCCCTGAGTCAGAAAAATCTCCCACAGAAAGAAGCTCTCTTGCCTCAGCTTCTGCATATTGTGAGGGGATATCAGACATAACTACTAAAGCATCAGAGAGCTCTGTATTTTTTCTAGTCCCAGAGCTGTCTCACTTTCCTTGTAACCCTGGTAGTTTGGACAATACCGCTGTAAGGGTATGATCCATAACTGCCGCCATGTCTTGTAAAGTAAACGCCATGGGCGCGCTAGATGTACTTGGCGCCACTTGAGCGGGAGTCAAAGGTTCTGACACGTGGGGCGAGTTAGTCGGCATAACTTCCCCCTTGTCAATTTCCTCTGGTGATAAATCTTTTAAAGACAGAATATGATCTTTATAACTTAAAGTAAAATCAGTACATTTGGTACAAATTCTAAGAGGGGGTTCCGCAATGGCTTCTAAACATAATGAACAAGGAGTTTCCTCTATGTCAGACATGTTTAAACAGACTAGCAATGAGACCAGCAAGCTTGGAAAACACTTTGATAAATGTAAACAAGCAAAAAGTAAAAACGGTACTGTGCCTTTAAGAGAAACAAATTTTGTCAGAAATTGAAAAACCGTGATAAAAAGCAGTAAATCTTACGAAATTTTTACAGTGTGTATAATAGACTAAAAGAGCATTGCACCCACTTGCAAATGGATGATTAACCCCTTAGTTTCAAAACCGGATCAAAAAAACGATATAAACATTTTTTAACAGTCGCAACAAACTGCCACAGCTCTGCTGTGACCCTACCTGCCCATACAATGACTTTTGAAGGCACAAAAACCCTTTGTAGAGGTCCTAAGTGTTCAGGGGACTTCTTCAGGGAAGCTGGAAGTCTCAAGCTGCAAAAACTACTGCACGATTTAGGCCTGAAATTAGGCCCCTCCCAACCTGTACTCACAGTGAGAGGGCCATAAAAAACTATACCTAGGCAAAATCTAGCCAGCCATGTGGAAAAAACTGGGCCCCAATAAAGTTTTATCACCAATATGTAGAAAAAAACGTTTAAACACTTCCAGCAAACGTTATCTTATTTTCAGCAATGTGAGAAAGTAATAAGAATATTAACTTTTACAGCAAGCATGATACTAGTCGTTATTAAATCACTGTAATCAGGCTTACCTTAAATAAATCCGGTATTAACAGCATTTTCTAGCATATTCATTTCTCTAGAAAAATTTAAACTGCACATACCTCATAGCAGGAGACCCTGCACGCCATTCCCCCAGCTGAAGTTACCTCATCTCTTCAGTTATGTGTGAGAACAGCAATGGATCTTAGTTACAACCTGCAAAGATCATCAAAAACCACAGGCAGACTCTTCTTCAACTTTCTGCATGAAGCTAAAACAGTACAACTCCGGTACCATTTGAAAATAATAAACTTTTGATTGAAGATAAACTACATAAATTCACCACATCTCTCTAGCTACTTCCTATCTTGTCGAGAGCTGCAAGAGAATGACTGGGAGTGGCAGTTAGGGGAGGAGCTATATAGACAGCTCTGCTGTGGGTGATCCTCTTGCAGCTTCCTGTTGGGAAGGAGAATATCCCACAAGTAATGGATGATCCGTGGACTGGATACACCTTACAAGAGAAAATATGAACTAAAAAAAATGTGACCACGAAGACGTTTCATGATACAACTAGCTGTTGATAAACTTTTTCCAAAAGCAGATTGTGTGTATATATATATATATATATATATATATATATATATATATATATATATTAAAATTATGGGGGGGGAGATAAAAAACTGAAATTAAAATCCTCCATGTCTCAAAATTAAATCAATGTAAATATTTGCATAGGAAATTAGTACATCTAAGCAAGTATCCACGCTTACTTTCCCCAGAAATTCTTAATATGCAATGTTTCCAATGCACAAGAGAATTGTGGGTAAGATATGCAAATTAGGTATGCAAATTCTCAGTTTTTTTTGCTTCAAAAATACTGTTTTAACACAGCGATCCTTTTAAACAGGAATATGACAGCAAACCAGAAATCACTCACTATACAAGCCTGTTTCGTTCTTTTTAGAACTCATCAGTAGGAGATAGATTTCTGGTTGCTGCATTGGAAAAGCTATTTTCATGGTTAAACCAAAATTCATTAAATTTATGGGGGGGGAGATAAAAAACTGAAATTAAAATCCTCCATGTCTCAAAATTAAATCAATGTAAATATTTGCATAGGAAATTAGTACATCTAAGCAAGTATCCCCGCTTGCTTTCCCCAGAAATTCTTAATATGCAATGTTTCCAATGCACAAGTGAATTGTGGGTAAGATATGCAAATTAGGTATGCAAATTCTCAGTTTTTTTGCTTCAAAAATACTGTTTTAATACAGCGATCCTTTTAAACAGGAATATGACAGCAAACCAGAAATCACTCACTATACAAGCCTGTTTCGTTCTTTTTAGAACTCATCAGTAGGAGATAGATTTCTGGTTGCTGCATTGGAAAAGCTATTTTCATGGTTAAACCAAAATTCATTAAATTTATGGGGGGGGAGATAAAAAACTGAAATTAAAATCCTCCATGTCTCAAAATTAAATCAATGTAAATATTTGCATAGGAAATTAGTACATCTAAGCAAGTATCCCCGCTTGCTTTCCCCAGAAATTCTTAATATGCAATGTTTCCAATGCACAAGTGAATTGTGGGTAAGATATGCAAATTAGGTATGCAAATTCTCAGTTTTTTGCTTCAAAAATACTGTTTTAATACAGCGATCCTTTTAAACAGGAATATGACAGCAAACCAGAAATCACTCACTATACAAGCCTGTTTCGTTCTTTTTAGAACTCATCAGTAGGAGATAGATTTCAAATAATTTGGATTGGTGATATTAATATACAATAGAACATTTCTTGATCACCCAATTAAACTGAAAGGGACACTAAATATTTTTTTTTAAGTTTTATTATTCATGAAGAGAATACCATTTAAAAAAAAATTAAAATGTATTACTATTAGCTAATTTGATTCATTCTTTAGATATCCTTTGCTGAAGAAATAGAAATGCACATGGATGAGACAATCACACGAGACATCTATGTGCAGCAATCAATCAGCAACTACTAAGCCTATTAAGATATGATTTTCCACAAAGGATATCAATAGAATGAAGAAACATAGTAATAGACGTAGATTATAAAGTTGTTTAACCCCTTAAGGACAAGGCCATTTTTCAATTTCTTTCCCTGAAGGACCAGGGCTATTTTTAAATTTCTGCGGTGTTTGTGTTTAGCTGTAATTTTCCTCTTACTCATTTACTGTACCCATACATATTATATACCGTTTTTCTCGCCATTAAATGGACTTTCTAAAGATACCATTATTTTTATCATATCTTATCATTTACTTTAAAAAAAAAAGATAAAATACGAGGAAAAATGGAAAAAAAACCCACACTTTTTCTAACTTTGACCCCCACAATCTGTTACACATCTACAATCACCAAAAAACACCTATGCTAAATAGTTTCTAAATTTTGTCCTGAGTTTAGAAATACCCAATATTTACATGTTCTTTGTTTTTTTTGCAAGTTATAGGGCCATAAATACAAGTAGCACTTTGCTATTTCCAAACCACTTTTTTTCAAAATTAGCGCTAGTTACATTGGAACACTGATATCTTTCAGGAATCCCTGAATATCCATTGACATGTAAATATTTTTTTAGAAGACATCCCAAAGTATTGATGTAGGCCCATTTTGGTATATTTCATGCCACCATTTCACCACCAAATGCAATCAAATAAAAAAAAATTGTTCACTTTTTCCCAAATATTTTCACAAACTTAAGGTTTCTCACTGAAATTATTTACAAACAACTTGTGCAATTATGGCATAAATGGTTGTAAATGCTTCTCTGGGATCACCTTTGTTCAGAAATAGCAGACATATATGGCTTTGGCGTTGCTTTTTGGTAATTAGAAGGCCGCTAAATGCCACTGCGCATCACACGTGTATTATGCCCAGCAGTGAAGGGGCTAATTAGGGAGCATGTAGGGAGCTTCTAGGGTTAATTTTAGCTTTAGTGTAGTGTAGTAGACAACCCCAAGTATTGATCTAGGCCCATCTTGGTATATTTCATGCTACCATTTCACCGCTAAATGCGATCAAATAAAAAAAACGTAAAATTTTTCACAATTTTAGGTTTCTCACTGAAATTATTTACAAACAACTTTTGCAAGTATGGCATAAATTATTGTAAATGCTTCTCTGGGATCCCCTTTGTTCAGAAATAGCAGACATATATGACTTTCGCGTTGCTTTTTGGTAATTATAAGGCCACTAAATGCTGCTGCGCACCACAAGTGTATTATGCCCAGCAGTGCAGGGGTTAATTAGGTCGTTTGTAGGGAGCTTGCAGGGTTAATTTTAGCTTTAGCATAGAGATCAGCCTCCCACCTGACACATCACACCCCAGGATCCCTCCCAAACAGCTCTCTTCCCTCCCCCATCCCACAATTGTCCCCGCCATCTTAAGTACTGGCAGAAAGTCTGCCAGTACTAAAATAAAAGGTATATTTAAAAAAAAAATAAAAAAATTGTATAGCATATTTACATATGCAGCTGTGTAGGATCCCCCCTTAGCCCCCAACCTCCCTGACCCCCCCCCCCCCCAAACAGCTCTCTAACCCTCCACCTCTACCTTACTGGGAGCCATCTTGGGTACTGGCAGCTGTCTGCCAGTACCCAGTTTGCAAATAAAAATGTTTTTTTTTTTTTTTTCCTTTTTTCTGTAGTGTAGCTTCACCCCCCCCCACAGACCAATCCCCCACCCGCTCCCAGATCCCTTAGATTTACTTTTATTAGGGATTTTATCCCCCCTTACTGCCACTTATATCAAATGTTTTTTCTGTAGTGTAGCGGTTCCCACCCGCTCCCTTCCCCATGCACGCGCCCGCCCACCGCCCCCCGTGCACGCTCCCGACAACCCCGCCCCCGATCTTGCCCCCCTCTCTCTTCAGTCTTTCATCGATGGCCGCCCACCCGCCTCCCACCCACCAACGATTGCGGCCATCGATGCCGGTGCAGAGAAGGCCACAGAGTGGCTCTCTCTGCATCGCATGGGGGAAAAATATTATTGCAGGATGCCTCAATATCGAGGCATCACTGCAATAACCGTAAAGCAGCTGGAAGCGATCAGGATCGCTTCCAGTCGCTTTAATCCCCAACGTCGTACAGGGTACGTCGCTGGTCTTTAAAGACCAGGTTGTGTGCGACTTGTGTCGTTAAGGGGTTAAGATTGTATTATCTTTCAAAATCATGAAATAAAAAAACATAATTTATGCTTACCTGATAAATTTATTTCTCTTGTGGTGTATCCAGTCCACGGATCATCCATTACTTGTGGGATATTCTCCTCCCCAACAGGGAGCTGCAAGAGGATCACCCACAGCAGAGCTGTCTATATAGCTCCTCCCCCAATTGCCACTCCCCAGTCATTCGACCGAAGACATGCAAGAGAAAGGAGAAACTATAGGGTGCAGTGGTGACTGTAGTTTAAAAATAAAAAACACCTGCCTTGAAATGACAGGGCGGGCCGTGGACTGGATACACCACAAGAGAAATAAATTTATCAGGTAAGCATAAATTATGTTTTCTCTTGTAAGGTGTATCCAGTCCACGGATCATCCATTACTTGTGGGATACCAATACCAAAGCTATAGGACACGGATGAAGGGAGGGACAAGGCAGGCGCTTAAACGGAAGGCACCACTGCCTGTAAGACCTTTCTCCCAAAAATAGCCTCCGAAGAAGCAAAAGTATCACATTTGTAGTATTTAGAAAAAGTATGAAGCGAAAACCAAGTCGCCGCCTTACAAATCTGTTCAACAGAAGCCTCATTCTTAAAAGCCCATGTGGAAGCTACTGCTCTAGTAGAATGAGCCGTAATTCTTTCAGGAGGCTGCTGGCCAGCAGTCTCATAAGCTAAGCGGATTATACTTCTTAGCCAAAAAGAGAGAGAAGTTGCCGAAGCCTTTGGGCCTCTCCTCTGTCCAGAGTAGACAACAAACAATGCAGATGTTTGACGAAAATCTTTAGTAGCTTGTAAATAAAACTTTAAAGAACGAACCACGTCAAGATTGTGTAATAGACATTCCTTCTTCGAAGAAGGATTAGGACACAGTGACGGAACAACAATCTCCTGATTGATATTCTTATTAGATACCACCTTAGGTAGAAAACCAGGTTTGGTACGTAACACTACCTTATCTGCATGGAAAATGAGATAAGGGGAATCACATTGTAAAGCAGATAACTCCGAAACTCTTCGAGCTGAGGAGATAGCTACTAAAAACAGAACTTTCCGAGATAAGAGCTTAATATCTATGGAATGCAAAGGTTTAAACGGAATCCCTTGAATAACTTTAAAAACTAAATTTAAACTCCATGGTGGAGCAACAGGTTTAAACACAGGCTTGATTCTAACCAGAGCCTGATAAAACGCCTGAATATCTGGAACCTCAGCCAGACGTTTGTGCAAAAGGATAGACAGAGCAGAAATCTGTCCATTTAAGGAACTAGCTGATAAGCCCTTCTCCAATCCTTCTTGGAGAAAGGATAATATCCTAGGAATCCTGACTTTACTCCATGAGTAACCCTTGGATTCACACCAATGAAGATATTTACACCAAATCTTATGATAGATTTTCGCGCCTGTATTAAGGTATCAATGACCGACTCGGAGAAATCACGCTTTGACAAAATCAAGCGGCAGAGTCCATGGTGGAAAGGATGACATGTCCACCAGATCTGCATACCAAGTCCTGCGTGGCCACGCAGGTGCTATCAAAATCACTGAAGCTCTTTTCTGCTTGATCTTGGGAATCAGACAAGGGAGCAGAGGAAACAGTGGAAACACATAAGCCAGGTTGAAGGACCAAGGCACTGCTAGAGCATCTATCAGTGCTGCCTTGGGATCCCTGGACCTGGATCCGTAACAAGGAAGCTTGGCGTTCTGACGAGACGCCATGAGATCCAGTTCTGGTTTTCCCCAAAGTTGAATCAACTGTGCCAACACCTCCGGAAAAGTTTGTTGACTTAGAAAATCCGCCTCCCAGTTCTCTACTCCTGGGATATGGATAGCTGATAGATGGCAAGAGTGAATCTCTGCCCATAGAATTATCTTTGAAACCTCCAACATTGCTAGGGAACTCCTTGTTCCCCCTTGATGGTTGATGTAAGCTACAGTCGTGATGTTGTCCGACTGAAATCTGATGAACCTGACCGCAGCTAGCTGAGGCCAAGCCTGAAGAGCATTGAATATCGCTCTTAGTTCCAGAATGTTTATCGGAAGGAGTGCCTCCTCCTGAGTCCACGATCGCTGAGCCTTCAGGGAGTTCCAGACTGCACCCCAGCCCAGAAGGCTGGAATCTGTTGTAACTATTGTCCAATCTGGCTTGTGGAAGGTCATACCTTTGGACAGATGGACCCGAGATAGCCACCAGAGAAGAGAAACCCTGGTCTCTTGATCCAGATTTAGTAGAGGGGACAAATCTGTGTAATCCCCATTTCACTGACCGAGCATGCAGAGTTGCAGCGGTCTGAGATGTAGGCGGGCAAATGGCACTATGTCCATTGCCGCTACCATTAAGCAGATTACTTCCATACACTGAGCCACTGAAGGGCGAGAAGTAGAATAAAGAACACAGCAGGAATTTAGAAGTTTTGACAACCTGGCCTCTGTCAGGTAAATCTTCATTTCTACAGAATCTATCAGAGTTCCTAGGAAGGAAACTCTTGTGAGAGGGGACAGAGAACTCTTTTCTTCATTCACTTTCCACCCATGAGACCTCAGAAATGCCAGAACAATGTCCGTATGTGACTTGGCAATTTGAAAATTCGACGCCTGTATCAGAATGTTGTCTAGGTAAGGGGCTACTGCTATACCCTGCGGCCTTAGGACCGCCAGAAGTGACCCCAGAACCTTTGTAAAGATTCTTGGTGCCGTAGCTAACTCGAAGGGAAGAGCTACAAACTGGTAATGCCTGTCTAGGAAGGCGAACCTGAGAAACCGATGATGATCTCTGTGTATCGGAATGTGAAGATAAGCATCCTTTAAGTCCACGGTAGTCATATATTGACCCTCCTGGATCATAGGTAGGATGGTTCGAATATTCTCCATTTTGAAGGATGGGACCCTGAGAAATTTGTTTAGGCTCTTGAGATCTAAGATTGGTCTGAAGGTTCCCTCTTTCTTGGGAACCACAAACAGATTTGAATAGAATCATTGCCCCTGTTCCTCCCTTGGAACTGGGTGGATCACTCCCATAACTAGGAGGTCTTGAACACAATGTAAGAATGCCTCTCTCTTTATCTGGTTTGCAGATAATTGTGAGAGGTGAAATCTTCCTTTTGGGGAAGAAGCTTTGAAGTCCAGAAGATACCCCTGGGACACAATTTCCTTCATTCTCTCTTTGTATGCAAATTATTATGACCCTGGGGAAGTCTCCCTATGGGTGATGGGGGAAACCAGACGTGGACTCTTTGCCCAGTGTGCTTAGAGGAATGTGGCTGCACCTCACTGACGAGGCCCATAGGAGGCCGAAACGATCGTCTGGGGTTGTCATGTTCCTTGTTCAGAGGAGAATTGCCTGGTATTTCGGGGCTGGACTGACCTTACTTGGCGGGATCAGACTGATATACTTCAGGAAAGTTTTCTTCTGTGAAAAGCACACTGGTCTAAAAGAGGCTGCTTCCGGGTGGCAAATCGCCATAGAACAAGCCACTGAGCTGTTGTTCGTTCCTGGTAGAGCGCTTCTCTCTTAGTATGCACACAATTTCCAACACCCAGGGATCCTGGACATCTCTTGCCCAAGCCTGGGCGAAGAGAGAAAGTCTGCCCCCTACTAGATCCGTTACCGGATCGGGGGCTAATCCTTCATGCTGTCTTAGAGGCAGCAGCAGGCTTTTTGGCCTGCCTTCCTTTGTTCCAAGCCTGGTTAGGTCTTTAGACCGGCTTGGACTGGGCAAAATTTCCCTCTTGTTTTGTATTAGAGGAAGTTGATGCTGCGCCAGTCTTGAAGTTTCGAAAGGCACGAAAATTAGTCTGTTTGGTCCTTAATTTGTTGGACCTATCCTGAGGAAGGGCGTGACCTTTTCCTCCAGTAATATCAGAAATTATCTCCTTCAGCCCGGGCCCGAATAGGGTCTGTCCCTTGAAGGGAATATTGAGAAGCTTAGACTTTGAAGTAACGTCAGTTGACCAGGATTTAAGCCATAACGCCCTACGCGCTTGAATAGCAAAACCTGAGTTCTTAGCCGTTAGTTTGGTTAAATGAACAACGGCGTCAGAAACAAATTAATTGGCTAGCTTAAGAGCTTTAAGCTTGTCAAGTATATCATCCAATGGGGTTTCTACCTGTAGAGCCTCTTCCAGAGACTCAAACCAGAAGGCCGCAGCAGCAGTGACAGGGGCAATGCATGCAAGAGGCTGGAGAATAAAACCCTGTTGAATAAACATTTTCTTAAGGTAACCCTCTAACTTTTTATCCATTGGATCTAGGAAAGCACAACTGTCCTCGACTAGGAGAGTTGTACGCTTTGCTAGGGTAGAGACTGCTCCTTCCACCTTAGGGACCGTTTGCCATAAGTCCCGTGTAGCGGCATCTATGGGAAACATCTTTTTAAAAACAGGAGGGGGAGAGAACGGTACACCTGGTCTATCCCATTCCTTAGTAATAATTTCTGAAAACCTCTTAGGTATTGGAAAAACAGCAGTGTAAACAGGCACTGCATAGTATTTATCCAATCTACACAATTTCTCTGGCACTATAATGGTGTCACAGTCATCCAGAGTAGCTAAAACCTCCCTGAGCAACACGCGGAGGTGTTCAGGCTTAAATTTAAATGTAGACATATCAGAATCAGGTTGAATTATCTTCCCTGAGTCAGAAAAATCACCCACAGATAGAAGCTCTCCTTCCTCAGCTTCTGCATATTGTGAGGGAATATCAGACATAGCTACTAAAGCGTCAGAGTGCTCTGTATTTTTCCTAGTCCCAGAGCTGTCTCACTTTCCTTGTAACCCTGGTAGTTTGGACAATACCGCTGTAAGGGTATGATCCATAACTGCCGCCATGTCTTGTAAGGTAAACGCTATGGGCGCGCTAGATGTACTTGGCGCCTCTAGAGTGGGCGTCCCTTGAGCGGGAGTCATAGGTTCTGACACGTGGGGAGAGTTAGTCGGCATAACTTCCCCCTTGTCAGTTTCCTCTGGTGATAAATCTTTTAAAGCCAGAATATGATCTTTATAGCTTATAGTAAAATCAGTGCATTTGGTACACATTCTAAGAGGGGGTTCCACAATGGCTTCTAAACATAATGAACAATGAGTTTTCTCTATGTCAGACATGTTTAAACAGACTAGTAATGAGACCAGCAAGCTTGTAAAACACTTTAATAACTGTGAACAAGCAAAAAATAAAAACGGTACTGTGCCTTTAAGAGAAAAAAACAATCACAGAAACTGCAAAACAGTGAAAAAAGCAGTAAATTTTTCGAAATTGTTAGTGTGTATAATAGACTAACAGAGCATTGCACCCACTTGCAAATGGATGATTAACCCCTTAGTTTCAAAACCGGATAAAAAAAACGATATAAACGTTTTTAAACAGTCACAACCAACTGCCACAGCTCTGCTGTGGCCCTACCTGCCCATACAACGACTTTGGAAGGCACAAAAACCCTTTAGAGAGGTCCTATATGTTCAGTGGACTCCTTCAGGGAAGCTGGAAGTCTCAAGCTGCAAAAACTACTGCACGATTTAGGCCTGAAATTAGGCCCCTCCCAGCCTGTACTCACAGTGAGAGGGCCATAAAAAACTATCCCTAGGCAAAATCTAGTCAGCCATGTGGAAAAACTGGGCCCCAGAATAAAGTTTTATCACCATTTGTAATAAACGTTTATATACATCAAGCAAACGTTATATCTATTCAGTAATGTGAGTAAATAATAAAAATATTACCCTTTACAGCAAGCATGATACCAGTCGTTATTAAATCACTGTAATCAGGCTTACCTTAAATAAATCAGGTACTGTCAGCATTTTCTAGCTTATCCTCTCTCTAGAAAATTTTTTAACTGCACATACCTCAGAGCAGGAGACCCTGCACGCCATTCCCCCAGCTGAAGTTACTCATCTCTTCAGTTATGTGTGAGGACAGCAGTGGATCTTAGTTACAAATGGCTAAGATCATCAAAAACCTCAGGCAGACTCTTCTTCAACTTTCTGCCTGAGGCTAAAATAGTACAACTCCGGTACCATTTGAAAATAATAAACTTTTGATTGAAGATAAACTACATTAATGCACCACATCTCTCTAGCAACTACCCATGTCGAGAGCTGCAAGAGAATGACTGGGGAGTGGCAGTTGGGGGAGGAGCTATATAGACAGCTCTGCTGTGGGTGATCCTCTTGCAGCTCCCTGTTGGGGAGGAGAATATCCCACAAGTAATGGATGATCCGTGGACTGGATACACCTTACAAGAGAAATATTGGTTTATTTGTTAGAAAATAATGATTTATTAAAAAAAACGTGTTGTGAATGTTAGAAATCATGCATAACCCATATTATTAAATGAAAATACCATAAAATAAAAATCCAATGATAGTATAGACAATATATGTCTCACATATTATTTAAAATATATATATTTTGTTTTTTGTGGTTTACAATGGAAAGGGCATTTGAAACTTCCTCAGGGAATCCAAATGGCATGCAGGCCACAGAAAGTATTTAGAATATATTTTTTGGTATAGCAAGAAAAATAGTTAATAATATAACATAGAGCATTTGAAATTTGAGTGAAAATAATAAGTATTAAAAATAAAAATCTATTAATTTTAATAGTCATGCATCAATCTATTTAATAAAATGTCAGACCAGAAAAATAGAACAGATCCTCAGGGAATCACATGGCCTGCAGGCCACCGAAAGTATTTAGAATATTTTTGTAGTTGGTAGTAATAGCAAGAAAAATAGTTAATAATATAACAGAGAATTTGAAATTTGTGTGACAATAATGAGTATTAAAAAAAGTTTTTTTTTAAATTTAAATAGTCATGCATCAATGTATTTAATAAAATGTCATACAAGAATAATACAACAGATCCTGAAATTTTGATGTAAAATAATAGCAGCTCTAATAATCAGCTCCTACAAGTTTTTCTCCAAATCAGCTACTCTACTTAAACAAGCTCAGCTACAACTCCAATAAAATTGCTCTCACAATAAAAATCAGCTCCTCTACAACTCCGCCAAGATCCGCAACAACTACGCACTGGATTGTTGTTTGCTAGGGGTGGGAGGTAGCTGGTGGAGCTTTGTATGAGTGGGCGGTAGCTGGGAGGAGTTTATGAGGAGAAGGGGGTATCATGGGTGGAGGGTAGGCATTGTGTGAGTTTACTCTGTGGGCGGACTGGGCGGAGTCCCGGGAATTACCGATTCACAATTTTGATAGATCCCCAGATTCGACACAACACCGGTGGTTAGATTAGTTTGAGGAGGTTTCTACAAGCATTAGCATGCTGTTTGATAGCACCCTAGCACCACAGGGCCAGGAGCAATTTCACTGCTTCCTGTAGGGCCAAACTCCACCCCCTCATGCTTGGTTTTTCTTATTGAAGTTTTTATATATGCATTGCTTTCCTGATTCTGACTGCTGTGCACATCCTAACACTTCAAATCTCATCCCTAACTGTACCCTGATCTAAAAACTGATATTTTGGATACTGACCTTTGGAACAGAACATTTGTCTGTTCTTCTACCTGCTCCATTTGCTGTGACATTTAGTTCTTGATGGATAGTTTGATATTGAACTTAAGCCTGGGTTCTGACTACTCTTTGACCTTGGCCTGTTCCATCCTGACACCTGCAAACTTTGTATCTCCTGCAAGCTTGGTTCCAGACCGCAAACAAGGTAAAGCTCTTATTGTATTATTTTTATTTTTTTAAAATCTTTTTTTATTGAGGTTTAAAGGATAACATCATGTGCAGAAAAAGGGAAAAAGACATATATATGGCCTTTCACAGAATAATAATAAAAAAATTAAAACAAAAAGACAATCCAGTCATTTGCTTATCAAAACACAAAAATATTAACAGATTTTGTCAGAAGTGCAACAGACCATATATATACATGAAACCTTATTTTTTTTTTCTTCTTCTTATTATTTAACATGCAATGTTTAACACAAATTATGCAGAGTTGTTTAATAAACTATATAGAGTAGCCTACTCTTTAAGCTACTTAGGAGGGGAGGGGGGACTAGGGGGTGTGGAAGAGCGGAAATAAAAAAATTGTATATGTAAATTACTGAATTACCAAATCTCCAATAGAACTATTTCTGAAGAGATATACAAGATATTCTATTTAGTTTGTAGTGAAACTTTTAACAAATGGGGACCACTTTTCAAAAAAGGTATAAATGTCTCTATCATTATTCATATCTACATTGTGTTGTTCTAATATATATATTTTTTTCAAATAGTTTTTAATTTCAAGAATATTAGGGACATTTGCCAGTTTCCATTTCCTAAATATCAGATATCTAACTGCCAGAATAATCATGTTAATCAGTTTTTTATGTGAAGACTTTTGTGTCTTCTCCCATAAAAATTATTTTTGTGTAAGATTAATATCTTGCAGAGGGAGGTTAAGGGTATTAAGTGCCCAATAGATTATCTTGTACCACATTTGATGAATCCTAGGGCATTCCCAAATCATATGTACCAAATTGGCCCTTGGATATGAGCATTTTGGGCAAGCACTAAAACAAGTATTTCCCCATCTAGCTCCTCTTTCTAGTGAATAGTATGTCCTGTGTAATACTTTTACATGGGATTCTATCCATGTTGTAGATAGTTTGGTCTGAGAGACCAAGTCAAGAGACTTCCGAACAAGGTCAATATTTATATTTTCTAGAGACGTTAAACTACTCCATTGTTGGGTTATTTCTATCAAATTTAGCTCATCTTTTTGAGCAACAAGAATTTGATACCCCGTGGACATAGACAGGATTCCATTTTTTGCCAATGTAAGCCAGTTTTCAACTTCATCCCATTGCCATCCCCAACCGTAGTCCGCAACCAATCTAGAGATATAATATCTAACTTGTAAATATGAAAAAAAAAAAATATCTTTATTTGGAAGATTAAATTTATAACTTAGAGCTTCAAATGTTTGCATCTCTGTTTCTAATAATTGAAAGATCGTACTTAACCCTGACTCCTTCCATTTCTGAAATATTGGGGACTGGGTACCTTGTTGGAGTTCTGGGTTTTCCAATAATAGTTTGGTATTTAGATACATCAGTTTTGATTGATAGTATTGTAAGAATTTTACACCAAGCTATAATCAGTGTATATACAGATTTAAATTGTTTTATATCTTTAGGTATCTTACTATGTTGACAATGTATCAAAGATACTGGTAGATATGGATGTCATATTATGCTCAAGATCATTGTTGGTAAAATAGTCTGATTTGACGATCCAGTCCACCACTATTCGAGCTAGGAATATTACATTGTATATTTAAATATCCGGAAGTGCTAAACCTCCGCTTTTTGGGGGGAGAGAAAGTTTCTTGAGTGAAATTCTCGGTTTCTTGCTTTCCATATGAACCTTCGTAATGCGGTATTTAGAGTTCTCAGATCCTTTCTCTTTACGAGAACTGGGGTATTCTGCATAACATATACATTTTTTTGGTAAAAGAACCATTTTAAAGAGAGCTATCTGCCCGGATATAAAGAGTGGAAAGTTCTGCCAGTTTTTCATGTGTTCTATCATTCTATCCAGAACAGGATATATATTCAAGCTGTACCAATTATCTGGATGGATTGAAATAAAAATACCTAGATATTTAAGAGCCTTAGTTACTACCTTGAAATGAATTACAGCAGCTGATTCCCTATTTTTCCTAATCCATAGGATCTCAGATTTTGAAGTATTTACTATGTAACCCAAGAAGGATCCGAACAATTCAATAATTGATATTACTTTTGGTATATTAGTCCTCATGTTGGACAAATATAGCAGAACATCATCTGCATACAAAGTAATCTTTAACTCTTTATGCCTGATTTTAATACCTTCCTGATGTTGCCGAATTATAATAGCTAAAGGTTCAATGGATAAGTTGAAAAGGAAGGGGGATAAAGGACATCCTTGGTGCGTACCTCTATTAATAGTTATAGGGGGTGAAAGACTATTATTTACTATTAATTGTGTAGTAGAGTTTCTATGTAAGTTCTGAATAAATCTGCCAAAAACAGAATTTATGCTTACCTGATAAATTACTTTCTCCAACGGTGTGTCCGGTCCACGGCGTCATCCTTACTTGTGGGATATTCTCTTCCCCAACAGGAAATGGCAAAGAGTCCCAGCAAAGCTGGTCACATGATCCCTCCTAGGCTCCGCCCACCCCAGTCATTCGACCGACGGACAGGAGGAAATATATATAGGAGAAATCATATGATACCGTGGTGACTGTAGTTAGAGAAAATAATTCATCAGACCTGATTAAAAAAACCAGGGCGGGCCGTGGACCGGACACACCGTTGGAGAAAGTAATTTATCAGGTAAGCATAAATTCTGTTTTCTCCAACATTGGTGTGTCCGGTCCACGGCGTCATCCTTACTTGTGGGAACCAATACCAAAGCTTTAGGACACGGATGAAGGGAGGGAGCAAATCAGGTCACCTAAACGGAAGGCACCACAGCTTGCAAAACCTTTCTCCCAAAAAAAGCCTCCGAAGAAGCAAAAGTATCAAATTTGTAAAATTTGGCAAAAGTGTGCAGTGAAGACCAAGTCGCTGCCTTACATATCTGGTCAACAGAAGCCTCGTTCTTGAAGGCCCATGTGGAAGCCACAGCCCTAGTGGAGTGAGCTGTGATTCTTTCAGGAGGCTGCCGTCCGGCAGTCTCATAAGCCAAACGGATAATGCTTTTAAGCCAAAAGGAAAGAGAGGTAGAAGTCGCTTTTTGACCTCTCCTTTTACCAGAATAAACAACAAACAAGGATGATGTTTGTCTGAAATCTTTAGTAGCCTCTAAATAGAATTTTAGAGCATGGACAACGTCCAAATTGTGTAACAAACGCTCCTTCTTTGAAACTGGATTCGGACACAAAGAAGGTACAACTATCTCCTGGTTAATATTTTTGTTAGAAACAACTTTAGGAAGAAAACCAGGCTTAGTACGCAAAACCACCTTATCTGCATGGAACACCAGATAAGGAGGAGAACACTGCAGAGCAGATAACTCTGAAACTCTTCTAGCAGAAGAGATTGCAACCAAAAATAAAACTTTCCAAGATAGTAACTTAATATCTACAGAATGTAAGGGTTCAAACGGAACCCCTTGAAGAACTGAAAGAACTAGATTTAAACTCCAGGGAGGAGTCAAAGATCTGTAAACAGGGTTGATCCTAACCAGAGCCTGAACAAATGCTTGAACATCTGGCATAGCTGCCAGTCGTTTGTGTAGTAAGACAGATAAAGCAGAAATCTGTCCCTTTAGAGAACTTGCAGATAATCCTTTCTCCAAACCTTCTTGTAGAAAGGATAGAATCTTAGGAATTTTTATCTTGTTCCATGGCAATCCTTTGGATTCACACCAACAGATATATTTTTTCCATATTTTATGGTAAATTTTTCTAGTTACAGGCTTTCTAGCCTGAATCAGAGTATCTATTACAGAATCTGAAAACCCACGCTTTGATAAAATCAAGCGTTCAATCTCCAAGCCGTCAGTTGGAGGGAAACCAGATTCGGATGTTCGAATGGACCCTGAACAAGAAGGTCCTGTCTCAAAGGTAGCTTCCATGGTGGAGCCGATGACATATTCACCAGGTCTGCATACCAAGTCCTGCGTGGCCACGCAGGAGCTATCAAGATCACCGAGGCCCTCTCCTGATTGATCCTGGCTACCAGCCTGGGAATGAGAGGAAACGGTGGGAATACATAAGCTAGGTTGAAGGTCCAAGGTGCTACTAGTGCATCTACTAGAGTCGCCTTGGGATCCCTGGATCTGGACCCGTAGCAAGGAACCTTGAAGTTCTGACGAGACGCCATCAGATCCATGTCTGGAATGCCCCATAATTGAGTTATTTGGGCAAAGATTTCCGGATGGAGTTCCCACTTCCCCTGGATGGAATGTCTGACGACTCAGAAAATCCGCTTCCCAATTTTCCACTCCTGGGATGTGGATCGCAGACAAGTGGCAGGAGTGATCCTCCGCCCATTGAATTATCTTGGTCACTTCTTTCATCGCCAGGGAACTCCTTGTTCCCCCCTGATGATTGATATATGCAACAGTCGTCATGTTGTCTGATTGAAACCTTATGAATTTGGCCTTTGCTAGTTGAGGCCAAGCTTTGAGAGCATTGAATATCGCTCTCAGTTCCAGAATGTTTATCGGGAGAAGAGACTCTTCCCGAGACCATAAACCCTGAGCTTTCAGGGATTCCCAGACCGCGCCCCAGCCCACTAGACTGGCGTCGGTCGTGACAATAACCCACTCTGGTCTGCGGAAGCTCATTCCCTGTGACAGATTGTCCAGGGTCAGCCACCAACGGAGTGAATCTCTGGTCTTTTGATCTACTTGAATCATCGGAGACAAGTCTGTATAATCCCCATTCCACTGTTTGAGCATGCACAGTTGTAATGGTCTTAGATGAATTTGTGCAAAAGGAACTATGTCCATAGTTGCAACCATCAAACCTATTACCTCCATGCACTGCGCTATGGAAGGAAGAGGAACAGAGTGAAGTACTTGACAAGAGCTTAGAAGTTTTGATTTTCTGACCTCTGTCAGAAAAATCCTCATTTCTAAGGAATCTATTATTGTTCCCAAGAAGGGAACTCTTGTTGACGGGGACAGAGAACTTTTTTCTTTGTTCACCTTCCATCCGTGAGATCTGAGAAAGGCTAGGATGATGTCCGTATGAGCCTTTGCTTTTGACAGGGACGACGCTTGAATTAGGATGTCGTCCAAGTAAGGTACTACTGCAATGCCCCTTGGTCTTAGAACCGCTAGAAGGGACCCTAGTACCTTTGTGAAAATTCTCGGAGCAGTGGCTAATCCGAATGGAAGTGCCACAAACTGGTAATGCTTGTCCAGAAAAGCGAACCTTAGGAACTGATGATGTTCCTTGTGGATAGGAATATGTAGGTACGCATCCTTTAAATCCACGGTGGTCATAAATTGACTTTCCTGGATGGTGGGAAGGATCGTTCGAATGGTTTCCATTTTGAACGATGGAACCCTGAGAAATTTGTTTAGGATCTTCAGATCCAAAATTGGTCTGAATGTTCCCTCTTTTTTGGGAACTACGAACAGATTTGAGTAAAATCCCATTCCTTGTTCTTTTATTGGAACTGGATGTATCACTCCCATCTTTAACAGGTCTTCTACGCAATGTAAGAATGCCTGTCTCTTTATTTGGTTTGAGGATAATTGAGACCTGTGGAACCTTCCCCTTGGGGGTAGTTCCTTGAATTCCAGAAGATAACCTTGAGAAACTATTTCTAGCGCCCAAGGATCCTGAACATCTCTTGCCCAAGCCTGAGCAAAGAGAGAGAGTCTGCCCCCTACTAGATCCGGTTCCGGATCGGGGGCTATCCCTTCATGCTGTTTTGGTAGCAGTGGTAGGCTTCTTGGCCTGCTTACCCTTGTTCCAGCCTTGCATTGGTTTCCAGGCTGGTTTGGGTTGTGAAGTATTACCCTCTTGCTTAGAGGATGCAGAATTAGAGGCTGGTCCGTTTCTGTGAAAGGGACGAAAATTAGGCTTATTTTTAGCCTTAAAAGACCTATCCTGTGGGAGGGCGTGGCCCTTTCCTCCAGTGATGTCTGAAATAATCTCTTTCAAATCTGGTCCAAATAATGTTTTACCTTTGAAAGGAATGTTAAGCAATTTTGTCTTGGATGACACATCCGCTGACCAAGACTTTAGCCAAAGCGCTCTGCGTGCCACTATAGCAAACCCTGAATTTTTCGCCGCTAATCTAGCTAATTGCAAAGCGGCATCTAAAACAAAAGAGTTAGCCAATTTAAGTGCTTGAACTCTGTCCATAACCTCCTCATACAAAGATTCTCTACTGAGCGACTTTTCTAGTTCCTCGAACCAGAAGCACGCTGCCGTAGTGACAGGAACAATGCATGAAATTGGTTGTAGAAGGAACCCTTGCTGTACAAAATTTTTTTAAGCAAACCCTCTAATTTTTTATCCATAGGATCTTTAAAAGCACAACTGTCTTCGATAGGAATAGTAGTGCGTTTGTTTAGAGTAGAAACCGCCCCCTCGACCTTGGGGACTGTCTGCCATAAGTCCTTTCTGGGGTCGACTATAGGAAATAATTTCTTAAATATAGGGGGGGGAACAAAAGGTATGCCGGGCCTTTCCCACTCTTTATTTACTATGTCCGCCACCCGCTTGGGTATAGGAAAAGCGTCGGGGGGCACCGGAACCTCTAGGAACTTGTCCATCTTACATAATTTCTCTGGAATGACCAAATTGTCACAATCATCCAGAGTAGATAACACCTCCTTAAGCAGTGCGCGGAGATGTTCTAATTTAAATTTAAATGTCACAACATCAGTTTCAGCTTGATGAGAAATTTTTCCTGAATCTGAGATTTCTCCATCAGACAAAACCTCCCTCATGGCCCCTTGAGATTGGTGTGAGGGTATGTCAGAACAAATATCATCAGCGCCCTCCTGCTCTTCAGTGTTTAAAACATTAGGTATTTTGGATAAAAGATTTGCTATGGAGTTATCCATTACAGCCGTTAATTGTTGCATGGTAATAAGTATTGGCGCACTAGATGTACTAGGGGCCTCCTGTGTGGGCAAAACTGGTGTAGACACATTAGGGGATGATGTAGTATCATGTTTACTCCCCTCATTTGAGGAATCATCTTGGGCAATATCATCATCTGTGGCATTACTGTCCTTACTTTGTTTGGACACTATGGCACACTTATCACATAAATTTAAATGGGGAGACACATTGGCTTTCATACATATAGAACATAGCTTATCTGATGGTACAGACATGTTAAACAGGCTTAAACTTGTCAATCAAGCACAAAAAACTTTTAAAATAAAACCGTTACTGTTTCTTTAAATTTCAAACTGAAAACACTTTATTACTGAATATGTGAAAAAGTATGAAGGAATTGTTCAAATATTACCAATAAATTTCACCACAGTGTCTTAAAGCATTAAAAGTATTGCACACCAAATTTCAGAGCTTTAACCCTTAAAATAACGGAACCTGAGCCGTTTTTACATTTAACCCCTATACAGTCCCAGCTATATGCTTTGCTGAGACCCAACCAAGCCCAGAGGGGAATACGATACCAAATGACGCCTTCTATAAGCTTTTTCAGTGATTCTTAGCTCCTCACACATGCATCTGCATGCCTTGCTCTCCAAAAACAACTGCGCATTAATGGCTCGAAAATGAGGCTCTGTCTATAACTAGAAAAGGCCCCCATCTGAAAAAGGTGTCCAACACAGTGCCTGCCGTTTTTCTAAACGTTCCCCAAGATTATAATAATAATTATTAGTTAGAATCTGCATAATATGCCTAGTAAAGCAATCGTTTTAGCCCAGAAAAATGTCTACCAGTTTTTAAGCCCTTTTTGAAGCCCTTTATTCTTTTATTTTAACTAAGAAAATGGCTTACCGGTCCCCATGAGGGGAAATGACAGCCTTCCAGCATTACATGGTCTTGTTAGAAATATGGCTAGTCATACCTTAAGCAGAAAAGTCTGCTAACTGTTTCCCCCAACTGAAGTTACTTCATCTCAACAGTCCTGTGTGGAAACAGTAATCGATTTTAGTTACTGTCTGCTAAAATCATCTTCCTCTTACAAACAGAAATCTTCATCCTTTTTCTGTTTCAGAGTAAATAGTACATACCAGCACTATTTTAAAATAACAAACACTTGATAGAAGAATAAAAACTACATTTAAACACCAAAAAACTCTTAACCATCTCCGTGGAGATGTTGCCTGTGCAACGGCAAAGAGAATGACTGGGGTGGGCGGAGCCTAGGAGGGATCATGTGACCAGCTTTGCTGGGACTCTTTGCCATTTCCTGTTGGGGAAGAGAATATCCCACAAGTAAGGATGACGCTGTGTACCGGACACACCAATGTTGGAGAAATTTTCTTTAAATCCAAATTTAAATAAGGAGAATATCAAATGATCATGCTTGACAGAATCAAAAGCTTTTTCTGCATCAATCAAGATGATTGCTAAGTCTGGGGAAGGTTTTTCCGCCTGTCCAGAGGGTCCTTTCAAGGAATTAAAATAATCAATAGTCAGAAAAGTTTCTCTAATCTTAGCGGCCGAGTTTCTTTGATACATAAATCCTGCCTGACCTTTGTGTATAATTTTTGGAAGGATAGCTTGAAGACGGTTGGCCAGAATATGTGTAAGAAGTTTATAATCAGAGTTAAGGAGTGCTATAGGCCTATATGATTCTTTTTTTGCTGGGTCCTTCACAGATTTCAAGATTAATGTAGTCATAGATGCAGAAAAATTAGAAGGAATAGTTTTATTCTCAATATAGAAATAGTTGAAAAGATTTTCTAAGTGGGGGATAATATTTTGATCTAGAACTATGTAAAAATTTGTTGGGGAGTACATCTGGCCCAGGAGCCTTATCCATTGGTAAATTCATAATAGCTTTTTTGATTTCTACTTCAGTGATGGGGGCATTAATTTTTACAAGCGATTCAGGATTTTGAATCTTTCCCCAGAAGGCATCCCTATTTTGCATATTAGGATTCTGTGGGGTGTATAATTTAGTATAATATTTAGTAAATATTTGCATCACCTCATCTGTGGTTGTAACAATTGTCTCATCACTTTCAATTTTATTTATTGCTGGTGGATTATTAATATTTTTAACAAGGGTAGCTAACAGTTTTCTAGATTTGTTTCCAAATTTATGAAACTTGGCTTGTGTCCTTATTTCGGATTGTGTTGTTTTATATATTAAATATGTATCCCTTTCTTTTTTAGCTTGAGTATAGGTATCCCAATTCTCCTTAGTTCTCTCTATTAAATATTGATTATATGACTTAGTTAAGAAGTTTGACACCTCATGTTCCCTTTTCTTGTATTTTTTCCTTAGTGCCATAGAATATGCTATTATTCCCCCCCCCTAAACACCGCCTTGGCCGTTTCCCAAAATTTTGCTGGTTTGGGTATATATCCCTGATTATACTGTAGAAACTCATCAAACTTTCTCCTAAGGAACTCTTTAAACTTTATGTCAGTGCAGAGGTATTTTGGAAAAAGGAACCGTTTAGGGGCAGATCTACGATTGGGGATGGCAACTGAGAGAGAGATTGGGGCGTGGTCTGAAAGGGAGATACGATGTATCACTGAGTTAATTTGTAATTTAGCAGTCTTATCATCTATTAAGAATATATCAATCCTAGAGAATGTATGATAGGCACATGTATTCTCTGTTATCCGGATTTTATGTCCTTCAGATATCCTTTACTGCTAAATTCAAACAGATTTTTCTAAACATTTAGTCTCTAGATCGTCCCTTTTGGTTTTAATTGAGGGTGATTTTTTCCCATGTCTGTCCAGGGAGTATTGTGGAGCCATGTTGAAATCACCTCCAATAAGAAGGTATCACTCTAAGCAATGTAATATTTTCCCCTGTACTAGATTCCAGAAGCCACCACTAATAATATTTGGGGCGTAGATATTGCAGATTGTATAAATGTAGTTCGCAATTTTTAATTTTACAAGCAATTATCTACCATCTGGGTCTGTGTAGACCATCTTTTTCCCAATTAGGATAGCTACTCCTCTTTTCCTTTTAACCCCTGGTGAGGCAAAAACCTCTCCAACCCAGGAGATGTTTTAATTTTGCATCTTCAGTCAGCTCTAGATGTGTTTCCTGTAACAAAGCTATATCACATTTTAATCTTTTCAGATGTGCTAAGACTGTCTTACGTTTAATAGGGGAAGTAAATCCTCCTATATTCCATGAGACTATGTTTAGGGGAACCATCTCCTATCCTCTGCAGTGGCGTCACTAGGGGGGTGCGGGCCGCACCTGGGTGACACAAAAAAATATATATATTTTTTTTTTTTAAATTTTATTGGAACTCAAAGAAATACAATGTTGAGATGCATAGATTATTTTATTAGAGGCTGGCATTTGTGAACATTAGTGGGACTGGGGAAGTTGTAGACACACAATTGTTTTGCCCCTTGAGCCAGTCCTGCAATTTCAACAAATAGTTTTCCCGGCTGCTTTTGCTTGTTTGTACTTTGCTCCTCCCCTGCCCAATTTCACTATGAATGTTGTGGGAGTGCCGTGGGGCTTGCAAAGTTGCGCTGCTAGCCTAAACCTGCCTGCCTATCTGTGCTCACTGCTCAGTGACATGCGGCCCAGGGCTGTGCACTGACAGACTTGGAACAGAGTCAGAGAGCAGAATTTTCATAGTTTGCGCGCCTAAACCCTTTTCTTCAGTGATTTATTTTAGAGTGCTCTGTTTATCTTTCATTTGATGTTCTGCTGAACCAGGGAGCAGCTCTAGGCATGAGCTTTATAATTAATGCAGTCAGTTTACATATTTTGTATGTGTGTGTGAGTTTTTGTGTGTCTCAGTGTTTTTGTGTGTGTGTTTTTGTGTGTGCATCTGAGTATGTTTTTAAGTGTGTCTGAGTGTTTGCCTGGGTTTTTGTGTGTGTCTGCTTTCTGGGGGGGGTGACACCATGACTTACCGCACCGGGTGACACCAACCCTAGTGACGCCACTGATCCTCTGTAAAGGGAAGAAAAAGAACAAAAACAAAACTAAAATACAATAAACAAACCAAACCAAACACACAAGAAAAAAACAAACAAACAAAAACACCACACCCGCTCAACCCACTTTAAAGAAAAAACACCAGGAAAAAAAAAAGTTCCTAATTTCTATATTTTTTATCCTAGTTCATTCTCCACCAAAGAAATTTCAGCCTCTTTAGGGTTATCAAAGAATTTTTTTTGGCCATTCATTGTAATTCTGAGTCTGGCTGGATATGTTACAGTGGCTTGTATTCCTTGGTTTATAAGTCTAGTACATATGGGAGAGATTTATTTTCTTTTTAGGGGTGTCTCAGATGAGAAGTCCTGAAAAAGAAGTATTTTTTTACATCCCCTATTAGAATGGGTTGGGTTTTCCGGTAGTATTGCATTAAGATAGTTTTGTCATGAAAATTAAGACGCTTGGCAATCACCGGTCTAGGTCTATGGTCCTTATTTTTATCAGTTAGATATGCTCCCATTCTATGTGCGTGTTCTACTATGATGGATGTGTAGGGGGGATACCCAGGAGTTTAACCAATGTATTAGGTATAAATTCAATCACATTTTCATATGTTTTATTCTCTGGTATACCAATTATCTGAATATTATTTCTTCTGGATCGATTTTCCAGATCCTCTATTTTAAATTGTAATTTTGAAAGAATAGAATTATTACTTTCTAGTTTAGATTTAAAGGGACATGAAACCCAAATTTTTTCTTTCATGATTTAGAAAGAGCATACAATTTCTCCAACATAGGTGTGTCCGGTCCACGGCGTCATCCTTACTTGTGGGATATTCTCTTCCCCAACAGGAAATGGCAAAGAGCCCAGCAAAGCTGGTCATATGATCCCTCCTAGGCTCCGCCTACCCCAGTCATTCTCTTTGCCGTTGCACAGGCAACATCTCCACGGAGATGGCTAAGAGTTTTTTGGTGTTTAAATGTAGTTTTTATTCTTCAATCAAGTGTTTGTTATTTTAAAATAGTGCTGGTATGTACTATTTACTCTGAAACAGAAAAGAGAAGAAGATTTCTGTTTGTGAGAGGAAGATGATTTTAGCAAACGTTACTAAAATCGATTGCTGTTTCCACACAGGACTGTTGAGATGAAGTAACTTCAGTTGGGGGAAGCAGTTGGCAGACTTTTCTGCCTGAGGTATGATGGCCACATTTCTAACACGACTTGGTAATGCTGGAAGGCTGTCATTTTCCCTATGGGGACCGGTAAGCCATTTTCTTAGTTTAAGTATAAGAATAAAGGCTTTATAAGGGCTTAAAAAACTGGTAGACATTTTTCTGGGCTAAAACGATTACTTGCTAAGCATATTTGGCAGATTATAGCGCTTTATAGTTATTATAATCTTGGGGATTGTTGTTTAAAAAACGGCAGGCACTGTATGGACACCTTTTTCAGATGGGGGCCTTCTCTAGTCATAGGCAGAGCCTCATTTTCGCGCCACTAATGCGCAGTTGTTTTTGGAAGGCAAGGCATGCAGATGCATGTGTGAGGAGCTAAGATCCACTGAAAAAGCTTATAGAAGGCGTCATTTGGTATAGTATTCCCCTCTGGGCTTGGTTGGGTCTCAGCAAAGCAGATTCCTGGGACTGTATAGGGGTTAAATGTAAAAACGGCTCCGGTTCCGTTATTTTAAGGGTTAAAGCTTTCAAATTTGGTGTGCAATACTTTTAAGGCTTTAAGACACTGTGGTGAAATTTTGGTGAATTTTGAACAATTGCTTCATACTTTTTCACATATTCAGTAATAAAGTGTGTTCTGTTTAAAATTTAAAGTGACAGTAACGGTTTTATTTTAAAACGTTTTTTGTGCTTTGTTGACAAGTTTAAGCCTGTTTAACATGTCTGAACCATCAGATAAACGATGTTCTATATGTATGAAAGCCAATGTGTCTCCCCATTTAAATATATGTGATAATTGTGACATGGTGTCCAAACAAAGTAGGGACAATGATGCCACAGATAATAATAGTGCCCAAGATGATTCTTCAGATGAGGGGAGTAAGCATGGTACTGCATCACCCCCTTCTGTGTCTACACCAGTTTTGCCCACACAAGAGGCCCCTAGTACATCTAGTGCGCCAATACTTATTACTATGCAACAATTAACGGCTGTTATGGATAATTCTATTGCAAATATTTTATCTAAAATGCCTACTTATCAAAGAAAGCGCGTTTGCTCTGTTTTAAACACTGAAGAGCAAGAGGACGCTGATGATAACGCTTCTGACATACCCTCACACCAATCTGAAGGGGCCAGGAGGGAGGTTTTGTCTGAGGGAGAAATTTCAGATTCAGGAAAAATTTCTCAACAAGCTGAACCTGATGTTGTAACATTTAAATTTAAATTAGAACATCTCCGCGCACTGCTTAAGGAGGTATTATCTACTCTGGATGATTGTGACAATTTGGTCATTCCAGAGAAATTATGTAAGATGGACAAGTTCCTAGAGATTCCGGTGCCCCCCGATGTTTTTCCTATACCCAAGCGGGTGGCGGACATAGTAAACAAGGAATGGGAAAGGCCCGGCATACCTTTTGTGCCTCCCCCTATATTTAAGAAATTATTTCCTATAGTCGACCCCAGAAAGGACTTATGGCAGACAGTCCCTAAGGTCGAGGGGGCGGTCTCTACTCTAAACAAACGCACTACTATTCCCATAGAAGATAGTTGTGCTTTTAAAGATCCTATGGATAAAAAATTAGAGGGTTTGCTTAAAAAAATGTTTGTTCAGCAAGGTTACCTTCTTCAACCAATTTCATGCATTGTTTCTGTCACTACGGCAGCGTGTTTCTGGTTCGAAGAACTAGAAAAGTCGCTCAATAAAGAATCTTCGTATGAGGAGGTTATGGACAGAGTTCATGCACTTAAATTGGCTAACTCTTTTATTCTAGATGCCGCTTTGCAATTAGCGAGATTAGCGGCGAAAAATTCAGGGTTTGCTATAGTGGCGCGCAGAGCGCTCTGGCTAAAGTCTTGGTCAGCGGATGTGTCTTCCAAGACAAAATTGCTTAACATCCCTTTCAAGGGCAAAACACTGTTTGGTCCTGATTTGAAAGAGATTATTTCAGACATTACCGGAGGAAAGGGCCACGCCCTTCCTCAGGATAGGTCTTTTAAGGCTAGAAATAAGCCTAATTTTCGTCCCTTTCGCAGAAACGGACCAGCCTCTACTTCCACATCCTCTAAGCAAGAGGGTAATACTTCTCAACCCAAACCAGCCTGGAGACCGATGCAAGGCTGGAACAAGGGTAAGCAGGCCAAGAAGCCTGCAACTGCTACCAAAACAGCATGAAGGGATGGCCCCCGATCCGGGACCGGATCTGGTGGGGGGCAGACTTTCTCTCTTTGCTCAGGCCTGGGCAAGAGATGTTCAGGATCCTTGGGCACTAGAAATAGTTTCTGAAGGTTATCTCCTGGAATTCAAGGAACTACCCCCAAGGGGAAGGTTCCACAGGTCTCAATTATCTTCAAACCAAATAAAAAGACAGGCATTCTTACATTGTGTAGAAGACCTGTTAAGGATGGGAGTAATTCATCCAGTTCCAATAAGAGAACAAGGGATGGGGTTTTACTCCAACCTGTTCATAGTTCCCAAAAAAGAGGGAACATTCAGACCTATTCTAGATCTCAAGATCCTAAACAAATTTCTCAGGGTTCCATCGTTCAAAATGGAAACCATTCGAACGATCCTTCCTACCATCCAGGAAGGTCAATTTATGACCACGGTGGATTTAAAGGATGCGTACCTCCATATTCCTATCCACAAGGAACATCATCAGTTCCTAAGGTTCGCTTTTCTGGACAAGCATTACCAGTTTGTGGCACTTCCATTCGGATTAGCCACTGCTCCGAGAATTTTCACAAAGGTACTAGGGTCCCTTCTAGCGGTTCTAAGACCAAGGGGCATTGCAGTAGTACCGTACTTGGACGACATCCTGATTCAAGCGTCATCTCTGTCAAAAGCAAAGGCTCATACGGACATCGTCCTAGCCTTTCTCAGATCTCACGGATGGAAAGTAAACATAGAAAAAAGTTCTCTTTCCCCGTCAACAAGAGTTCCCTTCTTGGGAACAATAATAGACTCCTTAGAAATGAGGATTTTTCTGACAGAGGTCAGAAAATCAAAACTTCTAAGCTCTTGTCAAGTTCTTCATTCTGTTCTTCGTTCCTTCCATAGCGCAGTGCATGGAAGTAATAGGATTGATGGTTGCAGCAATGGACATAGTTCCTTTTGCTCAAATTCATCTAAGACCATTACAACTGTGCATGCTCAGACAGTGGAATGGGGATTATACAGACTTGTCTCAGACGATTCAAGTAGATCAAAGGACCAGAGATTCACTCCGTTGGTGGCTAATCCTGGACAACCTGTCACAGGGAATGAGCTTCCGCAGACCAGAGTGGGTCATTGTCACGACCGACGCCAGTCTGGTGGGCTGGGGCGCGGTCTGGGAACCCCTGAAAGCTCAGGGTCTATGGTCACGGGAAGAATCTCTTCTCCCGATAAACATTCTGGAACTGAGAGCGATATTCAATGCTCTCAAAGCTTGGCCTCATCTTGCAAAGGCCAAATTCATAAGGTTTCAATCAGACAACATGACGACAGTTGCATATATCAACCATCAGGGGAGAACAAGGAGTTCCCTGGCGATGGAGGAAGTGACCAAGATAATTCAATGGGCGGAGGATCACTCCTGCCACTTGTCTGCAATCCACATCCCAGGAGTGGAAAATTGGGAAGCGGATTTTCTGAGTCGTCAGACATTCCATCCGGGGGAGTGGGAACTCCACCCGGAAATCTTTGCCCTAATAACTCAATTATGGGGCATTCCAGACATGGATCTGATGGCGTCTCGTCAGAACTTCAAGGTTCCTTGTTACGGGTCCAGATCCAGGGATCCCAAGGCGACTCTAGTAGATGCACTAGTAGCACCTTGGACCTTCAACCTAGCTTATGTTTTCCCACCGTTTCCTCTCATTCCCAGGCTGGTAGCCAGGATCAACCAGGAGAGGGCTTCGGTGATCTTGATAGCTCCTGCGTGGCCACGCAGGACTTGGTATGCAGACCTGGTGAATATGTCATCGGCTCCACCATGGAAGCTACCTTTGAGACAGGACCTTCTTGTTCAAGGTCCATTCGAACATCCGAATCTGGTTTCTCTCCAACTGACTGCTTGGAGATTGAACGCTTGATTTTATCAAAGCGTGGGTTTTCAGATTCTGTGATAGATACTCTGATTCAGGCTAGAAAGCCTGTAACTAGAAAAATTTACCATAAGATATGGAAAAAATATATCTATTGGTGTGAATCTAAAGGATTCCCATGGAACAAGATAAAAATTCCTAGGATTTTATCCTTTCTACAAGAGGGTTTGGAGAAGGGATTATCTGCAAGTTCTCTGAAGGGACAGATTTCTGCGTTCTCTGTTTTACTTCACAAAAGGCTGGCAGCTGTGCCAGACGTTCAAGCGTTTGTTCAGGCTCTGGTTAGAATCAAGCCTGTTTACAGACCCTTGACTCCTCCCTGGAGTCTTAATCTAGTTCTTTCGGTTCTTCAAGGGGTTCCGTTTGAACCCTTACATTCCGTAGATATTAAGTTATTATCTTGGAAAGTTTTGTTTTTGGTTGCAATTTCTTCTGCTAGAAGAGTTTCTGAGTTATCTGCTCTGCAGTGTTCCCCGCCCTATCTGATGTTCCATGCAGATAAGGTGGTTTTGCGTACTAAGCCTGGTTTTCTTCCGAAAGTTGTTTCCAACAAGAATATTAACCAGGAGATAGTTGTACCTTCTTTGTGCCCGAATCCAGTTTCAAAGAAGGAACGTTTGTTACACAATTTGGACGTAGTCCGTGCTCTAAAATTCTATTTAGCGGCCACTAAAGATTTCAGACAAACTTCTTCTTTGTTTGTTGTTTATTCTGGTAAAAGGAGAGGTCAAAAAGCAACTTCTACCTCTCTTTCCTTTTGGCTTAAAAGCATTATCCGTTTGGCTTATGAGACTGCCGGACGGCAGCCTCCCGAAAGAATCACAGCTCACTCCACTAGGGCTGTGGCTTCCACATGGGCCTTCAAGAACGAGGCTTCTGTTGACCAGATATGTAAGGCAGCGACTTGGTCTTCACTGCACACTTTTGCCAAATTTTACAAATTTGATACTTTTGCTTCTTCGGAGGCTATTTTTGGGAGAAAGGTTTTGCAAGCCATGGTGCCTTCCATTTAGGTGACCTGATTTGCTCCCTCCCTTCATCCGTGTCCTAAAGCTTTGGTATTGGTTCCCACAAGTAAGGATGACGCCGTGGACCGGACACACCTATGTTGGAGAAAACAGAATTTATGCTTACCTGATAAATTACTTTCTCCAACGGTGTGTCCGGTCCACGGCCCGCCCTGGTTTTTTTTAATCAGGTCTGATGAATTATTTTCTCTAACTACAGTCACCACGGTATCATATGGTTTCTCCTATGCATATTTCCTCCTGTACGTCGGTCGAATGACTGGGGTAGGCAGAGCCTAGGAGGGATCATATGACCAGCTTTGCTGGGCTCTTTGCCATTTCCTGTTGGGGAAGAGAATATCCCACAAGTAAGGATGACGCCGTGGACCGGACACACCGTTGGAGAAAGTAATTTATCAGGTAAGCATAAATTCTGTTTTTAAACAACTTTCTAATTTACTTCTATTATCTATTTTGCTTCATTCTCTTGATATTCTTTGCTGAAAAGCATATCTAGATATGCTTAGTAGCTGCTGATTGGTAGCTGCACATAAATGCCTCCTGTGATTGGTTCACCGTGAGCATTGCTATTTGTTCATTAAGGTATATCTAAAGAATGATGCAAATTAGGTAATAGAAGTAAATTGGAATGTTGTTTAAAATTGTATTCTCTACCTTAATCATGAAAGAAAATGTTTGGGTATAGTGTCCCTTTAAGTGCCTCATTGTTATCCTCTAGATCCTATATACTTTGTTCAGCCTCTTGAAGTCTATTTGAGAATTGCCTCACTTCCTTGGTTAGCATCAATATGTCTTATTTGATTTCAGATTTAAGGATATCGAATTTAGGGGACAACGCACTTGCAATATTTTCAACCAGAGTTTACATATCAGTTTTTTCATTACTACATATAGCATTAATGTTTATAGGATGTATTTCTGCTGTCGTGTCTACAATGTTTTTATTTTTCCTCTCTCTAGGTTTGCCAGCCATAGCTGGGGAAGTGATTTTAGAGTGAATTGGTTATTTAATAAATGTATCCATATAAAAAGTAAAACAAAACACCTCTAGGAGATCAGCATCCACTCCAAAAATAATTATTAAACAATGCAATGCCAGATTAGAGGAGTTGGCTGTACATGACAGTTGGAGAATTCAATACCCCACAAGACGAGATTACACCTTCTTTTCCCATCCTCACGATTTATATACCAGAATTGATTATATATTTACTGATCAATCAACACTGGCCTCAGTAGTGAATGCACAAATTCTCCCCATGACGTGGTCTGACCATGCCCCGGTTCTCTGTAAATTAAGATGGCCCACTATACCAGACCATCCCTTTATATGGAGGTTTGATGACTTCATGCTCAACAACCAATTACTTAGGGGGAAAATAGAAACCACACTCACTGACTATTTTTCAATAAATGACATAATGGAAACCCCTAAACACAAAAGGCCATCTTGGCGAAACAGACTAGAATTAGGTTTTCTTCACTTTTAGCTAGTATACGCGAACTAGAAATAAAGCACAAAAAGAAACTGTCAGACACCTTAGTATTTGCAGAACTCACACAGGCTAGAAAAAAAATTCAAGACTTACACACGACAGAATACCAGAAAAATGGCCCTACGGAACCAACAGAAATATTATTAATTTGGGGATAAACCCGGAAAATTGTTAGCGAGGGCCCTTAAAAGAAAACACATATTCATTCCCTAGATGACAAACATAACTCCGCACACACAAACAGCCCGGTCATTGCTGAAATTTTAAGAGCATATTATCATGAACTATACAATTTACAAAAGCCCCTCCCATCCCTCACCGGATGGAGACAGGAGATCATCTTCTCCAGCTATGAGCTCCTACTTCAACTCTAATACACTACCTTCATTATCAAAGGCAGACGTGGAAGCTTTAGATGCTCCTATTTCTTCAGAGGAAGTGTCACACACTATCGAAAGCCTGCTGACGGGTAAGAGTCCAGGCCCGGACGGCTTCAGTGCCAAATATTATAAACTTTATAAATCAATTCTGTCTCCTCATTTGGCTTGCTTATTTAACACACTAGACACCTCCCAGGGCTTTCCTCCTTCCATGCTAATAGCCCACATTGCGACTATCCCAAAGCCAGGCAAACCCCCTAAACAGCCGGAAAATTTCCAACCAATCTCACTTCTTAATGTAGATATAAAAATTTTTGCTAAAATCCTCTCTAATAGATTGAACAAATTTTTACCTAACTTGATCTCTCCTGATCAAGTGGGTTTTGTGCCTGGCCAAGAGGCCAGGGACAACACTATAAAGGCTACCCTGCTAGGAAACTATGCGCAAATTAACAAGATTCGGTTGATTCTGGTCTCTACAGACGCTGAGAAGGCCTTCGACAGGATCAGCTGGAAATTTTTGAAAGCGGTCCTGTCGAAGATGGGGTTTGGACAAGCTTTTATACAGAGGATTTTTTCCCTCTATACGGCTCCCTCGGCACAGGTTAGGGTTAATTATATACTTTCTAATCCCTTCAACATATCAAATGGCACCAGACGAGGGTGCCCGTTGTCGCCTTTGCTATTTGCCCTGGTTATGGAGGTTCTGGTTCAGAGAATTAGAGATAATGGGAAAATTACGGGATTACAAATAGGGGACCAGGAGCATAAATTGTCAATGTATGCGGAGGATGTCCTGCTTTCTCTAACAAACCCACTAGTCTCACTCCCAGAGGTATTGATGGAATTTGAGGGGTATGGTAGGTTTTCAAACTTACATTTAAATAAAACTAAATCTGAAATTTTAAATATTAATCTCCCTCAGGTGGAATTTAGCCAACTTTCTTCCATATGCCCTTTACGCATTCAAACTCACACCCTTAAGTACCTAGGGATTTATCACACCCCGACCGCAGAAACACTTTATGAGGCCAATTATACAAACTTACTTACTGTGATTATAGGGGATCTCTCCTCCTGGAGAAACAAACCGGTCTCCTGGCTTGGGAGAATCGGTATTGTAAAGATGAACATTTTACCTAGAATACTGTATTACCTCCAGACTCTCCCGGTCCCTCTACCTATGCATTATTTGCATAAATAATGGAGGAGTTTGTTTGGAAGGGGGTAAAACCGTGAATTGCAAAGAAAACCCTCTACCCAACCAAAGAAAAGGGGGGACTGGGAGTCCCCAATCTTGTGGCATACAGGAAAGCTATCAACCTTCAGCACCAAGTAGAGTGGTGCCACAATTTTAAAGATAAAACTTGGGTCCAAATTTGTAGGGCAATCTTGGGAGTGCAGAACTTGGGAACCTTGGGCTGGATTTCCGCTAAATCCATGCCCAAAACACTAGACAACTACCCCTTTTTTAGAGAAATTTTCACGCATTGGGAAAAGACCCTAGTAGAACATCCATATATCACCTCGAACCCTTCACCACTTAAACCATTTGTATATAATCCAGACATACCTTTCACAGGTACACAACGGACTTTGATAGAAAAAACCCAGATTGCACAGGTGACCTTCCACCGACTACTTATGGACCAAAAACTTAGGAGCAGGGCAGACTTGGAACGATCCGGACTTGAACTTCCCTGGTATTTTCATACACAACTCCAACACTTCTTAGCAACACATAAAAGATTAAGCAATATGACCAGGCAACCGACCATATTAGAATCCCTATGCTTACTACCATATGCACCAAAACACATGATCTCTATAACGTATTGCCTGATCATCTCACACAAAAAAAAAACCACTACATGGCTATGTGAGACAGTGGAATAGAGAGCTTACTTCCCCTCCAACTGACAAAGAATGGTATAAAATACTGAGTGCTCATACAAAAGCCTCAGTTTCAGCGAGGGTACTTGAGTCTAACTATAAATACCTGTCCAGGTGGTATCTTACGCCTGACAGAATAAAGAAAATATATAAGCAAGCGGATGGGAGGTGTTGGCGGGGATGTGGCACTCTTCTACACATTT
Source organism: Bombina bombina (assembly GCF_027579735.1). NCBI lineage: Eukaryota > Metazoa > Chordata > Amphibia > Anura > Bombinatoridae > Bombina > Bombina bombina. The sequence continues at coordinate 456,694,422 of NC_069502.1, forward strand.
GGTGGGAGTGTGGACTTGTTAGGCCTTGCTGGCAATCCATTTTAGATGTTATGGAAACCACACTTGGCATCTCTTTACCTAGATCACCCAGCCTTCTGCTGTTTCACGGCCTCCCTAAATTCAAGGACAAACCCACAAAACAGCTCTTTCTTATAATGCTCAATAGTGCCAAGTCTCTTATCCCCAAAAGGTGGAGGAAGACCGAGGTTCCATCAGTAAAGGAGTGGGCCACCCAGGTGGATAGATACCTACAGATGGAAAGATTTAGATTTATGAGAGATGACAGGATAGAGATTCATGAGTATATGCTGGAACTCTGGAGACCGGCGGTCTCTGACCTGGGACCTAACACATAGAGTGACACCTGGTTCTGGGAATATAACGTTCCCAACTGACTTTGAGCATTTTATTCTGGAGCCCCTTCTTAGACAGTCCGCCTGACTACCCCCTCCCCCTCCTCCTTTCCCAATGTTACCTTATTTTTCCCCCTCCCCCCCCCCCCATTTTTTTTCTCTCTCTTTATCACCCTTTTCTTCTTTCTCTCTATCTGTTTCTATACTCCCAGTAGAACATTCCTGACGGAGTGTGGATAAAACCCATGTCGGGACTATTAGTCATTTAGCCTATATATAAATTTTAAAACATTTATGTTACTTTGTTATATGTTATAGTATTTATGAATAGGATTTTGAGGCCATTTACGAACTCGTTACCACAAGCAAACCACTCAATGGCAAGAAAGACCATTTGGTAACATTCACAGAGTAGGCTTGAGGGCGCTTTTCCTCAGTTTGAAAAGAGACTTTCTTAAATCATCAAGCCCCAGATGACATAGAGACTGGATATAAAACTTGATCATCATATAGGACACTACTGTGAATGATGTACTTAAATCCTATGTAATTAATATATTTTGATATATGTATTGTTTTTATTATTTCTTAATAAAGTTTTGAAAAAAGAAATAAAAAGGAAAAAAAGGTGAAGTGAATTAGTGAGGTGTAAAGACAAATAAAAAAAATAAAAAAAAGTGAAAAGGGAGAGAGTCCCTCTCTTCTCTGCATGATTTAAAAAGTGAGCTGAGTGTGCTTAGGACCAGCTATGCTGAAAAAAGTAGAAGAGGGTTAATCTGATTTCCAAAACGTTACAATAAAGAGTAACCCTTATTAGACAGGTTTTCAACAACTAGCATCCATTCCTGGTTTAGTATATAATAGCAATACCAGGAGTATGGTAAATCACTGCCTTATTTTGATTATCAGCTATATAAGATAGCCATATTTGCAATATCTTAGAGGAATTTTTACTGTTTTGCTTACTTTAGTTATTATTTAAACGGACAAGAGTAGTAAGCAGTAAAAAAAATAGTATATTTGGCCCTTCTTTCAAGAAAGCCTAATACCAATTTACTGATTATACAGGAAAATAGAACCAACAAAACTGCGTATTCAGCAGCATCCCTGAATTAACAATGTAATTGTCATACAATCAATTTCTGGTCAGTTTTAAGCGTGTCTAAGACAAGTTAATGAGTATTTAGTAAAATAATTAGCTAGGTTAATAAAGCCGGTGACCGCAGTAAGAATTTAAGCAACATGTTAATTCAGCCAGATATCTTCATCATTCTTGAAATATTATAATGCACTTTAATCAGCAGTGAAAGTTTTGTAAGATACTAACAGGCAGGTGAGGTTCAGGACAACGCTTTAAGCAAGGGAGATATAATTGTACATTTACAGTTATACACCGCAAACAGAAACAATGAGTCACAGAGCAAGCCTAAGGATTAATATAGCCAGATATCTTCATTATTCCTGAAGAATTATGCAACACTTTAAGTAGCAGTAGAGGCTTGTGAGGATAGTTTTGCAGATAGATAAGATGCAAGGCAGCAGTGTATAAGGCAAGTGTAGTTAGGTAAAGTAGCTGTTAGATAAGCCAGCCACAGGATAATAAAGGCAGAAAGCAATAGCAGATGTATCCTTATGCTTAAAAAGATTCTTAAGCAGTTTTCCAGTTGGTTAGTGTGGTTAATAGTAAATATTAAGCAGGCTATTAAAGTTCCGCTAGAATTTTTTTTTTTATGTAGACTTAAAAAAGGCACTTCAATAGCAAGAAAGATTTGCATAGGGGGCGGAGCCCGGAGCCAAGGCAGCAGGACGTGTATTGCAAAGGCTCCTGACAATATTTCACTCTATTCTATATTTATTAGTGCTTTTTTTGCAGAATAATACTGGGACTTCTAGGGGATTGCATTCTGTAACAAAATACTACAGAGAACTCCAGTTGTTAACCTATTTAAAAGAGTTTAGCTCATCTATCTACGTTCACTGTCCTATTGCCAGCATGGGAGACAGCATCTGCAGAGAGATACAGGCCTTGTTTGCAGAGTATGAACGACTAATACTTGCCAAATTTGACTGTCTCATAGCGAAGGTGGAGGCAGAATGCTTAAGTAACAGGCGACTCGAGCTTGGTAAGATAGAAGAGACGGCTTCCAGTAAGCAGCTTGGCGCCGTGCAGCCTTCTACAAGAGCCACCCCTCCTGCATCTGCCCAATCTAGGAGAGAGCGCACACAAGATATCATTGACGGAGATAGTTCCAGAAACACCAGTGGTTTGATCGCTGTGCTGGATCGCTACTTGCAGCTACCTAAGAAGCATGCCTGTGGATACAGTGAGGCCCTTGCTAACGGTCGTGAGCCTGAGGGAACTATGGATGACCGCTCCTGGAGGGCTCTGCTGTCCACTATTGCTGGCGGAGATGTGTGTAGGAGTGCGGCGGACTACCGCAAGCATGACATTACCGGTATGCTTAAGATGCTATCAAGCTACTACTACTATGGTGATTTGGAGTGCGTCATAAATTGGGACCTGAGGATGTCTTGTTTAAAAGTTTTCCCCCTGAGCGTAACTTTGCAGACAACGCTCCCACTCCACAAGGGTACTTGGCATCATGACACCCATGCAAGGGCTGGAGTTGGGTGACTTTTTCATGAACTGAGAGAGGTGCAGGGGATCAAGCCCAGTAAGACACACTAACGTATGCCCTGTATTGAATCTAAAATAGTGACGCTTGCAGAAAAATAACTATAGGTGAAATTGCAGACTCTGCACTCATGCTCAAAAACACCTAAAAATACATGGCTTTCTCTCTGTAGCTTATTTACGTTTTCACTATTTATGGTCCTAAAATAGATTGTAGTTGGTTGTGCTCTAATCCCTGCTTGTGTGTGGGGAGTCTGTACCTATGAAGCCACGTGTTCTGATGTTAAGCAGACCCCTATAAATGCCGTAGCCACAACCCAACACTTCACTATATATATTATTTCAAGTACTGTTACTATTAGAGCTTAGTTGCTGTTTTAGAGACTGTTTTTGATCTACACGGTATATAATTATCAAAATAGCTAGTCCAGAGTTTATATCCATCATATAGTCGTTCCTGCTGCCTCTGATATATTTCCAAATAATGTGTTCCCCGTCACTAACGCACCCTACCACGTATTTAGCCTTGACAACATACTAGTTCATAATATTGGGAGATGCCTGTTTTACTGACACCTATACCAAGGGGTCCCCCTATGTGGGTAATATGTTTTTTGTTAATCTGAGGATTTTATTCTTGTGAAAAGCGCTGTCTAAAACTGTATAGATTTTACACCTATAATTTTTGCCATGTATGTGTTTATCTTATTTGCAACCCTGAAATAGATATATCACCGAATATGTCTGTGTTCATGACGTCAATGGTAGGATCTGCCTGTTTTCCTAATATCGATATTAGCAGTGATGGGAATCATTTCCATTAGCATGGCCTCCGCCGCCTGCCCCCCCCTCCCTTCTTCACTACTTTTGTGAGGTTGGGGATATGTTAGGTACCATCCGCTCTGGTTGGATTTGGCAGAGTTTAGTAGTCTCTGCCCTGCTCGAGGAGCCTCTGGTTAAAGCTTTTCCCTCACCCAGGTAAAAAGGCTCTTCGGGTCATATTATGACGAAATATGCTTTGTTTTCATAAGTGTCTTTTGCTATTTACAGCCAGCGTGTTCTTATAGCTCCACTGTGATCTCCATAATGTTCTTATTCTCATTTTCATCTAACAGTTTTTTTTTTCTTCTGTGTTTTATTTCACTATAGAAAATGTTACTTGTTATTATCCTACTATACATGTGAGAATATCTAGAATTTGTCTTATTGCAATACTGTTATCAACATAGCATGTTTGCTGTTAGCTACCGCTGGCTATGATTATAGAAGGTGTCCTTTCTTTCGCATAGAGAGTGCGATCCCACTAGAGGATCGGATTGTCATTGAAGACGCATAGAGACTTTAATATAAAATGAGGAGCAAAAAAGTTAGGTTTATAAGACTGTATTGTACTGATATTCACTGTATTGTAAATTTGTAAGATACCTTCGGTATGTCTGAATACCGTGTTTGTAACTATGTGCCATTGCTACCTCAATAAAAAGTAATAAAAAAAAAAAAAAGATTTGTATAAGGTTTAGCCAGTAGATGTGTTACAGAGCAGTGGTTAAATAAAGCAAGCTTAAGTATGCATGTGTGTTTTTAGGTGTACATCCTGTTTCAGAGTCTCAGTTAAAAAGCTTAAAGGGACACTCAAAAATTAAACTCATTATTCAGATAGAGCATGCCATTTTAAACAACTTTCCAATTTACTTCCATTAACTAAATGTGCAGTCTTTTTATATTTAAACTTTTTGAGTCACCAGCTCCTACTGAGCATGTGCAAGAATAAGTGTGTATGCATTTGTGAATGGCTGATGGATGTCACATGGTACGTGTATGCATTTGTGATTGGCTGATGGCTGTCACATGGTACAGGGGGAGTGGAAAAAGACATAACTTTTAAAAATGTCAGAAAAAAAAAATCTACTACTCATTGCTCTTGCATTGTCATGTTATCTTGCCATTGTTGACTATGCAAATCTAAGGTGTTGACTAGTCCTTGCTATTTGGTTTCGCCGGGATAAACTCTAATGCAGGATCAGCTGTTTCCTTAGGATTACGGTCCCTTCCCTTTCAGCAACGGTCTGAATTAAGCAAGCTTTGACCGGCTCGGATTCAAGACAAGGGGATTGCGTTGCAATTGTACCTGCTCCCCTGGGTAGGCTTCTGAGGGAAACCGATCCTGAAGTGGTAATCTCAGCACCTTAGTGGAAACGCCATTACTCAGCCCCCCTCATGCAGCACCGATGGGAGGGGGGGTGTCAGGCTGAGAAGTCACTCAATAATTACCTGGAGAAATTGAATTCAGCTCTCTGCTCTGGGTGCTTCCTTGGTCGCAGGAGGATATAGCGGGTAGTGCGGTTGGATGTGCACCTGCAAACTTCAATACGCATCAGCCTGTCACGTGAGCTCCCGGCACGAATCTTCCACCTAGGGATCAGATGCGGAGGTTCCAGGGAGCAGTGCTCTGTGACATGCATCTAGCTCCTCCTCTTCGCTCTTATTGTATTATAATGGGCCAGTTATCTTAAGGGTCAGATTTAAGCCTTATCTGTTCTGTATCACAAAAAGATTACTAGCATTCCTGGTGCTCAGACCCTGGTATAGGCCTTGATTAGAATTATGCCAGTATTTCACCAATTACTTGGAGACTCAATATGGGTTTTTCAAAGTTATCCATTTGAACCTTTGCATTGGTGGAACCTTCAGCTTTTGTCCAGGAAGGTGTTCTTCCTTTTAGCCATTTCCTTGAAAAAAGTGTTTCTGAGTCTTTTGTTTTTAAGCTTGCAAGTCTCCCTTTTGATTTTTCATCAGGATAAGATTGTGCTAAGAACAAATTATTTTCTTCCTATGGTGGTATCTGCAGATACTATTAACCAGTAAATTCCTTCCTTGTACCCAGCGCATACCAAGGCAAAGTAATGACATCTTCACAACCTTGATGTGGTTAGGGCTTTAAAGTTCTTTGTGGAAGTCACTAAATCTTTCAGACTTACTCTGGACCTTGTTAGGGTCAAAAAGTTATGGCAATTACTTTAACCATTTGGCTTCAGGCCTTAATTTAGAATCATAAGGCTTACTTGGTTGTTGGGAATGCTCCTCCTGAACGAATTACTGCTTTTTCCACTAGAGTAGTTTCCTTCTTGAGCTTTCCGTAATGAGCCTCCATAGACCAATATGTAAAGCGGCTACTTGGTCTTGCATACTTTCACAACATTCTACCATTTTCATGTGTATGCTTCTTCAGAGACTGCATTTGACAGGAAAGTACTTCCAGAAGCTGTGGCAACACTGCCTTACCTGTATTGTTGTATGGTGGTTTCGTGAACTTGACTGCTTGGGTATAAGATCACACATGTAATGTCTCATCTCAAATTTTTTTACACTTATCTGATAAATTAATTTATTTCCATGGACCCAGCCCTTGTTTTTATGTACAGAATTTGCCCCACTTTGTGCTTTTCTGGTTTCCTCCTCTACATGGCCATATGTATGAATGAGGAATTCTGGGAGAATGGGAGGAATTAAAGCTCTGGTATGTTGGGATGTTTTTGCCTCCTCCTCCTAGGGGACTAGTGTAATCCCACATATGATGTGTTACATGTTTTTCGATTACTCATTTATTAACAAAATGTTTCTAGAAAAGTTCTGACCTGTTTCAGTAATAGCTTTTTCTGAGCAATATGTATATACACCCCCATGCACCCTCATTAAAACATCCATCTAGCTCAAAGGTGATGGTGGCATGCATTAATTAAAGATTATGCCAACTGAGTCACTGCTGATGCAAAATATGCTCTCTAAGCAGGCACTGTGTTTAAATGTACGTGTATTTAAAGGGATACTAAACAAAAAAAATGCTTTAATGATTCAGATAGAGCATGCAATTTTAAGCAACTTTCTAATTTACTCCTATCATCAAATTTTCTTTGTTATCTTGCTATCTTTATTTAAAAAGGCAGGAATTTAAGATAAGAAGCCAGCCCATTTTTGATTCAGCACCATGGAAAGTGTTTACTGATTGATGGCTACATTTAACCATCAATCAGCAAGCGCAACCCAGGTGTTGAACCAAAAATGGGCTGACTCCTAAGCTTACATTCTTGCTTTTTTTTTTTTAGATGTGTCTGAGCTGTAGAAAAGCAAAAGGACAACTCAAACCTACTTTTAAAGGCGAACAAGGAATGAAAAAAGGAGCACAAGCAGCGGTTTCAATGCACATAACATTTATTTACAAATGCCAAACATAGCGCCATGGCGCTCAAAGTGAAGAAAAGAAAAACAACACGTTTGTCAAACAGAACAAAATCGTGAGAGGGGATAACACACCCCGGGGTAAATACTGACAAAAATCAATAGGACTAGCTTAAAGAAACAGGTATACGCGTTTCAGCTTACAGCCTTACTCATTACCTGACTAAAACACAATGAGATGAACTTAAAAACAGTAGCTAGTCATCCTATTGGTAGATGGGAACACTCCCATTAGTTAATCCTCCAATGGAACGATTGGATTGTGTAGCTATGATCAACTAGGACAGCAAGGAAATATGCACTGTTTACGGCTCACAGTGAAACGTATGGAACAAGAATAGAAATGTAAATAAATAAACAAATAAACATACACTTGAATATAAATATAAACAGTTCTAATGCATTATATGTAGCATAAATCTAATAGATATAGACAATTTAGATTAGCAAACATGACATGATAATTGTTGATATACTCAATTCCGACCAGAGAGAGTATAAAGGGACCCCGGACCCAGCCGAAAACATTTGAGTTGCTGGGAAACTGCTCCATCGTTGCTGAAACAAAAATACAAATATACAGGTGGTTTAAGCACAGAATAAATGTCGTTTGCAACCAGATTATACAACTTATATAAATATTGAGCTATAGTGACCAGACCCTAGGCATACTATACATAATTATGCCAATAGTGCTATTAGCCTGAAAAAATATATGTATAGTACGGTCAATATTGTCTATAGATAAAAAAGTGCTCTAATTATATGCATTCCTTAACAGACAGGTCAGCAGGTAGCCTTATTATAACAGGGAACCTTATTAGCCATAGTGGAGTGAATCTAGAGGGTGAGCTAAAATACCAGGGACCCGAAAAGCCATACTAAAGTACCTGGTGCTGTTAGGCTCCTATTCTCCTAGGGTGACATGGTATGGACCAGGTAAGCCTGGTGGGGGAGAGGAGAGGATAGGCCCTACCAAAAATTGATAAGGTCATATTCTGAGTTTAGGCCCTCTGGAACTCTTGTCCTGAGTTTAAAGATCCAGAACGCCTCCCTCTCCCCTAGCCTGCGGACCCTGTCAACTCCACCCCTGCAGGGAGCCACCCTCTCGATAATAGTCCATGTGAATGAACTGGTGTCTTTCTGGTGTGTGCCAGCAAAATGTTGGATCAAAGCTGTAGTGAGTACCCCCGCCCTTATATCACTAAGGTGCTCTTTAATACGGGTTCTGGCCTCTCTTGTCGTGAGGCCCACATATTGAAGGGAACATTCCCTGCAAGAAATAACATAAACTACATATGTGGACCTACAGTTGAGGCAAGAATCTATCATGAAGTTCTGACCCGTCATTAGTGAGGTGAACTGGTTTCCAGGGGCTAGCTTTTCACAGGCCACACATGTACGATGGTGGCAATGAAATGTACCCTTACAACTCAACCATGAAGAAGTGGTTTGTACTGTCTTTTTAATTCGTGTGGGTGCCACAATGTTTCCTATTGTTCTGTTTTTCTTGTAGGAATACCTTATGCCATCTCTGACCACTCCTTGGAGTTTGTCATCTGCAGATAGCATATGGAAATTATGCCTCACTATTTGGCAAATTTCCCTATATTGTCTTGAGTACTCAGTTAGGAAGACAATTTTGTTGTCTTTCCCTTCCTGAGTGCAGGATTTAGGCATAAGGAGTCTTTCCCTAGGTATTCCTCTAACAATATTCCTCGCTTTCGTGATGACAGAACTCCTATAGCCTCTCTCTTTCAAGCGTAGGGTCAGTTCATTGGCCTGTTTCTCATAAACCTCTGCATTACTGCAGTTTCTTTTCAGCCTAATGAACTGACCCTTCGCTACCCCTTTAAATACTCCTGGCGGGTGGCAACTAGCTGCGTGTAGCAGTGAGTTGCCCGAAATGGGTTTGCGGTAGGTCTCTGAGCTAATGAACTGGTCCTGTCTACCTCTGAGGGTCACATCTAGAAAATTAATGGTATCGCTTTGTATCTCATTAGTAAAGTGTATCCCCATAGAGTCATCATCAAGACTTTTTATGAATGTCTGTAATTCAGATTCACTGCCTCCCCATATAAAGAGGAGGTCGTCGATATAGCGACCGTACCAAACCACTTTGTCTTTGTGAGGATTCCCATCTCCATAGACGTGGGATAGCTCCCACCAACCCATGAACAGGTTGGCGTAAGAGGGGGCAAATTTCGCCCCCATGGCCGTCCCACGCCTCTGGAGAAAGAAATCCCCCCCAAATTCAAAGTAGTTATGGTTAAGAAGGAAGTTGGTAACTTCCACCACAAAGTTCACAAAGTTTGAATTTAGTCCGTATTGTTTTTCTAAGAAAAACCGGATGGCTTGTAACCCCTTTACGTGTGGAATGGAGGTGTATAGCGATTTGACATCAGCTGTCAGCCAAACATAGTGTTTGCTCCAGACTACTCTTGAAAGGAGATTGAGTACATGCTTTGTATCTGAGAGAAAGCTCCATAGAGCACTCACCATTGGCTGCAAGACATGGTCCAGCCACTCTGACAGGTGCTCCAGCAGGGATCCAATGCCACTCACGATTGGCCTCCCCTGTATACTTTCAGTGGATTTATGGACCTTGGGTAGGTGATTAAATGTGGGGATGGTGGGATTAGACACTAAGAGATAGTCCCGTGTCTTGGCATCAATAAAGCCCAACTCCACACCATCATCTACAAGGGAGGCCAATCGCCGCTGGAACCTCCCTGTCGGATCACCCGGTAGAGCACTGTAGTCATCAGTATTCCTTAATTGCCTGTAAGCTTCCTCCTTGAAGCTACTGGCATTCAGTACCACTATGGTACCGCCCTTATCTGCGGCCCTCACCACTATATTTTCATTGCTGGCTAGACTGTCTAGGGCCTTCCTCTGTAGTGCTGATATGTTGTTATGTTTGCCCCTCTCTGACTTGTAGTATAACTTAGTGAGGTCCAATTCTACCCTCTGTTGGAATTTCTTGCAGGGAATGTTCCCTTCAATATGTGGGCCTCACGACAAGAGAGGCCAGAACCCGTATTAAAGAGCACCTTAGTGATATAAGGGCGGGGGTACTCACTACAGCTTTGATCCAACATTTTGCTGGCACACACCAGAAAGACACCAGTTCATTCACATGGACTATTATCGAGAGGGTGGCTCCCTGCAGGGGTGGAGTTGACAGGGTCCGCAGGCTAGGGGAGAGGGAGGCGTTCTGGATCTTTAAACTCAGGACAAGAGTTCCAGAGGGCCTAAACTCAGAATATGACCTTATCAATTTTTGGTAGGGCCTATCCTCTCCTCTCCCCCACCAGGCTTACCTGGTCCATACCATGTCACCCTAGGAGAATAGGAGCCTAACAGCACCAGGTACTTTAGTATGGCTTTTCGGGTCCCTGGTATTTTAGCTCACCCTCTAGATTCACTCCACTATGGCTAATAAGGTTCCCTGTTATAATAAGGCTACCTGCTGACCTGTCTGTTAAGGAATGCATATAATTAGAGCACTTTTTTATCTATAGACAATATTGACCGTACTATACATATATTTTTTCAGGCTAATAGCACTATTGGCATAATTATGTATAGTATGCCTAGGGTCTGGTCACTATAGCTCAATATTTATATAAGTTGTATAATCTGGTTGCAAACGACATTTATTCTGTGCTTAAACCACCTGTATATTTGTATTTTTGTTTCAGCAACGATGGAGCAGTTTCCCAGCAACTCAAATGTTTTCGGCTGGGTCCGGGGTCCCTTTATACTCTCTCTGGTCGGAATTGAGTATATCAACAATTATCATGTCATGTTTGCTAATCTAAATTGTCTATATCTATTAGATTTATGCTACATATAATGCATTAGAACTGTTTATATTTATATTCAAGTGTATGTTTATTTGTTTATTTATTTACATCTCTATTCTTGTTCCATACGTTTCACTGTGAGCCGTAAACAGTGCATATTTCCTTGCTGTCCTAGTTGATCATAGCTACACAATCCAATCGTTCCATTGGAGGATTAACTAATGGGAGTGTTCCCATCTACCAATAGGATGACTAGCTACTGTTTTTAAGTTCATCTCATTGTGTTTTAGTCAGGTAATGAGTAAGGCTGTAAGCTGAAACGCGTATACCTGTTTCTTTAAGCTAGTCCTATTGATTTTTGTCAGTATTTACCCCGGGGTGTGTTATCCCCTCTCACGATTTTGTTCTGTTTGACAAACGTGTTGTTTTTCTTTTCTTCACTTTGAGCGCCATGGCGCTATGTTTGGCATTTGTAAATAAATGTTATGTGCATTGAAACCGCTGCTTGTGCTCCTTTTTTCATTCCTTGTTCGCATTTGACCGGCCCATAGTGTAGCACAGCAGCAAGGTATTGCACTAATTCAACCTGACCGCATTATCACGCCCTTCACCTGGGATACAAACGGAAGGAGGAGCTACCCACCGCAGCCGTCAGAGTTCACTCAGGTTTACCGCAGGAGCTGGATACCGATTGAATTACATGTCCAATACATAATAAGGAGGACTGATATTCTACCACAATGGACTGTCGCTCAGGATCCAGCAGCACACAGGTATGAGTTGTGGACTCTTGGCATATATATATTCATTATATTCACTAGACATCTAGTGTGTTTGCATTTTTATATTTGTGCATCCAGCGGAGGTATATGAACCTCACCGGTCTAAGTTTGAGGTAGGGAATACTCACTGGACCTGGTCATTCAATCCTGTGAATTTCCAAACATTACACACATTGTGATTTTGGGAGCTAGCTGACTAACACACTGCTCTCAAGTGGATTGACACACTTCACCGTGGTTACTCTCTATCTAAGTGACTTTTCCCTTGTTTTTCTGTTCTACTTTTAAAGGCCTGAGATAAATGGGAGTAGAGCAGACCATTTCCATTTGCAAGATGGTGTGATTTCTTTCATAAGGTGGTTAATGTTCAATAGCCATTACTCCTGGGATTCGACTCCTGCCCACTAGGAAGAGCAAAGATTCCCAAAGTTCTGAGAGCACTTAATCCCTTCCGCCTCTCTATTATTCCACTTTTTTTTGCCTTTACAGAAGAAAGGTGAATAATTGAGGTGCTCCAGATTCTTTAAAGAGAAGGGTCCTCAGACCGATTTGAGGCCCATTTTCCCCCAGAGAGCTGTTACTTAGAGATAGAGTAGACTGAAGTATAGGGTAGTGACACAATTACTCCCAATCAAGGAATTAGTCACAAGCCTGCCACAGATGTCGCAAGGACTGGTCCCTTAGTCTCCTCCTGTTGGGTAGTTGATATAGTCCACACAAAGATCCTCTGCTACGACAAACACAGCACTGGATTCAGCCATATAACGATCTTGATAAAGGCTTAATGAACCGAAAACGCATAAAAGTTGTTTGACTTTATTCTGGAATACCAGTGTTTCCCGAATGGTGCAAGAGCAATCACATGACCAGGAGTTCATGGAGAGTGAAAATAACGGCTTGGAGAGACGTTGAGACACATCGGAGCTGAAGACTTGTGCATGGCTGAATATCAGGGCTCGATTGAAGGTCAGAAAAATCGTAGGTCCGTTAAGATTGTTTGGATCACTGGTAGTATATGGATAATCTAAAGGAACTTGTCACACTTTTAATTTGAAAGAGCCTTTTAATTGATTGAGGGAACTTAGATGATACATGTGCAATATCATTTGTAGATGGGATATAATGTTATCAGAAACTAGAACTACCTTATATCGGAGATTTTATATATTTACAACAGACTTTTTTGTGTACTTTTTTTTACTGATACAGAGGACTGTGGCCACATCCGGTTCTATACATTTTTATATGTGTTTTGCTAGAAAGCATCCTATATAAAGTATGTTTATTTATATATATTCTCTAGCTTAGACTATGAGTCTGATGATAATAATTGACAAGACTGATGCAATCATTTATATATGCTTAATCCCCAGTTCCTGGTGTGAGCGCAACCTGTTTTGTTTTCATATTTTGCTTCTATAGCAGTTGAGCCTGCTCTTTGGTGTAACAATTTATCTGAGCAAATCTTAAAAACATAATTTATGCTTACCTGATAAATTTATTTCTCTTGTAGTGTATCCAGTCCACAGATCATCCATTACTTATGGGATATTAACTCCTCCCCAACAGGAAGTGCAAGAGGATTCACCCAGCAGAGCTGCTATATAGCTCCTCCCCTAACTGCCATTACCAGTCATTCGACCGAAAACATGCAGAGAAAGGAAAACCATAGGGTGCAGTGGTGACTGTAGTTTAATGGAAATATTACCTGCCTTAAAGTGACAGGGCGGGCCGTGGACTGGATACACTACAAGAGAAATAAATTTATCAGGTAAGCATAAATTATGTTTTCTCTTGTTAAGTGTATCCAGTCCACGGATCATCCATTACTTATGGGATACCAATACCAAAGCTAAAGTACACGGATGACGGGAGGGACAGGCAGGCTCTTTATACGGAAGGAACCACTGCCTGAAGAACCTTTCTCCCAAAAACAGCCTCCGAAGAAGCAAAAGTGTCAAATTTGTAAAATTTGGAAAAAGTATGAAGAGAAGACCAAGTTGCAGCCTTGAAAATCTGTTCAACAGAAGCCTCATTCTTAAAGGTCCAAGTGGAAGCCACAGCTCTAGTAGAATGTGCTGTAATTCTTTCAGGAGGCTGCTGTCCAGCAGTCTCATAGGCTAACCGTATTATGCTACGAAGCCAAAAGGAGAGAGAGGTAGCCGAAGCTTTTTGACCTCTCCTCTGACCAGAATAAACGACAAACAGGGAAGACGTTTGTCGAAAATCCTTAGTTGCCTGTAGATAAAATTTCAGGGCACGGACTACATCTAGATTGTGTAGCAGACGTTCCTTTTTCGAAGAAGGATTAGGACACAAAGATGGAACCACAATCTCTTGATTGATATTCCTGTTAGTGACCACCTTAGGTAGGAACCCAGGTTTAGTACGCAGAACTACCTTGTCTGAATGAAAAATCAGATAAGGAGAATCACAATGTAAGGCAGATAACTCAGAGACTCTTCGAGCCGAGGAAATCGCCATTAAAAACAGAACTTTCCAAGATAACAACTTGATATCAATGGAATGAAGGGGTTCAAACGGAACCCCCTGTAAAACATTAAGAACTAAGTTCAAACTCCATGGTGGAGCAACAGTTTTAAACACAGGCTTGATCCTAGCTAAAGCCTGACAAAAAGCTTGAACGTCCGGAACTTCTGACAGACGTTTGTGTAAAAGAATGGACAGAGCTGAAATCTGTCCCTTTAAGGAACTAGCGGATAAACCCTTTTCTAAACCTTCTTGTAGAAAAGACAATATCCTCGGAATCCTAACCTTACTCCATGAGTAACTCTTGGATTCGCACCAATATAAGTATTTGCGCCATATCTTATGGTAAATCTTTCTGGTAACAGGCTTCCTAGCCTGTATTAAGGTATCAATAACTGACTCAGAAAAACCACGCTTTGATAAAATCAAGCGTTCAATTTCCAAGCAGTCAGCTTCAGAGAAATTAGATTTTGATGTTTGAAGGGACCCTGGATCAGAAGGTCCTGTTTCAGAGGTAGCGACCAAGGTGGACAGGATGACATGTCCACTAGATCTGCATACCAAGTCCTGCGTGGCCATGCAGGCGCTATTAGAATCACTGATGCTCTCCCCCTGTTTGATTCTGGCAATCAATCGAGGAAGCATCGGGAAGGGTGGAAACACATAAGCCATCCCGAAGGTCCAAGGTGCTGTCAAAGCATCTATCAGAACCGCTCCCGGATCCCTGGATCTGGACCCGTAACGAGGAAGCTTGGCGTTCTGTCGAGACGCCATGAGATCTATCTCTGGTTTGCCCCAACGTCGAAGTATTTGGGCAAAGACCTCCGGATGAAGTTCCCACTCCCCCGGATGAAAAGTCTGACGACTTAAGAAATCCACCTCCCAGTTCTCCACTCCCGGGATGTGGATTGCTGACAGGTGGCAAGAGTGAGACTCTGCCCAGCGAATTATCTTTGATACTTCCATCATTGCTAGGGAGCTTCTTGTCCCTCCCTGATGGTTGATGTAAGCTACAGTCGTGATGTTGTCCGACTGAAACCTGATGAACCCCCGAGTTGTTAACTGGGGCCAAGCCAGAAGGGCATTGAGAACTGCTCTCAATTCCAGAATGTTTATTGGTAGGAGACTCTCCTCCTGATTCCATTGTCCCTGAGCCTTCAGAGAATTCCAGACAGCGCCCCAACCTAGTAGGCTGGCGTCTGTTGTTACAATTGTCCAGTCCGGACTGCTGAATGGCATCCCCCTGGACAGATGTGGCCGAGAAAGCCACCATAGAAGAGAATTTCTGGTCTCTTGATCCAGATTCAGAGTAGGGGACAAGTCTGAGTAATCCCCATTCCACTGACTTAGCATGCACAATTGCAGCGGTCTGAGATGTAGGCGTGCAAAGGGTACTATGTCCATTGCTGCTACCATTAAGCCGATCACCTCCATGCATTGAGCTACTGACAGGTGTTGAATGGAATGAAGGACACGGCATGCATTTTGAAGCTTTGTTAACCTGTCTTCTGTCAGGTAAATCTTCATTTCTACAGAATCTATAAGAGTCCCCAAGAAGGGAACTCTTGTGAGTGGAAAGAGAGAACTCTTCTTTTCGTTCACCTTCCATCCATGCGACCTTAGAAATGCCAGTACTAACTCTGTATGAGACTTGGCAGTTTGAAAGCTTGAAGCTTGTATCAGAATGTCGTCTAGGTACGGAGCTACCGCAATTCCTCGCGGTCTTAGTACCGCCAGAAGAGCACCCAGAACCTTTGTGAAGATTCTCGGAGCCGTAGCCAATCCGAATGGAAGAGCTACAAACTGGTAATGCCTGTCTAGAAAGGCAAACCTTAGATACCGGTAATGATCTTTGTGAATCGGTATGTGAAGGTAAGCATCCTTTAAATCCACTGTGGTCATGTACTGACCCTTTTGGATCATGGGTAAAATTGTCCGAATAGTTTCCATTTTGAACGATGGAACTCTTAGGAATTTGTTTAGGATCTTTAAATCCAAGATTGGCCTGAAAGTTCCCTCTTTTTTGGGAACCACAAACAGATTTGAGTAAAACCCTTGTCCTTGTTCCGACCGCGGAACCGGATGGATCACTCCCATTAATAAAAGATCTTGTACGCAGCATAGAAACGCCTCTTTCTTTATTTGGTTTGTTGACAACCTTGACAGATGAAATCTCCCTCTTGGGGGAGAGAATTTGAAGTCTAGAAGGTATCCCTGATATATGATCTCTAACGCCCAGGGATCCTGGACATCTCTTGCCCAAGCCTGGGCGAAGAGAGAAAGTCTGCCCCCCACTAGATCCGTTCCCGGATCGGGGGCCCTCGATTCATGCTGTCTTAGGGGCAGCAGCAGGTTTCCTGGCCTGCTTGCCCTTGTTCCAGGACTGGTTAGGTCTCCAGCCTTGTCTGTAGCGAGCAACAGCTCCTTCCTGTTTTGGTGCAGAGGAAGTTGATGCTGCTCCTGCTTTGAAATTACGAAAGGAACGAAAATTAGACTGTCTAGCCTTAGGTTTGGCTCTGTCTTGAGGCAGGGCATGGCCTTTACCTCCTGTAATGTCAGCGATAATTTCTTTCAACCCGGGCCCGAATAAGGTCTGCCCTTTGAAAGGTATATTAAGCAATTTAGATTTAGAAGTAACGTCAGCTGACCAGGATTTTAGCCACAGTGCTCTGCGTGCCTGAATGGCGAATCCGGAATTCTTAGCCGTAAGTTTAGTTAAATGTACTACGGCATCTGAAATAAATGAGTTAGCTAACTTAAGGGCTTTAAGCTTGTGTGTAATCTCATCTAATGGAGCTGATTCAAGTGTCTCTTCCAGAGACTCAAACCAAAATGCTGCTGCAGCCGTGACAGGCGCAATGCATGCAAGAGGTTGCAATATAAAACCTTGTTGAACAAACATTTTCTTAAGGTAACCCTCTAACTTTTTATCCATTGGATCTGAAAAGGCACAGCTATCCTCCACCGGGATAGTGGTACGCTTAGCTAAAGTAGAAACTGCTCCCTCCACCTTAGGGACCGTTTGCCATAAGTCCCGTGTGGTGGCGTCTATTGTAAACATCTTTCTAAATATCGGAGGGGGTGAGAACGGCACACCGGGTCTATCCCACTCCTTAGTAACAATTTCAGTAAGTCTCTTAGGTGTAGGAAAAACGTCAGTACTCGCCGGTACCGCAAAATATTTATCCAACCTACACATTTTCTCTGGTATTGCAACTGTGTTACAATCATTCAGAGCCGCTAACACCTCCCCTAGTAATACACGGAGGTTTTACAGCTTAAATTTAAAATTTGAAATATCTGAATCCAGTTTGTTTGGATCAGAACCGTCACCCGCAGAATGAAGCTCTCCGTCCTCATGTTCTGCAAATTGTGACGCAGTGTCTGACATGGCCCTAATATTATCAGCGCACTCTGTTCTCACCCCAGAGTGATCACGCTTACCTCTTAGTTCTGGTAATTTAGCCAAAACATAACAGTAGTCATATCCTGTAATGTGATTTGTAATGGCCGCCCAGATGTACTCGGCGCTACAATATCACGCACCTCCCGAGCGGGAGATGCAGGTACTGACACGTGAGGCGAGTTAGTCGGCATAACTCTCCCCTCGTTGTTTGGTGAAATATGTTCAATTTGTACAGATTGACTTTTATTTAAAGTAGCATCAATACAGTTAGTACATAAATTTCTATTGGGCTCCACTTTGGCTTTAGCACATATAGCACAGATATCTTCCTCTGAATCAGACATGTTTAACACACTAGCAAATAAACTAGCAACTTGGAAATACTTTTCAAGTAATTTACTATAATATGAAAACGTACTGTGCCTATAAGAAGCACAGAAAAAGTTATGACAGTTGAAAATTAATAAACTGAAAAGTTATAGCATCAAATCTTTGTAAAAAAAACACAATTTTAGCAAAGGATTGCTCCCATTAGCAAAGGATAACTAACCCTGATAGCAGAAAAAAAAAAAAAAAAAAACAGAAATAAACTTTTTTTATCACAGTCAACTACAATCTCACAGCTCTGCTGTGAGTGATTACCTCCCTCAAAACAAGTTTTGAAGACCCCTGAGTTCTGTAGAGATGAACCGGATCATGCAGGGAAGACAATAAACTTCTGACTGAATTTTTAGATGCGTAGCAAAAGCGCCAAAAAAGGCCCCTCCCCCTCACACATAACAGTGAGAGAGATCAGTAAACTGTCATAAATTAAATAAAACGACTGCCAAGTGGAAAAAAATAGTGCCCAAAACATTTTTTCACCCAGTACCTCAGAAAATTAAACGATTTTACATGCCAGCAAAAAACGTTTAACATTAATAAATTGAGTGTTATTAAAAAGCCTGTTGCTAGTCCCTGCAAATTAGCCTAAAGTTTTATGCATACAGTATAATTCCAGTGAAGGGCCATTCCCCAGAATACTGAAGTGTAAAATATACATACATGACAGCCTGATACCAGTTGCTGCTACTGCATTTAAGGCTGAGTTTACATTATATCGGTATGGCAGAATTTTCTCATCAATTCCATTGTCAGAAAATAATAAGCTGCTACATACCTCTTTGCAGATTAATCTGCCCGCTGTCCCCTGATCTGAAGTTTACCTCTCCTCAGATGGCCGAGAAACAGCAATATGATCTTAACTACTCCGGCTAAAATCATAGAAAGACTCAGGTAGATTCTTCTTCAAATTCTACCAGAGAAGGAATAACACACTCCGGTGCTATTATAAAATAACAAACTTTTGATTGAAGGTATGAAACTAAGTATAATCACCACAGTCCTCTCACACATCCTATCTATTCGTTGGGTGCAAGAGAATGACTGGTAATGGCAGTTAGGGGAGGAGCTATATAGCAGCTCTGCTGGGTGAATCCTCTTGCACTTCCTGTTGGGGAGGAGTTAATATCCCATAAGTAATGGATGATCCGTGGACTGGATACACTTAACAAGAGAAAAAGACTCTGTGGATGAAGATTTCAAAATTGTTTGACACTTCTAAAGTCAACTAATGCACTAATTTGTAGTCCTATTGTTAACTAAATTTGATTTTATATATATGACTTTAGAAGTGCTGATCAGAAAGAAGGGCTTTATGATTTAAGTCAATGTCAACAAACAGGGTGTCCAAAATTAGACCTTTAACTCTCTTTTTCAGGTAAGAATTTATTTGAACCTTGTCTTCACGTTATTTCCACTGTGTCTGTAGAAAAATAAACGTTTCTCCCACAGAACAAGAAGTCTATGGGAAAAAGAACAATTAATCCTTTGTTTCTTGCCTAAATCTAGGAACCAAGAATCATCCCCCTCCTTGAAATGACCTTCCTGGAAGTTTAATCCAGTTGGAACAAGGCCAAGCATTCTATGAGCCTTCTTTCTCCAAATCAGCATGAAAGAAAGGCCCACATCCAGATTCTTTTCTGGTAGGGGGCAGTTTATGCCTTTTTTTTTTTTACCATTAATGAGTTTCTTACACCTCTCTACTGGAATTTTGGACCACTATTCTTTTACCAACTGCTCCAGGTTTCTCACATTGGAAGGATTCCTTTTCCCAACTGCTGTTTTGAGATCTGTCCACAGGTGCTCTATGGGATTGAGATCTGGACCCATGACCTCTGACGGAGACCCAACTTTCTGACACTGGGCCCTACATTGCAAAACATAATTATTTGGCAGTCTTCAGATTTCATAATGCCATGCACACAGTCAAGACATCTAGGGCCTGAAGCAGCAGAGCAACCACAAAACATAAGTAAACCTCCACCAGGTTTGACTGTAGGGACTGTCATGATACACTCATGTGGAGTAGTTGATACCTGCATTGGCTACCCAACAAAGGTGGTATGTCTCAGCATTGCCAGGTTAATAGGAAATGTTCTTTGTGTAGGATTTGTGTTTGTCCAGGAATGCTGTGATCTAAGACCCCCCTCCTCTTGTGGTGGATGGTACTTTGTGATACTGTGAGTTAAGGTTGACTATGAATGGTTGAATGATCGTAAATTATAACCAGGGCTGGGGGCCTTGATAAGACAAAGGAAATACTCGGTTATAACTTATTACAGAGAAAGCAGTAGGAACTAACCTGGGACACGAAGCAGCTAACGTCTTAAGGAGTTCTCCACATGTCAAGAAACTTGATAAGCTTAGATATTGTGTATTATTTTTGTGTCCAATTTTATTTTAAAGAATTATATCTTTGCAAAATATGTTATTTTTTAATATTTTTATAATTTGGCACTGTGTAACCTGTATTGGTATTTTTGTTATTAAACATATAGAAAATCTAATTCTGTTTTTTGGCTCTAATATCTGAATTCACACTCTGAAGAGACAAGGTTAAAGGCACGTTACCTGATTGTTAATTGTGTGATTTATTGGGTTTCCAAGACTTGGTGGTGACAGTGAGTAGTAACTGGGGTGGCTGGTGTGGACAGGATTTGAGAGTTTTTTTGACGTCCCTTTGGGTCCTTTGTAGAGTTAAAATGTTAAGGGAACCAGAAGCTGTGTGCTATTAACCCCTCCATTCCCACACCCTCCTCATTGTGACGGTTAAGTAGAAAGGCTTAATTGGCACAGGGACTGTTATTTTCTATAGAAGCCTCATCTCTTTTTCTGAAAACAGTAGAATGATAGGCTTTACGAACAAGTTGTAATTTTGTTTCGTCTGTCCACAATTCATTCTCCCAAAAGGATTTTGGCTTCCTCTGGTAAGTTTTGGAAAACTCCAATCTGGCTTTTTTATGTTTCTGTGTCAACAGTGAGGTCCTCCTGGGTCTCCTACCATAGCGTCCCTGGCGATGTATAGTGTGAGCTGACACATTTGTACCCTGTGCCTGAAGGTCAGCTTGAATTTGTCGGAAACTTGATCAAGGTTCTTTATCCACCATTCAAACAATCTTTTGTTGCAATCTTTGATCAATTTTCCTCTTTCGTCCAGGGGGATTAGCCACAGTGCAATGCGTTGTAAACATCTTGACAATGTTGCGCACAGTGGACACAGGAACATTAAGATCTCTGGAGATGGACTTGTAACTGAGATTGTCCATGCTTTTCCACAATTTTTGTTCTGAAAACCTCAGACAATTATTTTGCTTCTCTTTCTTTTCTCCATGCTCAGTGTGGCACACAGACACAACAGAAAGGTTGGGTCAATTTTTCACCATTTTAACTGGTTGCCAGTGTGATTTCTATATTGTCAGCACCTGTTAATTGATACAGGTGAGTTTAATTACAAATGGAGCATCACAAACTTGGAATGTAATTATTTCTTACAATTTTGATAAGGTGCCAATAATTTTGTCCAGTCCATTTGTGTGAAATATGTCAGATTTGGCTTTTTTTCCCAATACAAACAAAATAAACATGAGAAAGCCTAAACATTTGTAATTGCAACAATTTTCTGGGCGAAGTGGTGTATTATCTGACAGAAATGCAGGGGTGCCAATATACATAAATAGCCATAAGGCTATAGTGTCTAAACAATATAAAAAAAAATCTTACCAATAGACACTCATCTACCAGCAAACAACCGGTAGACAGCCAAACCAAGACTGAAACATATCAGTTGTTATGGAATAGGAATATATTGTAAATCCATAGGAGGCAGCAAAAGACTAATCCCTGTGACCAAATATGGAGGGTCTGTGAAGGATTTCCCATAAGGCAAAAAAGAAGCTACAAACCATAACCCATATACGTCCCTCTGACAAACACTGCAATCTTAGTGGAAACCGGGCATCAACATAGACTGAGAACCCCTCTCTCTGCAGAATCAAATGCTCATCTTCATTCTTCCACCACTTCCAGCTGGGACAAAGTAAAGACTGGGGTACCTGTGAGGTGGTAGGCGGTTTTATAGAGCTCTTGGGGTTTGGGAATCTTTGCCTCCTTCTAGGGGTAAGGAAAAGTAATTATCAAAACGTATTGATCATGGACTCTCTCCACCTGAGCAGTTTCTAATTCTCAGAACTTCAAATGCACCTGCCGACTACTCAAGTTTAACTCTGCTACATACAAATCCCTAATTGGCTTTATAAAAAGGTATCAACTGCAAAACAATTTATTTTATACAAATGTTATGCTTTGCTGTCTGTGGACTAAAGCCCAGAATGACTCCTCCAAATAAGGTAAGTGGAGATTGGTTAGTGAAAAATTGTAGTAAAAATTAATTTGTTTTAAAACCGTTGACTTGGATGATGTTATTCTAAACCAACACACCAGAAATGTTTTGTAATTACAAGGTGTTTATGGTGTCTTGAAGACGACCCTTTACTGGAGGAGTTCAAACCCTAAAAAACAGTCCCAATGCATTAACCCCCCCCATCAAACTTTACAATAGGTATTTTGCATTCAGGTAGGTAGAGTTTTCCTGGCTCCAACACACCCAGATTCTTCCATCAGACTGATAGATAGTCACAATACATTTCCAATGCTCCAGAATACACAGTCACACCACTCGAGCCAACGCTTTGCATTGTGCATGTTGATGTGAGGCTTATGTACACACTGCCTGGCCATGAAATCTGATTTCATGAAGCTCCCGCACCACAGTTCTTGTGCTGATGTTGCTTCCGGAGGCAGCTTGGAACTATGTAATGATTCATGCAACAGATGATCGCTGACTTTTACATGCTTCTTGCTTTAGTACTCGGCAGCCCCACTTCACGAATCATACATCATAACCAAAAATAATAAATACACTGCAGTAGCCTTCTGTACCTTATGCTTACCAGGAACTGGAAGACGAAAATCTTTAGTTGCTTCGAGATAAAGTTTTAGTGCCCTAACCACGTCTAAATTATGCAACAGCCTTTCCTTAGAATTACTAGGGTTCGGACAAAAAGAAGGAACAATAACAATATCCTGGTTAATAGTTTCTGCTCATACCACTTTTGGTAGTAAACCCGACCAAGTCCGTAGGACAGCCTTATCCTGATGGAATACCAGTTAAAGATGTTTGCTGGAAAGAGCTGATAATTCTAAAACTCTATGAGCAGAAGAAATTGCTAGTAAAAACACCACCTTCCAATTCAGCATATTGATGTCCAAAGAATGGATTGGTTCAAAAGAACCAAATTAAAGCTCCAAGGACGAGCACTGGGGATCGACTATTGACTTGATTCTTCTCAACGATCTAGGTTAGAAAGAAAATGGGTGCATCATAGTGAAATCCATATGTGATATATAATAAAGAAGTGGGAGGTCCTATTAACCCTGTATCCTAAATGAGGCTAGTGGCATACAATCTAATCAGGTGAAAAATATCCTTACATAACGATTCAATATTTTTAGATCCAGAACTGGTCTGAAGGAATTCTCCTTCTTTGGTACAATGAAGAGATTCGAATAAAACCCCAGCCCCTGTTCCAGAACTGGAACTGGCATAATTACTCCAGCTAACTCTAGATCTGAAACACATTTCAGAAATGCTTGAGCTTTCACTGGATTTACTGGGACACGGGAAAGAAAAAATCTCTTTGCAGGAGGTCTCATCTTGAAACCAATTATGTACCCTTCTGAAACAATGTTCTGAATCCAAAGATTGTGAACAGAATTGATCCAAATTTCTTTGAAAAAACGTAACCTGCCCCCTACCAGCTGAGCTGGAATGAGGGCCGCACCTTCATGTGGACTTAGAGGATGGCTTTGCTTTTCTAGAAGGCTTGGATTTATTCCAGACTGGAGATGGTTTCCAAACTGAAACTGCTCCTGAGGATGAAGGATCAGGTTTTTGTTCTTTGTTGAAACGAAAGGAACGAAAACGATTATTAGCCCTGTTTTTACCCTTAGATTTTTTATCCTGTGGTAAAAAAGTTCCTTTCCCACCAGTAACAGTTGAGATAATAGAATCCAACTGAGAACCAAATAATTTGTTACCCTGGAAAGAAATGGAAAGTAGAGTCGATTTAGAAGACATATTAGCATTCCAAGTTTTAAGCCATAAAGCTCTTCTAGCTAAAATAGCTAGAGACATAAACCTGACATCAACTCTGATAATATCAAAAATGGCATCACAGATAAAATTATTAGCATGTTGAAGAAGAAGAATAATATTATGAGAATCATGATCTGTTACTTGTTGCGCTAAAGTTTCCAACCAAAAAGTTGAAGCTGCAGCAACATCAGCCAATGATATAGCAGGTCTAAGAAGATTACCTGAACACAGATAAGCTTTTCTTAGAAAGGATTCAATTTTCCTATCTAAAGGATCTTTAAACGAAGTACCATCTGACGTAGGAATAGTAGTACGTTTAGCAAGGGTAGAAATAGCCCCATCAACTTTAGGGATTTTGTCCCAAAATTCTAATCTGTCAGACGGCACAGGATATAATTGCTTAAAACGTTTAGAAGGAGTAAATGAAATACCCAAATTATTCCATTTTCTTGAAATTACTTCAGAAATAGCACCAGGAACAGGAAAAACTTCTGGAATAACCACAGGAGATTTAAAGACCTTATCTAAACGTTTAGATTTAGTATCAAGAGGACCAGAATCCTCAATTTCTAAAGCAATTAGTACTTCTTTAAGTAAAGAACGAATAAATTCCATTTTAAATAAATATGAAGATTTATCAGCATCAACCTCTGAGACAGAATCCTTTGAACCAGAAGAGTCATTAGAATCAGAATGATGTTCATTTAAAAATTCATCTGTATAAAGAGAAGTTTTAAAAGATTTTTTATGTTTACTAGAAGGAGGAATAACAGACATAGCCTTCTTGATGGATTCAGAAACAAAATCTCTTATGTTATCAGGAACATTCTGAACATTAGATGTTGATGGAACTGCAACAGGTAATGGTACATTACTAAAGGAAATATTATCTGCATTAACAAGTTTGTCATGACAATTAATACAAACAACAGCTGGAAGAACAGCTACCAAAAGTTTACAGCAGATACACTTAGCTTTGGTAGTTCCAGCACCAGACAACGATTTTCCTGAAGTATCTTCTGACTCAGATGCAACGTGAGACATCTTGCAATATGTAAGAGAAAAAACAACATGTAAAGCAAAATTGATCAAATTCCTTAAATGACAGTTTCAGGAATGGGAAAAAATGCCAAGGAACAAGCTTCTAGCAACCAGAAGCAAAGAAAAATGAGACTTAAATAATGTGGAGACAAAAGCGACGCCCATATTTTTTTAGCGCCAAATAAAACGCCCACATTATTTGGCGGCAAAATGACGCCACGTCCGGAACGCCGACATTTTTGGCGCAAAAGAACGTCAAAAAATGACGTAACTTCCGGCGACACGTATGACGCCGGAAACAGAAAGATTTTTTGCGCCAAAAAAATCTGTGCCAAAAATGACGCAATAAAATGAAGCATTTTCAGCCCCCGCGAGCCTAACAGCCCACAGGGAAAAAAGTCAAATTTTTAAGGTAAGAAAAATAATTGATTCAAGTGCATTATCCCAAATATGAAACTGACTGTCTGAAAATAAGGAATGTTGAACATCCTGAGTCAAGGCAAAACACAATTTATGCTTACCTGATAAATTTATTTCTCTTGTGGTGTATCCAGTCCACGGATCATCCATTACTTGTGGGATATTCTCATTCCCAACAGGAAGTTGCAAGAGGACACCCACAGCAGAGCTGTAATATAGCTCCTCCCCTAACTGTCATAGCCAGTCATTCGACCGAAAACAAGCCGAGAAAGGAGGAACCATAGGGTGCAGTGGTTACTGTAGTTTAAATTTAAAAATTACCTGCCTTAAAATGACAGGGCGGGCCGTGGACTGGATACACCACAAGAGAAATAAATTTATCAGGTAAGCATAAATTGTGTTTTCTCTTGTAAGGTGTATCCAGTCCACGGATCAT
This sequence comes from Bombina bombina, assembly GCF_027579735.1. NCBI lineage: Eukaryota > Metazoa > Chordata > Amphibia > Anura > Bombinatoridae > Bombina > Bombina bombina. The sequence continues at coordinate 456,720,565 of NC_069502.1, forward strand.
CCATTACTTGTGGGATACCAATACCAAAGCTAAAGTACACGGATGAAGGGAGGGACAAGGCAGGAACTTAAATGGAAGGAACCACTGTCCGTAAAACCTTTCTCCCAAATATAGCCTCCGAAGAAGCAAAAGTATCAAATTTGTACAATTTTGAAAAAATATGAAGCGAAGACCAAGTCGTCGCCTTGCAAATCTGATCAAAAGAAGCCTCATTTTTAAAGGCCCAAGTGGAAGCCACAGCTCTAGTGGAATGAGCTGTAATCCTTTCAGGAGGTTGCTGTCCAGCAGTCTCATAGGCTAAGCGGATTAAGCTTCTTAGCCAAAAAGAAAAAGAGGTTGCCGAATCCTTTTGACCTCTCCTCTGTCCAGAGTAGACAACAAACAAAGCAGATGTTTGACGAAAATCTTTAGTAGCTTGTAAGTAAAACTTTAAAGCACGGACCACATCCAAATTGTGTAACGCAAGGATGGAACAACAATCTCTTGATTGATATTCTTGTTAGATACCACCTTAGGTAAGAACCCAGGTTTGGTACGCAGGACTACCTTATCCGTATGAAAAATCAGATAAGGAAAATCACATTGTAAGGCAGATAGCTCAGAGACTCTACGAGCCGAGGAAATAGCTACCAAAAAAAAGAACTTTCCAAGATAAAAGCTTGATATCTATGGAATGAAGAGGTTCAAACGGAACACCTTGAAGAACCTTAAGAACCAAGTTTAAGCTCCATGGTGGAGCAACAGGTTTAAACACAGGCTTGATTCTAACTAAAGCCTGACAAAATGCTTGAACATCTGGAACATCTGCCAGACGCTTAACTAGCTGACAATCCTTTTTCCAAACCTTCTTGGAGAAAAGATAATATCCTAGCAATCCTGACCTTACTCCATGAGTAACCCTTGGATTCAAATTTTCCTGGTGACAGGCTTTCGTGACTGTCTTAAGGTATCAATAACTGACTCGGAGAAGCCACGCTTTGATAAAATCAAGCGTTCAATCTCCAGGCAGTCAGCCTCAGAGAAATTAGATTTGGATGGTTGAAAGGACCCTGAAGTAGAAGGTCCTGTTTCAGAGGCAGAGACCATGGTGGAAAGGATGACATGTCCACTAGATCTGCATACCAGGTCCTGCGTGGCCACGCAGGTGCTATCAGAATCACCGATGCTCTCTCCTGCTTGATCTTGGCAATCAGTCGAGGGAGCAGAGGAAACGGTGGAAACACATAAGCCAGGTTGAAAGACCAGGGCGCTGCTAGAGCATCTATCAGTGTCGCCTTGGGATCCCTGGACCTGGATCCGTAACACGGAAGCTTGGCGTTCTGACGAGACGCCATGAGATCCAGTTCTGGTTTGCCCCAACGATGAATCAGTTGTGCAATGCCTCCGGATGGAGTTCCCACTCTCCCGGATGAAAAGTCTGACGACTTAGAAAATCCGCCTCCCAGTGCTCTACACCTGGGATATGGATAGCTGATAGGTGACAAGAGTGAATCTCTTCCCAGCGAATTATTTTTGAAACTTCTAACATCTCTAGGGAACTTCTCGTTCCCCCTTGATGGTTGATGTAAGCTACAGTCGTGATGTTGTCCGACTGAAATCTGATGTACCTCAGAGTTGCTAACTGAGGCCAAGCCTGAAGAGCCTTGAATATCGCTCTTAGTTCCAGAATATTTAATGGAAGAATTGACTCCTCCTGAGTCCGCGATCCCTGAGCCTTCAGGGAGTTCCAGACTGCACCCCAACCTAGAAGGCTGGCATCTGTCGTAACAATTGTCCAATCTGGCCTGCGAAAGGTCATACCTTTGGACAGATGGACCCGAGATAGCCACCAGAGAAGAGAATCCCTGGTCTCTTGGTCCAGATTCAGTTGAGGGGACAAATCTGTGTAATCCCCGCTCCACTGACTGAGCATGCATAGTTGCAGCGGTCTGAGATGTAAGCGTGCAAACGGCACTATGTCCATTGCCGCTACCATTAAGCCGATTACTTCCATACACTGAACCACCGAAGGGCGCGGAATGGAATGAAGAACCCGGCAGGAATTTAGAAGCTTTGATAACCTGGTCTCCGTCAGGTGAATTTTCATTTCTACAGAATCTATCAGAGTCCCTAGAAAGAAAACTCTTGTGAGTGGGGATAGAGAACTCTTTTCCTCGTTCACTTTCCACCCATGCGACCACAGAAATGCCAGTACTACGTCCGTATGAGACTTGGCAATTTGGAAGTTTGATGCCTGTATCAGGATGTCGTCTAAATAAGGGGCTACTGCTATGCCCCGCGGCCTTAGGACCGCCATAAGTGACCCTAGAACCTTTGTAAAGATTCTTGGGGCTGTAGCTAATCCCAAGGGAAGAGCTACAACTGGTAATGCCTGTCTTAAAAGGCAAACCTGAGAAACCGATGATGATCTTTGTGTATCGGAATGTGAAGATAAGCATCCTTTAGATCCACTGTAGTCATATATTGACCCTCCTGGATCAGTGGTAGGATGGTACAAATAGTTTCCATCTTGAACGAAGGAACTTTGAGGAATTTGTTTAAGATCTTTAGATCCAAAATTGGTCTGAAGGTTCCCTCTTTTTTGGGAACCACAAACAGATTTGAGTAAAAACCCTGTCCCTGTTCCTCCTTTTGAACACAGTGTAAGAATGCCTCTCTCTTTATCTGGTGTGCAGATAATTGTGAAAGGTGAAATCTCCCTTTTGGGGGGGGAATCTTTGAAGTCTAGAAGATATCCCTGGGATATAATTTCCAACGCCCAGGGATCCTGAACATCTCTTGCTCACGCCTGGGCAAAGAGTGAAAGTCTGCCCCCTACTAGATCCGTTCCCGGATAGGTGGCCGTTCCTTCATGCTGTCTTAGAGGCAGCAGCAGGCTTTTTTACCTGCTTACCTTTTTTCCATGTCAGGTTTGGTCTCCAGACCGTCTTGGATTGAGCAAAAGTTCCCTCTTGTTTATTATTAGAGGAAGTTGATGCCGCACCTGCCTTGAAGTTTTGAAAGGCACGAAAATTAGACTGTTTGGCCCTAGATTTGGACCTGTCCTGAGGAAGGGCATGACCTTTTCCTCCAGTGATATCAGCAATAATCTCCTTCAACCAGGCCCGAATAGGGTCTGCCCCTTGAAGGGAATGTTAAGTAGCTTAGATTTTGAAGTCACGTCAGCTGACCATGATCTAAGCCATAGCGCTCTGCGCGCCTGTATAGCAAAACCAGAATTCTTAGCCGTTAGTTTAGTCAAATGAACAATGGCATCAGAATAAAAGAATTGGCTAGCTTAAGTGCTCTAAGTTTGCCAAGTATGTCATCCAATGGAGTCGCTGCCTGTAAAGCCTCTTCCAGAGACTCAAACCAGTACGCCGCAGCAGCAGTGACAGGGGCAATGCATGCAAGGGGCTGTAGGATAAAACCTTGTTGAATAAATATTTTCTTAAGGTAACCTCTAGTTTTTTATCCATTGGATCTAAAAAAAAAAAGCACAACTGTCCTCGACAGGGATAGTAGTACGCTTTACTAGAGTAGAAACTGCTCCCTCCACCTTAGGGACTGTCTGCCATAAGTCCCATGTGGTGGCGTCTATTGGAAACATTTTTCTAAAAATAGGAGGGGAAGAGAAAGGCACACCTGGTCTATCCCATTCCTTATTAATAATTTCTGTAAACCTTTTAGGTATTTGGAAAAACATCAGTACACACCGGCACTGCAAAGTATTTATCCAGTCTACACAATTTCTCTGGCACTGCAATGGTATCACAGTCATTCAGAGCAGCTAAAACCTCCCTAAGCAACACGCGGAGGTGTTCAAGCTTAAATTTAAATGTAGAAATATTAGAATCAGATATCTTTCCTGAGTCATTAACATCACCCACTGACTGAAGCTCTCTTTCCTCAGCTTCTGCATATTGTGAGGCAGTATCAGACATGGTTCTTAAAGCGTCAGTATGCTCTGCATTTTGTCTCAGCCCAGAGCTATCTCGCTTACCTCTAAGTTCAGGTAGTCTGGCTAATACCGCTGACAGTGTATTATCCATGACTGCCGCCATGTCTTGTAAAGTAAACGCTATGAGCGCCCTAGATGTACTTGGCGCCATTTGAGCATGAGTCCCTTAAGCGGGAGTCAAAGGGTCTGACACGTGGGGAAAGTTAGTCGGCATAACTTCCCCCTCGTCAGATTCCTCTGGTGATACATTTTTTAAAGACAGAAAATGATCTTTATTGCATAAAATGAAATCAGTACATTTGGTACACATTCTAAGAGGGGGTTCCACCATGGCTTTTAAACATAATAAACAAGGAGTTTCTTCTATGTCAGACATGTTTATACAGACTAGCAATGAGACTAGCAAGCTTGGAAAACACTTTAAATCAAGTTAACAAGCAAATATAAAAAACGGTACTGTGCCTTTAAGAGAAACAAATTTTGTCAGAATTTGAAAAACAGTGAAAAAATGCAGTAAATCAAATGAAATTTTTACAGTGTGTATAATAGGCTAACAGAGCATTGCACGCACTTGCAAATGGATGATTAACCCCTTAGTTCAAGAAAAGGATCAAAAAAACGAAATAGACGTTTTTTAACAGTCACAACCAACTGCCACAGCAAGCTGCGGCCCTACCTTCCCCAGTAAACGACTTTGGAAAGCCTTTGGGCCCTTTAGAGATGTCCTATAGCATTCAGAGGGCCTTTGAGGGAAGCTGGATGTCACAGTTTGTAATTTTAACTGCACCAACTGTAACTTTTATACTACAACAGTGGAAATTGTTTCTAGTCAAAATTTAAGCCAGCCATGTGGAAAAAACTAGGCCCCTATAAAGTTTTATCACCAAAGCATATATAAAAACGATTAAACATGCCAGCAAACGTTTTATATTGTAAATATCATAAGGGTATTACCCCTGGGAGTAAGCTTGATACCGGTCGTTATTAAATCACTGTATTCAGGCTTAACTTACATTAATCCGGTATCAGCAGCATTTTCTAGTGTTTTCCATCTCTAGAAAAAATTATAACTGCACATACCTGATAGCAAAATAAACTGCACGCCATTCTCTCGCTGAAGTTACCTCATCTGTGTAATCCCCTCAGACATATGTGAGAATAGCAATGGATCTTAGTTACAACCTGCTAAGCTCATAGAAACCTCAGGCAGATTCTTCTTCTATTTACTGCCTGAGATAAAATAGCACAACTCCGGTACTATTTAAAAATAACAAACTTTTGATTGAAGAAAATAAACTAGCTATATTTAACCACTCTCTCCTACAACGTCCTAGCTTGTTGAGAGTTGCAAGAGAATGACTGGCTATGACAGTTAGGGGAGGAGCTATATTACAGCTCTGATGTGGGTGTCCTCTTGCAACTTCCTGTTGGGAACGAGAATATCCCACAAGTAATGGATGATCCGTGGACTGGATACACCTTACAAGAGAAATAAATGTTTGAATACATATATTTAGAACTTTATTAAAAAAGTGCCCAACCATAGCTTAGAGTGTCACAGAAAATAAGACTTACTTACCCCAGGACACTCATCTACATGTTTGTAGAAAGCCAAACCAGTACTGAAACGAAAATCAGCAGAGGTAATGGTATATATATATAAGAGTATATCGTCGATCTGAAAAGGGAGGTAAGAGATGAATCTCTACAACCGATAACAGAGAACCTATGAAATAGACCCCGTAGAAGGAGATCACTGCATTCAAATAGGCAATACTCTCCTCACATCCCTCTGACATTCACTGCACGCTGAGAGGAAAACCGGGCTCCAACCTGCTGCGGAGCGCATATCAACGTAGAATCTAGCACAAACTTACTTCACCACCTCCATAGGAGGCAAAGTTTGTAGAACTGATTTGTGGGTGTGGTGAGGGGTGTATTTGTAGGCATTTTGAGGTTTGGGAAACTTTGCCCCTCCTGGTAGGAATGTATATCCCATACGTCACTAGCTCATGGACTCTTGCTAATTAAATGAAAGAAAATTAAAAAAAAAATAACGGTATATGTAAAAGAATAACGGTATATATAAAAATAAAGATGTATCTAAAAGATTCAAAGAATTAAAAATGTATAAAAATTCATTTTCTGAAAGGAGCCTGTGTCTAATGATAATGAGCCAATGTGTGTCCAGTGAGATTAGACTCGGATTCCTTGCCTTTGTAATATTATTACCTGCTTCAATTACCGCTGTATTTATAATGATTGATTCTATAAAGAAAGTGCGATAAGTTCACTTTTCTAAATGTAATATGTATCATTGAAATGAAACGATTAGGTTTGACACTCGAGAGTCCTGTGGGAGGAGCGTGTTGGAGGTGATGGTGGAGGTGCTGCACGCTTTAACTCACCTGTGTGGAGACAGGTAACAACCTATACTTCCCAAGCCATATAGCCTTTTTGCTGGGGAGCCAAGATACCTGTGTTACCCGGCCAGAGGAAGAAAAAAGGTGGCGTAAGGACACTCTCAGAGCCTAAATCAAGAAGGGGCTGATTGGGACCAGCCTAAGTATGTGTCCACAAACTTCCAATGCCAGCATACCGGGACTGCAGCCAAAACCTGACAAATTGATAATCTAAACGCTTGGACCGCTGCGGCCCGCTACAGAACTGCTCAGAGAACTTCAAAGGTACCTGAAGGTGAAAGAGCCGGCTCAAGAGAGGAGGTGCCCGTGGTGGCCCAGGTTCGTGGGCGGAGGGCGGCAGTGGAGGCCTTCGTGCAGCCGCAGGCGTCCCCCTGGTGGAGAGAGTGGGGGACGGAGAGCGTCGGCCGGACCAGGCTGGAGGAAATCGGCTGGAAAGATCCGATACGGCCAGTCGGAATCAGCCTCCCCCTTTTCGTCACGCTCCAGCGCCGGTCATAGCCTGAGTCTGGAGGCATCGCATCAGGTCGGATAGCTGTGGGAGCGCTGAAAGCCCCGGTGAAGGAGGAGGTTACCAGAGCTTGGTAGGAAACTTGCCGTGAAGAGGAAGGGGGGTGAGTACAGCGCTTCCTCGACTAAAAAGGCAGGGGCAATCTCCCTGTTTTAACTTTCCAGAAACTATAGGAAATGGTTTAAATACTATAAAGTGTGTCAAGCCAAAGTATATGCTGTGATAAAATTTTATGTTCTATGTAATAGTTATGAAGTGTACGCAGTATAGTCTAAAGAAAAAATAAGGAAAAAGAAAAAAAAAAAAGGGAAAAAGGTTAGGAAAAGAAAAATCTAACTTTTCCCATATTGTGTTCAATTCAAAAGAAGGCTGTATTACATTCTAAGCCCGTGTATGGTGCCCTAAGCTATAAAAAAAAATAAAAAAAAATAAAAAATGTTCTGAACATTTTTGAATAGATAAGAGAAACAAACATATTTTGTAGCTTGCGGCACAGTATACAGGGAGATATGGTTTAAATTAGTGCTAACTCTGCAGATGGTAGATGAATTGTTAAGTCTGTATAGATTAGGAACCCTTTCTTTTTTTTGTAAAATCTATCTTTGGAACTTTAAGTGAGCAAGATATCTGGTGGTCCCTGGAAGTAAATTCATGGTTGAAGGCCTGCAGTGCCCTAAAATATAATACATATTTGTTGAATACCAACTGATATTGTAGTGTAAAGCCCTCCCTCTGATTAATATATATTAAGCACTAAGACTTAAACTAGATGATTACAGGTGAGCTAAGACTAAGAACTACCAGTTAAACCTTATCATATTAGTGAATTCTGGTAAAGTATCTGAATATATCCTCTATATCATATTGAGGTATTTAAGTAAACTATATCTGTACTCTCTATGTTTGAAGCTCTGTAAATTTGAGGGGTTGCCTTTAAAATTGGTACATCAGCTTTGTATATTTTAAAGATAAAAGGAAGATAGAACCTGATTCTGAACACCTGAATAAATGGAGAAATATATTACAAACCCCAAAAATAAATCTCCAGCTATGCCTGTAAGGAGGGACAAAAAACAAAAAGCCTCACAAGAAAATATACAAGAGGTATCTATTAGAAGCCCTGAATTAAACTTGGAAAAACAGCTAACCACAAATCAGCTCGCAGAGTTGATATTGCCACAGTTTGAAATGATAAAATCAGAAATTTCAGTACTGTCAAATGAGATTAAGCAGTTTTCTAATAGACTCATGGAAGTAGAAACTAGAATTTCGGACGTGGAAGACAGACATTTTAAACAGGAGGGAGTTCTAGAGACACATACAGAAGAGATTAAATTATTAAAAGCTAAAATTGAGGACCTGGAGGATAGATCTAGGCGTAGCAATGTTCGTGTAATTGGCCTCCCAGAGTCAAAAGAATTTGAGGATCTTTTACAATTTAGTGCAGGTACACTACCAAAACTATTGGGATTACAGGCAGTGGATGGAAGTTTCCAGGTAGAGAGGGCACACAGAGTCGGTACAGTGAGACAGTCTAAAGATTGGAGTATAAGACCAAGAATGGTTCTGATAAAATACTTAAACTTTCAAGATAAAGTAAAAATCATGCAAAATTATAGAAAAACTCAGACACTTACGATAAACACCAAACAGATTCTTTTATTTCAAGACTTTTCAATAGAGACGTCAATTAAGAGACGGGCGATGGCACCATTTTGCACAGGTCTAATCAGGGCGGGTCTGAAAGCCACCATGAGATATCCAGCAAAAATTACAGTGCTAGGTATAGAGGGCACTATTGCATTAAACACAACAAAAGAAGCAAAAGAGTTCTGTAGAGAAAACAATATTGAAGTATAAAATAACTACGATAGAGTACTTAACTGTGTACAGAAAAGGTCAATTCAATGGAGGTTTTGTTAGATGACAACGAGGTGGGGGGCAGGGGGGAGTGGGGTTTTTTTTTTCTTTTTTTTTTCCCTCTCTCCTCTAGAAAGCATAACAATTTAATAAATAAGAAATTAAATGAATAATTCAATAAAATTAATTTCCTGGAATGTGGGTGGGATAACATCTCCGATTAAGCGGAAAAATGTGCTTAAAGAAATTAGGAAACATAAGTCAGACATTATATTCTTGCAAGAACTACATCTTAAAAAAGTAGAGATAGGAAAGCTGAAAATGAATTGGATTACTGAAATAATCGCGACACCATGTGAAAAGCGAAAAAGAGGAGTAGCGATAATGTTTGGGAGGGAACTATCATATACGATACTTAAACAGGAATTAGATCCGGAAGGGAGGTACATTTTGTTGCAGATAAAATTACATGACCAGATTTGGACGCTATGCAATGTATACGCGCCAAATATCTGGGAACCCAAATTCTGGGATAAATTAAAAAAGGTCCTATCTCCATATATAGCTCAGAACCTGATTGTCGCAGGGGACTTTAATAATACGCTGTGCCCGATTTTAGACCGATATAAAATTCGTCGGAAAGAGGCCAATTATAGGGAAGCCAAGCATTTGCAGAGCTTCACCGGTATACTAAAGCTTCGGGATGTCTGGCGAATTCAGCATCCTGATACTCGGGAGTTTACATGTGAATCGGGTGCACATAAAAATTTCTCCCGAATAGACATGTTCTTAGTAGATGACCAGATTTTGAAACATAAAATCGAATCTCAGATCTCGGAAATAGTTATTTCTGATCATGCGATTATTGATATAAAGGTTACGTTGAATCCCCCCCCAATAAAATCAGTCAGTACTTTCCGCTTTCCTCATTATATGATCAAAAATATTCAATTTGAAAACTGGTTAAAGCAAAAATGGAGGGAGTACTACGCGCAAAATCGAGAGTATGAAAATAAAATAGAGGTGTTGTGGGAGGCGGGTAAAGCCGTTATTCGGGGAGAGGTGAAAGCATATATGATCAAAAGAAATAAGAAAAATAAAGATAGAGAAAACCAGTTGATCAATCAACTCAGAAATAGCTACGTTAATTATCTCAGAGCACCTAATAAAGACACATGGGACAAATACAAAGAAGCAAGACTGGAAAGGGAATGTTTTCTAAGAAAGACTGGAGCGCAGGATGAGCTAAAAAATAGAGCTAAATTCCAGGGTTTTCAGGGTATATCTGCTAATCATCTGGCCAGGTTGGTTAAATTCAGGAAGAAATCAAACCATATCCCTACTATTAAATCAGACGAGAAAATATGTACAAATCCAGAGGAAATTAGAAAAATATTCTATAACTACTACTGCAGACTTTATGCCAAGGAGGAGGTCAATCAAAAGCAGAAAGAGCTTTTATCTGGATGGGGTTGGACATCCCGCAGATCTCACAAGAAGCACTACAGTTTATTAATGCCCCTATAACTGAAGTGGAAATATTAGCTGTCATAAAAAGGGCTAAGTCTGGCAAGGCGCCCGGGCCAGATGGCCTATCTGCAGAATTCTATAAAATAATGGCTACAGAGATATCCCCTATTTTATCCAGGTTATTTAATCAATATTATCTTCAGAAAGATATGAAGTCAAGGTATTTTTCTGACTCAGTAGTTACCCTAATCCATAAAAAGAAAAGGATCCAACCAATGTTGCATCATATCGTCCGATCTCCCTCCTGAACCATGATTATAAAATTTTAATGTCCCTCATTGCAGATAGATTGAAAAAATCTATTTGTGATATCATACACCCTGACCAGGCAGGTTTCATCCCAGGAAGGAACTCAGTAAGAAACATGCGTAGAGTACTTACTACTGTGGACTACCTTTATCAGATCGGCCAGGACCCTGCGAAAAAATACCAAGGGAAAGATATAGCATTGGTCACTGCCGATGCTGAAAAGGCTTTTGACTCTATTATCTGGGACCATCTAATAAATTCACTGAGGAAGTTTGGTTTTTCGGGTGCCCTGGTCGATCTGATTGGATTAGTATATAACAAACCCAGATCTCAATTGTTTATCAACGGGGAACTGACACATTACATCACTCTGGAAAGAGGGACTCGTCAGGGTTGCCCTCTATCACCACTACTTTTTGATATTGCACTAGAACCATTAGCGATATATCTTAGAAAGTATCTTCCACCGGTGGTAATAGGGAAACAGAAAGTATCGATATCTCTTTATGCTGATGATTTACTAATATTCTTACAAGACTCGCGATGGAGCATACCCCGCTTTATGGAAATAATAAGACTATTCAGCTCATTCTCCGGATACAAAATCAATATAAATAAATCAGAAATTCTGTGGATTATAAGAGATAAAAACAGCTATACAGGTAATTTTAAAGTAGCGCAATGCATAAATTATCTAGTTATAAAGATCAGCAAGAACCCCGCACATTGGTAAAAGCTTAATTTTAAAGAGTTATTTCAGAACCTACATTATCACTTAGCAAAATGGAACCTATATTACTTATCTATTTCAGCTCGGGTAAATGTAATTAAATCTATTATATTCCCAAAATTCTTGTTTTTACTACAGAATTTACCTTTACTACTGCAAAAAAATGATATTGATAGGTATAACAAGGCCTGTGCTCTGTTTATCTGGGGGAAAAGGACGTCACGTATTGCTTTTTACAAATTGGCGCAGATGAAACTATCTGGGGGCTTTGCTTGCCCTAACATAAAACATTACAATATAGTTTCATTGGTTAAATTTGGGATAGATTGGCTCAGCAGAACAGATTACGTCACATACTATGACCAGGAGACAGAATTAATTAAACCATTCAATTTACAGGCTATTCTGCATTATCCATACAAACAACTACCAAGCAATATCAGCAGACTAGCGACTATTGCAAACATCGTCCTTGCATGGCAGAAATATTGTAAAATCATGGGTATAGAATTTCAGATATCTAATTATCTCCCGCTATGTGGCAACCCAGCCTTCCTACCAGGATATAGTAATGAGTTATTTAATATCTGGGAAAATAAAGGCCTGATATACGTATCACAACTGAAAGAATCATTAATAGGGCCAATCAGATCATTCGCAGATCTGGCAGGGGAGTTCGATCTATCATCTAAACATTTCTATGCATACCTACAGACTCGCCATTTTTTAAATGATTATGAAAAAAGATTTGGTGAGAATTGGACTCACAGAAATATAGAGTCAGGCATCAAATTATACAAAGCAGGAAACAGATCAATATCAATCTGGTACCAGTATATTATGGTTCAGGAGGGAGAAAGGCACATCGAACAGATTAAACAAAAATTCGTAAGGTACTTTCCACAACTTCAAGACGAAGACATAACAGATAGTTTAAAGAAAACATTAGAAGCCACAGATAGAATCAATCTAAGGGAGTCACAATACAAGTTAATTAACAATTTTTATCTAACCCCCGCCAGAATTGCTAAGTGGTCCCAAATCCAGCAGATCTGTCCCAAATGTCATAGTCCAAACTCGAATTTAATGCATTATTTTTGGAGCTGTCCAAAGGTCACGCAATTTTGGAGTAAAATCCAATACTGGATAAATAAAAATGTAAGCGACAGGACAGAAATAGTGGCAAAACATGTCTTCTTTTTGCACCCAACACGTAACATTGGAGACAGAATATTTATAAATACGGCGATCCTCATCGCAAGAAATGAATTATGTAAAAAATGGAAGCACAAAAATGCTCCATCCTTAACGGAATTTTTGAATCACATGAGGAGTCAGATTATGACAGAGACTATAGGACTAGATAAGAGGGCAGAGAATCAGGTTGTAACATTTTTTAAGAAGTGGAAAAAGTATCTGTGCTTTCTACCTGTTACAGTGCAAAATCATATATTATCTACATTTCAAGACTCTATACCTTTCTTAGAATTAGTTGTAAATGGTTCATTACCTCCAAATTGGTTACGTACATAGTAAAGTCTTACAACACTAGAGAGGATTTTTTTTTTTTCTTTTCCTTTTTTTCTCTTCCCTCCCCCTTGCCCCCCCCCCCCCCCCATGGGCACTGTTTTTAATACCCTGGCGATTCTTCTTGGGTCTTTCTTCTGTGCTAGCTCTAGTATATAACGGAGGGGTTATTGTTAGCTCCTAGGTGCAGAAACAAGCTAAATAAGAGTAATATTGTGCAGGAGAACTGCATAAAGTATTTGAGGTGTATATTTGTATATATAGCTGTTCCATATAAAGAATATAAGAAAAGAGAAAATGTTATAAGATTGGGAGGAACGAAATTATTCCAGTAAATTTAAGTGGCAAAACATCGAGAAAGATGTATATATTGCAAATAATGTGGGAAAATTTTTATGTGTATTTTATTTTATTCAAAATGTAATCCAATATTGATTATATAAGATGAAGATATATATGGATTTTCTTTTTGTATTGTAACAAATTTTTGTTCAGCTTTCTCTCCCAATAAAAAAAAAAAAAAAAAAAAAAAAAAATGAAACGATTAAGCATAATGTAATTACTAATTTCAATAAATTATGTGTATAAAATACAGCAATCTACTTATAAGAAAAAGAAACGGATCAAAAAAACCTTACAATGTTTTTAAGCAAGAATAGTTGATTCACAATGATAACTTCTATTGATACAAGTTAAATATTACTATAAGTTAATTCTTGTTGCCTGCTTCTAACCATTACGTTGCTACTATATAGGAATATTTAATTCACTGATACCATTGTGAAAAGATATACTCTTCAAAAGAGAATTTATTTTGTAAGTAAGATAATAAAAAATATATATACTATAAGCTGTTAATCTATTAAATTATATGTATAGCATACACCTTAATATTTTTTGACAGAAATAATTGTCTATCTTAGTTACAGAGAGTATTAACAATTATTTGCCACAGTAATTTAATTCAATTGTTACTCTATACACTATTTCAGGGGGACATCTATGCCTACATAGCTATACGATTATAAATATGATTGGAACAATGTATATAATATTTGTTGTTATTCTTATATTGGTAAGGAACTCATTGTTCCTTACATTATTCTTATATTGGTAAGGAACTCATTGACTATACACTAGATACATTATGTCTGAGGTTCGAGAAGGTGATTGTATTACTTTACACAAATATTTAAAGATTTTCAATATTTTATATTAGGAAGTTGAGGTCTAATTCGCTATTAAGGCCATTCGGTGAGAGTGTGCAAAAGTTATAGATAAATTCTGCTTCTTGTTTGAGAAGTTTTTTAGCGATATTCCCTCTTCTACTGTCTGGTAATATTTTTCTAACTCCCCAGAATTTAAATGTCTCCATTTTACCCTGATGTTTGTCTTTAAAATGTTTGTATAAGACAGTATCGTCTTTCTGGTGTTCAATTGCTAATATATGTTCTCTAAAGCGGTCTTTCAATTTTCTGCTCGTTTGACCAAAATATTTCATATTACAATCACATTGTATTAAATATATGACATTAGTGTCTGTACATCTAATAATATCCACTATCTTGGTCTCTTTACCAGTTTTGTCAGACTTGATCTTTTTAAGTTTGCTGCTATATCTGCATGATTTGCAGCTATGGCAAGGGTAAAAACCTTCAATTTTTTCTCCTCTTTGATTCAAAACTCCTCTATTAAACATTTTATTATTCTTTGTACTTTGTATCTCACTGGGAGCTAGTATGGATTTCAGACTCTTTGCCTTTTTATAAATAAATCTAGGATGTTTTTGTAATGTTTATATTTTTTATATATGTATTTTTATATATGTATTCATTCATATATATTTTCCATTTCTAGAGACTCTTGTTCTCCCATTATTCACTCTATGGATAAACTGAACTATTTAACAATACATTCTGCTAAGTTATTTTTATGGCTTAACGGCACCTGACCTTTTTGTCTATACCTCATTTTAAAAAAATGTATGTAGACTACATTGTTTTATTCTTCAATACCTGTTCAAAGTATTCAGGAGTTGGTAAATAAAACTCTGTTCACACATGATATCCCTTTTAACACCTTTATGGCTACTTTGAACTTTTGTGAAACACCCATATGACTATTGTTGAGCAAATCTATATAAAGACCGCTAAGGGTTAACAGGAAACCCTTTATATACTTATGAGAAGCCGGATCTGGTATACTTGACAAAGGCTTGCGGTTCTTAAGCCGAAACGCGTAGAAGACAACCAGCTCCAGCTCATAGCTCATTACTTTGAAATTAACTGGCCAGTGGAAGTGAGCATTTTCGCTACCAAGACCGTCCCTCTGTGAGTACAGAAATTATCACACCGGACGATAGGAGCACATTTAAAACGAATCACCTGCGGGGGGTAAGACCAGAACCTGCTACAAACAGAGAAATCAGCTTAAGGATTGGGTCCGGCTGAAGTCCAGCAACATCCGGCAATAAGTCTGAAGCCACCGCTTGAATTTGAAGAAGCCCGGTACTAACAGGGTAAGAAATTCTGAATCCCCGTAGACGCTGAAATACACATATCATTAATAAGGGGAAAGAACTGTCTGATCTTATACACACCCCCTAGGATAGGTACAAACCTATATTCTTTTTGAACGAGCGTCAAAAGGTATACCCGCTCTTACACTAACGTGTGTTATCCCTTAAGACTGGTTAGCAAAGCAGCTTTCCGTATATCTATTAAAAAGATGCCTGTGATATAATAACGTTTATACTTTAGCATTTATATATGCACAAATAACTCTACAAGGATTTTATCGACGTGGGATTTGAAAGACACCCAGATATCTCAAGGTTCAACATTTTTATGGTAGACATTTTATCCATGGTCCAGACTTTTTTATTTTTGTGTATTCATTTTTTTATACGTTTTTTTTTTTTTTAGATGCGGTCATTTTTAACCATCATACAACCTTTCTTGCTGCAGCAATTTTTTTACCTTTTTTGAGCCTAATGTGTCTAGTGATATTTTAGTTCTTACTTTTTGGTTCTTCAATTACTCGTTTGTACTTTTGGTGGGACTAGCTTGTTATTGTTAATTATATTACACCTGTTAACATTACTACAATTTAACATTCATTCGCTCTGTGATATTGCACTCAGTTCACCGTGTGTGATTACAGTCTAATATAGATATATTTCTGCCTATCTAATAGTCATATACTATTATATAGTTTGATGTTCTATTGCTCTATTGTGTATACACACTGGTATTAACAACCGTCATTTTTAATATTTTGTTTTTTCATTTATTATTAAACATTGTTTGATTCACTCAGCCATCTTATGTCATTTGCTATTTAATCACACTGACCAATTAATGGTCTATTACTCAGCCATTTGGTACATGTAGGTACGAACATTTTTCACCTGATTAGATTGTATGCCACTAGCCTCATTTAGGATACAGGATTAATAGGACCTCCCACTCCAGACAGATAGCCGTAGGCGCCACCTCCTTTCTCCCCCTTTTCCTTTCTAGAACATATAGGTTGCAGATTTTGTGAGATATCTGCAATTTTTGGAGGTTGGCAATTCTGTAGCTCAAAAATCGTTTGATACACACACCCTTTTTTTGTCTATATAATAAAGAAGGTAAATAGTAAAACTCACAATTTTTGAAGGCACTAGATAGTGCAAACAGGCAGGCTGACACTTGCAGTAGTCAGCTAACTAGATACTGATCCTGTATCAAGGTAGAGACCAGTTCTCAGGTATGATCACAGGGAAGTTTGAATCCAAGTATCCAACAACAGGCTGAAGATATGGGGCAGGCAAACCAATTGTGATGTAATGGTTTGTATAGTTCTTTGTGCAGATAGAGCAAATTCAATCTGAATAATCAGGCAGAAAGACTCCTCCGTATATAAATATTAAAAGACAAGTTTAATGTTGCTACAACGCGTTTCTCGACCACACAACACGGTCTTTCATCAGGCATAAAATTAAGATAAAAATAAAAGTAAAGAATCACTTTTTTAAGCTGACACAATGTTTTTCATTGGTTATCCAGCACTTTCAAATCATCCAATGGACAACAGAGGGGTAAGGTGCCAAGCGTGGAATCAATTATTCACTAATAATGTGTATTTGCAAACAGACAAAGAAATCTGTGATGAGACTTTTTAGGATAAAAATATCTAAAAAAAATTGCATATAATGATTTTAAAAAAAGGGGTTTTGTTATGAAAGGAATGATATTAATAAATATGTAATTAAGAATATTTGTAAATTCATATGATATACTATGAAACACATGTGTTACAATGAAATAGGATAGTATACACCTTGTTGCATCAATAAAAAATATATAAATTTGTTGTTATTTCAAAAACCACTGGGCGAGTCAATATATATAGCAAACTGTATATCATTTTTTGTGACAATGTTTGGGTTAAATCATTGTCTCCAATAAAAAAAAAATGAAGAAACAGTAGTTTGTGTAATGAACCCAGTGACTTAGATAACAGTAAATAAGTGTAACAACTGTCTAAGATAAGGTGTGTAAAACAATATATGTGGTGTCAAGATGAACAAAAAAAAGAACAAAAATAAAAATTCCTGATCAACATCATATATATGAATAAATATTCTAAACAAGATTTTTTTATAAAGTTAATTGTTTAAAAACATTTTTTTGCATGAGTTAGTGGGAGCTAGCGGTGTTAGCCCAACAATTAGTGTGTTATACTCAAAATAAATTTCTGTTTGACTAATGTCAAAAGACATAAAAGACATATAATTGACCTAAATGCAGTTGACACAAAAAATTGGAATGAGAAATCTTTTTTTTTTTTTTTAAATTTTTTGGTATGTAAACAACAAAATTTCATTCTAAACAATGAGATGAAAAAGGACAACAGCAGTATAAATTCCTGATCAACATCATATATATGAATAAATATTCTAAACAAGATTTTTTTTTTCTGCATTATCCCAAAGATTGTCACAAAAAATGGTATACAGTTTGCTATATATATTGACTCTCCCAGTGGTTTTTGAAATAACAATTTTTTTTTTATTGATGCAACAAAGTGTATACTATACTATTTCATTGTAACACATGTGTTTCATAGTATATCCTATGAATTTACAAATATCCTTAATTACATATTTATTAATATCATTTCTTTCATAACAAAACCCCTTTTTTAAATCATTATATGCATTTTTTTTTTAGATATTTTTATCCTAAAAAGTCCCATCACAGATTTCTTTGTCGGTTTGCAAATACACATTATTAGTGAATAATTGATTCCACACTTGACACCTTAACCCTCCGTTGTCCATTTGATTATTTGAAAGTGCTGGATAACCAATGAAACACATTCTGGCAGCTTAAAAAAGCTATTTTTTACTTGTATTTTTATCTTACTTTTATGCCTGATGGAACGACCGTGTTGTGTGGTCGAGAAACGCGCTGCAGCAACATTAAACTTGTCTTTTAACATTTATATACGGAGGAGTCTTTCTGCCTGATTATTCAGATTGAATTTGCTTTATCCGCACAAAGAACTATACAAACCATTACATCACAATCCCTGTGATCTTACCTGTGACCTGAGAACTGGTCTTTACCTTGATACAGGATCAGTATCCAGTTATCTGACTACTGCAAGTGTCAGCCTGTCTGTTTGCACTATCTAGTGCCTTTAAAAATTGTGAGTTTTACTATTTACCTTCTTTATTATATATCACATATGGATTTCACTATGAGGCGCCCATTTTCTTTCTAACCTAGATCATTGAGGTGAACAGAGATCATTCCCCCAAGTGGAGCTGCCTGATACACCTTTTTTACTTGGTTACAAATTTTTTTCAGCAATTGAACTTTTGTTTCCTTAACATGAACACTATTTCTGTAATTTATTAAGGTTAACCAATTTCACATTTGTTACCAGAATTTATTAATTTATTACTTTATCATGTTAAATAATATATTACCATTTCACTAATTTTTACTCATTCCTGAGAGTCCACTTATTATTCATACACCTTTTAAAACCAAAAAAAAATTTGTTACAATTTTTCACATTACAAACATTTCTACTAATTTACTTTTTTCACTAGTTATTTTTAGTGCGCCACCTCCTGGGTGTTTCATCACCTTCACTTTTCACTGATTCTTCTCAACGCCTGTACAAAAGATTGAATATCCGGCAAATGAGCTAACCTCCTGTTTAACAGAACTGACAGAGCAGAGATCTGACCCTTTAAGGTGCTGGACGGTAAGCCCTTTTCCAGACCCTCCTGAAGGAATTGAAGACTTTGAGGAATTCTCAGAGAATGCCAAGAGCATCCCCGTTCTGAACAGGAAAAAAGAAAATTTATGCTTACCTGATAAATGTATTTCTTTTTTACACGATGAGTCCACGGATCATCTTAATTACTGATGGGATATTCACCTCCTGGTCAGCAGGAGGAGGCAAAGAGCACCACAGCAGAGCTGTTAAATAGCTCCTCCCTTCCCTCCCACTCCAGTCATTCGACCGAAGTTAGGAAGAGAAAAGCCAAGGTGCAGGTGTCTGAAGTTTAGAATAACCCACAACCTGTTTAAAAGAGCAGGGCGGGCCGTGGACTCTGTGTCAAAAAATAAACTTATCAGGTAAGTATAAATTTTCTTTTCTTTTTTAAGACACGAAGAGTCCACGGATCATCTTAATTACTGATGGGATTCAATAACCAAGCTAGAGTACACAGATGATACAGGAAGGACAAGACAGGGAAACCTAAATGGAAGGCACCACCGCTTGAAGAACCTTTCTCCCAAAAACAGCCTCAGTCGAGGCAAAAGTGTCAAATTTGTAAAACTTTGAAAAAGTATGAAGAGAGGACCAGGTTGCAGTCTTGCAAATCTGTTCTACAGAAGCTTCATTTTTGAATGCCCATGAGGAAACAACAGCCCTCGTGGAATGAGCCGTAACTCTCTCTGGAGGCTGCTGTCTCATAAGCAAAACGTATTATGCTCTTCAGCCAAAAAGAAAGTAGCCATAGCTTTCTGTCCCTTACGTTTTCCCGAGAAAACCACAAACAAAGAAGAAGACTGGCGGAAGTCCTTCGTCGCCTGTAAATAAAACTTTAACGCACGGACCACGTCCAAATTGTGCAGAAGTCTTTCCTTCTTAGAAGAAGGATTAGGAAGGAAGGAACAACAATCTCCTGATTAATTTTCCGATCAGAAACCACCTTAGGAAGAAATCCTAATTTAGTACGTAAAACTAGCTTATCTGAATGGAAAATTAGGTAAGGAGACTCATACTGTAATGCTGAGAGTTCCGACACTCTCCGAGCAGAAGAAATAGCCACAAGAAATAAAACTTTCCAAGATAGTAACTTAATATCTAAGGAATGCATAGGCTCAAACGGAACACCTTGAAGAACCTTGAGAACTAAATTAAGACTCCATGGAGGAGTAATTGGTTTGAAAACAGGCCTGATCCTGACCAAGGCCTGGCAAAACGATTAAACATCTGGAACATCCACCAGACGTTTGTGTAACAAAATAGATAAAGCCGAGATATGACCCTTTAGAGAATTCTTCTCCAAACCCTTTTAGAGAAAAGACAAAATTCTAGGAATCCTAACTCTACTCCATGAGTAGCCCTTGGATTCACACCAATAAAGGTATTTACGCCAAATCTTATGATAAATCCTTCTAGTCACAGGCTTACGAGCCTGAATCATGATCTCTATGACCGAATCAGAAAAGCCTCGCTTGGATAAAATTAAGTGTTCAATCTCCAAGCAGTCAGCTTCAGAGAAACTAAATTTGGATGAAGGAAGGGCCCCTGAATCAGAAGGTCCTCCCTCAACGGAAGTCTCCAAGGTGGTAGAGATGCCATATCCATCAGATCCGCATACCAAATCCTGCGAAGCCAAGCCGGAGCTATGAGAATCACCAAAGCCCTCTCCTATTTGATTCAAGCAATTACCTGAGGAAGAAGAGCAAACGGAGGAAATAGGTATGCTAGACTGAAAGTCCAAGGGACCGCCAGAGCATCTATCAGTTCCGCCTGGGGGTCCCTGGGCCTCGACCCGTATCTCGGGAGCTTGAAATTTTGTCGGGACGCCATGAGATCCAAATCCGGTTGACCCCACTTGAGAACTATGTTTCAGAATACTTCCGGATGGAGTTCCCACTACCCCGGATGAAAAGTCTGCCTGCTCAGGAAATCCGCTTCCCAATTGTCCACCCCTGGGATGTGGATCGCCGATAGGTAACAGGAGTGGACTTCCGCCCACTGGATTATTTTGGCTACCTCTGTCATCGCTAAGGAACTCCTCGTTCCTCCCTGATGATTGATGTAAGCCACTGAAGTTATGTTGTCTGACTGGAACCTGATAAACTGGACCATGGCCAACTGAGGCCAGGCCAGAAGAGCATTGTAGATCGCTCTCCGCTCCAGAATGTTTATAGGAAGAACAGACTCTGAGTCCAAACTCCCTGAGCCTTTAGGGAGCCCCAGACTGCTCCCCACCCCAGAAGGCTGGCGTCTGTTGTCACAATCACCCAAGCAGGTCCCCTGGGATAGATGATCCAGAGACAATCACCATTGAAGAGAGACCCTCGTCTCCTGTTCCAGAGTTATTCAAGGAGACAAGTCTGCATAATCCCCGTTCCATTGCATGAGCATGCTTAGCTGCAGAGGTCTGAGATGGAAACGAGCAAACGGGATGATGTCCATCGCTTCCACCATCAGCCCTTTTAACTCCATGCACTGAGCCACTGACCGCCGAGGAGTGGACTGAAAATCTGATTTCCTGATTTCTGTCAGAAATATCTTCATGGACAAGGAGTCTATTATGGTTCCCAGGAAAGTGACTCTTGTATCCGGAACTAGGGAACTATTTTCCCAAATTTACCTTCTACCCGTGAGTTCTCAGAAAAGATAACACTATGTTGGTGTGGGATCTTGCTTGTTGAAAAGATGGCGCTTGGACTAGAATGTCGTCCAGATAAGGCGCCACCCCTACCGCCAACAGAGAACCCAGAAGTTTTGTGAAGATTCTGGGAGCAGTGGCCAAACTGAAAGAAAGAGCCACAAACTGGAAGTGCTTGTCCTGGAAGGCAAATCTTAGGAACTTGTGATGATCCTTGTAAATAGGAACATGTAAGTATGTATCCTTTAAATCCACAGTGGTCATGAATTGACCCTCCTGGATTAAAGGAAGAATGGAACAAATAGTTTCCATATTGAAGGACGGAACCCTGAGAAATTTGTTTAGACTCTTTAGATCTAAAATTCTGAAGGTCTGAAGGTTCCCTCCTTTTTTGGAACCATGCACAGATTCGAATAAAAACCCTGACCTTGTTCCTGTATTGGGACGGGAACAATCACTCCCAGGGCAGAGAGGTCTCTTACACAATGTAAGAATGCCTCTCCTTTTGTCGGGTCTGCAGATAATCTTGAAAGAAGAAACCTGCCTCAGAGGAAAACTTTTGAACTCCAATTTGTATCCCTGAGAAACTAATGCTATTGCCCAGGGATCTTGAACGTCCCGAACCCAAGCCTGAACGAAGCCCTGTTGTGTTTGCCATGTGCTGCTGGCAGCCATTTTACTAACCTCTCTTCCCGACTATGGTGCATTGTGGGGGATGCTGCTCATTTCCTGCACTTCCTTTTATGGCCAGACTGGTGTGCATCATCCGTGTGAGACAGGATGCAGTCTCAGAATTGTGATGTCATCACTTATTATTTAAAGGGCCTCTGTTCAGTATGCTTTGCGTTGTCTCAGACCGGTTTGTGAGAGTTCCTGTGTATTACCTGGTTGCCTGACGTCCTTCCTGGTTCCTGATCCCTGGCTTGCTCCTGACTCTGCTGTTTTCCTTGTTCCCGATTCCGGCTCGTCTGACTATTCGCTTTGGCTCCTGACTCGGCTCATCTGACTACCAGCTCTGGTTTTGACTTCTGGCTTGTTATTTGACTTGTGGACTTTTTTTTATTATTTTTTGCTATTAATAAAGGTGTGATTATTTTTGCACTTCTTGTCTCAGTCTGATTCCTGGCACCCTGACAGAAAGTCTGCCCCCTACCAGATCCGGTTCCGGATCTGGGGCATACCCTTCTAGCTGCTTTGGACTCATTAGCAGGCTTCTTGGATTGTTTACCTTTGTTCCAAGACTGATTGGGTCTCTATGTAGGTTTAGATTGTTCCTGCTTAGTGGAGAAAGAGGAAGAGAAAGAATTTCGAAAGGAACGAAAATTACTCTGTCGTCCTTTTTGTTTGATTTTCTTATCCTGAGGAAGGAGATGACCCTTACCTCCCGTAATAGAGGTAATTTCCGTCAGGCCAGGTCCAAACGAGGTCTTCCCCTTGTAAGGAATCGCTAGAGACTTAGATGACACATCCGCAGACCAAGGTTTTAACCATAAGGCTCTGCGGGCTAGGACAGAGAAACCCGAACTCTTAGCTGTCAGCTTAAAGGGACACTGAACCCAAAATTTTTCTTTCACGATTCAGATAGAGCATGCAATTTTAAGCCACTTTCTAATTTATTCCTATTATCAATTTTTCTTCGTTCTCTTGCTATCTTTATTTTAAAAAGAAGACATCTAAGCTTTTTTTTTATTCAGAACTCTGGACAGCACTTTTTTATTGGTGGATGAGTTTATCCACCAATCAGCAAGAACAACCCAGGTTGATCACCAAAAAATGGGCCGGCATCTAAACTTACTTTCTTGCATTTCAAATAAAGATACCAAGAGAATGAAGAAAATTTGATAATAGGAGTAAATTAGAAAGTTGCTTAAAATGTCATGCTCTATCAGAATCACGAAAGAAAAAAATTTGGGTACAGTGTCCCTTTAATAATCTGAAGAGAAGCATCCGTAATAAAAGCTTTAGCTAGCTTCAGAGCTTTTATCCTGTCTTGGATCTCCTCCAAAGAAGTCTCAGTCCTAAGAGACTAAGACAGAGCATCAAACCAATATGCTGCCGCACTAGTGACAGTAGCAATGCACGCAGCAGGCTGCAACAGCAGACCCTGGTAAACATAGACTTTTTAAGTAAACCCTCTAATATTTTTTTCCATAGGATCTTTGAAAACAAAACTATCCTCTATGGGAATAGTAGTTATCTTGCCTGGTCTCTCCTACTCCTTAGTAACTATCTCCAAAGCTCGCTTTGGAACCGGAAATACGTCTGAGTAAGAAGGAACTTCGAAATATCTGTCTAATTTACTAGACTTCGCAGGGGCAACCACAACCGTGGAGTCACAGTCGTCTAAAGTAACCAAAACCTCCCTGAGTAACAGGCGGATGCGTTCTAGTTTAAACCTAAAAGTTACAACCTCCGAGTCCGTCAGAGGCAATGAACTTTCTGAGTCTGAAATTTCACCTTCAGATGGAACCTCAATACCCTCCTCCTCAGGTCCTTGGGAGGGTACTTCCGAGATTGCCACCATTGCATCAGAAGCCTCATTCATTGTATGTCTAGCTTTCCTCTTACGTATGCCTTGCAGCATTGGGAAAGCACACAACGCATCAGAAATTGCGGAAGACATGAGATTAGCTATGTCTTTTAAGGTAACTCCAGCGGGTGCTAGAGCAGACGTACAGGGCACTGCTTGAGCAGGCGATAAAGTTTGGGACACATGGGGAGAAATCTGCAGCATACTTTGAGTAGACTCTTGAGAAACATCCGCTTTTGAAAAATTTTGCTAATGAAAAATCTTTTCCCTATAACTTAAAGCCCTCTCAATACATGAGGGACAAAAAGGGATTGGTGGTTCCACATATGCATCCAAACACATGGATCAAGTAACACGTTGCAAGTCTCCTGTGTCCATACTGATTCACAAAAACATAAATCTGCAATAAAAACTTAATTTTTTTTTTTTTAAAGTTTAAATGTAAAAAACGTTACTCTGCCTATAAATTTTAAAGAGAAACTTTTTTACTGCGAGTTGCTAAAAATGAGTTTAAAGCATATTTTAAGGCAAAAACTCAAAGAAAAACTGCACCCCCTACACCTCAGCAGCTCTGCAGAGGTGCCTACCTTACTGCCAGACCGGAGTCTCTCTCTTCCAGCAAAACGATCCGTTAGAGCAGCAAACGATGTATCAACCTTCCTAACTCAGAAACGCTTGTACCTTATGTAAAAACAAGCGCTTCCAAGCAGAGGAACTATCTGGTGTGCATCCGGTGTGACCTCCAGATAGAGACGCAGCTTAGACAGAGAGCACGCCAAAACCAGAAGACCCGCCCATCGCGGGCATGGCTAAACTAATAGTAGCCTTCCCGGGCGTAAAATAGTAAGAAAATGCGCCATAGTACCTATACCACCATAAAGCTTGTCTCCCAGCCCCAGTACATGCTGTCCTGTTCTCTCAGATTCTGCAACAATAAGCCCCATATGTGTACACTTAGAAATAAGGTAAAATAAAGTAAAGTGCTCCTTTTCCTCAAGTCCCAGGAAAAAACAATCAAGCACTTACCTCATATGTCTGCCTGACAGCCTAGGCAGTTCACCAGGTTTGAGGGGTCCTATCCCCACATGGACCAGACTATAAATTTCTCAGGTTTTCATGGTTAGGGCAGCAATAATATGAGAGGCGCAGTGAGAATTATGTCCCACAAGTTCCCATTGCTCTAAAGCCACCAAATGCCCTACTGAAGAGACTGATATGGACTACGGATACGCCCCAGGACAAAGCAGCACAATATTGCACTACTTTAAAAATAATAAACTCTTGATTGAAGAATCTTTTCTAACACATCACTTTACCTCTTCCTATCACTAATGTAGGCAAAGAGAATGACTGGAGTGGGAGGGAATGGAGGAGCTAATTAACAGCTCTGCTGTGGTGCTCTTTGCCTCCTCCTGCTGACCAGGAGGTGAGTATCCCATCAGTAATTAAGATGATCCGTGGACTCATCGTGTCTTAAAAAATAAATAAACCTTCCATACCTTATGGTAAATTTTCCTAGTGATCGGTTTGGTTTGCATGCCTGGATCAAAGTATTTAATCCTATTGCAGAGAGGTTTTTCTGACTCGTTATTGACATTCAACTTCCAAGCAGTTAAACTGAGGGTGCAGATTTTAATAAAAGGACCCTGACTGAAAAGATCTGGTCCCTGAGAAAGCCGTGCCAGGTCCTGCAAAGCCAGGCTGGAGTTATGAGAATAGATTATTATTATTATATTTTCCTGCTTAATTCATCAACTACTCAAGGGAGCAGGGCAATCAGAGGAAACAGATAAACCAGACTACACCGCCACAGAGCAGTCAAGGCATCTATCAGTTCCATGATCTCAAACCCACAATTCCCCGTTTCTCCCATTCTTTTGAAATAATCTCAGTGACTAAAGAGGGTACAGGAAAAGTTTCAGGTACCCTGAATCTGGGCCTGAAAATTATATCCAATTTTGGAAGTGATTTTTCCTAAGATTGTTTAGACTTTTGAACCCAGAGTTCTAAAACTCTTTAACCCTTTGAATGCTAAGCCATTTCCCACCTGGGTGCTAAACTGGATTTAAGTTTATTTTGTTTTGTTTTTTACTATTTAATATATATTTTTTTCTTCCTTTTTTCTTTTGTTTCCAGATCCCCAAAACTTATACCGTTGGAAAGGTTAGGCGATTACCTTTCCAATTGAGCTGCTTAGATGCCTGAGATACAGGCTTCTAAGCAGCATGCCGCCTTTCCCTATATTGTGCATTGTAAATTTTGCATGATGACGTCATTGTGCGTGATGTAACCGCGCAAAACGGGAAGTCACGCGATGCCTGTCACTATACAGGCCCGATTGCCAGGGTGGGAGTCAATGGGAGACCCCAGATTGCCCTCAAGGTGGGTGAGTGCTAGCGACGGCTCTGAGCCGTCAGCACCTGACTGGGAAAATTTGCGATGGCTCAGAGCCGTCATTAGCACTGAAGGGCTTAAAGTAAATTGAAAGCTGCCGCCCTCATGTTCTTTATCAGACTCTGACGAAGAATCATTTGCAGAAACCCCTCAGAAGTGGAAGATTTGTCTAAATCAGAAACCTGAGATTGTCTTAGAAGCGCCAACAATACCTTTAGATTCTGAAGAGCAGTGCTTTAAAGTGCTAATTCCAGCAGGCAAAGTTTGCTCCATGATAAATGTTAAACTTTAAGTTCTCAAAACTTCCCACAGTTGTAATAAGTGTAATATGTATGGCCAGCAATGATATTTAGGGGAAAACCTTTAATAAGCCCCTTTATGTATCTCACAGATCCTTACGTGGAAAAAATAAATAAAGTGTACAGGGAGTGCAGAATTATTAGGCAAATGAGTATTTTGACCACATCATCCTCTTTATGCATGTTGTCTTACTCCAAGCTGTATAGGCTCGAAAGCCTACTACCAATTAAGCATATTAGGTGATGTGCATCTCTGTAATGAGAAGGGGTGTGGTCTAATGACATCAACACCCTATATCAGGTGTGCATAATTATTAGGCAACTTCCTTTCCTTTGGCAAAATGGGTCAAAAGAAGGACTTGACAGGCTCAGAAAAGTCAAAAATAGTGAGATATCTTGCAGAGGGATGAAGCACTCTTAAAATTGCAAAGCTTCTGAAGCGTGATCATCGAACAATCAAGCGTTTCATTCAAAATAGTCAACAGGGTCGCAAGAAGGGTGTGGAAAAACCAAGGCGCAAAATAACTGCCCATGAACTGAGAAAAGTCAAGCGTGCAGCTGCCAAGATGCCACTTGCCACCAGTTTGGCCATATTTCAGAGCTGCAACATCACTGGAGTGCCCAAAAGCACAAGGTGTGCAATACTCAGAGACATGGCCAAGGTAAGAAAGGCTGAAAGACGACCACCACTGAACAAGACACACAAGCTGAAACGTCAAGACTGGGCCAAGAAATATCTCAAGACTGATTTTTCTAAGGTTTTATGGACTGATGAAATGAGAGTGAGTCTTGATGGGCCAGATGGATGGGCCCGTGGCTGGATTGGTAAAGGGCAGAGAGCTCCAGTCTGACTCAGATGCCAGCAAGGTGGAGGTGGAGTACTGGTTTGGGCTGGTATCATCAAAGATGAGCTTGTGGGGCCTTTTCGGGTTGAGGATGGAGTCAAGCTCAACTCCCAGTCCTACTGCCAGTTTCTGGAAGACACCTTCTTCAAGCAGTGGTACAGGAAGAAGTCTGCATCCTTCAAGAAAAACATGATTTTCATGCAGGACAATGCTCCATCACACGCATCCAAGTACTCCACAGCGTGGCTGGCAAGAAAGGGTATAAAAGAAGAAAATCTAATGACATGGCCTCCTTGTTCACCTGATCTGAACCCTATTGAGAACCTGTGGTCCATCATCAAATGTAAGATTTACAAGGAGGGAAAACAGTACACCTCTCTGAACAGTGTCTGGGAGGCTGTGGTTGCTGCTGCACGCAATGTTGATGGTGAACAGATCAAAACACTGACAGAATCCATGGATGGCAGGCTTTTGAGTGTCCTTGCAAAGAAAGGTGGCTATATTGGTCACTGATTTGTTTTTGTTTTGTTTTTGAATGTCAGAAATGTATATTTGTGAATGTTGAGATGTTATATTGGTTTCACTGGTAAAAATAAATAATTGAAATGGGTATATATTTATTTTTTGTTAAGTTGCCTAATAATTATGCACAGTAATAGTCACCTGCACACACAGATATCCCCCTAAAATAGCTATAACTAAAAACAAACTAAAAACTACTTCCAAAACTATTCAGCTTTGATATTAATGAGTTTTTTGGGTTCATTGAGAACATGGTTGTTGTTCAATAATAAAATGAATCCTCAAAAATACAACTTGCCTAATAATTCTGCACTCCCTGTATATGTTACACAACAGCGCAACAATGTTTCAAAAAATTCTGAGTGGAAAAACATAATTTATGTAAGAACTTACCTGATAAATTAATTTCTTTCATATTAGCAAGAGTCCATGAGCTAGTGACGTATGGGATATACATTCCTACCAGGAGGGGCAAAGTTTCCCAAACCTTAAAATGCCTATAAATACACCCCTCACCACACCCACAATTCAGTTTAACGAATAGCCAAGAAGTGGGGTGATAAGAAAGGAGTGAAAGCATCAAAAATAAGGAATTGGAATAATTGTGCTTTATACAAAAAAATCATAACCACCACAAAAAATTTTATAATGAAAAAAACTGAAATTATAAGCAGAAGAATCAAACTGAAACAGCTGCCCGAAGTACTATTCTACCAAAAACTGCTTCTGAAGAAGAGAAAACATCAAAATGGTAGAATTTAGTAAAAGTATGCAAAGAAGACCAAGTTATTGCTTTGCAAATCTGATCAACAGAAGCTTCATTCTTAAAAGTCCAGGAAGTAGAAACTGACCTAGTAGAATGAGCCGTAATCCTCTGAGGCGGGGATTAACCCGACTCCAAATAAGCATGATGAATCAAAAGCTTTAACCAAGATGCCAAAGAAATGGCAGAAGCCTTCTGACCTTTCCTAAAACCAGAAAAGATAACAAATAGACTAGATGTCTTACTGAAATCGGAGTAGCTTCAACATAATATTTCAAAACTCTTACCACATCCAAAAAATGTAAGAATCTTACCAAAGAATTCTTAGGATTAGGACACAAGGAAGGGACAATAATTCCTCTACTAATGTTGTTAGAATTCACAACTTTAGGTAAAAATTGAAATGAGGACAGCAAAAACCACCTTATCCTGATGAAAAATCAGAAAAAGGAGATTCACAAGAAAGAACAGATAATTCAAAAACTGTTCTAGCTGAAGAGATGTCTAAAAAGAACAATACTTTCCATGAAAGTAATTAATGTCCAAAGAAAGCATATGCTCAAACAGAAGAGCCTGTAAAGCCTTCAGAACCAAATTAAGACTCCAAGGAGGAGAAATTGGCTTAATGACAGGCTTGATACGAACCAAAGCCTGAACAAAACAATGAATATCAGAAAGATTTAACAATTCTTACTGTGAAACAGCACAGGAAAAGCAGAGATTTGTCCTTTCAAGGAACATGCAGACAAAACCTTATGAAGAAACTATAAAAACCTAGGAATTCTAAAATAATGCCAAGAGAATTCATAAGAAGAGCATCATGAGATGTAAATCTTCCAAACTCGATAATAAATCCTACTAGACACAGATTTACGAGCCTGCAACATAGTATTAATCACTGAGTCAGAGAAACTTCTATGACTAAGTACTAAGCGTTAAATTTTCATACCATCAAATTAATAATTTGAATTCCTGATGAAAAAAACGAATGTTAAGATATAAGGTCTGGCCTTAATGGAAGTAGCCAAGATCGGCAACTGGACATCCGAACAAGAACCATATACCAAAAACTGTGTGGCCATGCTGGAGCCACCAGCCACACCAAAGATTGCTCTCTGATGATTTTGAAAATCACTCTTAAAAGAAGAACCAGAGATGAAAAAAATATAGGCTTAAAGTTTTAGAAATCAAATTAGCATTCCAAGATTGAAATCACAAAGTTCTTCTAGCTAAAATAGCTAAAGACATAGATTAAACCTCATTTGCGAAAATATTTAATAAAATGACAACACAAATGAAATTATTAGCATGTTAATCAAGTTAAAGGACCAGTCAACACACTGGACTTGCACAATCAACAAATGCAAGATAACAAGACAATGCAATAGCACTTAGTCTGAACTTCAAATGAGTAGTAGATTTTGTCCTTTTAACGATGCTAAACAAATCATAATCCGATACTTGATCTTAAAGTATCCAACCAGAAAGATGAAGCAATTGCAACATCAGCCAAATAAATTACAGGTCTAAGAAAAGTACCTGAAAATAATTTTCCTTAAATAAGATACAACCATCTGAAGGAAAAAAATAAATACTATTTATAGAATAATAGTATATTTAGCAGGAGTAGAGATAGCCCCATTAACTTGGGGAATCTTTCCTCAAAACTGAAAACTAACTGCCGGCAAAGAATACAAATTAAAACCTTAAAGAAGGACTAAAAGAAAATTCTCAGCCTATTCCATTCCCTATAGTATCAGGAACTGGAAAAAAAACCTCTGAAGAAACCACAGAAGATAAATAAGCAGAATTTAAATGTTAGCTAGTCTTTAAAATCAAAAGAACTATTTACTTCAATATCCAAAATAATCAACACCTTTTGAATAAAGAACAAATGTACTCTATTAAAAAATAAAAAAGTAGATTTGTTAGTGTCAATATCTGATGAAGAAAAATTCTGAATGAGAAAAAACACCATCAGAGAAGGATAATTCATTATGTTGTTGGTCATTTGAAACTTCATCAACTAAAAAAGAAGTTTGAAAAAGACCTAAAATTTTTATTAGAAGGCGGGATGTCAGACAAAGCCTTTAAAATAGAATCAGAAAAATATTCTTATACATTTCTAGGTATATCTTGTACATAAGATGTAAAAAAACAGTCACAGAATTGAGCGAATATGTCCCACTAGTGCTCCGGTAAGGTGCTTTACCCCCACAGAATGACTACAGAACAGACAATGGCCACGGTCTGTTAGCCTCCTCTGTATGCTGAAAGAAAGAGGAAGGGGGTGGGGATGCCCATCACTAGTTCAGCTGTAGTGGGAAAACATTAACCCCCACAGTAGCATCCACAGCCAGTCCCAGTGTAGCTACCGCAGTACCTCTGTGCACCGGCCTCTGTATCACATGACCAGAGCGCAGAGGAGCTGGTGAGACTTAGAGACAGAGCCCAGGTATTAACAAGTGTCTATTCTAGACTTGTCTCTGTAAAAACAAGTATTCAACAGGAATAATAAAAAAAAACACTCATCCAGCCAGTCAGTGAACATCTCAGCCCTTAAAAAAAACATAATTTATGTAAGAACTTACCTGATAAATTCATTTCTTTCATATTAGCAAGAGTCCATGAGCTAGTGACGTATGGGATATACATTCCTACCAGGAGGGGCAAAGTTTCCCAAACCTCAAAATGCCTATAAATACACCCCTCACCACACCCACAAATCAGTTTAACGAATAGCCAAGAAGTGGGGTGATAAGAAAAAAGTGCGAAAGCATAAAAAATAAGGAATTGGAATAATTGTGCTTTATACAAAAAAATCATAACCACCACAAAAAAGGGTGGGCCTCATGGACTCTTGCTAATATGAAAGAAATGAATTTATCAGGTAAGTTCTTACATAAATTATGTTTTCTTTCATGTAATTAGCAAGAGTCCATGAGCTAGTGACGTATGGGATAATGACTACCCAAGATGTGGATCTTTCCACGCAAGAGTCACTAGAGAGGGAGGGATAAAATAAAGACAGCCAATTCCTGCTGAAAATAATCCACACCCAAAATAAAGTTTAAATGAAAACATAAGCAGAAGATTCAAACTGAAACAGCTGCCTGAAGTACTTTTCTACCAAAAACTGCTTCAGAAGAAGAAAACACATCAAAATGGTAGAATTTAGTAAAAGTATGCAAAGAAGACCAAGTTGCTGCTTTGCAAATCTGATCAACCGAAGCTTCATTCCTAAACGCCCAGGAAGTAGAAACTGACCTAGTAGAATGAGCTGTAATCCTCTGAGGTGGAGTTTTACCCGACTCAACATAGGCATGATGAATTAAAGATTTTAACCAAGATGCCAAAGAAATGGCAGAAGCTTTCTGGCCTTTTCTAGAACCGGAAAAGATGACAAATAGACTAGAAGTCTTTCGGAAAGTCTTAGTAGCTTCAACATAATATTTCAAAGCTCTAACAACATCCAAAGAATGCAATGATTTCTCCTTAGAATTCTTAGGATTAGGGCATAATGAAGGAACTACAATTTCTCTACTAATGTTGTTGGAATTCACAACCTTAGGTAAAAATTCAAAAGAAGTTCGCAACACTGCCTTATCCTGATGAAAAATCAGAAAAGGAGACTCACAAGAAAGAGCAGACAATTCAGAGACTCTTCTGGCAGAAGAGATGGCCAAAAGGAACAAAACTTTCCAAGAAAGTAATTTAATGTCCAATGAATGCATAGGTTCAAACGGAGGAGCTTGAAGAGCCCCCAGAACCAAATTCAAACTCCAAGGAGGAGAAATTGACTTAATGACAGGTTTTATACGAACCAAGGCTTGTACAAAACAATGAATATCAGGAAGATTAGAAATCTTTCTGTGAAAAAGAACAGAAAGAGCAGAGATTTGACCTTTCAAGGAACTTGTGGACAAACCTTTATCTAAACCATCCTGAAGAAACTGTAAAATTCTCGGAATTCTAAAAGAATGCCAGGAAAAATGATGAGAAAGACACCAAGAATATAAGTCTTCCAGACTCTATAATATATCTCTCTAGATACAGATTTACGAGCCTGTAACATAGTATTAATCACAGAGTCAGAGAAACCTCTTTGACCAAGAATCAAGCGTTCAATCTCCATACCTTTAAATTTAATGATTTGAGATCCTGATGGAAAAAAGGACCTTGCGACAGAAGGTCTGGTCTTAACGGAAGAGTCCACGGTTGGCAAGAGGCCATCCGGACAAGATCCGCATACCAAAACCTGTGAGGCCATGCTGGAGCTACCAGCAGAACAAACGAGCATTCCTTCAGAATCTTGGAGATTACTCTTGAAAGAAGAACTAGAGGCGGAAAGATATAGGCAGGATGATACTTCCAAGGAAGTGATAATGCATCCACTGCCTCCGCCTGAGGATCCTGGGATCTGGACAGATACCTGGGAAGTTTCTTGTTTAGATGAGAAGCCATCAGATCTATTTCTGGAAGTTCCCACATTTGAACAATCTGAAGAAATACCTCTGGGTGAAGAGACCATTCGCCCGGATGCAACGTTTGGCGACTGAGATAATTCGCTTCCCAATTGTCTATTCCTGGAATATGAACCGCAGAGATTAGACAGGAGCTGGATTCCGCCCAAACCAGAATTCGAGATACTTCTTTCATAGCCAGAGGACTGTGAGTCCCTCCTTGATGATTGATGTATGCCACAGTTGTGACATTGTCTGTCTGAAAACAAATGAACGATTCTCTCTTCAGAAGAGGCCAAGACTGAAGAGCTCTGAAAATTGCACGGAGTTCCAAAATATTGATCGGTAATCTCACCTCCTGAGATTCCCAAACCCCTTGTGCTGTCAGAGACCCCCACACAGCTCCCCAACCTGTAAGACTTGCATCTGTTGAAATTACAGTCCAGGTCGGAAGAACAAAAGAAGCCCCCTGAACTAAACGATGGTGATCTGTCCACCACGTCAGAGAGTGTCGTACAATCGGTTTTAAAGATATTCATTGAGATATCTTTGTGTAATCCCTGCACCATTGGTTCAGCATACAGAGCTGAAGAGGTCGCATGTGAAAACGAGCAAAGGGGATCGCGTCCGATGCAGCAGTCATAAGACCTAGAATTTCCATGCATAAGGCTACCGAAGGGAATGATTGTGACTGAAGGTTTCGACAAGCTGAAATCAATTTTAGACGTCTCTTGTCTGTCAAAGACAGAGTCATGGACACTGAATCTATCTGGAAACCCAAAAAGGTTACCCTTGTCTGAGGAATCAATGAACTTTTTAGGGAATTGATCCTCCAACCATGATTTTGAAGAAACAACAAAAGTCGATTCGTATGAAATTCTGCTAAATGTGAAGACTGAGCAAGTACCAAGATATCGTCCAAATAAGGAAATACCACAATGCCCTGTTCTCTGATTACAGATAGAAGGGCACCGAGAACCTTTGTAAAAATTCTTGGAGCTGTTGCTAGGCCAAACGGCAGAGCCACAAACTGGTAATGCTTGTCTAGGAAAGAGAATCTCAGAAACTGATAGTGAGCTGGATGAATCGGAATATGCAGATATGCATCCTGTAAATCTATTGTAGACAAATAATGCCCTTGCTGAACAAAAGGCAGGATAGTCCTTACAGTTACCATTTTGAATGTTGGTATCCTTACATAACGATTCAATATTTTTAGATCCAGAACTGGTCTGAAGGAATTCTCCTTCTTTGGTACAATGAAGAGATTCGAATAAAACCCCAGCCCCTGTTCCAGAACTGGAACTGGCATAATTACTCCAGCCAACTCTAGATCTGAAACACATTTCAGAAATGCTTGAGCATTCGCTGGGTTTACTGGGACACGGGTAAGAAAAAATCTCTTTGCAGGAGGTCTTATCTTGAAACCAATTCTGTACCCTTCTGAAATAATGTTCTGAATCCAAAGATTGTGAACAAAATTGATCCAAATTTCTTTGAAAAAACGTAATCTGCCCCCTACCAGCTGAGCTGGAATGAGGGCCGCACCTTCATGTGGACTTAGAAGCTGGTTTTGCTTTTCTAGAAGGCTTGGATTTATTCCAGACTGGAGATGGTTTCCAAACTGAAACTGCTCCTGAGGATGAAGGATCAGGCTTTTGTTCTTTGTTGAAACGAAAGGAACGAAAACGATTATTAGCCCAGTTTTTACCCTTAGATTTTTTATCCTGTGGTAAAAAAGTTCCTTTCCCAACAGTAACAGTTGAGATAATAGAATCCAACTGAGAACCAAATAATTTATTACCCTGGAAAGAAAGGGAAAGTAGAGTCGATTTAGAAGACATATTAGCATTCCAAGTTTTAAGCCATAAAGCTCTTCTAGCTAAAATAGCTAGAGACATAAACCTGACATCAACTCTGATAATATCAAAAATGGCATCACAGATAAAATTATTAGCATGTTGAAGAAGAATAATAATGTTATGAGAATCATGATCTGTTACTTGTTGCGCTAAAGTTTCCAACCAAAAAGTTGAAGCTGCAGCAACATCCGCCAAAGATATAGCAGGTCTAAGAAGATTACCTGAACACAAATAAGCTTTTCTTAGAAAGGATTCAATTTTCCTATCTAAAGGATCCTTAAAGGAAGTACCATCTGCCGTAGGAATAGTAGTACGTTTAGCAAGGGTAGAGATAGCCCCATCAACTTTAGGGATTTTGTCCCAAAACTCTAATCTGTCAGACGGCACAGGATATAATTGCTTAAAACGTTTAGAAGGAGTAAATGAATTACCCAAATTATTCCATTCCCTGGAAATTACTTCAGAAATAGCACCAGGAACAGGAAAAACTTCTGGAATAACTACAGGAGATTTAAAAGATCTTGTCTAAACGTTTAGATTTAGTATCAAGAGGACCAGAATCCTCAATTTCTAATGCAATTAGGACTTCTTTAAGTAAAGAACGAATAAATTCCATTTTAAATAAATATGAAGATTTATCAGCATCAACCTCTGAAACAGAATCCTCTGAACCAGAAGAATCATTAGAATCAGAATGATGATGTTCATTTAAAAATTCATCTGGATAAAGAGAAGTTTTAAAAGACTTTTTATGTTTACTAGAAGGAGGAATAACAGACATAGCCTTCTTAATAGATTCAGAAACAAAATCTCTTATGTTATCAGGAACACTCTGAACATTAGATGTTGATGGAACTGCAACAGGTAATGGTATTTTACTAAAGGAAATATTTTCTGCATTAACAAGTTTGTCATGACATTTAATACAAACAACAGCTGGAGGAACAGCTACCAAAAGTTTACAGCAGATACACTTAGCTTTGGTAGTTCCAGCACCAGGCAGCGATTTTCCTGAAGTATCTTCTGACTCAGATGCAACATGAGACATCTTGCAATATGTAAGAGAAAAAACAACATATAAAGCAAAATTGATCAAATTCCTTAAATGACAGTTTCAGGAATGGGAAAAAATGCCAAAGAACAAGCTTCTAGCAACCAGAAGCAATGAAAAATGAGACTTAAATAATGTGGAGACAAAAGCGACGCCCATATTTTTTTTTTAGCGCCAAATAAGACGCCCACATTATTTGGCGCCTAAATGCTTTTGGCGCCAAAAATGACGCCACATCCGGAACGCCGACATTTTTGGCGCAAAAGAACGTCAAAAAATGACGCAACTTCCGGCGACACGTATGACGCCGGAAACAGAAAAGATTTTTTGCGCCAAAAAAGTCTGCGCCAAGAATGACGCAATAAAATGAAGCATTTTCAGCCCCCGCGAGCCTAACAGCCCACAGGGAAAAAGTCAAATTTTTTAAGGTAAGAAAAAATGATTGATTCAAATGCATTATCCCAAATATGAAACTGACTGTCTGAAAATAAGGAATGTTGAACATCCTGAGTCAAGGCAAATAAATGTTTGAATACATATATTTAGAACTTTATAAAAAAAGCGCCCAACCATAGCTTAGAGTGTCACAGAAAATAAGACTTACTTACCCCAGGAAACGAAAATCAGCAGAGGTAATGGTATATATATATAAGAGTATATCGTCGATCTGAAAAGGGAGGTAAGAGATGAATCTCTACGACCGATAACAGAGAACCTATGAAATAGACCCCGTAGAAGGAGATCATTGCATTCAAATAGGCAATACTCTCCTTCAATGTTCCCTCTAATTTTTTTTCCGTGCGTGCAATTATTTTTTTCTGTGTGCGGGCTTGATACCGCTTGTGTGCGGCAATATATATATATATATATATATATATATATTTTAACATTTTATTACAGATTATATTATTAAATATTTCAAGCTTTTTACACCGGTTTTACTTTAACCACGTCTATAAAAACATCCTAACATAAATATTCCTGCTTTAAAATATAAACATATATATATATACACACACAGCATAATGAAATAAACCTGGAGACAGTAAATGTTGTTATAAGGTGATTATAACCCTGAGACCTGGGGTGTGAGAATATTTTGTTGGAATATTCACAATTCTTAAAGTCCATGTGAATACACTCAG
Organism: Bombina bombina; assembly: GCF_027579735.1. Taxonomy (NCBI): domain Eukaryota; kingdom Metazoa; phylum Chordata; class Amphibia; order Anura; family Bombinatoridae; genus Bombina; species Bombina bombina. The sequence goes on from NC_069502.1 coordinate 456,758,126, forward strand.
TTTTTACCAACTTTATTTAATTGCTGATAACTGATTTTAGTATATATATATATATATATATATATATATATATATATATATTTATATATATATATATATATATATATCTCACATTGCTGTTAACTGATTTTAGCAAATATAGAAGAGAGAAAAAGTCTAAAAATAAGATAAAATGAGATCTTTGAGAAAAAAAAATAGGCCCGGGCATTTTAAGGCAAAGCAGCCCTCCCATACATACTTACACACAAACATCACAGGTACATTCCGATGCATGCACACTACATATAAACACACTCATATGCACACACCACACACACACACAAACACCACATACACACACTCATATGCACACACGCCACATACACACACATATAAATACACACCACATACACACCCACCACATGCCCACACTCATATGCACACACACACTCATATGCACACACACCACACATCACACATACGCACAAACACATGCACACATGAGCTTCATCAAACACGACAATATAAAGGGGACCAAAGGAACACATCACTTTGCAATGAAGCACATATCCTGAAAGTCAGACTGCTGTATAAATACTGCAAACACACCTATGCCTCCTTGCAGTATAAAAGGCTACTCCTGGCAACTAGTTTACTTCCCAAAACACTAAATCTTACTGTTCTGAAATATTAAAATGGCTTCACAGACTCTGTAAAATAAAAAGTTTCAAGACAACAAATAACTAACCGTTACCTTCCACAGCCTCAATCCACCAGTTAATGTCAGGAAACCACAAGCACCTAACTCCTTCTCTAGCCTCACCATGTAGGAGCATCCCTGGACAAGTTTCTTACAAAGAAAGCTTCCACCTGCATTACAACCAATAACTTATGGGATCTGATAACATGCCGGCGGGTGTGTAAATGAGTGCAGCCTACTCGCTCCACCCAAAAAGCGGACCTGCTTGCAGCATTGTGTCCCCACATTATTTTCATAAGTAGAAGCCCATGTGCAGCAACAGTATATAATCAACCAGCCCTTATACATATACAATAGTTTACAAAAGATTAAATATCTAGAAGCATTGAGAGGACTCAGGGTTTATATATATATTTTATGTATAGACAGCAGCCCCTCTGTTGCTAGTGCCACCCACAATACACAGAGGGACATGATATGTACTTTGCTTTCTTCAAATAAGGGATTTAATTTGATGTACTTGTAGCTGCCTTATATTTCTACTAATAACATATATGAATGTATGTGTACATATGTGCCATTTCTTTAAAATTATGAAATATTTTTGTGGAAATATTTGAATAATTTGCAAACATTTGAAAGCATTTTATGTATAATATTGGGGTATTTTTGAAACTGCAAAAAAAAATGATTGGCTCAATTAAAACAAGTTAACTCTATGAAAAAATATTTAATTACCCCTGCCCTTACTTTTTTTCTTTTTCTTATTTTTTTATGCACATGGCAATAAAATATCAGCTCGTGGTGGATACATGAGTATGTTAGAAATAGGATGGAGGATCATTTTGAAGAAATTATAATTACTAGAAAGTTCACTCATTTCCTATATATACAGATTCATTTATTAATTAGTCATAAAATGTATGACACTCAGTGGCGTATTTAGGTTGTGTGCTGCCCTAGGCACTCAAAATTCTGCTGCCCCCCCCAACATACACAAACACACACAAAAAAAATATATATATATATATAATATATATATATATATATATATATATATATATATACACACACACATACATACATACATATGCACATACATACACAAATGCACACCAACATACACAGATATACACTCATACATACACACTATGTGGCAAAGTCTGAAGAAGGGGTTAATATTTATTCTGAAATAGGAATCCCCAACCCCCAGCAACACATTTCCCATGTGATTTATTTTTTCTGATAACCTATTGACATCATCCTCATGACAAGTAGGTTAGAGATAGATAACAGGAGGGGAGATGCCCCACAGTCTTGAGAAGGAATTGAGGAAATGAGAGCAGGGAGGGGGGAGACTACCAACAGAGTCAGACACAGCTACTTTGAAGCATAGATTCATGTAAAGGAGTGTGAACAGCTTCAAACATCTAAGGCATTACTGACAACAAATAATGAATGAGTTTGTTACTCACACTGTCTAAAGGGTCCTGCTCTAACTCCACCAACATGAACATACTTCCTACAGCAGCACGCACGCAGTGTAAAATGATTCTGTGTGCTGGGGGCGATCAGGTGACCTCTGTCTTAGATTGCTCTGTCTTAGATTGTATAATAAATTAAGGGTTTTTGGAGGCAAGTGTCAGTTTTTTTTTTATGAATGAAGGCTATATATAGTAACTGCTGTTATTGCCGGTCCCTTCTTGCTGTGCCTCATTTAGCTTTCCCTCAGCGTCCTATGCTAACAGGGCAGGCCAATCAGTTTAGCTAGAGAAGGAGCCGGTCTTATGGCTCTGAGTCTGTAGTCAAAATTAGTGTAGCGACAGCAACTGCTTATTACTCAGTCAGTCTGGGGTTTTTAGTGTAGCGCGTACAGGATGTATAGCGCTCTCCAGGGCCGGACTGGTACCAAAAAGAGGCCCAGGCATTTTAGGGTAAAGAGGCCCACTCCCCCCGCTCATCATTTCTTAGTTAACCGTATACCAAACATGGAAAGTATAATACTTGTTTAAGTGACAAAAACATATTTGACAAATCAAACATGCTTTTTTTTTTAAAAAATAAAAAATAGTGTATAGTAGATGACAACTGTATATACAATTAGTATGAATGACTAGCACAATATTCAATTTTGGGGCATTTTAGCATGATTGTCAGTGCTATAATGGGTATTAGCTGAATAAGGCTTGTGAAATGTTAAAGGGACATTAAACCAAATTTTTTTCTTTCATTATTCAGATAGCGAATACAATTTTAAACATCATTCCAATTTACTTCTATTATCTAATTTGCGTCATTCTTTAGATAGCCTTCGTTTAAGAAATAGCAATGCAGATGTGTGAGCCAATCACAAGAGGTATTTATGTACAACCACCAATCAGCAGCTTCTGAGCCTATCTAGATATACTTTTCAACAAAGAATATCAAGAGAATGAAGCAAATTAGATAATAGAAGTTAATTAGAAAGTTGATTGAAATTGCATTCTCTTTCTAAATCATGAAAGAAAAAATTTGTGTTTAACAAATAACAAAATAGCTAATGTGAGAGTCTAACTGGAATGGAAATGTTTCCAAGTTATACAGCATATAACACTGAGATTGAAGTAAGCTTGTTGATCTTTCTGTGGGTATATGTGTTTAACATGGGTGTTTGTAAACTTGCATACCAACCTGAGGATTGTATCCCTTTAAGGTCATGAGCTAATGACAGGCTTATATTATGTATGCTGTTTCCCTATTTTCACCACATCTGTGTAAGAAAGCCTGCTTGTTATTGAGGTAAATAGAAGTAACCGTTTACATTAACAAAGGTGTTCGTGAACTTTAATACCATCCAGAGAATTATGTCCCTTTAAGGTTATGAGTTAATGACAGACTAATATTATATATGTGGTGTCCCTGTTTTCACCACATCTCTGAAAAAAGCCTGCTAGTTGTTTAGGTAAATTTGAGTAACTGTTTATGTAAACAAAGGTGTTTGTGAGATTAGATACCAACCAAAAATGTATGTACCTTTAAATGTCAGGCTTATATTGTATATGCGGTGTCACTATCTTCAGAATCACCATATCTCTGTTAAAAGCCTGCTTGTTGTTTGTATAAATTAGAGTAACCATTCAAATTAACACAGGTATTTGTAAACTTGAATACCAACCAGAGGATTATATCCCTTTAAGGTCTTGAGCTAATGACAGGTTTATATTATGTATGCAGTGTCACTATCTTCAACACATCTATGTTAAAAGCCTGCTTGTTATTTGGGTAAATTAAAGTAACCGTTTGCAGTTCAATATCTTTGGCAATGTGGCTGTGTTCATTTGAATGGTTACTCTAATTTATCCAAATAACAAGCAGGCTTTTAACACAGATGTGTTGAAGATAGTGACACTGCATACATAAATAATATAAGCCTGTCATTAACTCATGACCAGATGACCTTAAAGGGATACAATCCTCTGGATGTTATGTAAGTTTACAAATACCCATGTTAAACACATATACCCACAGAAAGATCAACAAGCTTACTTCACTCTCAGTGTTTGTTATATGCTGTAAAACTTGGAAACAGTTCCATTCCAGGGAGACTCTCACATTAGCTATTTTGTTATTTGTTAACCACAAGAGGATGTTATAACCTTTTTTTCCCCATTTTTTATTTGATAATATTAAAAGTTTGAAAACTTTTATAGCAGTCAATGCTTTTAAAACTGTATTGATAAATTAGTTTTTATAGCAGGCTGCAAGAATTAAGCTGGGTAAGTCTGCAGCCTTTCTGAAATGCCAGCAGTTAAGAGGTTAACTCTGCCCTTCAGCTTAGTTGCTACACACAGTCTGCTATGTTGGAGTTCAATTCAAAGCACTGCAGTAAATTATGTCACCTTTAATTTGTTGCTCCTAAAGAGATAACGGCACCTCAGCAGCACACTCTGGAGCACATCAGCATGCACATCGCAAACACAAATCATTAGTTGGCCGATGGGAAGGAAGCACTTACATTCCTTCCCATCGGCCAACTAATGATTTGTGTTTGCGATGAGCATGCTGATGTGCTCCAGAACAGGAAGTTTCACAAACATTGACTCCAAAGAAAAAGAAAAGGTCGGGTCCTCTCTCTCTCTCTCTGAGAGACCAGAGTGACCTCAGCTACCTGGCCACCTGCTGAGTCACAGCCTTGCATCTTCACAGTGCACTCGCAGCTCTCCTCACCTAACAGTCTGGCAGTTGAGTCTGGCATGCACGGTCGCACCGCACACGTCACGCACTGCTCCCCAGGTCTCACTGAATGACAGGCAATATGCATGATGGAGCATTGGCCTGGCGGCAGCATCTTTTCCAGCCTGAGGCCTCCCTCCAACCACTGAGTGACAGTCACACACGTGACACACAGGCAGCCGCAGCAGCACACTAGTCTGGCTCACCTCTGTCTGACAACAGCTGTCTCAGCTGCTCGCTGCTTCTCTCTGTGTCACGTGGACCCGGTACGCGGCATGCTGGTATCAATGTAGTGCAGCCGCGTGCCGGGTGTCGTCAACATCACTCAGTGCGCTCAGACCTCCTCCTGTCAGCTCATTAGCATTTGCGTATGGCCGGAAGCAGTGCGCCTGTGTGCGGCCTATCCGAATGGGGAATGTATTATGGCGGCAGCCGCCGGCCTGAACTAGAATGTGATGTTCTGAACTGTGTGCAAATATATACACAAGAGTCGATAATAAAGTTTAAACAAAGTAAAAAAAAATATTAATAACATTAACTTCAAATTTATTAAATATTGGAAAACAAAATTCAGTTTATTTTTTTATGCCGTGATGTCGCAGTGGGCGGGGCTAAAATACCTTGCGGCCTACCGGGCATTTGCCTGCTATGCCCGACGTCCAGTCCGGGCCTGGCGCTCTCTTCCACTTCCGGCTCCAACATTCCTACTAGCACTAAGATTAAAAATACTGTGTGCAACACTTATGAGCTAGTGGTGGCAATGCAGAAACCGGGACAGTTGGGAGGCATAGATAGTGGAGGCAGTCAGGCAGGTGCAGAGCTGAGATCCCAAAAATGTAGAACTAATTTGCCAAGTGCCGCCTGCACTGCGCATTGGACCCAGCAATCTGTCACTCATCTAGCCTGATTCTGTGTTCCTGTATACAGCGCTGCTGCCAGCACTGAGCTAATATACTTTTAAGCTGAGTACATTAGCTTGGTGCTGGCATACAGGAACACAGAATCAGGCTAGATGAGTGACAGATTGCTGGGTCCAATGCGCAGTGCAGGCGGCACTTGGCAAATTAGTTCTTCAGGCATTTTCCTCTCTCTGCTTCTGCTCACAGCAGGTGCTGCGCGGCCTGATATTCTGCCTGCGCTACACCAGAAGGGAAGGTGCGCGGCCACGCAGCCGCGCACCTTAGAGGGAACAGTGCTCTCCTTACATCCCTCTGACATTCACTGCACGCTGAGAGGAAAACCGGGCTCCAACCTGTTGCGGAGCGCATATCAATGTAGAATCTAGCACAAACTTACTTCACCACCTCCATAGGAGGCAAAGTTTGTAAAACTGATTTGTGGGTGTGGTGAGGGGTGTATTTATAGGCATTTTGAGGTTTGGGAAACTTTGCCCCTCCTGGTAGGAATGTATATCCCATACATCACTAGCTCATGGACTCTTGCTAATTACATGAAAGAAAAGACATTTCCAACATGTGCACAAACTGCCAACCCCAATAATTTGCAATGTCAGCAATAGGCTGGGATGTGCACTACCAGAGTACTTACTAAGTACCTGTAAGCAACACTGAAGCATGGCCATCTTAATTTCTTCCCCAGACCATCGAAGTCTGTCTGGAACACAAAAAATAGTGGACCTTGAAATCCCAGACTTACAGAGCAGCAGGATCCTAACAGAGACGTACATCTATCTGGCCATAACAAGAGGAAACATCCTTGTGACATCTTTGGCTGCTGAAGTGCAAACTACTTTACCCTCTCTCAGTGGAGGCTCCTACATTGGGGCGGAATGGGCAGCGCCCCCCCCCCCTAAAAAATGTGGGCAAAAAATAAAATACCATTACCATTGATTTTAAATAAAATACAATTGTAAAGTGAGAAAAGCATGATAATTTTTTTTTCAGGAGTTGGGTAGGGAAGGTAGTGGGAGAGGGTTAGTTTAAAATTTTAACATCAAATTTTAACATCTCCTATTAAAAAAACATTTTAAATTAGAACAGAATCTAACAGAACAGAATCTAGGGTGTTTGTAACATCTGCCCTGATTCAGAGCACTTCACGCAAGCTTAGTCTGTCCCTATTGGCCGTTTTTCACGTGACCAATTCAGTTTACACTCGGGCGTATAAACAGAGACGGACTAAAAAAAACAAACAAAAGGCTAATTTCTTATTGGATAGCTCAGGGTCAGGTGACTCAATAGAATAGCAAGCGCGTAGGAAGTTTAGGAACATTCATTCTCCCTCCAGCTCTGTTGTTTCAACACATCCAAGGTAAGCGTCTTGCTTAGAATTGCTTTAACCCTTTCGTGCATACGATCGCGAGATTTCAATTATTGGATCGCATCTGGGGGGCGTCCCTACAACCCTAGGAAGGCCCTCCAGACCGCGATCAAGTCCTTGAAGCACAGAAGGCTTCAGGACAGCAGTTTGTTATGACGTTCTATTCCGTCATAACGGCTTTAAAGCCCAGTGTAAATATGACGGAATAGAACGGCATAACGGCGTTAAAAGGTTAATGGAGCTCATAAATCACTTGAGGTCTGCAGCTGCCGGTTTCTTTGTTTGTGCTGAGTTAACCCCTTCCCTGCTACTGATCTGTTTATATGGCAGTCACTAATAGTGTGAGTGTTGTATAAACAGATTATCTCTAGCAGGGAAGGGAGTTACCGTAGCACAAACAGAGTGAGTCTGACTGAGTCACTGTTTTAGTTCAGCAGGGATTATTTCTGCATGAGTGAGCGAGTACACAGTAGAGATAGGAGGCTCTGTTTTCACTCATGCAGAAATAATAGCTGTTGAACTAATACAGCAGCCAAGGTGCGTGGTCTAAATATTAGTCACAGGAACAGCTAGGAGATCACGGCTCAAAGGTTGGATTGGGGAGGAGGAGCAGAGCTGAACTATTGTTTGTTGTATAAAAAAAATGGTTTGGTTTCCACAGCTTTCCTTCCTTTCTGCTTCAATCTGACAATCCCTCATCTAGCCATGTGCTCTCTCTGCCACATTCAGAATCATCACAATGGCCGGTTCAGCTTTGCTCTGCCCTCAACCTTTTTATTGCTTGCTACGTCTCAAGCAGGGGGAGGTTAGAGCAGAGCTGCACCGGGCAGCATCCAGTATGATAAATGCAGCAGAGAGAGCAGTCACCTTTCAAGTGTCCTACTAATTCGTTTTTGCAAATTTGCTTTCAAAAACGTTAGTTGTTATTAATCCTGTGACTCATAAACATAATACTATCATTACTGCATGCAGCATTGTTTAACTATTATCAATCAGATGATGATGTCATTTAAAGGAACAGCACTTAAGAGATTGTACAGTAATTAACCCGTTGTTCAACACAATGTATTTACTCTTTCTTTTTTTATCATAACTAAACAAGCTCCTGATTGATCTCATGCTGGAAACCAGAGGTGTTGCTGAGATAACAGGCAATTCGTTCCATTATGTAGAGAAGCTGCTATAACTGGTGTGACAATAATAACATAATTTATGTAAGAACTTACCTGATAAATTCATTTATTTCATATTAGCAAGAGTCCATGAGCTAGTGACGTATGGGATATACATTCCTACCAGGAGGGGCAAAGTTTCCCAAACCTTAAAATGCCTATAAATACACCCCTCACCACACCCACAATTCAGTTTAACGAATAGCCAAGAAGTGGGGTGATAAGAAAGGAGCGAAAGCATCAAAAAAATAAGGAATTGGAATAATTGTGCTTTATACAAAAAAATCATAACCACCACAAAAAAGGGTGGGCCTCATGGACTCTTGCTAATATGAAAGAAATGAATTTATCAGGTAAGTTCTTACATAAATTATGTTTTCTTTCATGTAATTAGCAAGAGCCCATGAGCTAGTGACGTATGGGATAATAAATACCCAAGATGTGGAACTTCCACGCAAGAGTCACTAGAGAGGGAGGGATAAAATAAAGACAGCCAATTCCGCTGAAAAATTAATCCACTACCCAAATCAAAAAAGTTTCAATTTTTATAATGAAAAAAACTGAAATTATAAGCAGAAGAATCAAACTGAGACAGCTGCGTGAAGTACCATTCTACCAAAACTGCTTCTAAAGAAGAGAAAACATCAAAATGGTAAAACATAGTAAAAGTATGGAAAGAAGACCAAGTCATTGCTTTGCAAATCTGATCAACAGAAGCTTCATTCTTAAAAAGCCCAGGAAGTAGAAACTTACCTAGTAGAATGAGCCATAATCCTCCGAGGCGGGAATCCACCCGACTCCAAATAAGCATGATGAATCAAAAGTTTAAGCAAGATGCCAAATAAATGGCAGAAGCTTTTGACCTTCCTAAAATCAGAAAAGATAAAAAATAGACTAGAAGTCTATCTGAAATCTGAATAGCTTCAACACAGAATTTCAAAAACTCTTACCATATCCAAAGAAAGTAAGAATCTTACCAAAGAAGTCTTAGGAAAACAATAATTCCTCCCTAATGTTTGTTAGAATTTACAACTTTAGGTAAGAATTGAAATGAGGACAGCAAAAACCACCTTATCCTGATGAAAAAAATCAGAAAAAAAGAAATTCACAAGAAAGAACAGATAATTCAAAAACTGTTCTAGCTGAAGAGATGTCCAAAAAGAACAATACTTTCCATGAAAGTAATTAATGTCCAGAGCAAGCATATGCTCAAATAGAAGAGCCTGAAAAACCTTCAGAACCCAATTAAGACTCCAAGGAGGAGAAATTGGCTTAATGACAGATTTGATACGAATCAAAACCTGAACAAAATGATGAATATCAGGAAGTAACACTGCCTTATCCTGATGAAAAATCAGAAAAGGATATTCACAAAAAAAGAGCAGATAACTCAAAAACTCTTCTAGCAGAAGAAATAACCAAAAGGAACAATACTTTTCCAACAAAGTAATTTAATGTTCAGAAAATGCATAGTTTCAAACGGAGGAGCCTGTAAAGCCCTCAGCACCAAATTGAGACTCCAAAGAGGAGAGATTGAATGAATGACAGGCTTGATACGGACCAAAGCCTGTACAAAACAATGAATATCCGGATGATTAGCAATCTTTCTGTGAAAAAAGAACAGAAAGAGTAGAGATTTGTCTTAACAAAGAACTGAAGACAAAACCTTATCCAAACCAACCTGAAAAAATAATAAAATTCTATGAATTTTAAAAGAATGCCAAGAAAAGTAGGTCTTCCAGACTCAATAATAAATCTTTCTAGAGACAGATTTACGAGCCTGAAAACATAATATTAATCAATGAGTCAGAAAAACCTCTGAGACTAAAAACCAAGCGTTCAATCTCCATCCCTTCAAATTTAATGATTTGAGATCCTGATGGAAAAAATGGGCCTTGAGAAAGAAGGCCTGGTTTAAACGGAAGTGTCCAAGGTTGGCAACTGGCCATCCGAATGAGATCCGCATACCAAAACCTGAGAGGCCATGCTGGAGCCACCAGCATAACAAACAAATACTCCATAAGAATTTTGGAAATCACTTTGGAAGAAGAACTAGAGGCGGAAAGAAATAGGCAAAAAGATAATTCCAAAGAAATGTCAATGCATACACTACTTCCGCCTGAAGATCCCCAGACCTGAATAGGCCCCTGGGAAGTTCTTTATTCAGATGAGATGCCAACATATCTATTTCTAGAAATGCTCACATCTGAAAAATTGAAAAACATATCTGGGTAAGAGAGACCATTCTCCCGGAAGTAAAGCTTTATTAACAGAGATAATCCGCTTCCCAAATATCTATACCTGGGAAAAAAACCACAGAATTTAGATAGGAGCTGGATTTAGCCCAAGCTAATATCCGAGACACTTCTGTCACAGCCTAAGGACTGATAGTCCTACCCTGATGATTGACATACACCATAGTTGTGATATTGTCTGAAAAACAATAAACTAGGGCTGCAACAACTAATCGGTAAAAATAGCTGTCAACAAATCTCATTATCAATTAGGTGGTCAGCGATTAGTTGGTCAGTTGCACAGTACCAGCTGCTTTAATCTGATGATCTACTGCAACTAAGATTGTGCAAAAAAAATTGAATTTATTTATTTTTTTAATCGTTTTTCTATCCGATTAATCGGACAATAATCATCCGATTAATCGGATAGAAAAAAAAATAATAAATAAAAATGTTTGCACAATACCATGTGCAGGAGTTCATCGGATTGAAGCAGCTGGTGCTGTGCAATTAACCAACTAATCGCTGACCACCTAATTGATAATGAGATTCTTTGACAACTATTTTTATGATCAATCTTGCTGATTAGTTGTTGCAGCCCTACAATAAACGTCTCTTCTTCAAAAAGAAACTAACTGAAAAACTCTGAGAAAGCACGGAGTTCTAAAATATCAAATGGTAATCTCGCCTCCTGAGATTTCCAAACCCCTTGTGCTGACAGAGATCCTCAGACAGCCTCCCAACCAAAAAACATAATTTATGTAAGAACTTACCTGATAAATTCATTTCTTTCATATTAGCAAGAGTCCATGAGCTAGTGATGTATGGGATATACATTCCTACCAGGAGGGGCAAAGTTTCCCAAACCTCAAAATGCCTATAAATACACCCCTCACCACACCCACAAATCAGTTTAACGCATAGCCAAGAAGTGGGGTGATAAGAAAAAAGTGAGAAAGCATAAAAAAAATAAGGAATTGGAATAATTGTGCTTTATACAAAAAAATTATAACCACCACAAAAAGGGTGGGCCTCATGGACTCTTGCTAATATGAAAGAAATGAATTTATCAGGTAAGTTCTTACATAAATTATGTTTTCTTTCATGTAATTAGCAAGAGTCCATGAGCTAGTGACGTATGGGATAATGAATACCCAAGATGTGGATCTTCCACGCAAGAGTCACTAGAGAGGGAGGGATCAAATAAAGACAGCCAATTCCGCTGAAAATAATCCACACCCAAAACAAAGTTTAAATCTTATAATGAAAAAAACTGAAATTATAAGCAGAAGAATCAAACTGAAACAGCTGCCTGAAGTACTTTTCTACCAAAAACTGCTTCAGAAGAAGAAAACACATCAAAATGGTAGAATTTAGTAAAAGTATGCAAAGAAGACCAAGTTGCTGCTTTGCAAATCTGATCAACTGAAGCTTCATTCCTAAACGCCCAGGAAGTAGAAACTGACCTAGTAGAATGAGCTGTAATCCTTTGAGGCGGAGTTTTACCCGACTCGACATAAGCATGATGAATCAAAGACTTTAACCAAGACGCCAACTTAATAACAGGTTTTATACGAACCAAAGCTTGTACAAAACAATGAATATCAGGAAGACTAGCAATCTTTCTGTGGAAAAGAACAGAAAGAGCAGAGATTTTTCCTTCAAGAAACTTGCAGACAAACCTTTATCCAAACCATCCTGAAGAAACTGTAAAATTCTAGGAATTCTAAAAGAATGCCAAGAAAAATGATGAGAAAAACACCAAGATAATATATCTTCCTAGATACAGATTTACGAGCCTGTAACATAGTATTAATCACAGAGTCAGAGAAACCTCTATGACTGAGAATCAAGCGTTCAATCTCCATACCTTCAAATTTAAGGATTTGAGATCCTGATGGAAAAAAGGACCTTGCGATAGAAGGTCTGGTCCTAATGGAAGAGTCCACGGTTGGCAAGTGGCCATCCGGACAATTTCTGCATACCAAAACCTGTGAGGCCATGCTGGAGCCACCAGCAGAACAAACAAGCACTCCTTTAGAATCTTGGAAATCACTCTTGGAAGAAGAACTAGAGGCAGAAAGATATAGGCAGGATGATACTTCCAAGGAAGTGACAATGCATCCACTGCCTCCCTGGATCTGGACAGATACCTGGGAAGTTTCTTGTTTAGATGAGAAGCCATCAGATCTATTTCTGGAAGTCCCCACATTTGAACAATCTGGAGAAATACCTCTGGGTGAAGAGACCATTCGCCCGGATGTAACGTTTGGCGACTGAGATAATCCGCTTCCCAATTGTCTATACCTGGGATATGAACCGCAGAAATTAGACAGGAGCTGGATTCCGCCCATACCAGTATTCGAGATACTTCTTTCATAGCCAGAGGACTGTGAGTCCCTCCTTGATGATTGACATATGCCACGGTTGTGACATTGTCCGTCTCGAAACAAATGAATGATTCTCTCTTTAGAAGAGGCCATGACTGAAGAGCTCTGAAAATTGCACGGAGTTCCAAAATGTTGATTGGTAATCTCACCTCCTGAGATTCCCAAACCCCTTGTGCTGTCAGAGACCCCCAAACAGCTCCCCAACCTGTCAGACTTGCATCTGTTGAAATCACAGTCCAGGTCGGAAGAACAAAAGAAGCCCCCTGAACTAAACGATGGTGGTCTGTCCACCACGTCAGAGAGTGTCGTACAATCGGTTTTAAAAATATTAATTGAGATATCTTTGTATAATCCCTGCACCACTGGTTCAGCCTACAGAGCTGAAGAGGTCGCATGTGAAAACGAGCAAAGGGGATCGCGTCTGATGCAGCAGTCATAAGACCTAGAATTTCCATGCATAAGGCTACCGAAGGGAATGATTGAGACTGAAGGTTTCGACAAGCTGAAGCCAATTTTAGACATCTCTTGTCTGTCAGAGACAGAGTCATGGACACTGAATCTATCTGGAAACCTAAAAAGGTTACCCTTGTCTGAGGAATCAATGAACTTTTTGGTAAATTGATCCTCCAACCATGTTCTCGAAGAAACAATACAAGTCGATTCGTATGAGATTCTGCTAAATGTGAAGACTGAGCAAGTACCAAGATATCGTCCAAATAAGGAAATACCACAATACCCTGTTCTCTGATTACAGATAGCAGGGCACCGAGAACCTTTGTAAAAATCCTTGGAGCTGTTGCTAGGCCAAACGGCAGAGCCACAAACTGCTTGTCTAGGAAAGAGAATCTCAGAAACTGATAGTAATCTGGATGAATCGGAATATGCAGATATGCATCCTGAAAATCTATTGTGGACATATAATGCCCTTGCTGAACAAAAGGCAGAATAGTCCTTATAGTTACCATTTTGAATGTTGGTATCCTTACATAATGATTCAATATTTTTAAATCCAGAACTGGTCTGAAGGAATTCTCCTTCTTTGGTACAATGAAAAGATTTGAGTAAAACCCCAGCCCCTGTTCCAGAACTGGAACTGGCATAATTACTCCAGCCAACTCTAGATCTGAAACACATTTCAGAAATGCTTGAGCCTTCACTGGATTTACTGGGACACGGGAAAGAAAAAATCTTCTTGCAGGAGGCCTTATCTTGAAGCCTATTCTGTACCCTTGTGAAATAATGTTCTGAATCCAAAGATTGTGAATCGAATTGATCCAAATTTCTTTGAAAAATCGTAATCTGCCCCCTACCAGCTGGGCTGGAATGAGGGCCGCACGTTCATGTTGACTTGGGAGCTGGCTTTGGCTTTCTAAAAGGCTTGGATTTATTCCAGACTGGAGATGGTTTCCAAACTGATACCGCTCCTGTAGGGGAAGGATCAGGCTTTTGTTCCTTATTTTGACGAAAGGAACGAAAACGATTAGTAGACCTAAATTTACCTTTAGATTTTTTATCCTGTGGTAAAAAAGTTCCTTTCCCCCCAGTAACAGTTGAAATAATAGAATCCAACTGTGAACCAAATAATTTATTACCCTGGAAAGAAAGGGAAAGCAAAGTTGACTTGGAAGACATATCAGCATTTCAAGTTTTAAGCCATAAAGCTCTTCTAGCTAAAATAGCTAGAGACATATACCTGACATCAACCCTAATGATATCAAAGATGGCATCACAAATAAAATTATTAGCATGTTGAAGAAGATTAACAATGCTATGAGAATTATGATCTGTTACTTGTTGCGCTAAAGCTTCCAACCAAAAAGTTGAGGCTGCAGCAACATCCGCTAAAGATATAGCAGGTCTAAGAAGATTACCTGAACATAAGTAAGCTTTTCTTAGAAAGGATTCAATTTTCCTATCTAAAGGATCCTTAAAGGAAGTACTATCTGCCGTAGGAATAGTAGTACGTTTAGCAAGAGTAGAGATAGCCCCATCAACCTTAGGTATTTTGTCCCAAAACTCTAATCTGTCAGATGGCACAGGATATAATTGCTTAAAACGTTTAGAAGGAGTAAATGAATTACCCAAATTATTCCATTCCCTGGAAATTACTTCAGAAATAGCATCAGGGACAGGAAAAACTTCTGGAATAACTACAGGAGATTTAAAAACCTTATTTAAACGTTTAGATTTATTATCAAGAGGACCAGAATCCTCTATTTCTAATGCAATTAAGACTTCTTTAAGTAAAGAACGAATAAATTCCATTTTGAATAAATATGAAGATTTATTAGCATCAACCTCTGAAACAGAATCCTCTGAACCAGAGGAATCATCAGAATCAGAATGATGATGTTCATTTAAAAATTCATCTGAAAAATGAGAAGTTTTAAAAGACCTTTTACGTTTACTAGAAGGAGGAATAACAGACATAGCCTTCTTAATGGATTTAGATACAAAATATCTTATGTTAACAGGAACACTCTGAATATTAGATGTTGATGGAACAGCAACAGGTAATGTAACATTACTAAAGGAAATATTATCTGCATTAACAAGTTTGTCATGACATTCATTACAAACAACAGCTGGAGGAACAGATACCACAAGTTTACAGCAAATACACTTAACTTTGGTAGATCCAGCATCAGGCAGCGATTTTCCAGAAGTATCTTCTGATTCAGGGTCAATCTGAGACATCTTGCAATATGAAATAGAAAAAACAACATATAAAGCAAAATTGATCAAATTCCTTAAATGACAGTTTCAGGAATGGGAAAAAATGCCAGTGAACAAGCTTCTAGCAACCAGAAGCAAATAAACAATGAGACTTAAATAATGTGGAGACAATAATGACGCCCATATTTTTTTGCGCCAAAAAAAGACGCCCACATTATTTGGCGCCTAAATGCTTTTAGCGCCAAAAATGACGCCACATCCGGTAACGCCGACACTTTTGGCGAAAAAACGTCAAAAATGACGCAACTTCCGGTGACAAGTATGACGCCGGAAATAACAAAGAAAATTTTTTTGCGCCAAAAAAGTCCGCGCCAAGAATGACGCAATAAAATGAAGCATTTTCAGCCCCCGCGAGCCTAACAGCCCACAGGGAAAAAAGTCAAATTTTAAGGTAAGAAAAAAATTGATTATTCAACTGCATTATCCCAAATAATGAAACTGACTGTCTGAAATAAGGAATATTGAACATCCTGAATCAAGGCAAATAAATGTTTAAACACAAATATTTAGAACTTTATATAAAAGTGCCCAACCATAGCTTAGAGTGTCACAAAAATAAGATTTACTTGCCCCAGGACACTCATCTACATGTAGTAGAAAGCCAAACCAGTACTGAAACGAGAATCAGTAGAGGTAATGGTATATATAAGAGTATATCGTCAATCTGAAAAGGGAGGTAAGAGATGAATCTCTACGACCGATAACAGAGAACCTATGAAATAGACCCCGTAGAAGGAGATCATTGAATTCAAATAGGCAATACTCTCTTCACATCCCTCTGACATTCACTGCACGCTGAGAGGAAAACCGGGCTCCAACCTGCTGCGGAGCGCATATCAACGTAGAATCTAGCACAAACTTACTTCACCACCTCCATGGGAGGCAAAGTTTGTAAAACTGATTTGTGGGTGTGGTGAGGGGTGTATTTATAGGCATTTTGAGGTTTGGGAAACTTTGCCCCTCCTGGTAGGAATGTATATCCCATACGTCACTAGCTCATGGACTCTTGCTAATTACATGAAAGAAACACAATTTATGCTTACCTGATAAATTTATTTCTCTTGTGGTGTATCCAGTCCACGGATCATCCATTACTTGTGGGATATTCTCATTCCCAACAGGAAGTTGCAAGAGGACACCCACAGCAGAGCTGTAATATAGCTCCTCCCCTAACTGTCATAGCCAGTCATTCGACCGAAAACAAGCAGAGAAAGGAGGAACCATAGGGTGCAGTGGTTACTGTAGTTTAAATTTAAAAATTACCTGCCTTAAAATGACAGGGCGGGCCGTGGACTGGATACACCACAAGAGAAATAAATTTATCAGGTAAGCATAAATTGTGTTTTCTCTTGTAAGGTGTATCCAGTCCACGGATCATCCATTACTTGTGGGATACCAATACCAAAGCTAAAGTACACGGATGAAGGGAGGGACAAGGCAGGAACTTAAATGGAAGGAACCACTGCCTGTAAAACCTTTCTCCCAAATATAGCCTCCGAAGAAGCAAAAGTATCAAATTTGTAAAATTTTGAAAAAGTATGAAGCGAAGACCAAGTCGCCGCCTTGCAAATCTGTTCAACAGAAGCCTCATTTTTAAAGGCCCAAGTGGAAGCCACAGCTCTAGTGGAATGAGCTGTAATCCTTTCAGGAGGCTGCTGTCCAGCAGTCTCATAGGCTAAGCGGATTAAGCTTCTTAGCCAAAAAGAAAAAAAGAGGTTGCCAAAGCCTTTTGACCTCTCCTCTGTCCAGAGTAGACAACAAACAAAGCAGATGTTTGACGAAAATCTTTAGTAGCTTGTAAGTAAAACTTTAAAGCATGGACCACGTCCAGATTGTGTAACACAAGGATGGAACCACAATCTCTTGATTGATATTCTTGTTAGATACCACCTTAGGTAAGAACCCAGGTTTGGTACGCAGGACTACCTTATCTGTATGAAAAATCAGATAAGGAGAATCACATTGTAAGGCAGATAGCTCAGAGACTCTACGAGCCGAGGAAATAGCTACCAAAAAAAAAAGAACTTTCCAAGATAAAAGTTTGATATCTATGGAATGAAGAGGTTCAAACGGAACTCCTTGAAGAACCTTAAGAACCAATTATTAAGCTCCATGGTGGAGCAACAGGTTTAAACACAGGCTTGATTCTAACTAAAGCCTGACAAAATGCCTGAACGTCTGGAACATCTGCCAGACGCTAGTGCAAAAGAATAGACAGAGCAAAAATCTGTCCCTTTAAGAAACTAGCTGACAATCCTTTTTCCAAACCTTCTTGGAGAAAAGATAAAATCCTAGGAATCCTGACCTTACTCCATGAGTAACCCTTGGATTCACACCAATAAAGATATCTACGCCATACCTTATGGTAAATTTTCCTGGTGACAGGCTTTCGTGCCTGTATTAAGGTATCAATTAACTGACTAGGAGAAGCCACGCTTTGATAAAATCAAGCGTTCAATCTCCAGGCAGTCAGCCTCAGAGAAATTAGATTTGGATGGTTGAAAGGACCCTGAAGTAGAAGGTCCTGTCTCAGAGGCAGAGACCATGGTGGAAAGGATGACATGTCCACTAGATCTGCATACCAGGTCCTGCGTGGCCACGCAGGTGCTATCAGAATCACCGATGCTCTCTCCTGCTTGATCTTGGCAATCAGTCGAGGGAGCAGAGGAAACGGTGGAAACACATAAGCCAGGTTGAAAGACCAGGGCGCTGCTAGAGTATCTATCAGTGTCGCCTTGGGATCCCTGGACCTGGATCCGTAACACGGAAGCTTGTCGTTCTGGCGAGACGCCATGAGATCCAGTTCTGGTTTGCCCCAACGGAGAATCAGTTGTGCAAATACCTCCGGATGGAGTTCCCACTCTCCCGGATGAAAAGTATGACGACTTAGAAAATCCGCCTCCCAGTGCTCTACACCTGGGATATGGATAGCTGATAGGTGGCAAGAGTGAATCTCTGCCCAGTGAATTATTTTTGAAACTTCTAACATCTCTAGGGAACTTCTTGTTCCCCCTCGATGGTTGATGTAAGCTACAGTCGTGATGTTGACCGACTGAAATCTGATGTACCTCAGAGTTGCTAACTGAGGCCAAACCTGAAGAGCCTTGAATATCGCTCTTAGTTCCAGAATATTTATTGGAAGGAGAGACTCCTCCTGAGTCCACGATCCCTGAGCCTTCAGGGAGTTCCAGACTGTACCCCAACCTAGAAGGCTGGCATTTGTTGTTACAATAGTCCAATCTGGCCTGCGAAGGTCATACCTTTGGACAGATGGACCCAAGATAGCCACCAGGGAAGAGGATCCCTGGTCTCTTGGTCCAGATTCAGTTGAGGGGCCAAATCTGTGTAATCCCCGCTCCACTGACTGAGCCTGCATAGTTGCAGCGGTCTGAGATGCAAGCGTGCAAACGGCACTATGTCCATTGCCGCTACCATTAAGCCGATTACTTCCATACACTGAGCCACCAAAGGGCGCGGAATGGAATGAAGAACCCGACAGGAATTTAGAAGCTTTGATAACCTGGACTCCGTCAAGGTAAATTTTCATTTCTACAGAATCTATCAGAGTCCCTAGAAAGGAAACTCTTGTGAGTGGGGATAGAGAACTCTTTTCCTCGTTCACTTTCCACCCATGCGACCTCAGAAATGCCAGTACTACGTCCGTATGAGACTTGGCAATTTGGAAGTTTGACGCCTGTATCAGGATGTCGTCTAAATAAGGGGCTACTGCTATGCCCCGCGGCCTTAGGACCGCCAAAGCGACCCTAGAACCTTTGTAAAGATTCTTGGGGCTGTAGCTAATCCAAAGGGAAGAGCTACAACTGGTAATGCCTGTCTTGAAAGGCAAACCTGAGAAACCGATGATGATCTTTGTGTATCAGAATGTGAAGATAAGCATCCTTTAGATCCACTGTAGTCATATATTGACCCTCCTGGATCAGTGGTAGGATGGTACGAATAGTTTCCATCTTGAACGACGGAACTTTGAGGAATTTGTTTAAGATCTTTAGATCCAAATCGGTCTGAAGGTTCCCTCTTTTTTGGGAACCACAAACAGAGTTGAGTAAAAACCCTGTTCCTGTTCCTCCTTTGGAACTGGATGGATCACTCCCATAACTAGGAGGTCTCGTACACAGTGTAAGAATGCCTCTCTCTTTATCTGGTTTGTAGATAATTGTGAAAGGTGAAATCTCCCTTTTGGGGGGGAAGCTTTGAAGTCCAGAAGATATCCCTGGGATATAATTTCCAATGCCCAGAGATCCTGAACATCTCTTGCCCACGCCTCGGTGAAGAGTGAAAGTCTGCACCCTACTAGATCCGTTACCGGATAGGGGGTCGTTCCTTCATGCTGTCTAAGAGGCAGCAGCAGGCTTTTTGACCTGCTTACCTTTTTTCCAGGTCTGGTTTGGTCTCCAGACCGTCTTGGATTGAGCAAAAGTTCCCTCTTGTTTATTATTAGAGGAAGTTGATGCCGCACCTGCCTTGAAGTTTCGAAAGGCACGAAAATTAGACTGTTTGGCCCTAGATTTGGACCTGTCCTGAGGAAGGGCACAACCTTTTCCTCCCGTGATATCAGCAATAATCTCCTTCAAACCAGGCCCGAATAGGGTCTGCCCCTTGAAGGGAATGTTAAGTATCTTAGATTTTAAAGTCACGTCAGCTGACCATGATTTAAGCCATAGCGCTCTGCGCGCCTGTATAGCAAAACCAGAATTCTTAGCCGTTAGTTTATTCAAATGAACAATGGCATCAGAAATAAAATAATTGGCTAGCTTAAGTGCTCTAAGTTTGCCAAGTATGTCATCCAATGGAGTCGCTACCTGTAAAGCCTCTTCCAGAGACTCAAACCAGTACGCCGCAGCAGCAGTGACAGGGGCAATGCATGTAATGGGCTGTAGGATAAAACCTTGTTGAATAAATATTTTCTTAAGGTAACCTTCTAATTTTTTATCCATTGGATCTAAAAAAGCACAACTGTCCTCGACAGGGATAGTAGTACGCTTTGCTAGAGTAGAAACTGCTCCCTCCACCTTAGGGACTGTCTGCCATAAGTCCCGTGTGGTGGCGTCTATTGGAAAACATTTTTCTAAAAATAGGAGGGGAAGAGAACGGCACACCTGGTCTATCCCATTCCTTATTAATAATTTCTGTAAACCTTTTAGGTATTGGAAAAACATCAGTACACACCGGCACTGCAAAGCATTTATCCAGTCTACACAATTTCTCTGGCACTGCAATGGTATCACAGTCATTCAGAGCAGCTAAAACCTCCCTAAGCAACACGCGGAGGTGTTCAAACTTAAATTTAAATGTAGAAATATCAGAATCAGGTTGCATCATCTTTCCTGAGTCATTAACATCACCCACTGACTGAAGCTCTCCTTCCTCAGCTTCTGCATATTGTGAGGCAGTATCAGACATGGTTCTTAAAGCGTCAGTATGCTCTGCATTTTGTCTCACCCCAGAGCTATCTCGCTAACCTCTAAGTTCAGGTAGTCTGGCTAATACCGCTGACAGTGTATTATCCATGACTGCCGCCGCCATGTCTTGTAAAGTAAACGCTATGGGTGCCCTAGATGTACTTGGTGCCATTTGAGCGTGAGTCCCTTGGGCGGGAGTCAAAGGGTCTGACACGTGGGGAGAGTTAGTCGGCATAACTTTCCCCTCGTCAGATTCCTCTGGTGATAATTTTTTAAAAAACAGAATAAGATCTTTATTGCATAAAATGAAATCAGTACATTTGGTAACTTTTATACTATAACAGTGGAAAGCCTCAGTAAAGTCAAAATTTAAGCCAGCCATGTGGAAAAAACTAGGCCCCAATAAAGTTTTATCACCAAAGCATATATAAAAACGATTAAACATGCCAGCAAACGTTTTATATTGCAATATCATAAGGGTATTACCCCTGGGAGTAAGCATGATACCAGTCGTTATTAAATCACTGTATTCAGGCTTAATTTACATTAATCCGGTATCAGCAGCATTTTCTAGTGTTTTCCATCTCTAGAAAAAATTATAACTGCACATACCTGATAGCAGAATAAACTGCACGCCATTCTCTCGCTGAAGTTACCTCATCTGTGTAATCCCCTCAGACATATGTGAGAACAGCAATGGATCTTAGTTACAACCTGCTAAGATCATAGAAACCTCAGGCAGATTATTCTTCTATTTACTGCCTGAGATAAAATAGCACAACTCCGGTACTATTTAAAAATAACAAACTTTTGATTGAAGAAAATAAACTAGCTATATTTAACCACTCTCTCCTACAACGACCTTGCTTGTTGAGAGTTGCAAGAGAATGACTGGGTATGACAGTTAGGGGAGGAGCTATATTACAGCTCTGCTGTGGGTGTCCTTTTGCAACTTCCTGTTGGGAATGAGAATATCCCACAAGTAATGGATGATCCGTGGACTGGATACACCTTACAAGAGAAAGGACTCACATCTGTAGAGATCATGGTCCAGGTTGAAAGAAACGAAGAGACCTGTAGAACTAAATGATGGTGATCTTAACCACCAAATCAAGAGAGATAAATATTAGGATTCGAAGATTTAAAATGCGAAATCCTAGAATCCCTGCACCATAATTCAGCATAAAAGACTGGAAAGGTTCTTTCTATTGAAAATGAGCAAAAGGAATTGAATCCATTGCTGTGGCCATAAGACCTAAAACTTCTATACATATATGGCAACTGAAGGAAATAATAGAGACTAAAGGCACCGACAGACGGAACACAATAAAATTGTCCCTTGTCTGATAGAGACAAAGACAGTGACACAAACTATCTGGAAACCTAAAAAAGGTGACCCTTGTGTGAGGAATCAATAGCTTTTGAAAAAAAGATCCTCTATGTCCTGGAAGAACAAAGTGAATCATATGAGATTCCGCATCCTCAGAAAATAATCTGAATGAAAACAGAAAAATGAAAATATGCATTTATTGTATCTAATGAAAACAAATAATGCTATCACTGACCAAAAAAAAGGCAGAATAGTTTGAATAAAACTCCAAAACCCAGTTCCTAAAAATGGAACTGGAAGAAATACCCCAGAAGATTCCAGGTCTGAGCAGCGCTTGAACCCCACGGGTGATCAGCCATGCTTCAACAGTACCCAAAATATATAGGACCGAAACACACTTAAAGTGTTAGCCTTACTGGAATAAAATCAAAGAAATTTGGACCGAATAGAACCAAATAAATTTCAAAAAAGTCTTAACCTGCCCCTTGCCAGCCAAGCTGGAATACGGCACGTACATTGCAATTTTTAGGGAGCTGATTTCGAACTGAAAAATTTCCAATTAAAAACATGTTACTTGGGAAAGAATTCAGGAATTAGTTCCTTAATAAGAACAACCAAACTAGTATAAGCTTAAAGTTTTAGTCTTAGAACTCAATCTTGAAGCCCAGAGTAACAGTTAAGAATTGAATCCAATTATAAAACAAATAATTGATTATCTTAGAACAAAAGAAATATGGATTTTTAGAAATCACAAAATTCTTCTAGCTAAAACAGCTAAAGACATAGATTAAACCTCATTTGCGAAAATATTCAATAAAATGAAGACACAAATGAAATTATTAGCATGATAGTCCAGTTAAAGGACCAGTCAATACAGTGGACTTGCATAATCAATAAATGCAAAACAACAAGACAAATGCAACAGCACCTAGTCTAGTAAATTTTGTCCCTTTAACAATGCTAAAATAAATCATAATCTGATACTTGATCTTAAAGTAAACAGAAAAAATGAAGCAATTGCAACATCCAAATAAATCACAGGTCCAAGAAAAGTACCTGAAACTAAATAATTTTCCATAAATAAGACACAACCATCTAAAAGAAAATAAATACTATTTTGCTATAGAAACAATAGCATAATTAGTAGGAGTAGAGATAGCCCCAATAAATTGGAGAACCCTCCAAATTGAATTTAACTGCCGGCAAAGAATATAGTTTAAAACCTTTGAAGAAGGAATAAAAGAAAATTCTCAGCCTATTCCATTCCCTAGTATGAGGAATTGGAAAAAAAACCCTCTGAAAACACAGAAGAATAAATAAGCAGAAATAGTGTTAGCTAGTCTTGAAAAAGAACTAGTTACCTTAATATCCAAAATAATCAACACCTTTTCAACAAAGAACAAATGTACTTTAATAAAAAAATAGAATAAAAAAGTAGATTTGTTAGTGTCAATATCTGATGAAGAAAATTCTGAATGAGAAAAAACATCATCAGAGAAGGATAAATCAGTATGTTGTTGGTCATTTGAAACTTCAATAATTAAAAAAGAAGTTTGAAAAAGACCTAAAATTTTTTATTAGAAGGCACGATGTCAGACAAAGCCTTTAAAATAGAATCAGAAAAATATTTCTTATAAATCTTCTAAATATTTCTTGTACATAAGATGTAAAAAGAATGGAAATATATAAAGCATAAATACTAATGGATTCTGAATGTAAAAGTTTATCATGATAACATATTACAAACCATAGCTAAAGATAAACATTCATAATATTTAAAATAAATGAACTTAGCTTTGGTAGGACTGAACTCAGTCAACAGGAATCCTCTTAGATTGTTTTGAAACAGGAACAGTGAAATCTTGCAATATGTAATAGAAAAAAACAATATTTAAAGCAAAATTATCAAATTCCTTAAATGACAGTTTCAGGAATGGGAAAAGAATGCAAAATAATAAGCTTCTAGAAACCAGAAGCAATAAAAAAGTGAGGTTTAAATAATGTGAGGAAAAAAAGTGAAACAAAAAATACGCCCACATTTTTTGGCGCCAAATATGACGCCCACATTATTGGTGCTAAATACAACGCCCATATATTTGGCGCCAAGTATGACGCCACATCCTCTGACGCCAGAACCGACGCCCACATATTTTGGCGCAAAAAAATGTCTGAATACACATGCGTCAAAAATGACGTATTAACAGAATACAACTTCCGGCGTCAACTATGGCGCCGGAAATGACGAAATTTTTGCGGCAAAAAAGTCTGCGCCAAAAATGACGCAATAAAAAGAAACATTTTCTGCCCCCGCGAGCCTAACAGCACATAGGGAAAAATGATCAATTGAAAATTTTCAAGGTAAAGAAAAATAAATTGAATTAAAATGCATTATCCCAAATAATGAAACTGACAGTCTGAATTTTAAAGGAATACTGATTATCCTGAATCATGGCAAATATAAGTTTAAAGACATATATTTAGAACTTTACATAGAAAGTGCCCAACCATAGCTTAGAGTGTTATAATAAAATAAGACTTACTTACCCTAAGACACTCATCTACATATAGTAGATAGCCAAACCAGTACTGAAACGAGAATCAGTAGAGGTAATGGTATATAAGAGTATATCGTCGATCTGAAAAGGGAGGTAAGAGATGAATCTCTACGACCGATAACAGAGAACCTATGAAATAGATCCCGTAGAAGGAGACCATTGAATTCAAATAGGCAATACTCTCTTCACATCTCTGTGACATTCACTGCACTCTGAGAGGAAAACCGGGCTCTAGCCTGCTGCAAAGCGCATATCAACGTAGAATCTAGCACAAACTTACTTCACCACCTCCATGGGAGGCAAAGTTTGTAAAACTGAATTGTGGGTGTGGTGAGGGGTGTATTTATAGGCATTTTAAGGTTTGGGAAACTTTGCCCCTCCTGGTAGGAATGTATATCCCATACGTCACTAGCTCATGGACTCTTGCTAATTACATGAAAGAAATTATATTTTTGCTTGTTTATTTTTGGTTTGTTTGTGTTCAATGGTATATTTAAAAACCCCCACAAGGCTTTAGTTTTAGTTGCATTATTAACCCTTTAGTTGTTAAAGCAACCTTTCTAGTCTATATGTTCTTATCACAATCTGACCAGCTTCATTAAAAAAAAAATATTCCTTCTAAAGTCTGTGTATGTGTGTGTAGTATGTATGTATGTAGTCTGTGTGTGTGTGTGTGTAGTATGTATGTTTGTGTAATGTGTATGAAGTATCTATGTATGTAGTATGTATGCAGTATGTGTATGTATGTATGTTTCTGTAATGTGTATTTAGTCTGTGTGTGTGTAATGTGTGTGTATGTAGTATGTATGTATGTATGCAGTGTGTATATGTGCATATCATATATACAGTTTCCCATTTAAGGGGCGTGGCTTTATTTAAAGGGGTGGGGTCTAGCGCCCCACCATCTTTAAACTTCACCAGCCGCCACTGCCCTCTCTTCAGGGAACTATTCACTGAGGTTAAAAACAAAATTTATGCTTACCTGATAAATGTATTTCTTTCTTGACACGGTGAGTCCACGGATCATCTCTAATTACTATAGGGAATATCACTCCTGGCCAGCAGGAGAAGGCAAAAGCACCACAGGTTAACAACACAAAAACCTGTATAAATAAACAGGGCGGGCCGTGGACTCACTGTGTCAAGAAATAAATAAATTTATCATGTAAGCATACATTTTGTTTTCTTTCTAATGACACAGTGAGTCCACGGATCATCTCTAATTACTATTGGGAATCAATACCCAAGCTAGAGGACACAGATAAGGGAGGGAAAAGACAGGGTACCTAAACAGAAGGCACCACTGCTTGAAGAACCTTTCTCCCAAAAGAAGCCTCACCCGAGGCAAAAGTATCAAATTTATAGAATTTTGAAAAAGTGTGTAGAGAGAACCAAGTTGCAGCCTTGCAAATCTGTTCCACAGAAGCTTCATTTTTGAATGCCCAGGAAGAGGAAACAGCCCTCATGGAATGAGCCGTGACCCTCTCAGAAGGCTGCTGTCCAGCAGTTTCTTAGGCCAAACAAATTATACTCCAGCCAGAAAGAAAGAAGTAGCCATAGCTTTCTGACCCTTGCATTTCCCAGAGAAAACAACAAATAAAGCAGAAGACTGTCGTAAATCCTTAGTCGCCTGTAAATAGTATTTCAACGCACGCACCACATCTAGGTTGTGCAGCAGACGCTCTTTATGAGAAGGGTTAGGACACAAAGAAGGAACAACGATTTCTTGATTAATGTTCCTATCCGAAATCACTTTAGGGAGGAACCCTAACTTAGTACGCAGAACTACCTTATTTGAATGAAAAAATAAGGTAAGGGGATTCACACTGCAACGCCGAGAGCTCTGAGACTCTATGAGCAGAAGAAATTGCAACAAGAAACAAAACTTTCCAAGATAGCATCTTAATATCTAAGGTATGCATAGGCTCAAACGGAGCCTGCTGAAGAACTTTAAGAACAAGGTTAAGACTCCAGGGAGGAGTAACAGATTTGAACACAGGCCTGATTCTGACCAAGGCATGACAGAAGGATTGCACATCTGGCACGTCCGCCAAACGTTTATGCAACAATATAGATAAGGCAGAAATTTGACCCTTCAAGGTACTAGCTGATAATCCCTTCTCCAGATCCTCCTGTGAATCCGAACTCTACTCCAAGAGTAGCCTCTAGATACACACCAATACAGATATTTACGCCATATCTTACACTAAATTTTTCTGGTAACAGGCTTACGAGCCTGAATCATGGTCTCAATGACCGACTCAGAAAACCCACACTTAGATAAAATTAAACGTTCAATCTCCAAGCAGTCAGCTTCAGAGAAACGAGATTTAGAAGTAGAAGGTCTTTCCTCAGTGGAAGTCTCCAAGGTGGGAGAGATGACATCTCCACTAGGTCTGCACACCAGATCCTGCAAGGCCACGCAGGTGCAATGAGGATCACTGAAACCCTCTTCTGCTTGATTCGAGTAATGACCCGAGGAAGGAGAGCGAATGGAGGAAACAGGTATGCTAGACTGAAATTCCAAGGAACCGCCAGAGCATCTATCAGTACAGCCTGAGGATTCCTTAACCTCGACCCATACCTCGAGAGCTTGGCATTATGATGAGACGCCATGAGACCAGCTCCGGCTGCCCTCATTTGAGGATCAAGCTGGAAAATACTTCCGGATGAAGTTCCCACTCCCCTGGGTGAAAAGACCGTCTGCTCAGAAAATCTGCTTCCCAATTGTCCACTTCTGTGATCCACAACAGCTGCCTGTTTGCGATCTGCGTCTCCACCCACTGAATAATCTTGGTTACCTCTGTCATGGCCAAGGAACTCTAAGTTCCTCCCTGATGGTTGATGTAAGCCACAGAAGATATGTTGTCTGACTGGAACCTGATAAATCGGGTTGAAGCTAACTGAGGCCAGGCTAGAAGAGCATTGAAGATTGCACTCAGCTCTAGGATGTTTATGGGGAGACCCGACTCCTCCCGAGTCCATATACCCTGAGCCTTTAACGAGCCCCAGACTGCTCCAAATCCCAGCAGGCTTGAATCAGTGGTCACAATCACCCAGGTAGGCCTGCAGAAGCAGGTACCCTGAGAGAGATGTTCCTGAAACAACCATCATGGAAAAGAATCTCTTGTCGCCAGATCAAGTTCTAATCGCGGAGACAGATCCGCATAATCCCCGTTCCATTGTCTGAGCATGCATAACTGCAGAGGTCTGAGATGGTACCAAGCAAACGGATTGAGGTCCATGGCAGACACCATTAGACCGATTACCTCCAAACATTGGGCCACTGATGGCCGAGAAGAGGACTGAAGGACAAGACAAGAGTCAAAGAGCTTTTTTTTTATGACCTCGGTCAGAAAAATTCATTGATAGAGAATCTATTATGGTTCCCAAGAACACCACCCTTGTGGCTGGAATTAAGGAACTCTTTCCCAAATTCACCTTCCATCCGTAAGAGCACAGAAAAGATAACATCTCCGTGTGGTAGCTTGCCTGTTGAAAAGATGGCGCCTGAACGAGAATGTCATCCAGATAAGGTGCCACTGCAATGCCCTGCAACCGAAGTACAGCCAACAACGCTCCCAGAACCTTTGAGAAAATCCTGGGAGCTGTGGCAAGGCCGAATGGAAGGGCCACAAACTGGAAGTGTTTGTACAAAAACGCGAACCTTAGAAACTTGTGATGGTCCCTGTGAGTGGGAATGTGCAGGTACGCATCCTTTAAATCTACTGTTGTCATGAATTGACCCTCTTGAATCAAGGGAAGAATGGAACAAATTGTTTCCATCTTGAAAGAGGGAACGCTGAGAAACTTGTTTAGACTCTTGAGGTCTAGAATTGGTCTGAAGGTTCCCTCTTTTTTGTGAGCCACAAACAGATTGGAATAGAATCCCAGGCCCTGTTCCTGTATTGGAACAGGAACTATCACTCCCAGGTTGTATAGATCGCGAACACAAAGTAAGAATGCCTTTCTCTTTATCTGGTCTACAGATAACCTTGAGAGAAGGAACCTGCCCCTGGGAGGAAAGGTCTTGAATTCCAGCTTGTAGCCTTAGGACACTATTTCCACTGCCCAGGGATCCGGAACATCTCGAACCCAGGCTTGAGCGAAGAGAAAGTCTGCCCCCAACAAGATCCGCTCCCGGACCGGGGGCAGACCCTTCATGCTGACTTTGAGTCACTAACGGGCTTCTTGGATTGCTTCCCCTTGTTCCAAGACTGATTGGGCTTCCAGGAAGACTTGGACTGTTCCTGCTTCAAAAGGGGGGGGGGGAGGCTTACCCATAAAGTTTTGAAAGGAACGAAAATTACTCTGCTGCCCTTTCTGTTTGTTCCTCTTATCCTGATGGAGGAAATGCCCCTTTCCTCAAATAATATCTGAAATGATTTCAGTCAACCCCGGCCCAAACAAGGTCTTACCCTTGTAAGGAATTGCCAAGAGCTTAGACTTAGATGACACATCTGCAGACCAGGATTTCAACCATAAGGCTCTATGAGCCAGCACCGCAAAGCCAGAAATCTTTGCCCCCAATTTTATGACTTGTAAGGAAGCATCCATGATAAAGGAATTGGCCAACTTAAGAGCCTTGATCCTGTTCTGGATCTCCTCAAGAGGAGTATCCGTCTGAATAGAGTCAGACCACGCATCAAACCAGTAAGCTGCCGTGCTGGTGACGGTAGCAATACACACCGCAGGTTGCCATTGTAAACCCTGGTGTACATACATCTTTTTAAGTAATCCTTCCAACTTCTTATCCATAAGATCCTTAAAAGAACAGCTATCATCTATGGGAATAGTGGTTCTCTTAGCCAAGGTGGAAATTGCCCCTTCTACCTTGGGAACTGTCTGCCAAGACTCCTTGATAGAGTCAGCTATTGGAAACATCTTAAAATTTAGGGACGGACAAAACGGGATACTAGGTCTCTTCCATTCCTGAACAATAATCTCAGTAGCCTGGTCAGGTACCAGAAAAACCTCGAGCACAGAAGTAACGTCAAAGTATTTGTTTAGCTTACTTGACTTCTTAGGATTGACTACGACGGTCACGTCGGAGTCGTCCAGATTGGCCAGCAGAAGGAATTACACTGTCTGAGTCTGAGACTTCACCCTCAGATGCCAACAAAGTTTTTTCCTCCTCAGACTTGAAAGAACATGCGGAATAGCTATGACTGTATCAGAAACCTTACTTACCGATTCTTTACTTTTCCTCTTGCGTTTCCCCTGCAACATGGGAAAGGCTGACAGCGCATCAGTTACCGCAGAAGATATGTGGGTAGCAATGTCTTGCAAAGTAACTCCAACCGGAGTGTGAGAGGAAATGCAGGGCACTGCATGTATGGACGATAACGTTTGGGACACTTGAGGAGAAAGCTGCGGCATGTCTTGAACAGGAGCCTCCTGAACAACCTCCGCCCTAGATAATGATGGCTCAGTTTCAAAAAGTCTCTCCCTGTAAAGTAATGTTCTCTCAATACATGAGGAACAAAACGATATTGGTGGTTCCACATTAGCATCAAAACATAAACCACAAGTAACATTTTGCAGGGCTTCTTGGCCCATCTTGTATTCAAAAAGAACCCCCCCCCCCCACTTCCAAAGCAATAAAATACTCTTATTCTTAAATTTTTACTGAGAAAAAAAATGTTACTGTTCCTTTAAATTTTAAACTGACACTATTTTTTTTTTTTTTTAAAATATATATTTTTATTGAAGTTGTGAGAATAACAAACAGGAGAAAAACAGGCATAATTTGTCCAAAAGCAAGTGATTAAATACAACCACATTAAATACATAGCACAATAACATAACTTATTGTATTGAGGCATGAGAAAAGAGATGGACAAATCAAAATTGAACTTCACTTTTATAGTTTTTTAGCTAGCATAGGTTCCCCAGGGCGTCAGAGGAAGACCTCTGTATGATCAAGATTAAGCAGAGGGTACTAAGGGGATATGTCTTATGTATCGGTCACTCCTGGACCATAGCTTGTGGGGGAGAAGTCAGCGGACAAGAGCCGCTCGTATTATAGGGGAGGAGGGGGCGTGTCGGGCTAAGTATATATAATATTTAAAAGTGATGAGATAAAATAATATATGGCAGAGAGGTGGTGACTTAACCCTTGACTCCCAATGTTTTCTATTGGGTGATCTCCTAAAGGAGAGCTCTAAGGGTATTCTAGGACCTTACTAAGTTAGGGATTGGGCATGGTTGGCATATCGTAAGGGGTGGTCTATGAGAGGCTCAGCCATAGATGCATTACGAGCCAGGCTGAGTAACAACGTATGATGAGAAGACTCTAAGTGTAATATTCCATATATAAAGCTAGGGAAAAGCTTGTAAGTGATAAGACTTGGATTTAGTACACACCTTATATACTGGTATATCAGAGCGTAATAATGGACACAGGAACAAAAACATCCGAGATCATACATAGGAAATAGGCTATTCAAACATGGAGGAGCTATAGTGATTAGAGATGATATATACCAGACAAAGCCTTCAAGCTAGATAGTGTATGAAGGTAATCATAACATTCTATATACATTAAGTTACTGTAGGCGTCAATAACGCTTATTTGTGTATTAGGATTAGTTCAAACCCATAATAATACCCATCATTTAGGTAACATTAAACAAGAGTATAGCGTGCATCATCAGGAGTAAACTGGACCTGCAAATAAAACCCAAGAGGATACTGTAGACTATTACTTTGAGTAAATGGGCCGATATATGGGGAGTTACATATATGCAAGATATAGCCGTTGAAATATGTCAAAGCTCTCGCTGGAAATGTCGTGTGAGTAGGTAGAGCGTGTAGTAGATCATTGTTGTTATATAGTATAGGTATAATTATGCACAACTTAATAATTATGTGTGGGTAGCCGCTGAAAAGATTTATAACATTATAGATGACATATAAGCTTTGGCTACCAAATCTACCAAACTATTAATAGCAGGAGACAGAGGAACGTAACTATGTCTGGAGAGACTCCTGTTATAGGAGAAAGACAAGCCGTCTGACTTAAATTGCCAAGAGATTTAAAAATGAACTATATCACCCTTGAAGACACAAATACAGCTTATAAATATCTTACTAGAACAGAATAATTACAACTACGAACTTGGGGGTACAAATGATGAGAGAAAAAACAGTAAGCCCACTCACTTAGTGACCTCATTTGCAAACAAACAAGCTTAATAATCTGAGGTCTCTAAGGAAGATTATAAATTTATATATAGCAAGAGGAGGGTACTGATTGTTATCTGCCCTTTAGAATAACACAGATCAGCTAAAACATAAATAGATAAACCAGAAGACCTTATATTAGGATTAAACATATTTATACTAGTATGAATAATGAAACATAATAACCCTATCGACAAGGGTGGAGATCAAACCAAGGTATCAGTCCTGTAATGTTTTTAGATCTAGCCAATACCATATCTGATCTGAAATTGTCCTCTGTAGCTTATAGCCGGCCAATTGTGGTAGGGAGACCAGGTGTTTTGATCCGGAAAAACATCCATGCTCCTTGATCCTCGTATAGTTATGTATTTATCCATCTTTACATCCAGAGTCTTACAAGAAAATTTACCGTTCAGTGACAGGTACAGCAGGTTTGTCAGCCTCAGTAAAGTTCCGTTCTGGTGAGGGGAGGGTGGAGTTCCCCGATCAATGGTGTTAGCCCGGATGGGGGAGACTTTCACTATCGAGGTCTCAGGCAAGAGTCCAGCAGCTCGGTCAAGAACTTTAATTAGCTTGGCGCCCTGCACTTCAACTAGATTTTCATGCACCGGAGGGCCGATCGCATCCCCCCTTATGCAGGTCGGGGCACCATGCAAAAGCTGCAGAACCTGGAGCGGAGCTATTGGGGTATCCGACCCCTCGATATAACTGAGCTCTGTAAGCGCCGCCAGATCCCACTGCCGATCTGGATCGTCGCCATCTTCTTCCTCCATGCGCATAGCGAGGGGCTTAGCTGGGTTAGTATAAGGCATTGCCAGCATCTGAGCCAGCTCTCCCAACATTTTCTGTATGGTCCAGTAGCTTTCATCGCTGCTGATTGCCATAGTTAGTCCTCGTGCCTAGCTCAATATTAACACTTTAGCTTACTCTGTTAGTTGTGAGGATGTGAAGGCCTTCAAAAACGTGTCTGCCGTTAGTCCGGTCTGATGGGTCTTCTGCACTAACGTTTCTTATGAACGTAGGATCATGCGATGCGGTTGGTTGTAGGCTTCATAATTTACTGGTTTCCAGCTCGAATAGTAGTGTATATAGCTGATATTAAATAAATATTTAGGATTCTTCTTTGCCAGTGCAAAAAATGCTAGCAGCCATGATGGTGGTTACACGCCCCCAAACTGACACTATTTTTTAATAGCAGAGCAGCGGCTCTACATAAATTTTAGGCAACCTCTACACCTCAGCAAGCTCTGCTGAGGTGCTTACCTGTCCTGTTGGCTGCCGGAATCAATAGCAATTAGCGATCCAGACTCCAACCACAGCTGCACTAGCCGGCTCTCAAACAATCGTTGCTTCTGAAGAGCCGAACCGCAACGGATTCTCTACCATCCGGTACAACCCGGAAGAGGAAAAAATGCATGCAAAAGAAAACCACTTGCCGCATCAGATAAAGCCCGCCCATCGTCGGCGTGTCTAAGTGAACCTCCCAGCCCCCCATTAACTGCCCTTCCGGGAGATTAAAGCATCCTAATGTTAAAAAAAAACACAAAACAAAAAAACACCAAAGATTTCACTCTGTCCGGAATACACCAGACACCAAAATACTGACTGAGCCTCAAAAATATTCACCATCAGAAATGCAGCCTCTGAAATCCTTGTCCCCAGTGCCTGCACCACTGCCACACAGTAACCCATTACCCATAATAGGATTTTTGCCTTAAGTCCCAAAACAGAGTTAACTGTTAAAGTGCCAGGCTATCCCTTCTTCCTTGAGAGAAGTAAAATTGACATTTACCTCAATGTAAATCTGCCCCGCAGCAGGGCAGCTCACCTGGTTTGAGAGGCTTCCTCCCTCACATGGACCTGTGAAAAGAAGAAAGACTGAATAATCTTACTCAGGCTTTCAAGTTAGGGCAGCAATAACTGATTGAGAGGCGCAGTGGGGATTATACCCCACAAGTTCCCAATTGCTTAAAATCCACCACTGCTCTACTGAACAGACTGATGTGGACTATGGCTAAACCCCAGAAAAGATCAGTGCAAACCTGCTCTGCTTTAAAAATAAACTCTTGATTGAAGAAATTATCTTTCAGACACCTAAACTTTACAACATCCTTGCTTTTAACATAGACAAAGAGAATGACTGGGGTGTGAGGGAAGGGAGGTGATATTTAACAGCTTTGTTGTGGTGCCCTTTGCTGCCTCCTGCTGGCCAGGAGTGATATTCCCAATAGTAATTAGATCATCCGAGGATTCACCGTGTCATTAGAAAGAAAAGGTGAGGAGGCAGAG
Source organism: Bombina bombina (assembly GCF_027579735.1). NCBI lineage: Eukaryota > Metazoa > Chordata > Amphibia > Anura > Bombinatoridae > Bombina > Bombina bombina. Next base: position 456,792,608 of record NC_069502.1, read on the forward strand.
GAGGAAATCTAGGAAGAAGAGGGAAAATAAAAACCCTCCACCACACATCAGGGACCCCAGAGAAATCAGTACCCCAAGGAGGGATCGGAACAAATACAGGGAACAAATGTCACTTATCTAAGATACCCTTTACAAGTGCTGAGGTAACAGTCCTAAGCTTAGGCCATAATTTTGTGCCAACCACACAGTTCAACATTTTTGACACCATAATGGATCAGAACAGATTCATTAGAGGCCTAAACACCAAAAAAATATTACAAACATAATCCAACCCCATTACAGGAAACTGTTATTACAAAGGATTCTAGTCCCAAACATGATTATTTTAGCTTCACGGAGGCTAAAGATTTTCTGTCTCTGCACTCACTTGAGACGGAGTGTGCAGATATAGATGTACAGAAATATTTGCATAATGGATATAAGCCAAAGTCCATTTTTTACCCCACACAGATCAGGGACATGCACTAGAATCCTTTCACAAGAGGGTAGAGGAGGACTTACAAGTTTTAAGTTAAAAAAAATATTAAACAAGATAATCTCTCACAAGAACAGAAACAGGCATTAAGAAAGTTACAACAGAGAGAGGACATAACTATTAAGCAGTCCGATAAGGGGGGCTCCATTTTAGTGTTGGACAGAGCCTATTATATATCAGAGGCAGAAAGACAACTGAATGACAATTTGGTGTATACTAAACCTTCAGGTGATCCCCCAACTACATATGGAGCCCAACTATACAATCTGCTAGATGATGGCAAATAACATAATTTATGTAAGAACTTACCTGATAAATTCATTTCTTTCATATTGGCAAGAGTCCATGAGCTAGTGACGTATGGGATATACATTCCTACCAGGAGGGGCAAAGTTTCCCAAACCTCAAAATGCCTATAAATACACCCCCCACCACACCCACAATTCAGTTTAACGAATAGCCAAGAAGCGGGGTGATAAGAAAATGAGCAAAAGGAATTGGAATAATTGTGCTTTATACAAAAAAATCATAATCACCATAAAAAGGGTGGGTCTCATGGACTCTTGCCAACATGAAAGAAATGAATTTATCAGGTAAGTTCTTACATAAATTATGTTTTCTTTCATGTAATTAGCAAGAGTCCATGAGCTAGTGACGTATGGGATAGCAAATACCCAAGATGTGGCACTCAACGCAAGAGTCACTAGAGAGGGAGGGATAAAAATAAAGACAGCCAATTCCGCTGAAAAATTAATCCACAACCCAAATCAAAAGTTTTAATCTTATAATGAAAAAAACTGAAATTATAAGCAGAGGAATCAAACTGAAACAGCTGCCTGAAGTACTTTTCTACCAAAAACTGCTTTTGAAGAAGAAAAAACATCAAAATGGTAGAATTTAGTAAAAGTATGCAAAGAAGACCAAGTTGCTGCTTTGCAAATCTGATCAACAGAAGCTTTTTTTCTAAAAGCCCAGGAAGTAGAAACTGATCTAGTAGAATGAGTCGTAATCCTCTGAGGCGAGGATTTACCCGACTCCAAATAAGCATGATGAATCAAAAGCTTTAACCAAGATGCCAAAGAAATGGCAGAAGCCTTCTGACCTTTCTTAGAACCAGAAAAGATAACAAATATAGACTAGAAGTCTTTCTGAAATCTTTAGTAGCTTCAACATAATATTTCAAAGATCTCTCCAGAGAATTCTTAGGATTAGGACACAATGAAGGGACAACAATTTCTCTACTAATGTTGTTGGAATTCACAACCTTAGGTAAAAATTTAACTGAAGTCCGCAAGACCGCCTTATCCTGATGAAAAATCAGAAAAGGAGACTCACAAGAAAGAGCAGATAATTCAGAAACTCTTCTAGCAGAAGAGATAGCCAAAAGGAACAATACTTTCCAAGAAAGTAATTTAATGTCCAGAGAATGCATAGGCTCAAATGGAGGAGCCTGTAAAGCTTTCAAAACCAAATTAAGACTCCAAGGAGGAGAGATTGATTTAATGACAGGCTTAATACGAACCAAAGCCTGTACAAAACAATGAATATCAGGAAGATTAGCAATTTTTCTGTGAAACAGAACAGAAAGAGCAGAGATTTGTCCTTTCAAGGAACTTGCAGACAAACCCTTATCTAAACCATCCTGAAGGAACTGTAAAATTCTAGGAATTCTAAAAGAATGCCAAGAGAATTTATGAGAAGAACACCATGAAATGTAATAAATCTTTCTAGACACAGATTTACAAGCCTGCAACATAGTATTAATCACTGAGTCATAGAAACCTCTATGACTAAGCACTAAGCTTTCAATCTCCATATCTTCAAATTTAATGATTTGAGTTCCTGATGGAAAAACGGGCCTTGAGACAGAAGGTCTGGCCTTAACGGAAGTGGCCAAGGTTGGCAACTGGACATCCGAACAAGATCCGCATACCAAAACCTGTGTGGCCATGCTGGAGCCACCAGCAGTACAAATGAACGCTCCATTATGATTTTGGAAATCACTCTTGGAAGAAGAACTAGAGGCGGAAAGATAGAAGCAGGTTGATAACTCCAAGGAAGTGTCAACGCATCCACTGCTTCCGCCTGAGGATCCCTGGAAATGGACAGATACCTGGGAAGTTTCCTGTTTAGATGAGAAGCCATCAGATCTATTTCTGGAAGCCCCCACATCTGAACAATCTGAAAAAACACATCTGGGTGAAGAGACCACTCTACCGGATGTAAAGTCTGGCGACTGAGATAATACGCTTCCCAATTGTCTATAACTGGGATATGGACCGCAGAAATTAGACAGGAGCTGGATTCCACCCATTCAAGTATCCTAGATACTTCTTTCATAGCTTGAGGACTGTGAGTGCCACCTTGATGATTGACATATGCCACGGTTGTGACATTGTCTGTCTGAAAACAAATAAACGGTTCTCTCTTCAGAAGAGGCTAAAACTGAAGAGCATTGAGAATCGCATGGAGTTCCAAAATATTGATTGGTAATCTCGCCTCTTAAGATTTCCAAACCCCCTGCGCTGTCAAAGATCCCCAGACAGCTCCCCAACCTGAAAGACTCGCATCTGTTGTGAGCACAGTCCAGGTTGGACGAACAAAAGAGGCCCCCTGAACTAAACGATGGTGATCTAACCACCAAGTCAGAGATAGTCGAACATTGGGATTTAAGGATATTAATTCAGCATACAAAGCTGAAGAGGTCTCATGAGACCTAAAACCTCCATGCACATAGCTACTGAAGGGAATGATTGAAACTGAAGGTTCCGACAAGCTGCAACAAATTTCAGACGTCTCTTGTCTGTTAGAGACAAAGTCATGGATACTGAATCTATTTGGAAACCTAAAAAGTTTACCCTTGTCTGAGGAGTCAAAGAACTTTTTGGTAAATTGATCCTCCAACCATGTTTTTGAAGATACCACACTAGTTGATTCGTGCGAGAGTCTGCAGAACGTAAAGACTGAGCAAGTACCAAGATATCGTCCAAATAAGGAAACACCGCAATACCCCGCTCTCTTATTACAGAGAGTAGGGCACCGAGAACCTTTGAAAAGATCCTTGGAGCTGTCGCTAGACCAAAAGGAAGAGCAACAAATTAGTAATGCTTGTCTAGAAAAGAGAATCTCAGGAACTGATGGTGATCTAGATGCATCGGAATATGAAGATATGCATCCTGTAAGTCTATTGTGGACATATAATGCCCTTGCTGAACAAAAGGCAGAATAGTCCTTATAGTCACCATTTTGAATGTTGGAATTCTCACGTAACGGTTCAAAATTTTTAGATCCAGAACTGGTCTAAAAGAATTCACCTTCTTTGGGACAATGAACAGATTTGAATAAAACCCCAGACCCCGTTCCTGAACAGGAACTGGCACAATTACCCCAGATACCTCCAGGTCTGAAACACACTTCAGGAAAGTCTGAGCCTTTTCTGGGTTCAATGGAATGCGTGAGAGAAAAACTTCTCACAGGCCGTCTTACTTTGAAACCTATTCTGTACCCTTGAGAAACAATGTTCTGAATCCAATGATTTTGGATTGAATTGATCCAAACATCCTTGAAAAATTTTAGTCTGCCCCCTACCAGCTGAGCTGGAATGAGGGCAGCACCTTCATGCGGACTTGGGGGCTGATTTAGACCTTTTAAATGGCTTGGATTTATTCCAGACTGAAGAAGGCTTCCAATTGGAAACCGTTCCCTTAGGGGAAGGATCAGGTTTCTGTTCCTTATTTAGGTTGAAAGGAACGAAAACGGTTAGCAGCCTTAAATTTACCCTTAGATTTTTTATCCTGAGGCAACAGTGACAGTTGAAATAATTGAATCCAACTGAGAACCAAATAATTTATTACCTTGGAAAGAGAGAGATAGCAACGTTGATTTAGACGTCATATCAGCATTCCAAGATTTAAGCCATAAAGCTCTTCTAGCTAATATAGCTAAAGACATATATCTGACATCAATTCTGATATCAAAAATGGCATCACAAATGAAATTATTAGCATGTTGAATTAACTTAACAATGCTATACACATTATGATCTGATACTTGTTGGCTAGTGTTTCCAACCAAAAAGATTAAGCAGCTGCAACATCAGCCAAAGAAATAGCAGGCCTAAGAAGATGACCTGAACATAAATATGCTTTCCTTAGATAAGATTCAATTTTCCTATCTAAAGGATCTTTAAAAGAAGTACTATCTGCCGTAGGAATAGTAGTACATTTAGCAAGAGTAGAGATGGCCCCATCAACTTTGGGGATCTTTTCCCAAAACTCCAATCTATCAGACGGCAAAGTTTACAGTTTCTTAAACCTTGAAGGAGGAGTAAGAGGTACCCAGTCTATTCCATTCCCTAGAAATTACATCTGAAATAGCATCATGAACTGGAAAAACCTCTGGAATAACTACATGAAGCTTAAAAACTGAATTTAAACGTTTACTAGTTTTAATATCAAGAGGACTAGTCTCCTTCATATCTAATGCAATCAACACCTTTTTCAATAAGGAACAAATTGTTCCTTATTGAAAAAGGTCAATATCTGAGGCAGAATCTTCTGAACCAGATAGATCCTCATCAAAGATAGATAAATCGGAATGTTGTCGGTCATTTAAAAATTCATCAATTTTATGAGAAATTTTAAAAGACCTTTTACATTTATTAGAAGGTGGTATGACAGATAAAGTCTTCTGAATAGAATTAGAAACAAATTCTCTCACATTAACAGGAATATCCTGAGCATTAGATGTTGAAGGAATAACAACAGGTAATGGATTACTACTAATGGAAATATTTTCTGCATGTAAAAGTTTGTCATGACAACTATCACAAACTACAGGCGGAGGAACAGTTACCAACAAATGCACTTAGCTTTGGTAGAACCGACATCAGGCAGCAGGATTCCAATAGTGAATTCTGAAACAGGATCAGATTGAGACATCTTGCAATATGTAAGAGAAAAAAATAACATATAAAGCAAAATTATCAATTTCCTTATAAGACAGTTTCAGTAATGGGGAAAAATGCAAACAGAATAAGCCTCTGGAAACCAGAAGCAAAAATACATGAAGACTTAAAAAAATGCTATAATTTATTGCGTCATTCTTGGCGCAAGACTTTTTTGGCATGAGAATTACGTTTGTTGATGTATTTTCGTCATTTCCGGCGTCTTAGCTGGCGCCGAGAATTTTCACGTAGTTGCGTCATCTATGACGCTCGTGTTTGTTGCAGACGTTTTTGGCACCAAAATTATTTTGTCAGTTGTGGGCGTCATACTTGGCGCCAAAAACGTCTGCAACAAACACGAGCGTCATAGATGACGCAACTACGTGAAAATTCTCGGCGCCAGCTAAGACGCCGGAAATGATGAAAATACATCAACAAATGTAATTCTCATGCCAAAAAAGTCTTGCGCCAAGAATGACGCAATAAATTATAGCATTTTGCGCACCTGCGAGCCTAACAGCCCGCAATTTAGAAAAAAAGTTAATTTGAAAAATTTCAGGTAAGAATTTTTTTTTTTTAATATGTGCATTTCCCAAAATGAAACTGACAGTCTGCAAAAAGGAAATATACTGATAAACCTGAATCATGGCAAATATAAGTACAAACATTATATTTAGAACTTTACATTTAAAGTGCCAAAACATAGCTGAGAGTGTCTTAATAAAGGAAAACATACTTACCAAAAGACACTCATCTACATAAAGTAGATAGCCAAACCAGTACTGAAACGAGAATCAGCAGAGGTAATGGTATATAACATAATTTATGTAAGAACTTACCTGATAAATTCATTTCTTTCATATTAGCAAGAGTCCATGAGCTAGTGACGTATGGGATATACATTCCTACCAGGAGGGGCAAAGTTCCCCAAACCTTAAAATGCCTATAAATACACCCCTCACCACACCCACAATTCAGTTTAACGAATAGCCAAGAAGTGGGGTGATAAGAAAGGAGTGAAAGCATCAAAAATAAGGAATTGGAATAATTGTGCTTTATACAAAAAAATCATAACCACCACAAAAAGGGTGGGCCTCATGGACTCTTGCTAATATGAAAGAAATGAATTTATCAGGTAAGTTCTTACATAAATTATGTTTTCTTTCATGTAATTAGCAAGAGTCCATGAGCTAGTGACGTATGGGATAGCAGATACCCAAGATGTGGAACTTCCACGCAAGTGTCCCTAGAGAGGGAGGGATAAAATAAAGACAGCCAATTCCGCTGAAAAATTAATCCACTACCCAAATCAAAAGTTTCAATTTTTACAATGAAAAAAACTGAAATTATAAGCAGAAGAATCAAACTGAATCAGCTGCCCGAAGTACTATACTACCAAAAACTGCTTCTGAGGAAGAGAAAACATAAAAATGGTAGAATTTAGTAAAAGTATGCAAAGAAGACCAAGTTATTGCTTTGCAAATCTGATCAACAGAAGCTTCATTCTTAAAAGTCCAGGAAGTAGAAACTGACCTAGTAGAATGAGCCGTAATCCTCTGAGGCGGGGATTAACCCGACTCCAAATAAGCAAGATGAAAAAGAAATGACAGAAGCCTTCTGACCTTTCGTAAAACCAGAAAAGATAACAAATAGACTAGAAGTCTGTCTGAAATCTGAGTAGCTTCAACATAATATTTCAAAACTCTTACCACATCCAAAAAATGTAAGAATCTTACCAAAGAATTCTTAGGATTAGGACACAAGGAAGGGACAATAATTCCTCTACCAATGTTGTTAGAATTCACAACTTTAGGTAAAAAATTGAAATGAGGACAGCAAAAACCACCTTATCCTGATGAAAAATCAGAAAAAGGAGATTCACAAGAAAGAACAGATAATTCAAAAACTGTTCTAGCTGAAGAGATGTCTAAAAAGAACAATACCTTCAATGAAAGTAATTAATGTCCAAAGAAAGAATATGCTCAAACAGAAGAGCCTGTAAAGCCTTCAGAACCAAATTAAGACTCCAAGGAGGAGAAATTGGCTTAATGACAGGCTTGATATGAACCAAAGCCTGAACAAAACAATGAATATCAGAAAGATTTAGCAATTCTTACTGTGAAACAGCACAGGAAAAGCAGAGATTTGTCCTTTCAAGGAACATGCAGACAAAACCTTATGAAGAAACTATAAAAACCTAGGAATTCTAAAATAATGCCAAGAGAATTCATAAGAAGAGCATCATGAGATGTAAATCTTCCAAACTCGATAATAAATCCTACTAGACACAGATTTACAAGCCTGCAACATAGTATTAATCACTGAGTCAGAGAAACTTCTATGACTAAGTACTAAGCGTTAAATTTTCATACCATCAAATTAATAATTTGAATTCCTGATGAAAAAAAACAAATGTTAAGATATAAGGTCTGGCCTTAAAGGAAGTAGCCAAGAACGGCAACTGGACATCCGAGCAAGAACCATATACCAAAACCTGAGTGGCCATGCTGGAGCCACCAGCCACACCAAAGATTGCTCTCTGATAATTGAAAATCACTCTAAAAAGAAGAACCAGAGATGAAAAAATATAGGCAGATTGATAATTCCAAGGAAGTGTCAATGCGTACACTACTTCCGCCTGAGGATCCCCGGACCTGAATAGGCCCCTGGGAAATTCCTTGTTTAGATGAGGTGCCATCAGATCTATTTCTGGAAGCCCTCACATCTGAAAAATTGAAAAACATATCTGGGTAAAGAGACCATTCTCCCGGATGTAAAGCTTGATTAACCGAGATAATCCGCTTCCCAATTGTCTATACCTGGGAAAAAGACCACAGAAATTAGATAGGAGCTGAATTTAGCCCAAGCAAATATCCGAGATCTTCTGTCACAGCCTAAGGACTGATAGTCCCACCCTGATGATTGACATACGCCACAGTTGTGACATTGTCTGTCTGAAAAAACAATAAACGTCTCTTCTTCAAAAAGAAACCAACTGAAGAACTCTGAGAATGCACAGAGTTCCAAAATATCAAATGTTAATCTCGCCTCCTGAGATTTCCAAACCCCTTGTGCTGACAGAGATCCTCAGACAGCCTCCCAACCTAAAAGACTCGCATCTGTAGAGATCATGGTCCAGGTTGAAAGAACCGAAGAGACCTGTAGAACTAAATGATGGTGATCTTAACCACCGAATCAAGATAGATAAACATTAGGATTCAAAGATATAAAAAGTGATATCCTAGAATCCCTGCACCATTATTCAGCATAAAAAACTGGAAAGGTTTCCTATGAAATGAGCAAAGGGAATAGAATCCAATGCTGCAGCCATGAAACCTAAAACTTCCAAGCATATATAGCAACTTGAAGGAAATAATAGAGACTGAAGGTTCCGACAAACGGAACCTAATAAACTTGTCACTTGTCTGTTAGAGACAAAAACATTGACACCATCTATCTGGAAACCTAAAAAAGGTGACCCTTGTCTGAGGAATCAAGGAGCTTTTGATAAAAAGATCCTCTAACCATGTCTTGAAGAAACAACAAAGTTGAATCGTATGAGATTCCGCAGAACGAAAAGACTGAGCCAGTACCATGATACAGTCCAAATAAGGAACACTGAGAACCTTGAAAAGATTCTTAGGGCTGTCGCTAGACCAGAAGGAAAAGCAACAATTGGTAATGCTTGTCAAAAAAAGAGAATCTCAGAAAATAAAAATAATCTGAATGAAAACAGAAAATAAAGATATGCATCCATTGTATCTAATGTAAACAAATAATGCCATCACTGACCAAAAAGGCAGAATAGACCATATAAACACCATTCTAAAAGATGGGACACTTATATGACAATTCAAAAAGATTTTTTATCTTTGGAACAATGAATAGTCTTGAATAAAACCCCAAAACCTAGTTCCTAAAATGAAACTGGAATAAATACCCCAGAAAACTCCAGGTCTGAGCAGCGCTTGAGCCCCAATGGGTGACCAGCCGCACTTCACCAGTACCCAAAACATATAGGTCTGAAACGCACTTCAGGAAAGTGTTAGTCTTACTGGAATAGCTGGAATATGATAGAGAAAAAAGACTTCTCACAGACGGTTTTACTCTGAATCCTATTCTGTACCCAAAGTCTAAGAAGTTTGGCCGAATAGAACCAAACAAATTTCAAAAAAGTCTTAACCTGCCCCTTACCAGCCAAGCTGGAATAAGAACCGCACCTACATGCAAATTAGGGGAGCTGACTTTGAACTTTTAAAAGGCTTAAATGAAGAAAAAACTTCCAATTATAAACATGTTACTTGGGGAAGAATTCAGGATTCCGTTCCTTAGTAAGAACAGAAAACTAATATAAGCTTAAAATTTTAGTCTTAGAACTCAATCTTGAAGCCTAGAGTAACAGTTAAAGAATTAAATCCAATTATGAAGCAAATAATTGATTATCTTGGAAAAAAAGAAATATGGATTTAAGAAATCAAATTAGCATTCCAAGAATAAAATCACAAAGTTCTTCTAGCTAAAATAGCTAAATACATAGATTAAACCTCATTTGCGAAAATATTTAATAAAATAACACAAATGAAATTATTAGCATGTTAATCATGTTAAAGGACCAGTCAACACACTGGACTTGCGCAAACAACAAATGCAAGATAGCAAGACAATGCAATAGCACTTAGTCTGAACTTCAAACAAGTAGTAGATTTTGTCCTTTTAACAATGCTAAACAAATCATAATCAGATACTTGATCTTAAAGTATCCAACCAGAAAGATGAAGCAATTGCAACATCAGCAAAATAAATTACAGGACTAATAAAAGTACCTGAAAATAATTTTCCTTAAATAAGATACAACCATCTGAAGGAAAAAAATAAATACTATTTGCTATAAGAATAATAATATATTAGCAGGAGTAGAGATAGCCCCCTTCACTTGAGGAATCTTTCCTCAAAACTAACTGCCGGCAAAAAATACAATTTAAAAACCGAAAGAAGGACTAAAAGAAAATTCTCAGCCTATTCCATTCCCTAGTATCAGGAACTGGAAAAAACCTCTGAAGAAATCACAGAAGATAAATAAGCAGAATTTAAATGTTAGCTAGTCTTTAAAATCCAAAGAACTAGTTACTTCAATATCCAAAATAATCAACACCTTTTGAACAAAGAACAAATGTACTCTATTAAAAAATAAAAAAGTAGATTTGTTAGTGTCAATATCTGATGAAGAAAAATTCTGAATGAGAAAAAAACACCATCGGAGAAGGATAATTCATTATGTTGTTGGTCATTTGAAACTTCATCAACTAAAAAAGAAGTTTGAAAAAGACCTAAAAATTTATTAGAAGGCGGGATGTCAGACAAAGCCTTTAAAATAGAATCAGAAAAAAATTCTAATAAATTTCTAAGTATATCTTGTACATAAGATGTAAAAAAGAATAGCAATATATAAAGCATAAATACTAATGGATTCTGCATGTAAAAGTTTATCATGATAACTTATTACAAACCATAGCTAAAGATAAACATTCATAACATTTAAAATAAATGAACTTAGCTTTGGTAGGACTGATCTCAGTCAACAGGAATACCTCAGTATGTTCTGATCCAGGAACAATGTATGGAAAATCTTGCAATATGTAATAGAAAAAAACAACATATAAAGCAAAATTTATCAAATTCCTTAAATGACAGTTTCAGGAATGGGAAAAAATGCAAAACAAACAAGCCTCTAGCAACCAGAAGCAACAAAAAAGTGAGACTTAAATAATGTGAGAAAAAGTGGAACAAGTATAACGCCCAAATTTTTGGCGCCAAGTATGACACCCACATTATTGGTGCCAAACATCCTCTGACGCTGAAAACGACGCCCACATTTTTTTGCGCAAAAAAACGTCTGAACACACATGCGTCAAAAAATGACGTAACAGAACAAACTTCCGGCATCAACTACAGCGCCGGAAATGACAAAATTTTGCGCCCAAAAAAGTTTGCGCCAAGAATGACGCATAAATTGAAGCATTTTCTGCCCCTGCGAGCCTAACAGCCCGCAGGGAAAAAAAGTAAATTGAAAAATTTTCAAGGTAAGAAAAAAATATTTATTCATATGCATTATCCCAAATAATGAAACTGTCTGAATGAAGGAATACTGATTATTCTGAATCATGGCAAATATAAGTTTAAAGACATATATTTAGAACTTTACATATAAAGTGCCCAACCATAGCTTAGAGTGTCACAAAAAATAAGACTTACTTACCCCAGGACACTCATCTACATATAGTAGATAGCCAAACCAGTACTGAAACGAGAATCAGTAGAGGTAATGGTATATAAGAGTATATCGTCGATCTGAAAAGGGAGGTAAGAGATGAATCTCTACGACCGATAACAGAGAACCTATGAAATAGATCCCGTAGAAGAAGACCATTGAATTCAAATAGGCAATACTCTCTTCACATCCCTCTGACATTCACTGCACTCTGAGAGGAAAACCGGGCTCCAGCCTGCTGCGAAGCGCATATCAACGTAGAATCTAGCACAAACTTACTTCACCACCTCCATGGGAGGCAAAGTTTGTAAAACTGAATTGTGGGTGTGGTGAGGGGTGTATTTATAGACATTTTAAGGTTTGGGAAACTTTGCCCCTTCTGGTAGGAATGTATATCCCATACGTCACTAGCTCATGGACTCTTGCCAATTACATGAAAGAAATACGGGTATCTTTGATGATAACATTTAATTACCTGTATGTGGAGAAACCAGTAGTACCTATCTTTCACCACCTCCCGAAGGTACATAAAACCCTAACACAAGTTAAAGGTCGCCCTATAGGTCGCCCTATAGTTTCAAAGATTTTGAGAATCTGTCCAATTGGTTAGAGTCTCTATTACAACCCATAGTAAATACATTACCCTCATTTCTTAGGGATACTAAACATCTATTGAGATTTTTAGAGGATACAACATGGGATGAAAATATGGGGTGGCTAACTGTGGATGTAGTTGGTCTTTACTTTGCTATCTCACACGATAAAGGTATAATAGCAGTAGAATTAATGTTATGTAACTTGACCAATTATTCTACAGAGCTGATTAAGTATATTTTGATAGTCTTGACAGTTTTGCTAGCCCATAATTATTTTGAGTTTGGGGGGTACATTTTATTTACAACGATGAGGAACAGCCATGGGAGGCAAAGTTTGAAAAACTGAATTGTGGGTGTGGTGAGGGGTGTATTTATAGGCATTTTAAGGTTTGGGAAACTTTGCCCCTCCTGGTAGGAATGTATATCCCATACGTCACTAGCTCATGGACTCTTGCTAATTACATGAAAGAAAAGAGTATATTGTCGATCTGAAAAGGGAGGTAAGAGATGAATCTCTACGACCGATAACAGAGAACCTATGAAACAGATCCCCGTTAGGATGACCATTGCATTCAATAGGTAATACTCCCCTAAAATCCCTCTGTCATTCACTGCACTCTGAGAGGAACCGGGCTTCAGCATGCTGAGAAGTGCATATCAACGTAGAACTCTAGCACAAACTTACTTCACCACCTCCATAGGAGGCAAAGTTTGTAAAACTGAATTGTGGGTGTGGTGGGGGGTGTATTTATAGGCATTTTGAGGTTTGGGAAACTTTGCCCCTCCTGGTAGGAATGTATATCCCATACGTCACTAGCTCATGGACTCTTGCCAATTACATGAAAGAAATACGGGTATCTTTGATGATAACATTTAATTACCTGTATGTGGAGAAACCAGTAGTACCTATCTTTCACCACCTCCCGAAGGTACATAAAACCCTAACACAAGTTAAAGGTCGCCCTATAGGTCGCCCTATAGTTTCAGGGATTTTGAGAATCTGTCCAATTGGTTAGAGTCTCTATTACAACCCATAGTAAATACATTACCCTCATTTCTTAGGGATACTAAACATCTATTGAGATTTTTAGAGGATACAACATGGGATGAAAATATGGGGTGGCTAACTGTGGATGTAGTTGGTCTTTACTTTGCTATCTCACACGATAAAGGTATAATAGCAGTAGAATTAATGTTATGTAACTTGACCAATTATTCTACGGAGCTGATTAAGTATATTTTGATAGTCTTGACAGTTTTGCTAGCCCATAATTATTTTGAGTTTGGGGGGTACATTTTATTTACAACGATGAGGAACAGCCATGGGAGCGAAATTTGCCCCAGCTTATGCAAATATTTTCAGGGGCTGGTGGGAGCTTACCCATGTGTATACAGCCCTCAACCCATTCTCAGAATTGTGGGTTACAAAAGATTTATTGACAACCCGCTATTCATTTGGTAAGGGTCTGTAGAATTTACCACATCCTTTGACAGGGAACGGATACCATATCTGGATGTAACTTTAATAGGTAATCATAGAACCAAGAGTTAGGCCACGGATTGGTGTCACCTCGTAAGTGCTTTATTATGTATATTAAGGTAGAATATAGATTACCAGATAAAGGTCAGAATGGCGCTGGATCTCTTTAAGATGTAACAATTAGGGATGTGCAACAATGTATCAGATTCAGTATTTAAACACCACTAGGTGTGGTGACATCATACATCTGATGAAGCCTCAAGTCCAACCCAGAAAGGGGAGGGGCGAAACGCGTAATGTTTGAATGGTAACTTTGCAGTGTTGAGAACTCCATCAGGTGAAGCAGCTCTGATAGCACCTATTCGCAACATCTACCGTTACCGGAGCCTAGCAAGTGAAGACCTACATCGGCATTTGCAACACATGAATATAGGATCATGGAGGTACATTGAAGCAGAATGGCATTCACCTCACGAATCATGAGTCCAGGAAGGTGTAGGTAAGCCGTGCGGTTGAAGTCTTGCAACAGGTATTACCCCATGAGCATTGTGTTGTGATTACGCTGTCCAGCTGGGAATCCTTTCTCAGTCCTGCTTTGTTTATAAAAGAACGGACTTACATCCTGCTACCGGAGCGTATATTCACACTTAAGTGCCCGGATAGGAGCAGAGGAAAGGGATGGTACCTGTATCAGTTCAATGGAGCCTGTTTATTACACTAAGAGCCCGGATTATCATACGGACTGTTTGCTGGCCAGCTTCTTAATACATGCTAGCATTTGGGGATATGTTAGATATCTATGTAATTGTGACGTGCTATTATCTGCTTCACATTTTATCTGGTATTTAACATTGTGAATTTTGTAATTGTGACGTGCTATTATCTGCTTCACATTTTATCTGGTATTTAACATTGTGAATTTTGTTAAGGCAGACCTGGTCTTTACCACCTCTTTAATAAACGTTTGGTTTAAATGTGTTACCCTGTGCAACCTTGTCTTGCTTTGGTTCATATTATTTTATATAGAACCCTCTCTCTTAAAAGGACCAGTAAACACAGTAGATTTGCATAATCAACAAATGCAAGATAAGACAATACAAAAGCATTTACTCTGAATTTCAAATAAGTAGTAGATTTTTTTCTAACAAATTTCAAAGTTATGTATATATCCACTCCCCCTGTACCATGTGATAGCAATCAGCCAATCACAAATGCATATACGTATAGTCTGTGAATTCTTGCACATGCTCAGTAGGAGCTGGTGATTTAAAAAGTGTAAATATAAAAGAATATGCACATTTTTTTAATGGAAGTAAACTGGAAAGTTGTTTAAAATTACATGCTGTATCTGAATCATGAAAATGTATATATATACTGAGTGCCCCCTTCTCCAGACTATGTATGTATGTATGTGTGTGTGTATGTGTATATATATATATATATATATATATATATATATATATTCACTATTATATACATCTAAGATGTGTCTAATGCCCAAGATACTATATTAAACATTTAGTGAAATAAATATCTGTATTAATATTTAAAATGTTAAACCAACTTATTTCAGAATAACCTCCTTTTTTGTTTTTCAGACATCTAATGTACAAAGGAGGGTCCAAATATGAATAGTAGATATTGGTATATAAATGCCTATGTAATATGTGCACTGAATCATAGATATAAGAGATAGACTCAAAATTGTAACAATATAACCGCAAAATATGAAATGAAATATTGTTAGCGTTCCTGGAATATGGATTGATATCATACTGAAAGTATTGGATTATACTACTAGTCCACTCATAAAAAACAAAATTTATGCTTACCTGATAAATTTATTTCTCTTGTGGTGTATCCAGTCCACGGGTTCATCCATTACTTGTGGGATATTCTCCTTCCCAACAGGAAGCTGCAAGAGGACACCCACAGCAGAGCTGTCTATATAGCTCCTCCCCTAACTGCCACCCCCAGTCATTCGGCCGAAGACAAGCAAGAAAAAAAGGAGAAACTACAGGGTGCAGTGGTGACTGTAGTTTAAAAATAAAAAACACCTGCCTTAAAATGACAGGGCGGGCCGTGGACTAGATACACCACAAGAGAAATAAATTTATCAGGTAAGCATAAATTTTGTTTTCTCTTGTAAAGGTGTATCCAGTCCACGGGTTCATCCATTACTTGTGGGATACCAATACCAAAGCTTTAGGACACGGATGAAGGGAGGGACAAGGCAGGAACTTAAACGGAAGGCACCACTGCCTGTAAGACCTTTCTCCCAAAAATAGCCCCCGAAGAAGCAAAAGTATCAAATTTATAGAATTTCGAAAAGGTATGAAGCGAAGACCAAGTCGCCGCCTTACAAATCTGTTCAACAGAGGCCTCATGTTTAAAAGCCCACGAGGAAGCTACTGCTCTAGTAGAATGAGCTGTAATTCTTTCAGGAGGCTGCTGGCCAGCAGTCTCATAAGCTAAGCGTATTATACTTCTTAGCCAAAAAGAAAGAGAAGTTGCCGAAGCCTTTTGGCCTCTCCTCTGTCCAGAGTAGACAACAAACAAAGCAGATGTTTGACGAAAATCCTTTGTAGCTTGTAAATAAAACTTTAAAGCACGAACCACATCAAGATTGTGTAATAGACGTTCTTTCTTTGAAGAAGGATTAGGACATAGTGAAGGAACAACAATCTCCTGATTGATATACTTATTAGATACCACCTTAGGAAGAAACCCAGGTTTGGTACGTAACACTACCTTATCTGCATGGAAAATCAGATAAGGGGAATTACATTGTAAAGCAGATAACTCCGAAACTCTTCGAGCCGAGGAGATAGCTACTAAAAACAGAACTTTCCAAGATAAAAGCTTAATATCTATGGAATGCAAAGGTTCAAACGGAACCCTTTGAAGAACTTTAAGAACTAAATTTAAACTCCATGGCGGAGCAACAGGTTTAAACACAGGCTTGATTCTAACTAAAGCCTGACAAAACGCCTGAATGTCTGGAACCTCAGCCAGACGTTTGTGCAACAGAATAGACAGAGCAGAAATCTGTCCCTTTAAGGAACTAGCTGACAATCCCTTCTCCAATCCTTCTTGGAGAAAAGATAATATCCTAGGAATCCTGACCTTACTCCATGAGTAACCCTTTGATTCACACCAGTGAAGATATTTACACCATATCTTATGATAGATCTTCCTGGTGACAGGCTTTTGAGCCTGAATTAAGGTATCAATGACCGATTCGGAAAAACCACGCTTTGATAGAATCAAGCGTTCAATCTCCAAGCAGTCAGACGTAGAGAAATTAGATTTGGATGTTTGAAGGGACCTTGAAGTAGAAGGTCCTGCCTTAGCGGCAGAGTCCATGGTGGAAAAGATGACATGTCCACCAGATCTGCATACCAAGTCCTGCGTGGCCACGCAGGGGCTATCAAGATCACTGAAGCTCTCTCCTGCTTGATCTTGGCAATCAGACAAGGGAGCAGAGGAAACGGTGGAAACACATAAGCCAGGCTGAAGGACCAGGGCACTGCTAGAGCATCTATCAGCGCTGCCTTGGGATCCCTGGACCTGGACCCGTAACAAGGAAGCTTGGCGTTCTGACGAGACGCCATGAGATCCAGTTCTGGTTTGCCCCATAGTTGAATCAACTGGGCAAATACCTCCGGATGGAGCTCCCACTCCCCCGGATGAAAAGTCTGCCGACTTAGAAAATCCGCCTCCCAGTTCTCTACTCCTGGGATATGGATAGCTGAGAGATGGCAAGAGTGAACCTCTGCCCATAGAATTATCTTTGAAACCTCCAACATTGTCAGGGGGCTCCTTGTTCCCCCCTGATGGTTGATATAGGCTACAGTCGTGATGTTGTCCGACTGAAATCTGATGAACCTGACCGCAGCTAGCTGAGGCCAAGCCTGAAGAGCATTGAATATCGCTCTTAGTTCCAGAATGTTTATCGGAAGGAGGGCCTCCTCCTGAGTCCACGAACCCTGAGCCTTCAGGGAGTTCCAGACTGCACCCCAGCCCAGAAGGCTGGCATCTGTCGTTACTATAGTCCATTCTGGCCTGCGGAAACTCATTCCCTAGGACAGATGGACCCAAGATAGCTACCAGAGAAGAGAATCCCTGGTCTCTTGATCCAGATTTAGTAGAGGGGACAAATGTGTAATCCCCATTCCACTGATTGAGCATGCAAAGTTGCAGTGGTCTGAGATGTAGGCGGGCAAACGGAACTATGTCCATTGCCGCTACCATTAATCCGATTACCTCCATACACTGAGCCACTGACGGATGGGAAGTGGAATAAAGAGCACGGCAGGAAGTTAGAAGTTTTGACAACCTGACCTCTGTCAGATAAATCTTCATTTCTACTGAGTCTATCAGAGTTCCTAGGAAGGAAACTCTTGTGAGAGGGGAGAGAGAACTCTTTCCTTCGTTCACCTTCCACCCGTGAGACCTCAGGAATGCCAGAACAATGTCCGTATGGGACCTGGCGATTTGAAAAGTCGACGCCTGTATCAGGATGTCGTCTAGGTAAGGGGCCACTGCTATACCCCACGGCCTTAGAACCGCCAGAAGGGACCCTAGAACCTTCGTAAAAATTCTTGGTGCCATGGCTAACCCGAAGGGAAGAGCCACAAACTGGTAATGCCTGTCTAGGAAGGCGAACTTGAGAAACTGATGATGATCCCTGTGTATCGGAATGTGTAGATAAGCATCCTTTAAATCCACGGTAGTCATATATTGACCCTCCTGGATCATAGGTAGGATGGTTCGAATAGTCTCCATCTTGAAGGATGGGACCCTGAGAAATTTGTTTAGGAGCTTGAGATCCAAGATTGGTCTGAAAGTTCCCTCTTTCTTGGGAACTATAAACAGGTTTGAATAGAAGCCCTGCCCCTGTTCCTCCTTTGGAACTGGGTGGATCACTCCCATAACTAGTAGGACTTGAACGCAATGTAAGAATGCCTCTCCCTTTATCTGGTTTGCAGATAATTGTGATGAAATCTCCCCTTTGGAGATGAAGCTTTGAAATCCAGAAGATATCCCTGGGAAACAATCTCCAGAGCCCAGGGATCCTGGACGTCTCTTGCCCAAGCCTGGACGAAGAGATTAAGTCTGCCCCCCACTAGATCCGGTCCCGGTCTGGAGGCTACTCCTTCATGCTGTCTTAGAGGCAGCAGCAGGATTTTTGGCCTGTTTCCCCTTGTTCCAAGCCTGGTTAGGTCTCCAGACTGGCTTGGACTGGGCAAAATTTCCCTCTTGTTTTGTAGAAGAGGAAGATGAAGCTGCGCCACTCTTGAAGTTTCGAAAGGAACGAAAATTAGTCTGTTTGGTCCTTAACTTGTTGGACCTATCCTGGGGAAGGGCGTGGCCTTTTCCTCCAGTAATATCAAAAATGATCTCCTTCAGTCTAGGCCCAAATAGGGTCTGCCCTTTGAAGGGGATATTGAGAAGTTTAGACTTTGAAGTGACATCAGCTGACCAGGATTTAAGCCATAGCGCCCTACGTGCATAAATGGCAAAACCTGAATTTTTAGCCGTTAGCTTGGTTAAATGAAAAACAGTGTCAGAAATAAATGGATTTGGCTAACTTAAGAGCTTTAAGCCTGTCAAGGATATCATCCAACGGGGTTTCTACCTGTAGAGCCTCCTCCAGAGACTCGAACCAGAAAGCCGCTGCAGCAGTGACTGGGGCAATGCATGCAAGAGGCTGGAGAATAAAAACAGAATTTATGCTTACCTGATAAATTACTTTCTCCAACGGTGTGTCCGGTCCACGGTGTCATCCTTACTTGTGGGAATATCTCTTCCCCAACAGGAAATGGCAAAGAGTCCCAGCAAAGCTGGCCATATAGTCCCTCCTAGGCTCCGCCCACCCCAGTCATTCGACCGACGGACAGGAGGAAAAATATAGGAGAAACCATATGGTACCGTGGTGACTGTAGTTAGAGAAAATAATTCATCAGACCTGATTAAAAAACCAGGGCGGGCCGTGGACCGGACACACCGTTGGAGAAAGTAATTTATCATCAGGTAAGGATAAATTCTGTTTTCTCCAACATTGGTGTGTCCGGTCCACGGCGTCATCCTTACTTGTGGGAACAAATACCAAAGCTTTAGGACACGGATGAAGGGAGGGAGCAAATCAGGTTACCTAAACGGAAGGCACCACGGCTTGCAAAACCTTTCTCCCAAAAATAGCCTCCGAAGAAGCAAAAGTATCAAATTTGTAAAATTTGGCAAAAGTGTGCAGTGAAGACCAAGTCGCTGCCTTACATATCTGATCAACAGAAGCCTCGTTCTTGAAGGCCCATGTGGAAGCCACAGCCCTAGTGGAGTGAGCTGTGATTCTTTCAGGAGGCTGCCGTCCGGCAGTCTCGTAAGCCAATCGGATGATGCTTTTAAGCCAAAAGGAAAGAGAGGTAGAAGTCGCTTTTTGACCTCTCCTTTTACCAGAATAGACGACAAACAGAGAAGATGTTTGTCTGAAATCTTTTGTAGCTTCTAAATAGAATTTTAGAGCACGGACTATGTCCAAATTGTGTAACAAACGTTCCTTCTTTGAAACTGGATTCGGACACAAAGAAGGTACAACTATCTCCTGGTTAATATTTTTGTTAGAAACAACCTTTGGAAGGAAACCAGGCTTAGTACGCAAAACCACCTTATCTGCATGGAACACCAGATAGGGCGGAGAACACTGCAGAGCAGATAACTCTGAAACTCTTCTAGCAGAAGAAATAGCAACCAAAAACAAAACTTTCCAAGATAACAACTTAATATCTATGGAATGTAAAGGTTCAAACGGAACCCCTTGAAGAACTGAAAGAACTAGATTTAAACTCCAGGGAGGAGTCAAAGCTCTGTAAACAGGCTTGATCCTAACCAGAGCCTGAACAAATGCTTGAACAACTGGCATAGCTGCCAGTCGTTTGTGTAGTAAGACAGATAAAGCAGAAATCTGTCCCTTTAGAGAACTCGCAGATAATCCTTTATCCAAACCTTCTTGCAGAAAGGAAAGAATCTTAGGAATTTTTACCTTATTCCAAGGGAATCCCTTGGATTCACACCAGCAGATATATCTTTTCCATATCTTATGGTAAATCTTTCTAGTTACCGGTTTTCTGGCCTGAACCAGAGTATCAATCACCGAATCTGAAAACCCACGCTTTGATAGAATCAAGCGTTCAATCTCCAAGCCGTCAGCTGGAGGGAGACCAGATTTGGATGTTCGAATGGACCCTGAACAAGAAGGTCCTGTCTCAAAGGTAGCTTCCATGGTGGAACCGATGACATATTCACCAGGTCTGCATACCAAGTCCTGCGTGGCCACGCAGGAGCTATCAAGATCACTGAGACCCTCTCCTGTTTGATCCTGGCTACCAGCCTGGGAATGAGAGGAAACGGTGGGAACACATAAGCTAGGTTGAAGGTCCAAGGCGCTACTAGTGGACCCGTAGCAAGGAACCTTGAAGTTCTGACGAGACGCCATCAGATCCATGTCTGGAATGCCCCATAATTGAGTCAACTGGGCAAAAATCTCCGGGTGGAGTTCCCACTCCCCCGGATGGAATGTCTGACGACTCAGATAATCCGCTTCCCAGTTTTCCACACCTGGGATGTGGATCGCAGATAGATGGCAGGAGTGATTCTCCGCCCATTGTATTATTTTGGTTACTTCTTTCATCGCAAGGGAACTCCTTGTTCCCCCCTGATGATTGATATACGCAACAGTCGTCATGTTGTCTGATTGGAATCTTATGAATCTGGCCTTTGCAAGCTGAGGCCAAGCCCTGAGAGCATTGAATATCGCTCTTAGTTCCAGAATGTTTATCGGGAGAAGAGACTCTTCCCGAGACCACGGTCCCTGAGCTTTCAGGGATTCCCAGACCGCACCCCAGCCCACTAGACTGGCTTCGGTTGTGACAATGACCCACTCTGGTCTGCGGAAGCTCATTCCCTGGGATAGGTGGTCCAGGGATATCCACCAACGGAGTGAATCTCTGGTCTTCTGATCTACTTGAATCACTGGAGACAAATCTGTATAGTCCCCATTCCACTGTTTCAGCATGCACAGTTGTAATGGTCTTAGATGAATTCGCGCAAAAGGAACTATGTCCATTGCTGCAACCATCAACCCTACTACTTCCATGCACTGAGCTATGGAAGGACGTGGAACAGAATGAAGAACTTGACAAGCGCTTAGAAGTTTTGACTTTCTGACATCTGTCAGAAAGATCCTCATTTCTAAGGAATCTATTATTGTTCCCAGGAAGGGAACTCTTGTTGACAGAGACAGAGAACTTTCTTCTATGTTCACCTTCCATCCGTGAGATCTGAGAAAGGCCAGAACGATGTCTGTATGAGCCTTTGCTTTTGAAAGGGACGACGCTTGTATTAGAATGTCGTCCAAGTATGGTACTACTGCAATGCCCCTCGGTCTTAGAACCGCTAGAAGGGACCCGAGTACCCTTGTGAAAATCCTTGGAGCAGTGGCTAATCCGAATGGGAGGGCCACAAACTGGTAATGTTTGTCCAGAAAGGCGAACCTTAGGAACTGATGATGTTCTTTGTGGATAGGAATATGTAGGTACGCATCCTTTAGATCCACGGTAGTCATAAATTGACTTTCCTGGATAGTGGGTAGAATCGTTCGAATGGTTTCCATTTTGAACGATGGTACCCTGAGAAATTTGTTTAGGATCTTTAAATCCAGAATTGGTCTGAAGGTTCCCTCTTTTTTGGGAACTACGAACAGATTTGAGTAAAATCCCATTCCTTGTTCCTTCATTGGAACTGGGTGTATCATTCCCATCTTTAGCAGGTCTTCTACACAATGTAAGAACGCCTGTCTCTTTATTTGGTTTGAGGATAAGTGAGACATGTGGAACCTTCCCCTTGGGGATAGTTCCTTGAATTCCAGAAGATAACCCTGAGAAACTATTTCTAGCGTCCAGGGATCCTGAACATCTCTTGCCTGAGCAAAGAGAGAGAGAGAGTCTGCCCCCCACTAGATCCGGTCCCGGATCGGGGGCTACTCCTTCATGCTGTTTTGTTAGCGGTAGCAGGCTTCTTGGTCTGCTTACCCTTGTTCCAGCCTTGCATCGGTTTCCAGGCTGGTTTGGACTGTGAGGCATTACCCTCTTGCTTAGAGGATGCAGAATTTGAGGCCGGTCCGTTCCTGAAATTACGAAAGGAACGAAAATTAGACTTATTCTTGGCCTTGAAAGGCCTATCTTATGGGAGGGCGTGGCCCTTTCCCCCAGTGATGTCTGAGATAATCTCTTTTAATTCTGGGCCAAAGAGAGTGTTACACTTGAAGGGGATGTTAAGCAATTTTGTCTTGGATGATACATCCGTTGACCAAGACTTTAGCCAAAGCGCTCTGCGCGCCACAATTGCAAACCCTGAATTTTTCGCCGCTAATCTAGCTAATTGCAAAGCGGCATCTAAAATAAAAGAGTTAGCCAACTTAAGTGCGTGAACTCTGTCCATAACCTCCTCATATGGAGTCTCTCTACTGAGCGACTTTTCTAGTTCCTCGAACCAGAACCACGCTGCTGTAGTGACAGGAACAATGCACGAAATGGGTTGTAGAAGGTAACCTTGCTGTACAAAAATCTTTTTAAGCAAACCTTCCAATTTTTTATCCATAGGATCTTTGAAAGCACAACTATCTTCGATAGGAATAGTAGTGCGCTTGTTTAGAGTAGAAACTGCCCCCTCGACCTTAGGGACTGTCTGCCATAAGTCCTTTCTGGGGTCGACCATAGGAAATAATTTCTTAAATATAGGAGGGGGAACAAAAGGTATGCCGGGCTTCTCCCACTCCTTATTCACTATGTCCGCCACCCGCTTGGGTATAGAAAAAGCGTCGGGGTGCACCGGAACCTCTAGGAACTTGTCCATCTTGCATAATTTTTCTGGAATGACCAAGTTGTCACAATCATCCAGAGTAGATAACACCTCCTTAAGCAGTGCGTGGAGATGTTCTAATTTAAATTTAAATGTCACAACATCAGGTTCAGCCTGTTGAGAAATTTTTCCTGAATCTGAAATTTCCCCATCTGACAAAACCTCCCTCATGGCCCCTTCAGATTGGTGTGAGGGTATGACAGAACAATTATCAGCGCCCTCCTGCTCTTCAGTGTTTAAAACAGAGCAATCGCGCTTTCTCTGATATGCAGGCATTTTGGATAAAATATTTGCTATGGAGTTATCCATTACAGCCGTCAATTGTTGCATGGTAATAAGCATTGGCGCGCTAGAAGTACTAGGGGCCTCCTGCGTGGGCAAAACTGGCGTAGACACAGAAGGAGATGATGTAGAACCATGTCTACTCCCTTCATCTGAGGAATCATCTTGGGCAATTTCATTATTTGTGGAAGTACTGTCCTTACTTTGTTTGGACGCTATGGCACAATTATCACACAATTTTGAAGGAGGAGACACATTGGCTTTCATACATATAGAACATAGCTTATCTGAAGGCACAGACATGTTAAACAGGCTTAAACTTGTCAATAAAACACAAAAAAACGCTTTAAAACAAAAACGTTACTGTCTCTTTAAATTTTAAACAGAGCACACTTTATTACTGAATATGTGAAAATATATGAAGGAATTGTTCAAAATTTACCAAAATTTCACCAGTGTCTTAAAGCATTAAAATTGCACACCAATTTTCAGAGCTTTAACCCTTAAAATAACGAAACCAGAGCCGATTACAGATTTAACCCCTATACAGTCCCAGCTACAGACTTTGCTGTGACTTTACCAAGCCCAGAGGGGAATACGATACCAAATGACGCCTTCTAGGAACTTTTCCAACTACTCTCAGGTCCTCACACATGCATCTGCATGTCTTGTACTCAAAAACAACTGCGCAGTAAAGGCGCGAAAATGAGGCTCAGCCTACAACTTGCGAAGGCCCTTCCTGACTGGAAAAGGTGTCTAACATAGTGCCTGACGTTAAAAAACGTTCCCCAAGTTTATAATTGTGAATTATCAGCATAAACATGTATAAAATGTCCAAATAAAGCAATCGATTTAGCCCATAAAAGTGTCTACCAGTTTTATAGCCCATATTAAGCCCTTTATTCTGTTTGAGACTAAGAAAATGGCTTACCGGTCCCCATGAGGGGAAATGACAGCCTTCCAGCATTACACAGTCTTGTTAGAAATATGGCTAGTCATACCTTAAGCAGAAAAGTCTGCTAACTGTTTCCCCCAACTGAAGTTACTTCATCTCAACAGTCCTATGTGGAAACAGCAACCGATTTTAGTTACTGTCTGCTAAAATCATCTTCCTCTCACAAACCGAAATCTTCATCTTTTTCTGTTTCAGAGTAAATAGTACATAACAGCACTATTTTAAAATAAACTCTTGATAGTAGAATAAAAAAAACTACAACTAAACACCACATACTCTTAACCATCTCCGTGGAGATGTTGCCTGTGCAACGGCCAAGAGAATGACTGGGGTGGGCGGAGCCTAGGAGGGACTATATGGCCAGCTTTGCTGGGACTCTTTGCCATTTCCTGTTGGGGAAGAGAGATTCCCACAGGTAAGGATGAAGCCGTGGACCGGACACACCAATGTTGGAGAAACCTTGTTGTATAAAGATTTTCTTAAGGAAACCCTCTAATTTTTTATCCATAGGATCTAGGAAAGCACAACTGTCCTCGACAGGAATAGTTGTACGCTTAGCTAGGGTAGAGACTGCTCCCTCCACCTTAGGGACCGTCTGCCACGAGTCCCGTGTAGCGGCATCTATAGGAAACATCTTTTTAAAAGCAGGAGGGGGAGAGAACGGTACACCTGGTCTATCCCATTCCTTAGTAATAATTTCTGAAAATCTCTTAGGGATTGGAAAAATGTCAGTGTAAACAGGCACTGCAAAGTATTTGTCCATTTTACACAATTTCTCTGGAACTACAATGGTGTCACAGTCATCCAGAGTCGCTAAAACCTCCCTGAGCAACACGCGGAGGTGTTCAAGCTTAAATTTAAATGCTGTCATTTCAGAGTCAGACTGAAGTAATGCCTTCCCTGAATCAGAGAAGTCACCCACAGATAGAAGCTCTCCTGCTTCAACTTCTGCACATTGTGAGGGTATATCAGACATAGCTACTAAAGCGTCAGAGAGCTCTGTATTTGTTCTAGCCCCAGAGCTGTATCGCTTTCCTTGTAACCCTGGCAGTTTGGACAATACCTCTGTGAGGGTATGATTCATAACTGCTGCCATGTCTTATAAGGTAAACGCATTGGACGCGCTAGATGTACTTGGCGTCCCTTGAGCGGGAGTTATAAGTTCTGACACGTGGGGAGAGCTAGATGGCATAACTTCTTTTTGTCAGTCTCAGACACCTCAGGTGATAAATCTTTAAAAGCCATAATATGATCTTTATAACTTATAGAAAGGTCAGTGCATTTGGTACACATTCTAAGAGGGGGTTCCACAATGGCTTCTAAACATAATGAACAAAGAGTTTCCTCTATGTCAGACATGTTTAACAGACTAGTAATGAGACCAGCAAGCTTGGAAAACACTTTAATAAATGTGAAAAAAGCAATAATATAAAAACGGTACTGTGCCTTTAAGAGAAAAAAAACTACCACATAAACTACAAAACAGTGATAAAAAGTAGTAAACTCTACAAAATTTTTACAGTGTGTATAAGGGACTAAAGCAGCATTGCACCCACTTGCAAATGGATGATTAACCCCTCAGGCCCAAAAACGAATTAGAAAAACATTAAAACTGCTAACAAACAGTCAAACACACTGCCACAACTGTGCTGTGGCTCCTACCTGCCCTTAAAAACGATTTTTGCAGGAACAAACCCCTCTATAGAGGTCCTATAAGCCAGAGGACTCCTTCAGGGAAGCTGGATGTCTCAGACTGAAAATCAACTGCACATTTAGAGCTTGAAAATAGGCCCATCCCTACCATACACTCAAAGTCAGAGGGCCTTAAAAAAATACTCCTAGGAGTAATCTAACAAGCCATGTGGAAAACTAGGCCCCAAATAAAGATTTATCACCCTCAGAGAAAAAACGTTTTTATTTTTATAAATCATGCAAACGTTTTTACACTAAGTAATATAAGTATTAACATGAATATTACCCTTATTTGCAAGTATGATCTCAGTTGTTGCTAAATCACTGTATCAGGCTTACCTTAAATATACCAGGCACTGTCAGCATTTTCTAGACCTTATCTCTCTAGAAAAAAATATACTGAACATACCTCAAAGCAGGCAATCTGTAGACCGTCCCCCCAACTGAAGTTTTCTTTCCATACTCTTCAGTTATGTGTGAGAACAGCAATGGACCTTAGTTACAAACCGCTAAGATCATCAAAACCTCCAGGCAGAATTCTTCTTCCAATTTCTGCCTGAGAGTAAAATCAGTACAACGCCGGTACCGTTTAAAAATAAACTTTTGATTGAAGGTAAAAACTACACTGAGTCACCACATCTCTCTTGATACTAACTTTCTTGTCGAGAGCTGCAAGAGAATGACTGGGGGTGGCAGTTAGGGAAGGAGCTATATAGACAGCTCTGCTGTGGGTGTCCTCTTGCAGCTTCCTGTTGGGAAGGAGAATATCCCACAAGTAATGGATGAACCCGTGGACTGGATACACCTTTACAAGAGAAACAAAATTTATGCTTACCTGATAAATTTATTTCTTGACACGATGAGTCCACAGATCATCAATTACTGTTGGGAATATCACTCCTGGCCAGCAGAAGGAGGCAAAGAGCACCCCAGCAAAGCGGTTTAATATCACTTCCCTTCCCACAACCCCCAGTCATTGGAACAAAGGAAAAGGAAAGAAAGGAAATAAGGTGCAGAGGTGCCTGAGGTTTATATAAAAAAAAAAAACAACACAATTTACTTACCTGATAGATTAATTTCTTTCATAGTGGCAAGAGTCCATGAGCTAGTGAAGTATGGGATATAAATTCCTACGAGGAGGGGGCAAAGTTTCCCAAACTTCAAAACGCCTATAAATACACCTCCCACCACACACATACAGCACCTAAGTTTAACGTATAGCCAAGTAGTGAGGTGTAAAAAGGAGTAAAAATAAATTATGTTTTCTTTCATGTAAGTGGCAAGAGTCCATGAGCTAGTGGCGTATGGGATATAATACCCAAGATGTGAAAATCCACAGATTCAGTAGAGAGGGAGGGATAAAATTAAAACAGCTATTTCCGCTGAGAAATTAAATACCAATAAAAAAGTTTTCTTTAAAATTTAAAAAAACTCAAATCATAGGCAGTATAATCAAACAGACAGCTGCCTGAAGAACCTTTCTATCAAAGACTGCTTCAGAAGAAGCAAATACATCAAAATGGTAAAATTTAGTAAATGTATGCAAAGACCACCAAGTTGCTGCTTTGCAAATCTGATCAACTGAAGCTTCAATCTTGAAAGAACAAAAAGAGCCAACTGATCTAGTAGAATGAGCTGTAATTCTCTGAGGCGGAGACTGTCCCGCCTTCAAATAAACTTTGTGAATCAAACATTTTAACCAAGATGCCAAAGAAATGGCACAGGCTTCCTGACCTTTCCTGGAACCAGAGAAAAACAAAATTTATGCTTACCTGATCAATTTCTCTCTTTTGCGATGTACCACGGATTCATCCTAACTTGTGGGATATTGTCCTTCCTGACAGGAAGTAGCAAAGAGAGCACAACAGCAGAGCTGTCTATATAGCTCCCCCCTTAACTCCACCCCCCAGTCATTCGACCGAAGGCCAAGGAAGAAAAGGAGAAACTATAAGGTGCAGAGGTGACTGAAGTTCACATAAAAAAATCTGTCTTGAATAGACAGGGCGGGCCGTGGACTCGGTACATCGCAAAAGAAAGAAATTTATCAGGTAAGCATAAATTCTGTTTTCTTTTGGAAGATGTACCAAGTCCACGGATTCATCCTAACTTGTGGGATACCAATACCAAAGCTTTAGGACCCGGATGAAGGGAGGGACAAGACAGGAACCAAAACGGAAGGCACCACTGCTTGCAAAACCTTTCTCCCAAAAATAGCCTCCAAAGAAGCAAAAGTATCAAATTTGTAAAATTTGGAAAAGGTATGAAGCGAAGACCAAGTCGCAGCCTTACAAATCTGTTCAACAGAAGCATCATTTGTAAAAGCCCATGTGGAAGCCACCGCTCTAGTGGAGTGAGCTGTAATTCTTTCAGGAGGCTGCTGTTCAGCAGTCTCATAAGCCAAACGGATGATGCTTTTCAGCCAAAAGGAAAGAGAGGTAGCCGTAGCCTTTTGACCTTTACGCTTTCCAGCATAGACAACAAAGAAGATGATTGGCGAAAATCTTTGGTTGCCTGCAAATAAAACTTCAAGGCACGAACCACGTCCAAGTTGTGCAACAGACGGTCCTTCTTAGAAGGAGGAAGAAGGAGGATTAGGACACAGAGAAGGAACAACAATTTCCTGATTGATATTCCTGTTAGAAACAACCTTAGGGAGGAACCCAGGTTTGGTATGCAAAACCACCTTATCAGCATGGAAAACAAGATAAGGCGAGTCATTTTGTAATGCAGATAGTTCAGAAACTCTTCGAGCTGAAGAGATAGCAACTAGAAACAGAACTTTCCAAGATAGAAGCTTAATATCTATGGAATGCATGGGTTCAAACGGAACCCCCTGAAGAACTTTAAGAACTAAATTGAGACTCCATGGCGGAGCAACAGGTTTAAACACAGGCTTAATTCTAACTAAAGCCTGACAAAAAGGCTTGTTCAACAGAATAGACCAAGCAGATATCTGTCCCTTTAAGGAACTAGCGGACAATCCTTTCTCCAATCCTTCTTGGAAAAAAGACAAAATCCTAGGAATCCTGATCTTACTCCATGAGTAGCCTTTGGATTCACACCAAAAAAACATAATTTATGTAAGAACTTACCTGATAAATTCATTTCTTTCATATTAGCAAGAGTCCATGAGCTAGTGACGTATGGGATATACATTCCTACCAGGAGGGGCAAAGTTTCCCAAACCTCAAAATGCCTATAAATACACCCCTCACCACACCCACAATTCAGTTTAACGAATAGCCAAGAAGTGGGGTGATAAAAAAAGTGCGAAAGCATATAAAATAAGGAATTGGAATAATTGTGCTTTATACAAAATCATAACCACCACAAAAAAAGGGCGGGCCTCATGGACTCTTGCTAATATGAAAGAAATGAATTTATCAGGTAAGTTCTTACATAAATTATGTTTTCTTTCATGTAATTAGCAAGAGTCCATGAGCTAGTGACGTATGGGATAATGACTACCCAAGATGTGGATCTTTCCACACAAGAGTCACTAGAGAGGGAGGGATAAAATAAAGACAGCCAATTCCTGCTGAAAATAATCCACACCCAAAATAAAGTTTAACGAAAAACATAAGCAGAAGATTCAAACTGAAACCGCTGCCTGAAGAACTTTTCTACCAAAAACTGCTTCAGAAGAAGAAAATACATCAAAATGGTAGAATTTAGTAAAAGTATGCAAAGAGGACCAAGTTGCTGCTTTGCAGATCTGGTCAACCGAAGCTTCATTCCTAAACGCCCAGGAAGTAGAAACTGACCTAGTAGAATGAGCTGTAATTCTCTGAGGCGGAGTTTTACCCGACTCAACATAGGCAAGATGAATTAAAGATTTCAACCAAGATGCCAAAGAAATGGCAGAAGCTTTCTGGCCTTTTCTAGAACCGGAAAAGATAACAAATAGACTAGAAGTCTTACGAAAAGATTTCGTAGCTTCAACATAATATTTCAAAGCTCTAACAACATCCAAAGAATGCAACGATTTCTCCTTAGAATTCTTAGGATTAGGACATAATGAAGGAACCACAATTTCTCTACTAATGTTGTTGGAATTCACAACTTTAGGTAAAAATTCAAAAGAAGTTCGCAACACCGCCATATCCTGATGAAAAATCAGAAAAGGAGACTCACAAGAAAGAGCAGCTAATTCAGAAACTCTTCTGGCAGAAGAGATGGCCAAAAGGAACAAAACTTTCCAAGAAAGTAATTTAATGTCCAATGAATACATAGGTTCAAACGGAGGAGCTTGAAGAGCTCCCAGAACCAAATTCAAACTCCAAGGAGGAGAAATTGACTTAATGACAGGTTTTATACGAACCAAAGCTTGTACAAAACAATGAATATCAGGAAGAATAGCAATCTTTCTGTGAAAAAGAACAGAAAGAGCAGAGATTTGTCCTTTCAAAGAACTTGCGGACAAACCCTTATCTAAACCATCCTGAAGGAACTGTAAAATTCTCGGTATTCTAAAAGAATGCCAGGAAAAATGATGAGAAAGACACCAAGAAATATAAGTCTTCCAGACTCTATAATATATCTCTCGAGATACAGATTTACGAGCCTGTAACATAGTATTAATCACAGAGTCAGAGAAACCTCTTTGACCAAGAATCAAGCGTTCAATCTCCATACCTTTAAATTTAAGGATTTCAGATCCTGATGGAAAAAAGGACCTTGTGACAGAAGGTCTGGTCTTAACGGAAGAGTCCACGGTTGGCAAGAGGCCATCCGGACAAGATCCGCATACCAAAACCTGTGAGGCCATGCCGGAGCTACCAGCAGAACAAACGAGCATTCCTTCAGAATCTTGGAGATTACTCTTGGAAGAAGAACTAGAGGCGGAAAGATATAGGCAGGATGATACTTCCAAGGAAGTGATAATGCATCCACTGCCTCCGCCTGCGGATCCCGGGATCTGGACAGATACCTGGGAAGTTTCTTGTTTAGATGGGATGCCATCAGATCTATTTCTGGAAGTTCCCACATTTGAACAATCTGAAGAAATACCTCTGGGTGAAGAGACCATTCGCCCGGATGCAACGTTTGGCGACTGAGATAATCCGCTTCCCAATTGTCTACACCTGGGATATGAACCGCAGAGATTAGACAGGAGCTGGATTCCGCCCAAACCAAAATTCGAGATACTTCTTTCATAGCCAGAGGACTGTGAGTCCCTCCTTGATGATTGATGTATGCCACAGTTGTGACATTGTCTGTCTGAAAACAAATGAACGATTCTCTCTTCAGAAGAGGCCAAAACTGAAGAGCTCTGAAAATTGCACGGAGTTCCAAAATATTGATCGGTAATCTCACCTCCTGAGATTCCCAAACTCCTTGTGCCGTCAGAGATCCCCACACAGCTCCCCAACCTGTGAGACTTGCATCTGTTGAAATTACAGTCCAGGTCGGAAGCACAAAAGAAGCCCCCTGAATTAAACGATGGTGATCTGTCCACCATGTTAGAGAGTGTCGAACAATCGGTTTTAAAGATATTAATTGAGATATCTTCGTGTAATCCTTGCACCATTGCTTCAGCATACAGAGCTGAAGAGGTCGCATGTGAAAACGAGCAAAGGGGATCGCGTCCGATGCAGCAGTCATAAGACCTAGAATTTCCATGCATAAGGCTACCGAAGGGAATGATTGTGACTGAAGGTTTCGACAAGCTGCAATCAACTTTAGACGTCTCTTGTCTGTTAAAGACAGAGTCATGGACACTGAATCCATCTGGAAACCCAGAAAGGTTACCCTTGTCTGAGGAATCAAAGAACTTTTTGGTAAATTGATCCTCCAACCATGATCTTGAAGAAACAACACAAGTCGATTCGTATGAGATTCTGCTAAATGTAAAGACTGAGCAAGTACCAAGATATCGTCCAAATAAGGAAATACCACAATACCCTGTTCTCTGATTACAGACAGCAGGGCACCGAGAACCTTTGTAAAAATTCTTGGAGCTGTAGCTAGGCCAAACGGCAGAGCCACAAACTGGTAATGCTTGTCCAGAAACGAGAATCTCAGGAACTGATAATGATCTGGATGAATCGGAATATGCAGATATGCATCCTGTAAATCTATTGTGGACATATAATTCCCTTGCTGAACAAAAGGTAAGATAGTCCTTACAGTTACCATCTTGAACGTTGGTATCCTTACGTAACGATTCAATATTTTTAGATCCAGAACTGGTCTGAAAGAATTCTCCTTCTTTGGTACAATGAAGAGATTTGAATAAAACCCCATCCCCTGTTCCGGAACTGGAACTGGCATAATTACTCCAGTCAACTCTAGATCTGAAACACATTTCAGAAATGCTTGAGCTTTTACTGGATTTACTGGGACACGGGAAAGAAAAAATCTCTTTGCAGGAGGTCTCAACTTGAAACCAATTCTGTACCCTTCTGAAACAATGCTCTGAATCCAAAGATTGTGAACAGAATTGATCCAAATTTCCTTGAAAAAACGTAACCTGCCCCCTACCAGCTGAGCTGGAATGAGGGCCGCACCTTCATGTGGACTTAGAAGCAGGCTTTGCCTTTCTAGCTGGCTTGGATTTATTCCAGACTGGAGATGGTCTCCAAACTGAAACTGCTCCTGAGGATGAAGGATCAGGCTTTTGTTCTTTGTTGAAACGAAAGGAACGAAAACGATTATTAGCCCTGTTTTTACCTTTAGATTTTTTATCCTGTGGTAAAAAAGTTCCTTTCCCACCAGTAACAGTTGAAATAATGGAATCCAACTGAGAACCAAATAATTTGTTACCCTGGAAAGAAATGGAAAGTAAAGTTGATTTAGAAGCCATATCAGCATTCCAAGTTTTAAGCCATAAAGCTCTTCTAGCTAAAATAGCTAGAGACATAAACCTGACATCAACTCTGATAATATCAAAAATGGCATCACAGATAAAATTATTAGCATGCTGTAGAAGAATAATAATATCATGAGAATCACGATGTGTTACTTGTTGCGCTAAAGTTTCCAACCAAAAAGTTGAAGCTGCAGCAACATCAGCCAAAGATATAGCAGGTCTAAGAAGATTACCTGAACACAGATAAGCTTTTCTTAGAAAGGATTCAATTTTCCTATCTAGAGGATCCTTAAACGAAGTACCATCTGACGTAGGAATAGTAGTACGTTTAGCAAGGGTAGAAATAGCCCCATCAACTTTAGGGATCTTGTCCCAAAATTCTAATCTGTCAGACGGCACAGGATATAATTGCTTAAAACGTTTAGAAGGAGTAAATGAATTACCCAAATTATCCCATTCTTTGGAAATTACTGCAGAAATAGCATTAGGAACAGGAAAAACTTCTGGAATAACCACAGGAGCTTTAAATACCTTATCTAAACGTTTAGAATTAGTATCAAGAGGACCAGAATCCTCTATTTCTAAAGCAATTAGTACTTCTTTAAGTAAAGAACGAATAAATTCCATTTTAAATAAATATGAAGATTTATCAGCATCAACCTCTGAGACAGAATCCTCTGAACCAGAGGAATCATCAGAATCAGAATGATGATGTTCATTTAAAAATTCATCTGTAGGGAGAGAAGTTTTAAAAGATTTTTTACGTTTACTAGAAGGAGAAATAACAGACATAGCCTTCTTTATGGATTCAGAAACAAAATCTCATATTATCAGGAACATTCTGCACCTTAGATGTTGAAGGAACTGCAACAGGCAATGGTACTTTACTAAAGGAAATATTATCTGCTTTAACAAGTTTGTCATGACAATCAATACAAACAACAGCTGGAGGAATAGCTACCAAAAGTTTACAGCAGATACACTTAGCTTTGGTAGATTCAGCACTTGACAGCGATTTTCCTGTAGTATCTTCTGACTCAGATGCAACGTGAGACATCTTGCAATATGTAAGAGAAAAAACAACATATATATAAAGCAAAATTGATCAAATTCCTTAAATGACAGTTTCAGGAATGGGAAAAAATGCCAAAGAACAAGCTTCTAGCAACCAGAAGCAATAAAAAATGAGACTTAAATAATGTGGAGACAAAAGTGACGCCCATATTTTTTCGCGCCAAATAAGACGCCCACATTATTTGGCGCATAAAATGCTTTTTGGCGACAAAAATGACGCCACATCCGGAACGCCGACATTTTTGGCGCAAAATAACGTCAAAAAATGACGCAACTTCCGGCGACACGTATGACGCCGGAAACGGAAATAGAATTTTTGCGCCAAAAAAGTCCGCGCCAAGAATGACGCAATAAAATGAAGCATTTTCAGCCCCCGCGAGCCTAACAGCCCACAGGGAAAAAGTCAAATTTTAAGGTAAGAAAAATGTTAAATTAAAATGCATTATCCCAAATATGAAACTGACTGTCTGAAAATAAGGAAAGTTGAACATTCTGAGTCAAGGCCAATAAATGTTTGAATACATATATTTAGAACTTTATAAACAAAGTGCCCAACCATAGCTAGGAGTGTCACAGAAAATAAGACTTACTTACCCCAGGACACTCATCTACATATAGCAGATAGCCAAACCAGTACTGAAACGAGAATCAGCAGAGGTAATGGTATATATAAGAGTATATCGTCGATCTGAAAAGGGAGGTAAGAGATGAATCTCTACGACCGATAACAGAGAACCTATGAAATAGACCCCTTAGAAGGAGATCACTGCATTCAATAGGCAATACTCTCCTCACATCCCTCTGACATTCACTGCACGCCGAGAGGAAAACCGGGCTCCAACTTGCTGCGGAGCGCATATCAACGTAGAATCTAGCACAAACTTACTTCACCACCTCCATCGGAGGCAAAGTTTGTAAAAACTGAATTGTGGGTGTGGTGAGGGGTGTATTTATAGGCATTTTGAGGTTTGGGAAACTTTGCCCCTCCTGGTAGGAATGTATATCCCATACGTCACTAGCTCATGGACTCTTGCTAATTACATGAAAGAAAGATATTTACGCCATATCTTATGATAGATCTTCCTGGTGACAGGCTTTCGAGCCTGAATCAAGGTATCTATGACAGACTCGGAGAAACCCCGCTTTGATAAAATCAAGCATTCAATCTCCAAGCAGTCAGTTGCAGAGAAATTAGAATTGGATGCTTGAATGGACCTTGAATCAAAAGGTCCCGTCTCAGTGGCAGAGTCCATGGTGGCAGAGATGACATGTCCACCAGGTCTGCATACCAAGTCCTGCGTGGCCACGCAGCCACTATCAAAATCACCGAAGCTCTCTCCGGTTTGATTCTGGCAATCAGACGCGGAAGGAGAGGGAATGGTGGAAACACATAAGCCAGGTTGAACGACCAGGGTACTGCTAGAGCATCTATCAGTACTGCCTGAGGATCCCTGGACCTGGATCCGTAACAAGGAAGTTTGGCGTTCTGACGAGACGCCATCAGATCCAATTCTGGTGTGCCCCATAGCTGAACCAGTTGAGCAAACACCTCCGGATGGAGCTCCCACTCCCCTGGATGAAAAGTCTGACGACTTAGAAAATCTGCCTCCCAGTTCTCCACCCCTGGGAGATAGATCGCTGATAGATGGCAAGAGTGAGTCTCTGCCCATCGGATTATCCTGGAAACTTCTATCATTGCCAAGGAACTCCTTGTTCCCCCCTGATGATTGATATAAGCTACAGTCGTGATGTTGTCCGACTGAAACCTGATGAATCCGGCCGAAGCCAGCTAAGGCCACGCCTGAAGAGCATTGAATATCGCTCTTAATTCCAGAATATTTATCGGTAGGAGGGCCTCCTCCTGAGTCCACAAAGCTTTCAGGGAATTCCAGACTGTACCCCAGCCCAGTAGGCTGTCGTCCGTCGTCACAATAACCCACGCTGGCCTGCGGAAACACATTCCCCTGGACAGGTGATCCTGTGACAACCACCAAAGAAGAGAGTCTCTGGTCTCTTGATCCAGATTTATCTGAGGAGATAAATCTGCATAATCCCCATTCCACTGTTTAAGCATGCATAGTTGCAGTGGTCTGAGATTCAAGCGAGCAAACGGAACTATGTCCATTGCCGCTACCATAAGTCCGATTACCTCCATACACTGAGCCACTGACGGCCGAGGAATGGAATGAAGAGCTCGGCAGGTGGTTAAAATCTTTGATTTCCTGACCTCCGTCAGAAATATTTTCATGTCCACCGAATCTATCAGAGTTCCCAGGAAAGGAACTCTTGTGAGAGGAATAAGAGAACTCTTTTTCACGTTCACCTTCCACCCATGAGATCTTAGAAAGGCCAACACTAAGTCTGTGTGAGACTTGGCAAGTTGGAAAGTCGACGCTTTAATTAAGATGTCGTCTAGATAAGGCGCCACTGCTTTGCCCCTCGGCCTTAGGACCGCCAGAAGGGACCCTAGCACCTTTGTGAATATTCTTGGCGCCGTGGCCAACCCGAAGGGAAGAGCCACAAACTGGTAATGCCTGTCCAGAAAGGTAAACCTGAGGAACTGGTGATGATCTTTGTGGATAGGAATGTGTAGATACGCATCCTTTAGATCCACGGTAGTCATATATTGACCCTCCTGGATCATTGGTAAAATAGTCCGAATGGTCTCCATCTTGAAGGATGGAACTCTTAGGAATTGGTTTAGGATCTTGAGATCTAGAATTGGTCTGAAGGTTCCCTCTTTTTTGGGAACCACAAACAGATTGGAGTAGAAACCTTGCCCCTGTTCTGTTTTCGGAACTGGGCAGATCACTCCCATGGTAAAAAGGTCTTCTACACAATGAAGGGACAACAATTTCTCTACTAATGTTGTTGGAATTCACAACCTTAGGTAAAAATTTAAATGAAGTCTGCAAGACCGCCTTATCCTGATGAAAAATCAGAAAAGGAGACTCACAAGAAAGAGCAAATAATTCAGAAACTCTTCTAGCAGAAGAGATGGCCAAAAGGAACAATACTTTCCAAGAAAGTAATTTAATGTCCAGAGAATGCATAGGCTCAAACAGAGGAGCCTGTAAAGCTTTCAAAACCAAATTAAGACTCCAAGGAGGAGAGATTGATTTAATGACAGGCTTGATACGAACCAAAGCCTGTACAAAACAATGAATATCAGGAAGATTAGCAATTTTCCTGTGAAACAGAACAGAAAGAGCAGAGATTTGTCCTTTCAAGGAACTTGCAGACAAACCCTTATCTAAACCATCCTGAAGAAAATGTAAAATTCTAGGAATTCTAAAAGAATGCCAAGAAAATTTATGAGAAGAACACCATGAAATGTAAGTCTTCCAAACTCGGTAATAAATCTTTCTAGACACAGATTTACGAGCCTGCAACATAGTATTAATCACTGAGACAGAGAAACCTCTATGACTAAGCACTAAACGTTCAATCTCCATACAGTCAAATTTAATGATTTGAGATCCTGATGGAAAAATGGGCCTTGAGATAGAAGGTCTGGCCTTAAAGGAAGTGGCCAAGGTTGGCAACTGGACATCCGAACAAGATCCGCATACCAAAACCTGTGTGGCCATGCTGGAGCCACCAGCAGTACAAACGAACGCTCCATTATGATTTTGGAAATCACTCTTGGAAGAAGAACTAGAGGCAGAAAGATATAAGCAGGTTGATAACTCCAAGGAAGTGTCAACGCATCCACTGCTTCCGTCTGAGGATCCCTGGACCTGGACAGGTACCTGGGAAGATTCCTGTTTAGATGAGAGGCCATGAGATCTCTGGAAGGCCCCACATCTGAACAATCTGAAAAAATACATCTGGGAGAAGAGACCACTCCCCTGGATGTAAAGTCTGGCGACTGAGATAATCCGCTTCCCAATTGTCTATACCTGGGATATGGACCGCAGAAATTAGACAGGAGCTGGATTCCGCCCATGCAAGTATCTGAGATACTTCCTTCATAGCTTGAGGACTGTGAGTCCCACCTTGATGATTGACATATGCCACGGTTGTGACATTGTCTGTCTGAAAACAAATAAACGGTTCTCTCTTCAGAAGAGGCCGAAACTGAAGAGCTCTGAGAATCTCACGGAGTTCCAAAATATTGATTGGTAATCTCGCCTCTTGAGATTTCCAAACCCCTTGCGCTGTCAGATATCCCCAGACAGCTCCCCAACCTGAAAGACTCGCATCTGTTGTGATCATAGTCCTGGTTGGACGAACAAAAGATGCCCCTTGAACTAAACGATGGTGATCTAACCACCAAGTCAGAGATAGTTGAATATTGGGATTTAAGGATATTAATTGTGATATCTTTGTATAATCCCTGCACCATTGGCTCAGCATACAAAGCTGAAGAGGTCTCATGTGAAAATGAGCAAAGGGGATCGCGTCCGATGCTGCAGTCATGAGACCTAAAACCTCCATGCACATAGCTACTGAAGGGAATGATTGAAACTGAAGGGAATGATTGAAACTGAAGGTTCCGACAAGCTGAAACCAATTTCAGACGTCTCTTGTCTGTTAGAGACAAAGTCATGGATACTGAATCTATCTGGTAACCTAAAAAGGTGACCCTTGTCTGAGGAATCAAGGAACTTTTTGGTAAATTGATCCTCCAACCATGTTTTTAAAGAAACAACACAAGTTGATTTGTGTGAGATTCTGCAGAATGTAAAGACTGAGCAAGTATCAAGATATCGTCCAAATAAGGAAACACTGCAATACCCCGCTCTCTGATTACAGAGAGAAGGGCACCGAGAACCTTCGAAAAGATCCTTGGAGCTGTTGCTAAGCCAAAAGGAAGAGCAACAAATTGGTAATGCTTGTCTAGAAAAGAGAATCTCAGGAACTGATAGTGATCTGGATGAATCGGAATATGAAGATATGCATCCTGTAAGTCTATTGTGGACATAAAATGCCCTTGCTGAACAAAAGGCAGAATAGTCCTTATAGTCACCATCTTGAATGTTGGTATTCTTACATAACAATTCAACATTTTTAGATCCAGAACTGGTCTGAAAGAATTCTCCTTCTTTGGAACAATGAACAGATTTGAATAAAACCCCAGACCCCGTTCCTGGGGTCTTTTCAGGAACGGGGTCTGGGGTTTTATTCAAATCTGTTCATTGTTCCAAAGAAGGAGAATTCTTTCAGACCAGTTCTGGATCTAAAAATGTTGAATTGTTATGCAAGAATACCAACACTCAAGATGGTGACTATAAGGACTATTCTGCCTTTTGTTCAGCAAGGGCATTTTATGTCCACAATAGACTTACAGGATGCATATCAGTTCCTGAGAGTCTCTTTTCTCTATTCTCCAGGTCTGAAACACACTTCAGGAAAGCCTGAGCCTTTACTGGGTTCACTGGAATGCGTGAGAGAAAGAAACTTCTCACAGGCGGTCTTACTTTGAAACCTATTCTGTACCCTTGAGAAACAATGTTCTGAATCCAATGATTTTGGATTGAATTGATACAAACATCCTTGTAAAATCTTAATCCGCCCCCTACCAGTTGCGCTGGAATGAGGGCCGCACCTTCATGCGGACTTGGGGGCTGATTTTGATTTTCTAAATGACTTGGATTTATTCCAGACTGGAGAAGGCTTCCAATTGGAAACCGCTCCCTTAGGGGAAGGGTCAGGTTTTTGTTCCTTAGTCTGACGAAAGGAACGAAAACGATTAGCAGCCCTGGATTTACCCTTAGATTTTTTATCCTGAGGTAAAAAAGCTCCCTTCCCGCCAGTGACAGTTGAAATAATAGAATCCAACTGAAAACCAAATAATTTATTACCTTGGAAAGAAAGAGATAGCAACGTTTATTTAGAAGTCATATCAGCATTCCAAGATTTAAGCCATAAAGCTCTTCTAGCTAAAATAGCTAAAGACATATATCTGACATCAATTCTAATGATATAAAAAATGGCATCACAAATGAAATTATTAGCATGTTGAATTAGCTTAACAATGCTATATACATATATATTATGATCTGGTACTTGTTGTGCTAAAGTTTCCAACCAAAAAGTTGAAGCAGCAGCAACATCAGCCAAAGAAATAGCAGGCCTAAGAAGATGACCTGAACATAAATAACCTTTCCTTAGATAAGATTCAAGCTTCCTGTCTAAAGGATCTTTAAAAGAAGTACTATCTGCCGTAGGAATAGTAGTACGCTTTGCAAAAGAAGAGATAGCCCCATCAACTTTGGGGATCTTTTCCCAAAACTCCAACCTATCAGTCGGCAAAGGATACAGTTTCTTAAACCTTGAAGGAGTAAATTAAGTACCCAGTCTATTCCATTCCCTAGAAATTACACCTGAAATAGTATCAGGAACTGGAATAACTACATGAGGTTTAAAAACCAAATTTAAACGTTTACTGGTTTTAATATCAAGAGGACTAGTCTCCTCCATATCTAATGCAATCAACGCCTCTTTTAATAAGGAACGAATATACTCCATTTTAAATAAGTATGAAGACTTGTCAGTGTCAATACCTGAGGTAGAATCTTCTGAACCAGATAGATCCTCATCAGAGATAGATAAATCAGAATGTTGTCGGTCATATAAAAATTAATCAATTTCATGAAAAGTTTTAAAAGACCTTTTACGTTTATTAGGTGGTGGTATGACAGACAAAGCCTTCTGAATTAGAAACAAATTCTCTCACATTAACAGGAATATCCTGAGCATTAGATGTTGAAGGAATAACAACAGGTAATGGAGTACTACTAATGGAAATATTTTCTGCATGTAAAAGTTTGTTATGACAATTATCACAAACTACAGCCGGAGGAACAGTTACCACAAGTTTACAACAAATGCACTTAGCTTTGGTAGAACCGACATCAGGCAGCAGGATTCCCATAGTGGATTCTGAAACAGGATCAGATTGAGACATCTTGCAATATGTAAGAGAAAAAAATAACATATAAAGCAAAATTATCAATTTCCTTATATGACAATTTCAGGAATGGGAAAAAATGCAAACAGAATAAGCCTCTGGAAACCAGAAGCAAAAATGCATGAAGACTTAAATAATGTCAAAGTCTGGCGCCAAATATGACGCCCATAACTGACAAAATATTTTTTGGCGCCAAAACCGTCTGCAACAAACACGAGCGTCAGATGACGCAACTACGTGAAAATACTCAGCGCCAACTAAGACGCTGGAAATGACGAAAAAACGTCAAGAAACGTAATTCTCGCGCCAAAAAAGTCTTGTGCCAAGAATGACGCAATAAATTATAGCATTTCGCGCACCCGCGAGCCTAACAGCCCGCAATTCAGAAAAAAGTCAATTTGAAAAATTTCAGGTAAGAATTTTTTTTTTCTTTTTATATATGCATTTCCCAAAATGAAACTGACAGTCTGCAAAAAGGAAATATACCGATAAACCTGAATCATGGCAAATATAAGTACAAACATTATATTTAGAACTTTACATTTTAAAGTGCCAAACCATAGCTGAGAGTGTCTTAATAAAGGAAAACATACTTACCAAAAGACACTCATCTACATAAAGTAGATGGCCAAACCAGTACTGAAACGAGAATCAGCAAAGGTAATGGTATATAAGAGTATATCGTCGATCTGAAAAGGGAGGTAAGAGATGAATCTCTACGACCGATAACAGAGAACCTATGAAATAGATCCCCATTAGGATGACCATTGCATTCAATAGGTAATACTCTTGGAAGAACTAGAGGCGTGAAAATATAAGCAGGTTGGTAGCACCAAGGAAGTGTCAACGCAACCACTGCTTCCACCTGAAGATCCCTGGATCTGGACAGGTACCTAGGAAGTTTCTTGTTTAGATGAGAAGCCATCAGATCTATTTCTGGAAAACCCCACATCTGAACAATCTGAGAAAACACATCTGGATGTAGAGACCTCTCCCCCGGATGTAAAGTCTGACGGCTGAGATAATCCGCTTCTCAATTGTCTACACCTGGGATATGTACCACAGAAATTAGAGAAGAGCTGGATTCCAGCCAAGAAAGAATTCAAAATAGTTTGATCATAACTAGGGTACTGTGAGTCCCACCCTGAAAATTGACATATGCCACAGCTGTGATATTGTCTGTCTGAAAACAAATAAACGGTTCTCTCTTCAACAGAGGCCAAGCCTGAAGAGCTCTGAAAATTGCACGGAGTTCCAAAATATTGATTGGTAACCTCGCCTCTTGAGATTTCCAAACCCCTTGTGCTGTCAGAGATCCCCAAACAGCTCCCCAACCTGAAAAGACTTGCATCTGTTGTGATCACAGTCCAGGTTGGATGAACCAAAGAGGCCCCTAGAACTATACGATGGTGATCTAACCACCAAGTCACAGAAAGTCGAACATTGGGATTTAAGGATATTAATTGTGATATCCTTGTATAATCCCTGCACCATGATTCAGTATACAAAGCTGGAGAGGTCTCATATAAAAACAAGCAGAGAGAATCACGTCCAATGCTGCAGTCATGAGACCTAAAACTTCCATGCACATAGCTACTGAAGAGAATAATAGAGACTAAAGGTTCAGACAAGCTGAAACCAATTAAAATAGTCTCTTGTCAGAGACAGAGTCATGGACACTGAACCTATCTGGTAACCTAAAAAGGTGACCCTTGTCTGAGGAATCAAGGAACTTTTTGGTAAATTGATCCTCCAACCATGTCTTTGAAGAAACAACAGTAGTTGATTCGTGTGAGATTCTGCAGAACGTAAAGACTGAGCAAGTACCAAGATATCGTCCAAATAAGGAAACACTGCAACACCCAGCTCTCTGATAACCGAGAGTAGGACACCAAGAACCTTTGAAAAGATTACTAGGGCTGTCGCTAGGCCAAAAAGAAAGAGCAACAAATTGGTAATGCTTGTCTAAAAAAGAGAATCTCAGAAATTGAAAGCAATCTGGATGAATCTGAATATGAAGATATGCATCCTGTAAGTCTATTGTGGGCATATAATGCCCTTGCTGAAGAAAAAGCAGAATAGACCTTATAGTCACCATTTTGAAAGTTGGTACTCTTACATATCGATTCAAAATTTTTAGATCCAAAACTGGTCTGAATGAAATTACTTTCTTTGGGATAATGAATAGATTTGAATAAAACACCAGACCCTGTTCCTGAAACTGAACTGGCATGATTACCCCAGATAACTCCAGGTCTGAAACACACTTCAGGAAAGCCTGAGCCTTTACCAAGTTTGCTGGAATGCGTGAGGGAGGGAATTTTTTTTTTCTCACAGGCGGTCTTACTCTGAATCCTATTCTGTACCCCTGAGAGACAATATTCTGAATCCAATGATTTTGGACTGAATTGATCCAAACATCTTAGAAAAATCTTAATCTGCCCCCTACCAGCTGAGCTGGAATAAGAGCCGCACCTTCATGCGGACTTAGGGGCTGGCTTTGATCTCTTAAATGGCTTGGATTTATTCCAATTTGAAGAAGGCTTCCAATTGGAAACAGATTCCTTGGGGACGAATTAGGTTTCTGTTCCTTATTTAAGAACAAAAATGGTTAGCTTTAAATTTACCCTTAGATCTTACCTTGAGGCAAAAAAATTCCCTTCACCCCAGTGACAGTTGAAAATATTGAATCCAACTGAACCAAATAATGCATTACCTTGAAAGGAAAGAAATAGCAATCTGGACTTAGAAGTCATATCAGCATTCCAAGATTTAAGCCACAAAGCTCTTCTAGCTAAAATAGCTAAAGACAGAGATTTCACCTCAATTTTGATGATATCAAAAAATGGCATCACAAATGAAATTATTAGCATGTTGAATCAAGTTAACAATGCTAGACAAATTATGAATCAATACTTGTTGCGCTAAAGTTTCCAACCAAAAAGTTGAAGCAGCTGCAACATCAGCCAAAGAAATTGCAGGCCTAAGAAGAAGACCTGAAAATAAATAAGCTTTCCTTAGATAAGATTCTAGTTTCCTATATAAAGGATCTCAAAAAGAAATACTATCTTCCGTAGGAATAGTAGTACGTTTAGCAAGAGTAGAGATAGATGGCCCCATCAACTTTGGGGATCTTTTCCCAAAACTCTAATCTAATTGCTGGCAAAGGATACAATTTTTTAAACCTTAAAGGAATAAATGAAGTACCAGGACTATTCCATTCCTTAGAAATCATATCAGAAATAGCATCAGGAACTGAAAAAAACCCTCTGAAATAACCACAGGAGGTTTATAAACAGAATTTAAACGTTTACTAGCTTTAAAATCAAGAGGACTAGTCTCCTCAATATCCAATATAATCAACACTTCTTCAACAAAGAACAAATGTACTCCATTTTAAATAAATAAGATTGGTTAGTGTCAATATCTGAGGAAGGATCTTCTGAATCAGATAGATCCTCATCAGAGGAGGATAATTCAGTATGTTGTCGGTCATTTGAAATTTCATCAACTTTATAAGAAGTTTAAAAAGACCTTTACATTTATTAGAAGGCGGGATGGCAAACAAAGCCTTCTGAATAGAAT
Organism: Bombina bombina; assembly: GCF_027579735.1. Lineage (NCBI taxonomy): Eukaryota > Metazoa > Chordata > Amphibia > Anura > Bombinatoridae > Bombina > Bombina bombina. The sequence continues at coordinate 456,837,605 of NC_069502.1, forward strand.
CAGCAAAAAATTCTTATAAATTCACAGGTATATCTTGTACATTAGATGTTAAAAGAACATCAACATACAATGTATTATTACTGATGGACACATTATCTGCATGTAAAAGTATATCATGACAACTTATTACAAGATATAATCTCCATAAGATTACAACAAATGTACTTAGCTTTGGTAGAACTGTTATCAGTCAGCAGGATTCCAACAGTGTTTTCTGAGACAGGAACAGATTGAGACATCTTGCAAAATGTAAGAGAAAAAACAACATATAAAGCAAACATCAATTTCCTTATATGGCAGTTTCAGGAATGGGACAAAAATGCAACAGCATAGCCCTCTGATAGAGAAAAAAGGCAACAGGCATATAGGAATGGGGTTTAAAATATGAACATATTTGGCGCCAAGAATGACGCACAGAGATTTTTTTTGGCGCTAACATCCGGAAATGACACACTTGCGTCATTGAAGACGCAACTTTGTGAAAGGACTCGGCGTCGACAAGAGGCCGGAAATGACGAATTTGCGTCATGGAACATAACTTTGCGCCAAAAATGACGCAATATAGTTTGGCATTTTGCGCCCTCGCATGCCTAATTCTGCCGCAAATTTAAAATGACAGTCAATTGCAAAAAGACTATACCCCAGGTAAGAAATAAATTCTAAAAAAATGCATTTCCCAGATATGAAACTGACAGTCTGCAAAAGGAAATATACTGAAACCTGAATCATGGCAAATATAAGAACAATACATATATTTAGAACTTTATATAAATACATAAAGTGCCAAACCATAGCTGAGAGTGTCTTAAGTAAATGAAAACATACTTACCAAAGACACCCATCCCCATATAGCAGATAGCCAAACCAGTACTGAAACGGTTATCAGTAGAGGTAATGGAATATGAGAGTATATCGTCGATCTGAAAAGGGAGGTAGGAGATGAATCTCTACGACCGATAACAGAGAACCTATGAAGTAGATCTCCCGTGAGGAAAACCGTTGCATTCAATAGGTGATACTCTCTTCACATGCCTCTGACATTCACTGTACTCAGAGGAATCAGGCTTCAAAATGCTGAGAAGCACATAACGACGTAGAAATCTTAGCACAAACTTACTTCACCACCTCCATAGGAGGCAAAGTTTGTAAAACTGAATTGTGGGTGTGGTGAGGGGCGTATTTATAGGCATTTTGAGGTTTGGGAAACTTTGCCCCTCCTGGTAGGATTGTATATATCCCATATGTCACTAGCTCATGGACTCTTGCCAATTACATGAAAGGAATGTAAGCAGGTTGGTAAAACCAAGGAACTGCTAAAGCATCCACCATCTCCGCCTGAGGATCCTGTCAAGGTATTTGAAATATTATTAGATTTCATTTAATTTCTAAAAACTTCAAATGGCACTGTGTGAAATTTAGCCCCACTGTTTTTGGTAACACAGGATGAATCATAAAAGTAATTTAAAAGAAGGATAGATTGTCAGATAGATGACCCCATACAGTGAGTGGGGATGGGGTGTCTGGGATCTCTCTTTGAGGCTTAATGAGATGCTCACAATTTCAAGGAAATGGAAATTAACATGATGGAGCCTCAAAAGTACATGCCCATATATGGGTTTCCTGCCCAAGGTGTAGCCGATCAGTCGGAGTATGTTTGAAGCTACAAACATGTTCAAGAAATTATAACTTTTTACAACTACTTGTAAAATGATCCCTGCTGTGCAATCAAAGCAATGAAAGTTGACCAGAAAAGACACATGTTCTAGTGTAACTACTTGAATTATTTTTTTTTTTTTTATACAGCCTGAAAATTTAAATAACTATATAACAATCTATAATCTGCTGGATTTTTTGTATAATTTTAAACACTGCATAGAAAACAGAATTTATGCTTACCTGATAAATTACTTTCTCCAACGGTGTGTCCGGTCCACGGCGTCATCCTTACTTGTGGGATATCTCTTCCCCAACAGGAAATGGCAAAGAGTCCCAGCAAAGCTGGCCATATAGTCCCTCCTAGGCTCCGCCCACCCCAGTCATTCGACCGACGGACAGGAGGAAAAATATAGGAGAAACCATATGGTACCGTGGTGACTGTAGTTAGAGAAAATAATTCATCAGACCTGATTAAAAAAACCAGGGCGGGCCGTGGACCGGATACACCGTTGGAGAAAGTAATTTATCAGGTAAGCATAAATTCTGTTTTCTCCAACATTGGTGTGTCCGGTCCACGGCGTCATCCTTACTTGTGGGAACCAATACCAAAGCTTTAGGACACGGATGAAGGGAGGGAGCAAATCAGGTTACCTAAACGGAAGGCACCACGGCTTGCAAAACCTTTCTCCCAAAAATAGCCTCCGAAGAAGCAAAAGTATCAAATTTGTAAAATTTGGCAAAAGTTTGCAGTGAAGACCAAGTCGCTGCCTTACATATCTGGTCAACAGAAGCCTCGTTCTTGAAGGCCCATGTGGAAGCCACAGCCCTAGTGGAATGAGCTGTGATTCTTTCAGGAGGCTGCCGTCCGGCAGTCTCATAAGCCAATCGGATGATGCTTTTAAGCCAAAAGGAAAGAGAGGTTGAAGTCGCTTTTTGACCTCTCCTTTTACCAGAATAAACAACAAACAAAGAAGATGTTTGTCTGAAATCTTTTGTAGCCTCTAAATAGAATTTTAGAGCACGGACTACGTCCAAATTGTGTAACAAACGTTCCTTCTTTGAAACTGGATTCGGACACAAAGAAGGTACAACTATCTCCTGGTTAATATTTTTGTTAGAAACAACCTTTGGAAGAAAACCAGGCTTAGTACGCAAAACCACCTTATCTGCATGGAACACCAGATAGGGCGGAGAACACTGCAGAGCAGATAACTCAGAAACTCTTCTAGCAGAAGAAATAGCAACCAAAAACAAAACTTTCCAAGATAGTAACTTAATATCTATGGAATGTAAAGGTTCAAACGGAACCCCTTGAAGAACTGAAAGAACTAGATTTAGACTCCAGGGAGGAGTCAAAGGTCTGTAAACAGGCTTGATCCTAACCAGAGCCTGAACAAATGCTTGAACATCTGGCACAGCTGCAAGTCTTTTGTGTAGTAAGACAGATAAAGCAGAGATCTGTCCCTTTAGAGAACTTGCAGATAATCCTTTCTCCAAACCTTCTTGTAGAAAGGAGAGAATCCTAGGAATTTTTATCTTATTCCATGGGAATCCTTTGGATTCACACCAACAGATATATCTTTTCCATATCTTATGGTAAATCTTTCTAGTTACCGGTTTTCTGGCCTGAACCAGAGTATCTATCACAGAATCTGAAAACCCACGTTTCAATAGAATCAAGCGTTCAATCTCCAAGCCGTCAGCTGGAGGGAAACCAGATTTGGATGTTCGAATGGACCCTGAACAAGAAGGTCCTGTCTCAAAGGTAGCTTCCATGGTGGAACCGATGACATATTCACCAGGTCTGCATACCAAGTCCTGCGTGGCCACGCAGGAGCTATCAAAATCACTGAGGCCCTCTCCTGATTGATCCTGGCTACCAGCCTGGGAATGAGAGGAAATGGTGGAAATACATAAGCTAGGTTGAAGGTCCAAGGGGCTACTAGTGCATCTACTAGAGTCGTCTTGGGATCCCTGGATCTGGACCCGTAGCAAGGAACCTTGAAGTTCTGACGAGACGCCATCAGATCCATGTCTGGAATGCCCCATAATTGAGTTATTTGGGCAAAGATCTCCGGGTGGAGTTCCCACTCCCCCGGATGGAATGTCTGACGACTCAGATAATCCGCCTCCCAGTTTTCCACACCTGGGATGTGGATCGCAGACAGGTGGCAGGAGTGATCCTCTGCCCATTGAATTATTTTGGTCACTTCTTTCATCGCCAGGGAACTCCTTGTTCCCCCCTGATGATTGATATACGCAACGGTCGTCATGTTGTCTGATTGAAATCTTATGAATCTGGCCTTTGCTAGTTGAGGCCAAGTCCTGAGAGCATTGAATATTGCTCTCAGTTCCAGAATGTTTATCGGGAGAAGAGACTCTTCCCGAGACCATAGACCCTGAGCTTTCAGGGATTCCCAGACCGCGCCCCAGCCCACTAGACTGGCGTCGGTCGTGACAATGACCCACTCTGGTCTGCGGAAGCTCATTCCCTGGGATAGATTGTCCAGGGTCAGCCACCAACGGAGTGAATCTTTGGTCTTCTGATCTACTTGAATCATTGGAGACAAGTCTGTATAGTCCCCATTCCACTGTTTGAGCATGCACAGTTGTAATGGTCTTAGATGAATTCGTGCAAAAGGAACTATGTCCATTGCTGCAACCATCAACCCTACTACTTCCATGCACTGCGCTATGGAAGGACGAGGAACAGAATGAAGAACTTGACAAGTGCTTAGAAGTTTTGACTTTCTGACCTCTGTCAGAAAAATCCTCATTTCTAAGGAATCTATTATTGTTCCCAAGAAGGGAACTCTTGTCGACGGAGAGAGAACTTTTTTCTATGTTCACCTTCCATCCGTGTGATCTGAGAAAGGCCAGAACGATGTCTGTATGAGCCTTTGCTTTTGAAAGGGACGACGCTTGTATTAGAATGTCGTCCAAGTAAGGTACTACTGCAATGCCCCTCGGTCTTAGAACCGCTAGAAGGGACCCTAGTACCTTTGTGAAAATCCTTGGAGCAGTGGCTAACCCGAATGGGAGGGCCACAAACTGGTAATGCTTGTCCAGAAAGGCGAACCTTAGGAACTGATGATGTTCTTTGTGGATAGGAATATGTAGGTACGCATCCTTTAGATCCACGGTAGTCATAAATTGACTTTCCTGGATAGTGGGTAGAATCGTTCTAATGGTTTCCATCTTGAATGATGGTACCCTGAGAAATTTGTTTAGGATCTTCAAATCCAAAATTGGTCTGAAAGTTCCCTCTTTTTTGGGAACTACGAACAGATTGGAATAAAATCCCATTCCTTGTTCCTTTATTGGAACTGGATGTATCACTCCCATCTTTAACAGGTCTTCTACACAATGTAAGAACGCCTGTCTCTTTATCTGGTTTGAGGATAAGTGAGACATGTGGAACCTTCCCCTTGGGGGTAGTTCCCTGAATTCCAGGAGATAACCCTGAGAAACTATTTCTAGCGCCCAGGGATCCTGAACATCTCTTGCCCAAGCCTGAGCAAAGAGAGAGAGTCTGCCCCCCACTAGATCCGGGCCCGGATCGGGGGCTACTCCTTCATGCTGTTTTGTTAGCAGCGGCAGGCTTCTTGGCCTGCTTACCCTTGTTCCAGCCTTGCATCGGTTTCCAGGCTGGTTTGGGTTGTGAGGCATTACCCTCTTGCTTAGAGGATGCAGAATTAGAGGCCGGTCCGTTCCTGAAATTGCGAAAGGAATGAAAATTAGACTTATTCTTAGCCTTGAAAGGCCTATCTTGTGGAAGGGCATGGCCCTTTCCCCCAGTGATGTCTGAAATAATCTCTTTCAATTCTGGTCCAAATAGAGTTTTACCTTTGAAAGGGATGTTAAGCAATTTTGTCTTGGATGACACATCCGCTGACCAAGACTTTAGCCAAAGCGCTCTGGGCGCCACGATAGCAAACCCTGAATTTTTCGCCGCTAATCTAGCTAATTGCAAAGCGGCATCTAAAATAAAAGAGTTAGCCAACTTAAGTGCGTGAACTCTGTCCATAACCTCCTCATATGGAGTCTCTCTACTAAGCGAGTTTTCTAGTTCCTCGAACCAGAACCACGCTGCTGTAGTGACAGGAACAATGCACAAAAAGGGTTGTAGAAGGTAACCTTGCTGTACAAAAATCTTTTTAAGCAAACCCTCCAATTTTTTATCCATAAGATCTTTGAAAGAACAACTATCCTCGATAGGAATAGTAGTGCGTTTGTTTAGAGTAGAAACTGCCCCCTCGACCTTGGGGACTGTCTGCCATAAGTCCTTTCTGGGGTCGACCATAGGAAATAATTTCTTAAATATAGGGGGGGGGGACAAAAGGTATGCCGGGCTTTTCCCACTCCTTATTCACTATGTCCGCCACCCGCTTGGGTATAGGAAAAGTGTCGGGGTGCACCGGAACCTCTAGGAACTTGTCCATCTTGCATAATTTCTCTGGAATGACCAAGTTATCACAATCATCCAGAGTAGATAACACCTCCTTAAGCAGTGCGCGGAGATGTTCTAATTTAAATTTAAATGTCACAACATCAGGTTCAGCTTGTTGAGAAATTTTTACTGAATCTGAAATTTCCCCATCTGACAAAACCTCCCTCATGGCCCCTTCAGATTGGTGTGAGGGTATGACAGAACAATTATCATCAGCGCCCTCCTGCTCTTCAGTGTTTAAAACAGAGCAATCGCGCTTTCTCTGATAAGTAGGCATTTTGGATAAAAGATTTGCTATGGAGTTATCCATTACAGCCGTTAATTGTTGCATGGTAATAAGCATTGGCGCGCTAGATGTACTAGGGGCCTCCTGTGTGGGCAAAACTGGTGTAGACACAGTAGGAGATGATGTAGTATCATGTTTACTCCCCTCATCTGAGGAATCATCTTGGGCAATTTCATTATCTGTGGCAGTACTGTCCTTACTTTGTTTGGACGCTATGGCACAATTATCACACAAATTTAAATGGGGAGACACATTGGCTTTGATACATATAGAACATAGCTTATCCGAAGGCACAGACATGTTAAACAGGCTTAAACTTGTCAATAAAGCACAAAAAACGTTTTAAAACAAAACCGTTACTGTCTCTTTAAATTTGAAACAGAAAACACTTTATTACTGAATATGTGAAAAAGTATGAAGGAATTGTTCAAAAATTACCAAAATTTCACCACAGTGTCTTAAAGCATTAAGAGTATTGCACACCTAATTTCAGAGCTTTAACCCTTAAAATAACGGAACCGGAGCCGTTTACAAATTTAACCCCTATACAGTCCCAGCTATAGCCTTTGCTGAGACCTAACCAAGCCCAGAGGGGAATACGATACCAATTGACGCCTCACACATGCATCTGCATGCCCTGCTCTCAAAAAACATAATTTATGCTTACCTGATAAATTCCTTTCTTCTGTAGTGTGATCAGTCCACGGGTCATCATTACTTCTGGGATATTACTCCTCCCCAACAGGAAGTGCAAGAGGATTCACCCAGCAGAGTTGCATATAGCCCCTCCCCTCTACGTCACCCCCAGTCATTCGACCAAGGACCAACGAGAAAGGAGGAACCAAGGGTGTAGTGGTGACTGGAGTATAATTTAAAAATAATTACCTGCCTTAAAAAACAGGGCGGGCCGTGGACTGATCACACTACAGAAGAAAGGAATTTATCAGGTAAGCATAAATTATGTTTTCTTCTGTTAAGTGTGATCAGTCCACGGGTCATCATTACTTCTGGGATACCAATACCAAAGCAAAAGTACACGGATGACGGGAGGCATAGGCAGGCTCTTTTATACAGAAGGAACCACTGCCTGAAGAACCTTTCTCCCAAAAATAGCCTCCGAGGAAGCAAATGTGTCAAATTTGTAAAATTTGGAAAAAGTATGAAGCGAAGACCAAGTTGCAGCCTTGCAAATCTGTTCAACAGAGGCCTCATTCTTAAAGGCCCAAGTGGAAGCCACAGCTCTAGTGGAATGAGCTGTAATTCTTTCAGGAGGTTGCTGTCCAGCAGTCTCATAGGCTAAACGTATTATGCTACGAAGCCAAAAAGAGAGAGAGGTAGCAGAAGCTTTTTGACCTCTCCTCTGACCAGAGTAAACGACAAATAGGGAAGACGTCTGTCGAAATTCTTTAGTTGCCTGTAAGTAAAATTTTAGGGCACGAACTACATCCAGATTGTGCAGAAGACGTTCCTTCTTTGAAGAAGGATTTGGACACAAAGATGGAACAACAATCTCTTGATTGATATTCCTGTTAGTGACTACCTTGGGTAAGAACCCAGGTTTAGTACGCAGAACTACCTTATCCGAATGAAAAATCAAATAAGGAGAATCACAATGTAAGGCTGATAATTCAGAGACTCTTCGAGCTGATGAAATAGCCATTAAAAATAGAACTTTCCAAGATAACAACTTTATATCAATGGAATGGAGGGGTTCAAACGGAACGCCCTGTAAAACGTTAAGAACAAGATTTAAACTCCATGGTGGAGCAACAGTCTTAAACACAGGCTTAATCCTCGCTAAAGCCTGACAAAAAGTCTGAACGTCTGGCACTTCTGACAGACGTTTGTGTAACAGAATAGACAGAGCTGAGATCTGTCCCTTTAATGAACTAGCAGATAAACCCTTTTCTAAACCTTCTTGTAGAAAAGACAATATCCTAGGAATCCTAACCTTACTCCAAGAGTAACCTTTGGATTCACACCAATATAGGTATTTACGCCATATTTTATGGTAAATCTTTCTGGTAACAGGCTTCCTGGCCTGTATTAAGGTGTCAATAACTGACTCAGAAAACCCACGTCTTGATAAAATCAAACGTTCAATTTCCAAGCAGTCAGCTTCAGAGAAGTTAGATTTTGATGTTTGAAAGGACCCTGTATCAGGAGGTCCTGTTTCAGAGGTAGAGACCAAGGTGGACAGGATGACATGTCCACCAGGTCTGCATACCAAGTCCTGCGTGGCCATGCAGGTGCTATCAGAATCACTGATGCTCTCTCCTGTTTGATTCTGGCAATCAATCGAGGAAGCATCGGGAAGGGTGGAAATACATAAGCCATCCTGAAGTCCCAAGGTGCCGTCAGGGCATCTATTAGGACTGCTCCTGGATCCCTGGATCTGGACCCGTACCGAGGAAGCTTGGCGTTCTGTCGAGACACCATGAGATCTATCTCTGGCTTGCCCCAACGTCGAAGTATTTGGGCAAAGACCTCCGGATGAAGTTCCCATTCCCCCGGATGAAAAGTCTGACGACTTAAGAAATCCGCCTCCCAATTCTCCACTCCCGGGATGTGGATTGCTGACAGGTGGCAAGAGTGAGACTCTGCCCAGCGAATTATCTTTGATACTTCCATCATTGCTAGGGAGCTCCTTGTCCCTCCCTGATGGTTGATGTAAGCTACAGTCGTGATGTTGTCCGACTGAAACCTGATGAACCCCCGAGTTGTCAACTGGGGCCAAGCCAGGAGGGCATTGAGAACTGCTCTCAATTCCAGAATGTTTATTGGCAGGAGACTCTCCTCCTGACTCCATTGTCCCTGAGCCTTCAGAGAATTCCAGACGGCACCCCAACCTAGAAGGCTGGCGTCTGTTGTTACAATTGTCCAGTATGGTCTGCTGAATGGCATCCCCCTGGACAGATGTGGCCGAGAAAGCCACCATAGAAGAGAATTTCTGGTCTCTTGATCCAGATTCAGAGAAGGGGACAAGTCTGAGTAATCCCCATTCCACTGACTTAGCATGCACAATTGCAGTGGTCTGAGGTGTAAGCGAGCAAATGGCACTATGTCCATTGCTGCTACCATTAGGCCGATTACCTCCATGTATTGAGCCACCGATGGGTGTTGAATGGAATGAAGGGTGCGGCAAGCACTTTGAAGTCTTGTTAACCTGTCTTCTGTCAGGTAAATCTTCATTTCTACAGAATCTATAAGAGTCCCCAGGAAGGGAACTCTTGTAAGTGGAACGAGTGAACTTTTCTTTTCGTTCACCTTCCATCCATGTGACCTTAGAAATGCCAGTACTAACTCTGTATGAGACTTGGCAGTTTGAAAGCTTGAAGCTTGTATCAGAATGTCGTCTAGGTAAGGAGCTACCGAAATTCCCCGCGGTCTTAGTACCGCCAGAAGAGCACCTAGAACCTTTGTGAAGATTCTTGGAGCTGTAGCCAATCCGAATGGAAGAGCCACAAACTGGTAATGCCTGTCTAGAAAGGCAAACCTTAGATACCGGTAATGATCTTTGTGAATCGGTATGTGAAGGTAAGCGTCCTTTAAGTCCACTGTGGTCATGTACTGACCTTCTTGGATCATGGGTAAAATTGTCCGGATAGTCTCCATTTTGAATGATGGAACTCTTAGGAATTTGTTTAGGATCTTTAAATCCAGGATTGGTCTGAAAGTTCCCTCTTTTTTGGGAACCACAAACAGATTTGAGTAAAACCCTTGTCCCTGTTCCGACCGTGGAACTGGATGGATTACTCCCATTAACAATAGTTCTTGTATGCAGCGTAGAAACGCTTCTTTCTTTGTTTGGTTTGTCGACAACCTTGACAGATGAAATCTCTCTCTTGGAGGAGAGTGTTTGAAGTCCAGAAGGTATCCCTGAGATATTATCTCTAGCGCCCAGGGATCCTGGACATCTCTTGCACAAGCCTGGGCGAAGAGAGAAAGTCTGCCCCCCACTAGATCCGATCCCGGATCGGGGGCCCTCAATTCATGCTGTTTTAGTGGTAGCTGCAGGCTTCCTGGCCTGCTTGCCCTTGTTCCAGGACTGGTTAGGTCTCCAGCCTTGTCTGTAGCGAGCACCAGATCCTTCTTGTTTTGGAGTAGTGGAAGATGATGCTGCTCCTGCTTTGAAATTCCGAAAGGAACGAAAATTAGACTGTCTAGCCTTAGGTTTGGCTTTGTCTTGAGGTAGGGCGTGGCCCTTACCTCCTGTAATGTCAGCGATAATTTCTTTCAAACCAGGCCCAAATAAGGTCTGTCCATTGAAAGGTATATTAAGTAATTTGGACTTAGAAGTTACATCAGCTGACCAGGATTTTAGCCACAGTGCTCTGCGCGCTTGAATGGCGAATCCGGAATTCTTAGCCGTAAGTTTAATTAAATGTACTACGGCTTCCGAAATGAATGAATTAGATAGCTTAAGTACTCTAAGCCTGTCTGAAATGTCGTCCAGCGTAGCTGAACCAAGATTCTCTTCTAGAGACTCAATCCAGAATGCCGCTGCAGCCGTGATCGGCGCAATGCATGCAAGGGGTTGCAATATAAAACCTTGTTGAACAAACATTTTCTTAAGGTAACCCTCTAATTTTTTATCCATTGGATCTGAAAAGGCACAGCTATCCTCTACCGGGATAGTGGTACGTTTAGCCAAAGTAGAAACTGCTCCCTCCACCTTAGGGACCGTTTGCCATAAATCCCGTGTGGTGGTGTCTATTGGAAACATCTTTCTAAATATTGGAGGGGGTGAGAACGGCACACCGGGTCTATCCCACTCCTTAGTAATAATTTCAGTTAGTCTTTTAGGTATAGGAAAAACGTCAGTACTTGTTGGTACAGCAAAATATTTATCCAACCTACACATTTTCTCGGGTATTGCAACTGTGTTACAATCATTCAGGGCCGCTAACACCTCCCCTAGTAAAACACGGAGGTTTTCCAGCTTAAATTTAAAATTTGAAATATCTGAATCCAATCTGTTTGGATCAGAACCGTCAGCCGCAGAATGAAGCTCTCCGTCCTCATGTTCTGCAAGTTGTGACGCAGTATCTGACATGGCCCTAACATTATCAGCGCACTCTGTTCTCACTCCAGAGTGATCACGCTTGCCCCTTAGTTCTGGTAATTTAGCCAAAACCTCAGTCATAACAGTAGCCATATCTTGTAATGTTATTTGTAATGGCCGCCCAGATGTACTTGGCGTCGCCATATCGCGCACGTCCCGAGCGGGAGATGCAGGTACTGTCACGTGAGGCGAGTTAGTCGGCATAACTCTCCCCTCGTTGTTTGGTGAAATTTGTTCAATTTGTACAGATTGACTTTTATTTAAAGTAGCATCAATACAGTTAGTACATAAATTTCTATTGGGCTCCACCTTGGCTTTAGTACAAATAGTACAGGTCTCATCTTCTGAATCAGACATGTTTAACAAACTGGCAAATAAACTTGCAATTTGGAAATACTATACAAGTAAAATACAATGAAAAAAACGAACTGTGCTTGAAAAGCACTGAATATATATAACAGATGAAATCAATCAGCTTTGTAAAACAAAATGCAACTTAGCAAAGGCTTGTACCCAGTAGCAAGAAATAACTAACCCTGAGGCATAAAAAAGTTAAAGAATAAACGTTTTTTATCACAGTCAACTACAATCTCACAGCTCTGTTAGATTACTTCCCTCAAATTAGCTTTGAAGATCCCTGGGTTCTGTAGAGATAAACCGGAACATGCAGGAAAAAACAATGAGCTTTTGACTGAAATTTTTGATGCGTAGCAAAAGCGCCAAAAAAGGTCCCACCCCCTCACACACAACAGTGAGAGAGATTAAAAACTGTCATAATTAGATCCAGCAACAGCCAAGTGGAAAAATAGTGCCCAAACATTTTATTCACCCAGTACCTCAGAAAATGAAAACGATTTTACATTCCAGCAAAAACGTTTAACATAATTAAGAATTATTAAAAAGCCTGTTGTATTTCTATTAGGCTAAAATCTTATATACACAGTGTAATTCCAGTGAAGTACCATTCCCCGGAATACTAAAATGTAAATTATACATACATGATATAATGTCGGTATGGCAGGATTTTCTCAGCAATTCCATTGTTAGAAAATAAAAACTGCTACATACCTTTTTGCAGAATAAACTGCCCGCTGTCCCCTGATCTGAAGTTTACCTCTCCTCAGATGGCCGAGAAACAGCAATATGATCTTAACAACTCCGGCTAAAATCATAGTAAAAAACTCTGGTAGATTCTTCTTCAAACTCTACCAGAGAAGGAATAACACACTCCGGTGCTATTAAAAAATAACAAACTTTTGATTGAAGAAATAAACTAAATAAAATCACCATAGTCCTCTCACACATCCTATCTAGTCGTTGGGTGCAAGAGAATGACTGGGGGTGACGTAGAGGGGAGGGGCTATATGCAACTCTGCTGGGTGAATCCTCTTGCACTTCCTGTTGGGGAGGAGTAATATCCCAGAAGTAATGATGACCCGTGGACTGATCACACTTAACAGAAGAAAACTGTGCAGTAATGGCGCGAAAATGAGGCTCAGCCTACAACTAGGAAGGCCCCCTGACTGGAAAAGGTGTCTAACATAGTGCCTGCCGTTTAATAAACGTTCCCCAAGTTTATAAATGTGAATTGTCAGCATAAATATGAATAAAATGCCCAAATAAAGCAATCGATTTAGCCCATAAAAATGTCTACCAGTTTTATAGCCCATATTAAGCCCTTTATTCTGTTTGCTTGACTAAGAAAATGGCTTACCGGTCCCCATGAGGGGAAATGACAGCCTTCCAGCATTACATGGTCTTGTTAGAAATATGGCTAGTCATACCTTAAGCAGAAAAGTCTGCTAACTGTTTCCCCCAACTGAAGTTACTTCATCTCAACAGTCCTATGTGGAAACAGCAATCGATTTTAGTTACTGTCTGCTAAAATCATCTTCTTCTCACAAACAGAAATCTTCATCCTTTTCTGTTTCAGAGTAAATAGTACATACCAGCACTATTTTAAAATAAACACTTGATAGAAGAATAAAAACTACATTTAAACACCAAAAAAACTCTTAACCAATCTCCGTGGAGATGTTGCCTGTGCAACGGCAAAGAGAATGACTCGGGTGGGCGGAGCCTAGGAGGGACTATATGGCCAGCTTTGCTGGGACTCTTTGCCATTTCCTGTTGGGGAAGAGATATCCCACAAGTAAGGATGACACCGTGGACCGGACACACCAATGTTGGAGAAATGAATGTATGTATGTATACATATATTTTGGAAGCCTAGAATGTTTTAGGATTTAAAATGAGCATTCTACCAATTATCTCTTTCATTCCAGGCATCTAAGAAGTACATATCTAATTGATATTTTAAATGATATCCTGAATATTTTATCCTCTCAAAGAGAGATATACAGATATGAAATATTAATCTGTATGGAATAATAACCTCTGTATCTCTATATTTTTCAGACATATAATAACAAGATGTCCTATGAATATGGACCATAGACAAGATTCATGCATTCAGGATTTATTAGAAATATGAAATATGCTGTATTTGTATATAAATGTGGGGAAATGACCTGGTAACATTTTTAATGGATTTTAAGCAAATAAGCTAGCAGTATAAATTCCTTTGATATATAATAATGTTAAAAACAATGTATTTGGTATAGGGGAAATCAGAAAAATGATATGATACTACCCAATCTATAATTAATATTGTAATTGATTAATGCAATGTTACAGTATTGTTTAAATGATCATTATACGGGAGATATTTCAGATATAGCAAAGATGAATGTTAAGAATGAATCTGTTTTGTTTGTCATGTTGCCCCCCTATGGCCAAAACCCGGTGTTGCGATGCAAGAATTACAACCAAAAGACAATTGGTTTAACAAAGATGCATTTTTCGTTAGCAACATACATTTCCAAAATGAACAAATCACAAAGCAGATCCGTAGGGCCTCCCATTTTTCTCACCTATGAATAAACAATATAAGTTGTAGGCAGGATAGGAGAAGAGACTGGCTGCTAAGGATTTTGCTAAACTGACTGAAAACTGTTGCGTGGGACACAGTCAAACTATAAGCAAAGTGGGCCATACTTTTTCTTATCAATTGCAAGTACACTTATCTTTATATGAGGTGGGACAAACAAGTTTTGAAGCTGACATTGATTTGGTGTTCATATTGGTAAAGTATAAAAAGATTGCTAAAAATATAGGTAAACATTTAAGATAAGCATTCCTTGTTGTTGTAGTCAATAAATTTAAAGAGAGCAGTTTGTATTTTAACTAATATTTCATAGCCTGTGTATTGTTAAACAAGTCTTTTGTATGCTAAGCAATTTATCTGTGCAAAATATATAACTTATGGTGTTTCAATTAGAATATATATATATTGTCCTATTGTTTAACAAAGCATTATTAAAATTGTATTGCTTGAATGTTAGCAGCTAAATATCTTGGAATCTCATTGTGTTAACTGAATGAAATTCTAGTGTGAATAAGGCTAATTGAAAAGTTACAACTTTGGTTGCTTTGTAAAGAGTATAGCATCTTTTAATAATTCATATACATGTATAGTATTGATTCATAAAATTAATATTAATTTTATGGTTTAGAGTATATGCATATTTTATTGGGGTTCAGTTTAAAGGATAATTATTAAATATATGGTGTTATAACCCTGCCATATACTGACAATCCTTGGACCTGGAAAGGTATCTGGGAAGTTTCTTGTTCAGACGAGAGGCCATAAGATCTATTTCTGGAAGACCCCACATCTGCACAACCTGATAAAACACAACTGGATGGAGAGACCACTCCCCCGGATGTAAAGTCTGACAACTGAGATAATCCACTTCCCAATTGTCTACACCTGGGATATGAATCACAGAAATTAGACATAGAATTGGACTGAGATACTTCTTTCATTGCTAAAGGGCTGTGAGTCCCTCCCTGATGATTAACAGATGCCACAGTTGTGATATTGTCCGTCTGAAAACGAATGTAGTTCTCTCTTTAATAGAGGCCAAGACTGAAGAGCTCGGAAAATAGCATGGAGCTCTAAAATATTGATTGGTAACCTCGCCTCTTGAGGATTCCAAACCCCTTGTGCTGTCAGAGACCCCCAGACAGCTCCCCAACCTGTAAGACTTGTATCCGTTGAGATCACAGTCCAGGAAGGACGAACAAAGGAGGCCCCTTGAACAATACGGTAATGGTCCAACCACCAAGACAGAGAGAGTGGAGTGTTGGGATTCAGTCATGAGACCTAAAACTTCTATGCACATAGCCACTGAAGGGAATGATCAAGACTGTCTCTTGTCTGTTAAAGACAGAGTCATGGACACTGAATCTATCTGGAAACCTAGAAAGGTGACCCTTGTTTGAGGAATCAAACTAGTGATAGTGGAAATAATAGAATCCATTTGAGAACCAAATAAATTACCCTGGAAAGATAGAGATAGTAATCTAGATTTGGACACCATGTCACCAATCCATGATTTAAGCCATAAAATAGCTAAAATAGCTAAAGACAGATTTAACATTGATCCTAATGACATCAAATATAGCATCACAAAAGAAATGATTAGCATGTTGAAGCAAAAGAACAATGCTAGACATATCAGGATCTACTATGTGTTGTGCTAAGCTGTCCAACCAAAAAGTTGAAGCAGCAGCCACATCAGCCATAGAAATGGCAGGTCTAAGTATATAGCCAGAATGTAAATAAGCTTTTCTGAGATGAGATTCAATCTTCCTGTCTAAAGGATCCTTAAAAGAAGTACTATCTTCCATAGGAATAGCAGTACGTTTGGCAAGAGTGAAAATATCCCCATCAACTTTAGGGACTTTTCCCCAAAACTCTAAATTAGCCACAGGTAAATGCTACGACTTCTTAAACCTAGAAGAAGGATTAAAAGTACCACCAGGTCTAGACCATTCTTTAGCAAACACATCAGAGATAGCATCTGGAATAGGAAAAACCTCAGGAGGTTTAAAAACAGAATTTAAACTTTTACTGGCTTTGTTATCAAGAGGACTAGACTCTTCAATACCCAAAGTAAACAAAACTTCCTTCAACAAAGAACAAATATATTTAATCTTAAAAAGATAAGATTTGCCAATTTCAGTGTCTGATGCAGGATCCTCTGAACCAGAGAGATCCTCATCAGCAGAGGATACTTCAGTATGGTGTCGGTCAATAAAAATTTCATCAGATTTATGAGAAGTTTTAAAAGACTTTTTACATTTGAAGGCGGAATAGACATAGCCTCTATAGCTGCAGCAATATAATTCTTCATATCTGCAGGAATATCATGTACATTAGATGTTGAAGAAAAAACAGATAATGTATTTGTACTAAAAGAAACATTATCAGCATGCAATAGCTTGTCATGACAAATGCCACATAATTGAGCTGAAGAAATAGCAGCTTGTTTACAACAAACACACTTAGCTTTGGTAGAACTGTGCTCAGGCAGCATGGTCCCTACAGTAACATCAGAGGCAGGATCAGTCTGATACATCTTGCAAAATGTAAAAAGAAAAAAATAACATTTAAACAAAATATCCCATTTCCTCATTTAGCAGTTTCAGGAATAGGAAAAAATGCTTATACTAAAATAATATGCAAAAAAAAACAAGCATGATATCTCTATATAAAATAAAGAGAGCAAGAAATATTAAAGAGGGGTTATATAAAAAAAAAATGCTGGCGCCAAGTATGACGCATGATGCAAAAGGAAGTGAAAATTTCTGGCGCCAAAGCTAACACCAGGAAATGATGCAACTCGCGCAATTACAAGGAAATTTATAGAATTTAGAAAAAGTGTGCAAAGACCAAGTCGCTGTCTTACAAATCTGTTCTACAGAGTCCTTGTTTTTGAAGGTCCAAGAAGATGACACAGCCCTAGTGGAGTGAGCTGTAATTCTCTCAGGAGGCTGCTGTCCAGCAGTCTCATAAGCCATACGCATAACACTTCTCAACCAGAGAGAAAGAAGTGGCAGTAGCTTTCTGGCCTTTACGTTTACCAGAAAAACAAACATTGCAGAAGAATGATGAAAGTCCTTCGTAGACTGCAGATAAAATTTAAGAGCCCTGCATAAATTAAAAGAGAAGTGTTCAACCTGGGAACGAACAATAGCATAATAGCTTGTTCTATGGCTAGTTACCACCCAAGAAGCAGCCTCTTTTTGCTCAACATGTGCCTTTCAAAGAGAAGAACTTTCCTAAAGCATATCAGTCTGATCCTGACTTCACAGTACAGTCCAGCCCAGAAATACCAGGCAATCCCTCTCTGAACGAGAGAAACAGCAAAACCCCAGACGTACGTTTTGGCCTATTGTGGGCCTCATTAGTGAGGTGTAGCCATATCCCTTTAGGCACACTGAGCAACGGGTCCACGCCTGCTGAGCTAAAAGAGACTGCTTCTTGGGTGGTAACTAGCCATAGAACAAGCTATTATGCTATTGTTCGCTCCCAGGTTGAGTGCTTCTCTCTTTTTATTTATGCAAATTATGACATTTAGGGAAGTCTCCCTAAAAGTGATATGGGAATCCAGACGTGGACCCATTGCTCAGTGTTTCTAGAGGGATATGGCTGCACCTCACTGACGAGACCCATACTAGGCCGAAACTTACGCCTGGAGTTTTGCTGTTTCTCTCGTTCAGAGAGGGATTGCCTGGCATTTCGGGGCTGGACTGTACGGTTTAGTCAGGATCAGACTGATATGCTTCAGGAAAGTTGTTCTCTGTGAAAGGCACATGTTGAGCTAAAAGAGGCTGCTTCTTGGGTGGTAACTAGCCATAGAACAAGCTATTATGCTATTGTTCGTTCCCAGGTTGAGCGCTTCTCTCTTTTTATTTATGAAAATCTAAGAGCCCGCACAACATCTAAGTTGTGCAACAGACTTTTTTTATGAGTAGGAAGATTAGGACAGAGAGAAGGAACAACAATTTCCTGATTAATATTTCTTTCCGAAACAACCTTAGGAAGAGAACCAAACTTGGTATGAAGAACTGCCTTATCTGCATGAAATATGAGATAAGGAGAATCACACTGCAAAGCTGAGAGTTCGGAAACCCCCCAAGCAGAAGAAATAGCAATAAGAAACAAAACTTTTCAAGATAACTTAATATCTATGGAATGCATAGGCTCAAACGGAGCCTGTTGAAAAACTTTAACAAAGTGGAACTGACTTTAAAAGTGGAACTGACTTAAACACAGGCCTGATTCTGACCAGGGCCTGACAAAAGGATTGTACATCCAGCACATCCGCCAGACGCTTGTGCATCAGAATGGATAGAGCAGAAATCTGACCCTCGAGGGTACTGACAGATAACCTCTTCTCAAGGCCCTCCTGGAGAAAAGATAAGATCCTTGGGATCCTGACCTTACTCCAAGAACATCCTTTAGGCTCACACCAATAAAGATATTTACGCCATATCTTATGGTAATCATGCTTACGAGCCTGAACCATGGTCTCAATGACCGATTCGGAAAATCCACGCTTGGCTAAAATGCAGTGTTCACAAGCAGTCAGATTCAGAGAAGTGAGATTTGAATGAAGGAAGGGCCCCTGCAGCAGAAGGTCCTTCCTCAGAGGTAGTCTCCACGGAGGCAGAGACAACATTTCTACTAGATCTGCATACCAGATCCTGCGAGGCCACGCAGGAGCTATGAAAATCACCAATGCTTTTTCCTGCTTGATCCGAGCGATGACTTGCGGAAGGAGAGCAAACGGAGGAAATAGATACGCCAACCTGAAGTTCCAAGGAACTGCCAGAGCATCTATCAAAAAAGCATGAGGGTCTCTCGAACTCGAACCGTACTTTGGGAGCGTGGTGTTGTGACGAGACGCCATCAGATCCAATTCTGGTAATCCCCATTTGGTTGCTAACCTGGAGAAAACTTTCGGATGGAGTTCCCACTCCCCGGGATGAAAAGTCTGTCTGCTCAGAAAATCCGCTTCCCAATTGTCCACTCCTGGGATGTGGATGGCATATAGAGAGCAATTGTGAGCCTCCGCCCACTGGATGATCCGTGTCACCTCCTTCATGGCTAAGGTACTCCGGGTTCCCCCTTGGTGGTTGATG
Organism: Bombina bombina; assembly: GCF_027579735.1. Lineage (NCBI taxonomy): Eukaryota > Metazoa > Chordata > Amphibia > Anura > Bombinatoridae > Bombina > Bombina bombina. The sequence continues at coordinate 456,857,117 of NC_069502.1, forward strand.
TAGGCTACTGAGGTTATGTTGTCCGTCTGGAACCTGATGAACCGCGATAAGGCCAGTTGGGGCCAAGCCAACAAGGCATTGAATATCACTCTCAACTCCATAATGTTTATGGGTAGAGCAGATTCCTCCTGAGACCAAATGTCCCTGTGCCTTCAACGTATCCCTGACAGGCTGGCGTCCGTGGTCACAATTACCTTACCCAAGAGGGTCTCCGAAAACACATCTCCTGGGACAGATGTTCTTGCGACAGCCACCACAGTAGGGAGTTCCTTGTCGACTGATCCAGAACAATTCTCTGAGATAGATCTTAATAATCCCCATTCAACTGGGAGAGCATGCATAACTGCAGAGGTCTCAAATGGAACCGAGCAAACAGAACTAGGTCCATGGAAGCCAGCATTAACCCGATCACCTCCATGCATTGGGCCACTGATGGCCGTGTCACCAACTGAAGGGACAGGCAGGCGGATAGAATCTTGGCTCTTCTGACCTCTGTCAGAAAAATTCTCATGTCTAGAGAATCTATAATGGTTCCTAAGAAGGTCACTGTTGTAGACGGAACAAGAGAGCTTTTCCCAAGATTGATTTTCCAACCATGGGATCGAAGAAACACCAACAAGATCTTTGTGTGAGATTCTGACCAAAGGGAAGAGCTACAAATTGAAAAAGTTTGTCTAGGTAGGCAAACCTCATTTGTGATGATCCCTGTGAATGGGAACGTGCAGGTATGCATCCTTCAGGTCTATGGTTGTCATGAATTAGCCCTCTTGAATGAGAGGTAGAATGGAGCGGATAGTCTCCATCTTGAAGGACGGTACCCTGAGGAATTTGTTTAGTAGCTTTAGATCTAGAATGGGCCTGAAAGTTCCCTCCTTCTGGAAACCACAAACAGGTTTGAGTAGAACCCGAGACACTGTTCCTGACTTGTGACAGACACTATCACTCTTAAAAGGGAAAGGTCCTGCACAAATTTAAAGAATGCCTCTTTTTATCTGGTCTACAGATAATCTTGAGAGGTGGAACCTGCCTCTGGGAGGAAAGGTCTTCAACTCTAACTTGTATCCCTGAGAAACTATGTCCACTGCCCACGGGTCTGGGACATCCCGCTCCCAAGCTTGAGCAAACAGACAGCCTGCCCACCACTTGACCCGATCCCGGATCGCAGGCAACCCCTTCATGCTGACATGGATTCAGCTGTGATTTTCTTGTATTGCTTCCCCTTGTTCCAGGACTGCCCAGGCTTCCAAGCGGGCTTGGATTGCTCCTGTTTGGGAGAGGCAGGGGAAGACTTACCTCCGAAGTTACGAAAGGAACGAAAATTTGTCTTGCATCTTTTCGATTTATTCCTCTTTCTTGTCTTGAGGCAGAAATTAACCTTTACCACCCGTGATACCAGAAATAATTTCTGCCAATGCTGATCCGAAAAAGGTCTTTCCCTTGTAAGGGATTGCCAAAAGTTTAGATTTTGAAGAAACATCAGCGAACCAAGATTTAAGCCATAGCACTCTACGATTGCAAAGCTAAATATCTTGGCTCCCAACTTAAAGGGACAGTCAACAACAGATTTTTGTTGTTTAAAAAGAAAGATAATCCCTTTATTACCCATTCCCCAGTTTTGCATAACCAACACTGTTATATTAATACACTTTTTACCTCTGTGATTACCTTGTACCTATGCCTCTGCAAACTGCACCCTTATTTCAGTCCTTTTGACAGACTTGCATTTTAGCCAATCTGTGCTTACTCCAGGGTAACTTCACGTGCATGAGCTCAATTTTATCTATATAAAACAAATGAACTAATGCCTTCTAGTGGTCAAAATGCATTCAGATTAGAGGCAGTCTTCAATGTCTAAGAAATTAGCATATGAACCTCTTAGGTTTAGCTTTCAATTAAGAATACCAAGAGAACAAAGCAAAATTGGCGATAAAAGTAAATTGGAAAACAAGGTAAACCTGTCAAAAACAGAGGCATATAGTATCAATCTGCCTAGCGACCAGCTCCAAATCCTACAGGAAACGTACGATTTCCACTGGTCCACAACGTCTATCAAACACTTGGGGATCCACCTAAGTGCAGACCTGGAGAGTATCCTATCATTAAATTTTGGTGCACTAATTGCGGAGCTACATTCTCTGATACGCAGATGGGACTTCAGAGAGATTTCTTGGATGGGACGTATAGCTACGGTGAAAATGTCGCTACTCCCTAAGGTATTATACCTGTTTCGATGCATCCCGTTGAATATTCCGCACAGCACCCTACAGCAAATCCATCGACTCTTTTCCAAATATGTTTGGATGGAAAAGACACCCCGAATCAGCTATAAAGTCATGCAGAGAGAATTTTCCAGAGGGGGGGTGTCTTTCCCAAATATATTTCTTTACTATGAAGCTACAAGATTGTCACAAATTACGGCCTGGGGCCCCGCTAAAGAGAAACCGAAATGGTACAGACTTGAGGAATTACACCTACCTGATGGTTTAGACCTTCCGAGCACCCTGTGGGTTCACAGACATAAGCAACTAGTCGGCAAGGTCGTTAACCCTATAGTGCAGCACAATATTAAAAACATAATTTATGTAAGAACTTACCTGATAAATTCATTTCTTTCATATTAGCAAGAGTCCATGAGCTAGTGACGTATGGGATATACATTCCTACCAGGAGGGGCAAAGTTTCCCAAACCTTAAAATACCTATAAATACACCCCTCACCACACCCACAATTCAGTTTAACGAATAGCCAAGAAGTGGGGTGATAAGAAAAAAGTGCGAAAGCATATAAAATAAGGAATTGGAATAATTGTGCTTTATACAAAAAAATCATAACCACCACAAAAAAGGGTGGGCCTCATGGACTCTTGCTAATATGAAAGAAATGAATTTATCAGGCAAGTTCTTACATAAATTATGTTTTCTTTCATGTAATTAGCAAGAGTCCATGAGCTAGTGACGTATGGGATAATGACTACCCAAGATGTGGATCTTTCCACACAAGAGTCACTAGAGAGGGAGGGATAAAATAAAGACAGCCAATTCCTGCTGAAAATAATCCACACCCAAAATAAAGTTTAACGAAAAACATAAGCAGAAGATTCAAACTGAAACCACTGCCTGAAGTACTTTTCTACCAAAAACTGCTTCAGAAGAAGAAAACACATCAAAATGGTAGAATTTAGAAAAAGTATGCAAAGAGGACCAAGTTGCTGCTTTGCAAATCTGATCAATCGAAGCTTCATTCCTAAACGCCCAGGAAGTAGAAACTTACCTAGTAGAATGAACTGTAATCCTTCGAGGCGGAATTTTACCCGACTCGACATAGGCATGATGAAATAAAGATTTCAACCAAGATGCCAAAGAAATGGCAGAAGCTTTCTGGCCTTTTCTAGAACCGGAAAAGATGACAAATAGACTAGAAGTCTTTCGGAAAGACTTAGTAGCTTAAACATAATAATACAAAGCTCTAACAGCATCCAAAGAATGCAATGATTTCTCCTTAGAATTCATAGGATTAAGGAACCACAATTTCTCTACTAAGGTTGTTAGAATTCACAACCTTAGGTAAAAAATTCAAAAGTAGTTCGCAGCACCGCCTCATCCTGATGAAAAATCAGAAAAGGAGACTCACAAGAAAGAATCAAGTGTTCAAACTCCATACCTTAAAATTAAAGGATTTGAGATCCTGATGGAAAAAAGGACCTTGCAACAGAAAGTCTGGTCTTAACGGAAGAGTCCACAGCTGGCAAGAGGCCATCCGGACAAGATCCGCATACCAAAACCTGTGAGGCCATGCTGGAGCTACCAGCAGGACAAACGAGCATTCCTTTAGAATCTTGGAGAATACTCTTGGAAGAAGAACTAGAGGCAGAAAGATATAGGCAGGACGATACTTCCAAGGAAGTGATAATGTATCCACTGCTTCCGCCCGAGGATCCCGGGATCTGGACAGATACCAAGGAAGTTTCTTGTTTAGATGAGAAGCCATCAGATCTATTTCTGGGAGTTCCCACATTTGAACAATCTGAAGAAATACCTCTGGGTGAAGAGACAATTCGCCCGGATGCAACGTTTGGCGACTGAGATAATCCGCTTCCCAATTGTCTATACCTGGGATATGAACCGCAGAGATTAGACAGGAGCTGGATTCCACCCAAACCAAAATTCGAGATACTTCTTTCATAGCCAGAGGACTGTGAGTCCCTCCTTGATGATTGATGTATGCCACAGCTGTGACATTGTCTATCTGAAAACAAATGAACAACTCTCTCTTCAGAAGAGGCCAAGACTGAAGAGCTCTGAAAATTGCACGGAGTTCAAAATATTGATCGGTAATCTCACCTCCTGAGATTCCCAAACCCCTTGTGCCGTCAGAGACCCCCACACAGCTCCCCAACCTGTAAGACTTGCATCTGTTGAGATTATAGTCCAGGTCGGAAGAACAAAGAAGCCCCCTGAACTAAACGATGGTGAACTGTCCACCATGTCAGAGAGTGTCGTATAATCGGTTTAAAGATATTAATTGAGATATCTTTGTGTAATCCCTGCACCACTGGTTCAGCATACAGAGCTGAAGAGGTCGCATGTGAAAACGAGCAAAGGAGATCGCATCCAATGCGGCAGTCCTAAGACCTAAAATTTCCATGCATAAGGCTACCAAAGGGAATGATTGTGACTGAAGGTTTTGACAAGCTGATATCAATGTTAAATTTCTCTTATCTGACAAGGACAGAGTCATAGACACTGAATCTATCTGGAAACCTAAAAAGGTTACCCTTGTCTGAGGAAACAATGAACTGAATGGTAAATTGATCCTCCAACCATGATCTTGAAGAAACAACACAAGTCGATTCGTATGAGATTCTGCGAAAATGTGAAGACTGAGCAAGTACCAAGATATCGTCCAAATAAGGAAATACCAAAACCCTGTTCTCTGATTACAGACAGAAGGGCACCGAGAACCTTTGAAAAAAAAAAAATTCTTGGAGCTGACGCTAGGCCAAACGGTAGAGCACAAAAACTGGTAATGCTTGTCTAAAAAGAGAATCTCAGAAACTAAAATTGATCTGGATGAATCGGAATATGCAGATATACATCCTGTAAATCTATTGTAGACATATAATGCCCTTGCTAAACAAAAGGCAGGATAGTCCTACAGTTACCATCTTGAATGTTGGTATCCTTACATAACGATTCAATATAGATAGATCCGGAACTGGTCTGAAGGAATTAACCTTCTTTGGTACAATGAAGAGATAGAATAAAACCCCAGCCCCTGTTCCAGAACTGGAACTGGCATAATTACTCCAGCCAACTCTAGATCTGAAACACATTTCAGAAATGCTGAGCTTTTGCTGTGTTTACTGGGACACGGGAAAGAAAAAAATCTCTTTGCAGGAGGCCTTAACTTGAAGCCAATTCTGTACCTTTCTGAAACAATGTTCTGAAACCAGAGATTGTGAACGGAATTGATCCAAATTTTCTTGAAGAAAACATAAACTGCCCCATACCAGCTGAGCTGGAATGAGGGCCGCACCTTCATGGGTATTTAGGAGCTGGCTATAGGTTTCTATAAGGCTTGGATATATTCCAAACTGGAAAAGGTTTCAAAACTGATACCGCTCCTGAGGATGAAGGACCAGGCTTTTGTTCCTTGTTGTGAGGAAAGGAACGAAAATGATTATTAGACCTAAATTTACCTTAGATTTTTTATCCTTTGGTAAAAAAGTTCCCTTCCCTCCAGTAACAGTTGAGAAAATAGAATCCAACTGAAAATCGAATAATTTATTACCCTGGAAAGAAAGGGAAAGCAAAGTTTTAAGCCATAAAGCTTTTCTAGCTAAAATAGCTAGAGACATATACCTGACATAAACTCTAATGATATCAAAAGATGGTATCACAAATAAAATTATTAGCATGTTATAGAATAATAATAATGCTATAAAATTATGATCTGTTATTTGTTGCGCTAAAGCTTCTAACCAAAAAGTTGAAGCTGCAGCAACATCTGCTAAAAATATAGCAGGTCTAAGAAGATTACCTGAACATAAGTAAGCTTTTCTTAGAAAGGATACAATTTTCTTATCTAAAGGATCCTTAAATGAAGTACTATCTGCCATAGGAATAGTAGTACGTTTAGCAGGAGTAGAGACAGCCCCATTAACCTTAGAGATTTTGTCCCAAAACTCTAATCTGTCAGATGGCACAGGATATAATTGCTTAAACGTTTAGGAGTAAATGAATTACCCAAATTATTCCATTCCCTGGAAATTACTTCAGAAATAGCATCAGGGAGAGAAAATACTTCTGGAATAACTACAGGAGATTTAAAAAACCTCATTTAAACGTTTAGATTTAGTATCAAGAGGACCAGAATCCTCTATTTCTAATGCAATTAATACTTCTTTAAGTAAAGAACGAATAAATTCCATCTTGAACAAATACAAAGATTTATCAGCATCAACCTCTGAGACAGAAACCTCTGAACCAGAAGAACCATTATCAGTATCAGAATGATGATGTTCATTTAAAAATTCATCTGCAAAAAAGAGAAGTTTTAAAAGACTTTTATGTATACTAGAAGGAGAAATAACAGACATAGCCTTCTTAATGGATTTAAAAAATAAAATCTCTTATATTATCAGGAACACTCTGAAAATTAGATGTTGACGGAACAGCAACAGGTAATGTAACAGTACTAAAGGAAATTTTATCTGCATTAATAAGTTTGTCATGACATGCAATACAAACAACAGCTGGAGAAACAGATACCAAAAGTTTATAGCAGATACACTTAGCTTGGTAGCTCCAGCACTGGGCAGCGATTTTCCTGAAGTATCTTCTGACTCAGTTGCAACGTGGAACATCTTGCAATATGTAAAAGAAAAAACAACATATAAAGCAAAATTGATCAAATTCCTTAAATGACAGTTTCAGGAATGGGAAAAAAATGCCAGTGAACAAGCTTCTAGCAACCAGAAGCAATAAATAATGAGACTTAAATAATGTGGAGACAAAAATGACGCCCATATTTTTTAGCGCCAAAAAAAGACGCCCACATTATATGGCGCCTAAATGCTTTTGGCGCCAAAAATGACGCCACATCCGGAACGCCGACACTTTTGACGCAAAAAAAACGTCAAAAAATGACGCAACTTCCGGCGACATGTATGACGCCGGAAACAGAAAAAAAAAATTTTGCGCCAAAAAAGTCCGCGCCAAGAATGACGCAATAAAATGAAGCATTTTCAGCCCCCGCGAGCCTAACAGCCCACAGGGAAAAAGTCAAATTTTTTAAGGTAAGAAAAAATGATTGAAACAAATGCATTATCCCAAGTATGAAACTGACTGTCTGAAAATAAGGAATGTTGAACATCCTGAGTCAAGGCAAATAAATGTTTGAATACATATATTTAGAACTTTATATAAAAGTGCCCAACCATAGCTTAGAGTGTCACAGAAAATAAGATTTACTTACCCCAGGACACTCATCTACATGTTTGTAGAAAGCCAAACCAGTACTGAAACGAAAATCAGCAGAGGTAATGGTATATATATATATAAGAGTATATCGTCGATCTGAAAAGGGAGGTAAGAGATGAATCTCTACGACCGATAACAGAGAACCTATGAAATAGACCCCGTAGAAGGAGATCATTGCATTCAAATAGGCAATACTCTCCTCACATCCCTCTGACATTCACTGCACCCTGAGAGGAAAACCGGGCTCCAACTTGCTGCGGAGCGCATATCAACGTAGAATCTAGCACAAACTTACTTCACCACCTCCATAGGAGGCAAAGTTTGTAAAACTGAATTGTGGGTGTGGTGAGGGGTGTATTTATAGGCATTTTAAGGTTTGGGAAACTTTGCCCCTCCTGGTAGGAATGTATATCCCATACGTCACTAGCTCATGGACTCTTGCTAATTACATGAAAGAAATATGGCATGAACTCAGACACCACACAGAAATTGCCCCACACCCTTCGCCGATCCACCAGATGAAAGGTCTCCTGTGGGACCTCCCAAATGTCCACGTAGAATTTTGGGCACAACGCAATATTCAAGTGGTGGAGCATCTGTTTTCTGGCAGACTTATGACAGTTCACCAAATACTCAATTTACTACGGGGCTCCCCCATATGGCTGTACTTTGAAAGTTGTAGGATACTCAGCCTGCTGCACTCCTGGAGATTTGGGGTTCAACCTTTACGACCACATTCTAAGTGGGAAGAGAGGTGGCTGCAGGAAATAGGAACGGTGAAACCTCTTACATTCCACTACAGGGCTATCTTACAGGATCACTCGGTGGGCCTCCCGAGCCAAATCAAATTATGGTGTAGGGAGCTAACCTTGAATATTTCGGACACAGAGCTGAGCGAAGCAATTCAGCTGACAAAGAAAACAATCCACTGTATAACGATCTTTGAAAGCTATATGAAACTCATATTGCGATGGTACAGAGTACCTACCAAATTGTCAAAAATGTTCACTGGCGCATCCCCAAGGTGTTGGAGAATGTGCGGAGGAGAAGGCTCTAATTCCCATGTTTGGTGGGCGTGCCCGAAGATCCGAGATCTTTGGAGAGATGTTGAAACGCTCCTACATTCTATGAATCTGACTTTGATAGACACCAGGTCTGGCCCTTTTCTACATCCTGGACAAGACCTTGCCTAAATGTAGTAGGCAATTAGTGATATATGTTCTGGCGGCTACCAAGCTCTGCATTGCCAGAGCATGGAAACAGATTGCCCCAAATACAATTTCGGATGTTTGCGAGGTAATACATTATCTGGCCAGCATGGAGAAATTCGCATACAGGTCATTAGAGCGGATGGAGTACTGGGAGATTTGGGAGGATTGGATTCAGATTCAGCGATCCTGGACACTTCTACATGCTGTTGTTCCTTTTCCCAGACAACTGAATCAGGAGACATTGCAGGCGGATTGATGTGACCAACCCCCCCCCCTTTTTTTCTCTCTCCTCTTTTCCCCCACAATTCCATTGCTGACACTACTTCCTTCTCTCTGCTCCCTCTCTCCCCGCTCTTCCTCCTTTCCTAGACTTTCCTGACACCCCCCACAAGATGATTTCCTCACCCTCTTCCCTAAGACCTTCCCTCCCTACACAACACCCTTGAGCAGTTAGTGACGACCCAGACATTACTTGGCCATCTGAGAAGGGTGGTTATATTTGTCACCTAACATTTTTCACTGGACTCACACCCCGCTATTTGAACCCCTATTAAACCTGAAGATACTTCTTAACAAATGCTAAGACATATATATATTGTTTAAAGTATTATTGGACGTTTACCACTTATTACTGAATCTAGATGTCATATGTCAAAGCCATGTAAATACTCTTAGTGGAAAATGATTTTTCACTACTGTTGATTGATTGTATGCACTTTTGGTTTTCAATAAAAACATTTAAAACTAAAAAAAAAAAAAAAAAAAAGTAAATTGGAAAGTTGTTTAAAATTACATTTCCTATTTAAATCATGAAAGTTTTTTTGGGACTTGACTGTCCCTTTAATGACCTGTAAGGAAGCATCAGTGATAAAGGAATTGGCTAACTTCAGAGCTTTAATCTTATCCTGAATCTCTTCTAAAGGGGTATCAGCTTGAAGAGACTCTGACAAAGCGTCAAACCAGTAAGTTGCAGCACTGGTCACTGTCGCAATGCATACCGCCGGTTGTTATTGCAGCCCCTGATGTGTATACATTTTCTTTAAAAGAGCCTCCAGCTTCTTATACATAGGATCCTTAAAGGAACAACTGTCCTCAATAGGAATAGTAGTTCTCTTAGCCAAAGTGGAAATCACTCCTTCCACTTTGGGAACTGTATGCCATGATTCCCTAATGAAGTCAGCCACAGGGAACATCTTCCTGAAAACAGGGGAGGGAGAAAAAGGGATTCCTGGTCTCTCCCATTCCTTGGTAATAATTTCCGTGGTGCGGTCTGACACTGGAAACACCTCCCCAGAAGAAGGAACATCAAAGTATCTATTTAACTTACTAGACTTTTTAGGGTTGATGTCAATAGGAGTATCTCCTTTAACAAAACAGAGGTGCTCAAGCTTGAATGTGAAGGAAACCACTTTAGCATCAAAGGAATTACACTTTCCGAATCTGAGATTTCACCCTCAGAAGCTACCAAAGTAACTTCCTCCTTGGATCTAAGTGAGGGAGGAATCCCGTCAGCCAGAACAGGAATAGGTACCTTATCTTATTCTATAGATTTCCTCTTATGCTTCCCCTGCAGCATGGGGATGGCTGCCAGCGCCTCAGATACATGGGCTGCAATCTCAGCCTTTAAAAACACTCCACCCGGAGCCTGAGAGGAACCGCAGGGCATTGCATGTGACGTAACTACAGATTGGGACCTACCGGAAAGAGGCTGTGACAGGGCCTGAACAGAATAATCCTGAGGGAATTGTGGCTCAGTATCAAAACCTTTGTCTTTGTACAAAATAGTTCTCTCAATACAGGAACTACAAAACGGTAAAGGGGGCTCTTTTTGGGTATCTGAACAGAGTCTGCAATCAGCAGAATACCTAGACTCTGGGTCCATCATGCACTGAAAACGTTACATACACAGAATAAAGAAAAAATATTTCACTTTTAAATTAGACTAAATAGTGTACTGTACCTTTAAGAAAAATACGCTCACAAGCGCTATTTATTACTCAATCTCGTATGAGGGAAAATTAAATTTGTAACTTTTAAATTAGACAAAATAGTGTACTGTACCCTTAAGAAAATACCCTCACAAGCGCTATTTATTGCTCAAACCCATGTCTAAGGGTAGCAAACAGCGGCAGAAAAATAATTAGCAAAAAACCCTTGGGCACACTCTACACCTCAGCACTAAGCTGAGGTGCCTACCTGCTCCTCCAGACACGGAACAAACACTTTAAAGGCTTCCGGACTCCAGGAGAACCTTAGCTAGCAGAGAGAAATCAAATACAACTAGGCAGAGAGACTTATCCGTGAAAACGGCGTCAAGGAGCCGCGCGCTAAAAGGAGACACCTCCTAGTGACGTCACACTGTCCTCACCCTGCCAAAAACGGCAAGTGACTAAATTAAAAAAACATTCCCAAATCCCCAAAATAGCGACTGCCTGTACAAGCAGATACGCTTACTGAGCCACCAATAAAACATTAAAGGGACAGTCAAGTCCAAAAAAAACTTTCATGATTTAAATAGAGAATGTAATTTTAAACAACTTTCCAATTTACTTTTATCACCAATTTTGCTTTGTTCTCTTGGTATTCATAGTTGAAAGCTAAAACTAGGAGGTTCATATGCTAAATTTCTTAGACCTTGAAGACTGCCTCTAATCTGAATGCATTTTGACCATTAGAGGGCATTAGTTCATGAGTTTCATATAGATAACATTGAGCTCATGCACGTGAAGTTACCCAGGAGTGAGCATTGATTGGCTAAAATGGATGTCTGTCAAAAGAACTGAAATAAGGGGGAAGTTTGCAGAGGCTTAGATACAAGGTAATCACAGTGGTAAAAAGTGTATTTCTATCACAGTGTTGGTTATGCAAAATTGGGGAATGAGTAATAAAGGGATTATCTTTCTTTTTAAACAACAAAAATTCTGGTGTTGACTGTCCCTTTAAACTGAAATTTGTCAAAAAATCTCAGAGAAATCTCCCTCCTACCGCCACACAGTACCCTGCAACCTGCCTGCAAAAATTCCCAAATGGTGCAGCATTTTAATAATGTACTGCCAAAATAAATCCTAAAAGTTATATGACACTTACCTGCATTCCTGATTGTCCGGCAGGAGGACCAGTCATTGGTATAAGAGGAAGCCGCACCTCACAGGGACCTGCGGACAAAAGAAGTGAACAGAGTAAGCCTACTCTGTCATTCTGAATGAGGGCAGCAATCTGTTAGGAACACACAGTGGAGCCCACCCCACAAGTTCCTAACTGCTTAAAAGCTACCACAGCCCTGCTGAAGAGACTAACGTGGAGTACAGCTAAACCCAAGTGTCAGGAAGATCAGAGAAAGCCTGCTCAGGATTCCAAATAAAACAAAAACATCTTGATAGAAGAATCTTAATCAGACACCTAATAACTTCACCACCTCCTCGCACTAGAGGCAAAGAGAATAACTGGGGGTTGTGGGAAGGGATAGTTAACAGCTTTGCTGTGGTGCTTTATGCCTCCTCCTGCGGGCCATGAGTGATATTCCCAACAGTAATTGATGATCCGTGGACTCACTGTGTCTTAAGAAATATAACAAATAAATATTTTAAAATATAAGTAGGAAATTGTATTGAGACATACCCTAGGAAGGTGTGTGTGTGTATGTATGTATATATATATATACACACACACACTCTATAGGATTTAATATATACCCATGTTTAGTCTCAAAAAAGAAAATTTATGCTTACCTGATAAATTTGTTTCTTTTTAGACATGATGAGTCCACGGATTTCATCCTTACTTGTGGGATTACGCCTCCTGGTCAGCAGGAGGAGGCAAAGAGCACCACAACAGAGCTGTATATATATAGCTCCTCCCTTCCCTCCCACTCCAGTCATTCGACCGAAGTTAGGAATAGAAAGGAAAAGCCAAGGTGCAGAGGTGTCTGAAGTTTTAACAAAAAATAGAAATAACCTGTCTCATAGAGCAGGGCAGGCCGTCGACTCATCGTGTCTAAAAAGAAACAAATTTATCAGGTAAGCATAAATTTTCTTTTCTTTTTAAAGACACGAGTCCACGGATTTCCTTACTTGTGGGATACAATACCAAAGCTATAGTACACGGATGAAAAAGGAGGGACTAGACAGGGAACCTAAACGGAAGGCACCACTGCTTGAAGAACTGTCCTCCCAAAAACAGCCTCAGCCGAGGCAAAGGTATCAAATTAGTAAAATTTAGAAAACGTGCGAAGAGAAGACCAAGTTGCAGCCTTGTAAATCTGTTCAACAGAAGCATCAGTTTTGAACGCCCATGAGGAAGCCACAGCCCTAGTAGAATGAGCCGTAATTCGTTCAGGAGGCTGCTGTCCAGCAGTCTCATATGCAAAACGGATGATACTCCACAGCCAAAAAGAAAGAGGGAGCCGTAGCTCTCTGACCCCTACATTTCCCCGAAAAAATAACAAAGAATACAATTGTTGAAAATCCTTAGTCGCTTGTAAGTAGAACTCTAAAGCCCGGACTACGTCTAAATTGTGTAATAGACGTTCCTTCTTCGAAGAAGGATTAGGACACAAGGAAGGAACAACAATCTCCTGATTAATATTCCTGTTTGAAAAAACCTTAGGAAGAAAACCAGGTTTTGAACTTAACACCACCTTATCCGAATGGAAAATAAGATAAGGAGAATCATATTGTAATGCCGAAAGCTCAGATACTCTTTGAGCAGAAGAAATAGCAACCAGAAATAAAACTTTCCAAGATAATAACTTAATATCTATGGAATGCATAGGTTCAAACGGAACCCCTTGAAGAACTCTAAGAACTAAATTTAAACTCCAAGGAGGAGCAATTGGTCTAAATACAGGCCTGATTCTAGACAGAGCATGACAAAAAGATTGCACATCTGGAACATCTGCCAAACGCTTATGTAACAAAATAGATAAAGCAGAGATCTGTCCCTTTAAGGAACTTGCTGATAACCCTTTAGCCAATCCTTCTTGGAGAAAAGACAAAATCCTGGGAATCCTAACCCTACTCCATGAGTAGCTCTTAGATTCACACCAATAAAGATATTTACGCCATATCATATAGTAAAGTTTCCTAGTGACAGGCTTACGTGCCTGATATAAAGCAACTATGACCGAAAAAGAACAAACCTCGCTTATATAAAATTAAGCATTCAATCTCCAAGCAGTCAGCTGCAGAGAAACTAGATTCGGGTGATGGAAGGGACCCTGAATGTGAAGGCCCTTCCTCAATGGAAGCTTCCACGGTGGCAGAGATGACAAGTCCACCAGATCGGCATACCAAATCCTGCAAGTCCACGTAGAAGCAAGGAGGATCACTGATGCCCTCTCCTGTTAAATTCGAGCAAGCACCCGGGAAAGGAAAGTTAACGGAGGGAATACCTATGCTAGGCTGAAGTCCCTCGTCTCCTGCTCTGGGGTTATTTGAGGAGACAAATCTGTATAATCTTTATACCACTGCCTGAGCAGGCTCAGTTGCAGAGGCCTGAGGAGAAACCGAGCAAACGGAATGATGTCCATTGCCGTTACCATCAATCCAATTACGCCTATACACTGAGCCACTGACGGACAAAGATTGGACTGAAGAGCTCGACATGTAATCAGGATTCTAAACCCGCTGACCTCTGTCAGAAAATTTTCATGGATAGAAAGTCGATTTGCGTTCCCAAGAAGGGTACCCTTGTCTGCGGAATGAAACAACTCTTTTCCAGAATTACCTTCCACCCGTGAGTTGTCAGGAAGGATAGCACAATGACAGTATGGGATATCGCTAGTTGAGGACACCTGGATTAGAATATCGTCCCGATAAGGCGACACCACAATGCCCCGCGGTTGAAGAACCGCCAAAGACCCCAGAACCCTTGTGTTGTGGACAGACCGAAAGGAAGAGCCACGAAAAGAAAGGGTTCGTCCAGAAAAGCAAACCTCAGGAACTTGTGACGATTGCTATGGATAGGAACATGAAGCTATGCATCCTTAAAATCCACTGTCGCCATAAATTGACCCTCCGGATCAAAAGAAGAATGATACGAATAGTCTCCATCCTGCGATGGAACTATGAGAAACTTGTGTAGACTCTTAAGATCTAATATAGATCTGAAGGTTCCCTCTCTTATATTTTGGGAACCACAAACTGATTTGAACAAAAAAAACCTGCCCCCGTCCCAGTACTGGAACGGGAACAACTCCCAGGGAGGGGAGGTCTCTTACATCAATACAAGAACGCCTCTCCTATTAACTGAACTGCAGACAACCCTGAAGAACAGAAACCTGCCCCCGGGAGAAAAACTCCTCGAACTCTGACTTGTGTCCCTGGGACACTATTTTCTATTGCCCAGAAATCCTGAACATCTCGAACCCAAGCCTGAGCGAAGACAGATATTGCCCTCTACAAGACTCAGTCCCCGATCGGGGGCATGTCCTCCACACCGTGTCTGATTCAACAGCAGACCATGTTTATTTTTCAATTATGTTGTTAAATCTTTAAATCCAAAAAGGATTACTTTCGTCAAGCCAGAGCCCTTGTAAGGAATCGCTAAAAAGCTTAGACGTAGAGCCTACATCTGTAGAACAAGGCTGTAACCATAAGGCCCGGTGAGCTGGAACAGAGAAACCTGAAACCCATAATTTCAGTTTGAAAAATTGAAGAGGAACATACGAAATAAAGGAATTAGCCAACTCAAAGGCTTGTATCCTATCCTAAATCTTTATCCAGGGAAGATTCTGATTTAGTAGCATCAGAAAATACGCAGTCGCACTAGTGACGGGAACAAAAAAAACACAGCTGGGCACCATTATAAGCCCAAATGTATGATCCTTTTTAAGTTCTTAACCATAGGACTTTAGAATGTGAAAACATCCTTTTGATGAAAGGGAATGTGTTCTTCCATTTCTGAATAACTGACTGGACGCCCTAAATAACACCGTAGTGTCGGAGTTGCCCAGAGTAGCTAAAACCAAGTAACAAATGGAGGTAAAACAAGCTAAAAAAGAAAAACAACCGCAGGATTAAAGAAAGAAATTATTCTGAGCCTAAAAAAAATCACTATCAGAAAATCTCGAAGCATCTTCCACCACGTTAACAGGGAAGAAACAGTTGTGATAGTAACCACTAAATCAATCATCCTGATTGAAATTAATTCCTCTAGTAGGAAAAACTAAGAGGTATGAAATGTTAGAGGAAGCCCAGGGCACTGTATGCGGGCCATAAATTTTGTGGGACACCATAGGAGAAATTCGTGGCATAGATTGACCATAGACAACTGTCCATAGTAGTAGAAGGTTCAGAAAAAGAAACTTTTTTTTCTTTAAATTTGATGCAAACGTTACCTTGCTTTAAAATTAAAAAGTAACTCAGTTTTGTGTGGGCTTATTCCATCCTAAAACATAAAAGATGGATTAAACAAAGAAACAGTGAAAATCCTTTATTAAAACATTAACAGATAAAACTGTTACTGTCTCTTTAAATGTAAAATTCAACTCAACTTTAGTGAGATTGATCCAAACTACAACCCAAAGGATGGATTAAACAAAGAATAAATTAAATCATGACAAATAAGATGAGCAGATAAAAACGTTACTGTCACTTTAATGTTTAAACAGAAACTTTGTATTCTGGTGTGTAGAAGTGCTTGAGACTAGGACACCAACACATAGCCACCGGCATAAACCTCAGAGAAAACTTGCTGAGGTGCCCTCCAGATATTTCTGCATTCTTAAAAAAACATAATTTATGTAAGAACTTACCTGATAAATTCATTTCTTTCATATTAGCAAGAGTCCATGAGCTAGTGACGTATGGGATATACATTCCTACCAGGAGGGGCAAAGTTTCCCAAACCTCAAAATGCCTATAAATACACCCCTCACCACACCCACAATTCAGTTTAACGAATAGCCAAGAAGTGGGGTGATAAAAAAGTGCGAAAGCATATAAAATAAGGAATTGGAATAATTGTGCTTTATACAAAATCATAACCACCACAAAAAAGGGCGGGCCTCATGGACTCTTGCTAATATGAAAGAAATTTATTTATCAGGTAAGTTCTTACATAAATTATGTTTTCTTTCATGTAATTAGCAAGAGTCCATGAGCTAGTGACGTATGGGATAATGACTACCCAAGATGTGGATCTTTCCACACAAGAGTCACTAGAGAGGGAGGGATAAAATAAAGACAGCCAATTCCTGCTGAAAATAATCCACACCCAAAATAAAGTTTAATGAAAAACATAAGCAGAAGATTCAAACTGAAACCGCTGCCTGAAGTACTTTTCTACCAAAAACTGCTTCAGAAGAAGAAAATACATCAAAATGGTAGAATTTAGTAAAAGTATGCAAAGAGGACCAAGTTGCTGCTTTGCAAATCTGATCAACCGAAGCTTCATTCCTAAACGCCCAGGAAGTAGAAACTGACCTAGTAGAATGAGCTGTAATCCTCTGAGGCGGAGTTTTACCCGACTCAACATAGGCAAGATGAATTAAAGATTTCAACCAAGATGCCAAAGAAATGGCAGAAGCTTTCTGGCCTTTTCTAGAACCGGAAAAGATAACAAATAGACTAGAAGTCTTTCGGAAAGATTTAGTAGCTTCAACATAATATTTCAAAGCTCTAACAACATCCAAAGAATGCAACGATTTCTCCTTAGAATTCTTAGGATTAGGACATAATGAAGGAACCACAATTTCTCTACTAATGTTGTTGGAATTCACAACTTTAGGTAAAAATTCAAAAGAAGTTCGCAACAACGCCTTATCCTGATAAAAAATCAGAAAAGGAGACTCACAAGAAAGAGCAGATAATTCAGAAACTCTTCTGGCAGAAGAGATGGCCAAAAGGAACAAAACTTTCCAAGAAAGTAATTTAATGTCCAATGAATGCATAGGTTCAAATGGAGGAGCTTGAAGAGCCCCCAGAACCAAATTCAAACTCCAAGGAGGAGAAATTGACTTAATGACAGGTTTTATACGAACCAAAGCTTGTACAAAACAATGAATATCAGGAAGAATAGCAATCTTTCTGTGAAAAAGAACAGAAAGAGCAGAGATTTGTCCTTTCAAGGAACTTGCGAACAAACCCTTATCTAAACCATCCTGAAGAAACTGTAATATTCTCGGTATTCTAAAAGAATGCCAAGAAAAATGATGAGAAAGACACCAAGAAATATAAGTCTTCCAGACTCTATAATATATCTCTCTGGATACAGATTTACGAGCCTGTAACATAGTATTAATCACAGAGTCAGAGAAACCTCTTTGACCAAGAATGATGAGAAAGACACCAAGAAATATAAGTCTTCCAGACTCTATAATATATCTCTCTGGATACAGATTTACGGAGCTACCAGCAGAACAAACGAGCATTCCTTCAGAATCTTGGAGATTACTCTTGGAAGAAGAACTAGAGGCGGAAAGATATAGGCAGGATGATACTTCCAAGGAAGTGATAATGCATCCACTGCCTCCGCCTAAGGATCCCGGGATCTGGACAGATACCTGGGAAGTTTCTTGTTTAGATGAGACGCCATCAGATCTATTTCTGGAAGTTCCCACATTTGAACAATCTGAACCGCAGAGATTAGACAGGAGCTGGATTCCGCCCAAACCAAAATTCGAGATACTTCTTTCATAGCCAGAGGACTGTGAGTCCCTCTTTGATGATTGATGTATGCCACAGTTGTGACATTGTCTGTCTGAAAACAAATGAACGATTCTCTCTTCAGAAGAGGCCAAAACTGAAGAGCTCTGAAAATTGCACGGAGTATCAAAATATTTATCGGTAATCTCACCTCCTGAGATTCCCAAACTCCTTGTGCCGTCAGGGATCCCCACACAGCTCCCCAACCTGTGAGACTTGCATCTGTTGAAATTACAGTCCAGGTCGGAAGCACAAAAGAAGCCCCCTGAATTAAACGATGGTGATCTGTCCACCACGTTAGAGAGTGTCGAACAATCGGTTTTAAAGATATTAATTGAGATATCTTTGTGTAATCCTTGCACCATTGATTCAGCATACAGAGCTGAAGAGGTCGCATGTGAAAACGAGCAAAGGGGATCGCGTCCGATGCAGCAGTCATAAGACCTAGAATTTCCATGCATAAAGCTACCGAAGGGAATGATTGTGACTGAAGGTTTCGACAAGCTGCAATCAATTTTAGACGTCTCTTGTCTGTTAAAGATAGAGTCATGGACACTGAATCTATCTGGAAACCCAGAAAGGTTACCCTTGTCTGAGGAATTAAAGAACTTTTTGGTAAATTGATCCTCCAACCATGATCTTGAAGAAACAACACAAGTCGATTCGTATGAGATTCTGCTAAATGTAAAGACTGAGCAAGTACCAAGATATCGTCCAAATAAGGAAATACCACAATACCCTGTTCTCTGATTACAGACAGAAGGGCACCGAGAACCTTTGTAAAAATTCTTGGAGCTGTAGCTAGGCCAAACGGTAGAGCCACAAACTGGTAATGCTTGTCCAGAAAAGAGAATCTCAGGAACTGATAATGATCTGGATGAATCGGAATATGCAGATATGCATCCTGTAAATCTATTGTGGACATATAATTCTCTTGCTGAACAAAAGGCAAGATAGTCCTTACAGTTACCATCTTGAACGTTGGAATCCTTACATAACGATTCAATATTTTTAGATCCAGAACTGGTCTGAAGGAATTCTCCTTCTTTGGTACAATGAAGAGATTTGAATAAAACCCCATCCCCTGTTCCGGAACTGGAACTGGCATAATTACTCCAGCCAACTCTAGATCTGAAACACAATTCAGAAATGCTTGAGCTTTCACTGGATTTACTGGGACACGGGAAAGAAAAAATCTCTTTGCAGGAGGTCTCATCTTGAAACCAATTCTGTACCCTTCTGAAACAATGTTCTGAATCCAAAGATTGTGAACAGAATTGATCCAAATTTCTTTGAAAAAACGTAACCTGCCCCCTACCAGCTGAGCTGGAATGAGGGCCGCACCTTCATGTGGACTTAGAAGCAGGCTTTGCCTTTCTAGCAGGCTTGGATTTATTCCAGACTGGAGATGGTTTCCAAACTGAAACTGCTCCTGAGGATGAAGGATCAGGCTTTTGTTCTTTGTTGAAACGAAAGGAACGAAAACGATTATTAGCCCTGTTTTTACCTTTAGATTTTTTATCCTGTGGTAAAAAAGTTCCTTTCCCACCAGTAACAGTTGAAATAATAGAATCCAACTGAGAACCAAATAATTTGTTACCCTGGAAAGAAATGGAAAGTAGAGTTGATTTAGAAGCCATATCAGCATTCCAAGTCTTAAGCCATAAAGCTCTTCTAGCTAAAATAGCTAGAGACATAAACCTGACATCAACTCTGATAATATCAAAAATGGCATCACAGATAAAATTATTAGCATGCTCAAGAAGAATAATAATATCATGAGAATCATGATTTGTTACTTGTTGCGCTAAAGTTTCCAACCAAAAAGTTGAAGCTGCAGCAACATCAGCCAATGATATAGCAGGTCTAAGAAGATTACCTGAACACAGATAAGCTTTTCTTAGAAAGGATTCAATTTTCCTATCTAAAGGATCTTTAAACGAAGTACCATCTGACGTAGGAATGGTAGTACGTTTAGCAAGGGTAGAAATAGCCCCATCAACTTTAGGGATTTTGTCCCAAAATTCTAACCTGTCAGACGGTACAGGATATAATTGCTTAAAACGTTTAGAAGGAGTAAATGAATTACCCAATTTATCCCATTCTTTGGAAATTACTGCAGAAATAGCATTAGGAACAGGAAAAACTTCTGGAATAACCACAGGAGATTTAAATACCTTATCTAAACGTTTAGAATTAGTATCAAGAGGACCAGAATCCTCTATTTCTAAAGCAATTAATACTTCTTTAAGTAAAGAACGAATAAATTCCATTATAAATAAATATGAAGATTTATCAGCATCAATCTCTGAAACAGAATCCTCTGAACCAGAAGAGTCATCAGAATCAGAATGATGATGTTCATTTAAAAATTCATCTGTAGGGAGAGAAGTTTTAAAAGATTTTTTACGTTTACTAGAAGGAGAAATAACAGACATAGCCTTCTTGATGGATTCAGAAACAAAATCTCTTATGTTATCAGGAACATTCTGCACCTTAGATGTTGAAGGAACTGCAACAGACAATGGTACTTTACTAAAGGAAATATTATCTGCATTAACAAGTTTGTCATGACAATTAATACAAACAACAGCCGGAGGAATAGCTACCAAAAGTTTACAGCAGATACACTTAGCTTTGGTAGATCCAGCACTAGACAGCGATTTTCCTGTAGTATCTTCTGACTCAGATGCAACGTGAGACATCTTGCAATATGTAAGAGAAAAAACAACATATAAAGCAAAATTGATCAAATTCCTTAAATGACAGTTTCAGGAATGGGAAAAAATGCCAAAGAACAAGCTTCTAGCAACCAGAAGCAATGAAAAATGAGACTTAAATAATGTGGAGACAAAAGCGACGCCCATATTTTTTAGCGACAAATAAGACGCCCACATTATTTGGCGCCTAAATGCTTTTGGCGCCAAAAATGACGACACATCCGGAACGCCGACATTTTTGGCGCAAAAACAGAATTTATGTTTACCTGATAAATTACTTTCTCCAACGGTGTGTCCGGTCCACGGCGTCATCCTTACTTGTGGGATATTCTCTTCCCCAACAGGAAATGGCAAAGAGCCCAGCAAAGCTGGTCACATGATCCCTCCTAGGCTCCGCCTACCCCAGTCATTCGACCGACGTTAAGGAGGAATATTTGCATAGGAGAAACCATATGATACCGTGGTGACTGTAGTTAAAGAAAATAAATTATCAGACCTGATTAAAAAACCAGGGCGGGCCGTGGACCGGACACACCGTTGGAGAAAGTAATTTATCAGGTAAACATAAATTCTGTTTTCTCCAACATAGGTGTGTCCGGTCCACGGCGTCATCCTTACTTGTGGGAACCAATACCAAAGCTTTAGGACACGGATGAAGGGAGGGAGCAAATCAGGTCACCTAAATGGAAGGCACCACGGCTTGCAAAACCTTTCTCCCAAAAAATAGCCTCAGAAGAAGCAAAAGTATCAAACTTGTAAAATTTGGTAAAAGTGTGCAGTGAAGACCAAGTCGCTGCCCTACATATCTGATCAACAGAAGCCTCGTTCTTGAAGGCCCATGTGGAAGCCACAGCCCTAGTGGAATGAGCTGTGATTCTTTCAGGAGGCTGCCGTCCGGCAGTCTCGTAAGCCAATCTGATGATGCTTTTAATCCAAAAAGAGAGAGAGGTAGAAGTTGCTTTTTGACCTCTCCTGTTACCAGAATAAACAACAAACAAGGAAGATGTTTGTCTAAAATCCTTTGTAGCATCTAAATAGAATTTTAGAGCGCGAACAACATCCAAATTGTGCAACAAACGTTCCTTCTTCGAAACTGGTTTCGGACACAAAGAAGGCACGACTATCTCCTGGTTAATGTTTTTGTTAGAAACAACTTTTGGAAGAAAACCAGGTTTAGTACGTAAAACCACCTTATCTGCATGGAACACCAGATAAGGAGGAGAACACTGCAGAGCAGATAATTCTGAAACTCTTCTAGCGGAAGAAATTGCAGCCAAAAACAAAACTTTCCAAGATAATAACTTAATATCAACGGAATGTAAGGGTTCAAACGGAACCCCCTGAAGAACTGAAAGAACTAAGTTGAGACTCCAAGGAGGAGTCAAAGGTTTGTAAACAGGCTTGATTCTAACCAGAGCCTGAACAAAGGCTTGAACATCTGGCACAGCTGCCAGCTCTTTGTGAAGTAACACAGACAAGGCAGAAATCTGTCCCTTCAAGGAACTTGCAGATAATCCTTTCTCCAATCCTTCTTGAAGAAAGGATAGAATCCTAGGAATCTTTACCTTGTCCCAAGGGAATCCTTTAGATTCACACCAACAGATATATTTTTTCCATATTTTGTGGTAAATTTTTCTAGTTACAGGCTTTCTGGCCTGAACAAGAGTATCAATAACAGAATCTGAGAACCCTCGCTTTGATAAGATCAAGCGTTCAATCTCCAAGCAGTCAGCTGGAGTAGGACCAGATTCGGATGTTCGAACGGACCTTGAACAAGAAGGTCTCGTCTCAAAGGTAGCTTCCATGGTGAAGCCGATGACATATTCACCAGATCTGCCTACCAAGTCCTGCGTGGTTACGCAGGAGCTATCAAGATCACCTACGCCCTCTCCTGATTGATCCTGGCTACCAGCCTGGGGATGAGAGGAAACGGCGGGAATACATAAGCTAGGTTGAAGGTCCAAGGTGCTACTAGTGCATCTACTAGAGTCGCCTTGGGATCCCTGGATCTGGACCCGTAGCAAGGAACCTTGAAGTTCTGACGAGAGGCCATCAGATCCATGTCTGGAATGCCCCACAGTTGAGTGATTTGGGCAAAGATTTCCGGATGGAGTTCCCACACCCCCGGATGCAATGTCTGACGAATCAGAAAATCCGCTTCCCAAGTTTCCACTCCTGGGATGTGGATTGCAGACAGGTGGCAGGAGCGAGTCTCCGCCCATTGAATGATTTTGGTCACTTCTTCCATCGCCAGGGAACTCCTTGTTCCCCCCTGATGGTTGATGTACGCAACAGTCGTCATGTTGTCTGATTGAAACCGTATGAACTTGGCCCTCGCTAGCTGAGGCCAAGCCTTGAGAGCATTGAATATCGCTCTCAGTTCCAGAATATTTATCGGTAGAAGAGATTCTTCCCGAGACCAAAGACCCTGAGCTTTCAGGGATCCCCAGACCGCGCCCCAGCCCATCAGACTGGCGTCGGTCGTGACAATGACCCACTCTGGTCTGCGGGAGGTCACCCCTTGCGACAGGTTGTCCAGGGACAGCCACCAACGGAGTGAGTCTCTGGTCCTCTGATTTACTTGTATCTTCGGAGACAAGTCTGTATAGTCCCCATTCCACTGACTGAGCATACACAATTGAAATGGTCTTAGATGAATGCGCGCAAAAGGAACTATGTCCATTGCCGCTACCATCAAACCTATCACTTCCATGCACTGTGCTATGGAAGGAAGAGGAACGGAAGGAAGTATCCGACAAGAGTTTAGAAGTTTTGTTTTTCTGGTCTCTGTCAGAAAAATCCTCATTTCTAAGGAGTCTATTATTGTTCCCAAGAAGGGAACTCTTGTCGACGGAGATAGAGAACTCTTTTCCACGTTCACTTACCATCCGTGAGATCTGAGAAAGGCCAGGACTATGTCCGTGTGAGCCTTTGCTTGAGGAAGGGACGACGCTTGAATCAGAATGTCGTCCAAGTAAGGTACTACAGCAATGCCCCTTGGTCTTAGCACCGCCAGAAGGGACCCTAGTACCTTTGTGAAAATCCTTGGAACAGTGGCTAATCCGAAAGGAAGCGCCACGAACTGGTAATGCTTGTCCAGGAATGCGAACCTTAGGAACCGATGATGTTCCTTGTGGACAGGAATATGTAGATACGCATCCTTTAAATCCACCGTGGTCAAGAATTGACCTTCCTGGATGGAAGGATTGTTCGAATGGTTTCCATTTTGGACGATGGAACCTTGAGAAACTTGTTTAGGATCTTGAGATCTAAGATTGGTCTGAACGTTCCCTCTTTTTTGGGAACTACGAACAGATTGGAGTAGAACCCCATCCCTCGTTCTTTTAATGGAACAGGATGAATCACTTCCAGAAGATAACCTTGGAAGACTTTCTAGCGCCCAAGGATCCAGAACATCTCTTGCCCAAGCCTGAGTGAAGAGAGAGAGTCTGCCCCCCACCAAATCCGGTCCCGGATCGGGGGCCCGCATCTCATGCTGTCTTGGGAGCAGTGGCAGGTTTCTTGGCCTGCTTTCCTTTGTTCCAGCCTTGCCTTGGTCTCCAGGCTGGATTGGCTTGAGAAGTATTACCCTCCTGCTTAGAGGACGTAGCACTTGGGGCTGGTCCGTTTCTGCGAAAGGGACGAAAATTAGGTTTATTTTTGGCCTTGAAAGACCTATTCTGAGGAAGGGCATGGCCCTTGCCCCCAGTGATATCAGAGATAAACTCTTTCAAGTCAGGGCCAAACAGTGTTTTCCCCTTGAAAGGAATGTCAAACAATTTGTTCTTGGAAGACGCATCCGCTGACCAAGATTTTAACCAAAGCGCTCTGCGCGCCACAATAGCAAACCCAGAATTTTTCGCCGCTAACCTAGCCAATTGCAAGGTGGCGTCTAGGGTGAAAGAATTAGCCAATTTAAGAGCACGAATTCTGTCCATAATCTCCTCATAAGAAGAAGAATTACTAATAATCGCCTTTTCTAGCTCATCGCACCAGAAACACGCGGCTGTGGTGACAGGGACAATGCATGCAATTGGTTGTAGAAGGTAACCTTGCTGAACAAACATCTTTTTTAGCAAACCTAATTTTTTATCCATAGGATCTTGGAAAGCACAACTATCTTCTATGGGTATAGTGGTGCGCTTGTTTAGAGTAGAAACCGCCCCCTCGACCTTGGGGACTGTCTGCCATAAGTCCTTTCTGGGGTCGACTATAGGAAACAATTTTTTAAATATGGGGGGAGGTACGAAAGGTACACCGGGCCTGTCCCATTCTTTATTAACAATGTACGCCACCCGCTTGAGTATAGGAAAAGCTTCGGGGGGCCCCGGGGCCTCTAGGAACTTGTCCATTTTACATAGTGTTTCTGGAATGACCAGATAATCACAATCATCCAAATTGGATAACACCTCCTTAAGCAGAGCGCGGAGATGTTCCAACTTAAATTTAAAAGTAATCACATCAGGTTCAGCTTGTTGAGAAATTTTTCCTGAATCTGAAATTTCTCCCTCAGACAAAACCTCCCTGGCCCCCTCAGACTGGTGTAGGGGCCCTTCAGAAACAATATCATCAGCGGCCTCATGCTCTTCAGTATTTTCTAAAACAGAGCAGTCGCGCTTTCACTGATAAGTGGGCATATTGGCTAAAATGTTTTTGATAGAATTATCCATTACAGCCGTTAATTGTTGCATAGTAAGGAGTATTGGCGCGCTAGATGTACTAGGGGCCTCCTGTATGGGCAAAACTGGTGTAGACGAAGGAGGGGATGATGCAGTACCGTGCTTACTCCCCTCACTTGAGGAATCATCTTGGGCATCATTTTTACTAAATTTATTATGACATAAATCACATCTATTTAAATGAGAAGGAACCTTGGCTTCCCCACAGTCAGAACACATCTATCTGGTAGTTCAGACATGTTAAACAGGCATAAACTTGATAAAGCACAAAAAACGTTTTAAAATAAAACCGTTACTGTCACTTTAAATTTTAAACTGAACACACTTTATTACTGCAATTGCGAAAAAGTATGAAGGAATTGTTCAAAATTCACCAAAATTTCACCACAGTGTCTTAAAGCCTTAAAAGTATTGCACACCAAATTTGGAAGCTTTAACCCTTAAAATAACGGAACCGGAGCCGTTTTTATATTTAACCCCTTTACAGTCCCTGGAATCTGCTTTGCTGAGACCCAACCAAGCCCAAAGGGGAATACGATACCAAATAATGCCTTCAGAAAGACTTTTCTATGTATCAGAGCTCCACACACATGCAGCTGCATGTCATGCTGTTCTCAAAAACAAGTGCGCCATACCGGCGCGAAAATGAGGCTCTGACTATGATTAGGGAAAGCCCCAATAGAATAAAGTGTCTAAAACAGTGCCTGCCGATATTATTTTACAAAAAATACCCAGATTAAATGATTCCTCAAGGCTAAATATGTGTAAATATGATCGATTTAGCCCAGAAAATGTCTACAGTCTTAATAAGCCCTTGTGAAGCCCTTATTTACTGTGTGAATAAAAATGGCTTACCGGATCCCATAGGGAAAATGACAGCTTCCAGCATTACATCGTCTTGTTAGAATGTGTCATACCTCAAGCAGCAAAAGACTGCTCACTGTTCCCCCAACTGAAGTTAATTCCTCTCAACAGTCCTGTGTGGAACAGCCATGGATTTTAGTAACGGTTGCTAAAATCATTTTCCTCATACAAACAGAAATCTTCATCTCTTTTCTGTTTCAGAGTAAATAGTACATACCAGCACTATTTTAAAATAACAAACTCTTGATTGAATAATAAAAACTACAGTTAAACACTAAAAAACTCTAAGCCATCTCCGTGGAGATGTTGCCTGTACAACGGCAAAGAGAATGACTGGGGTAGGCGGAGCCTAGGAGGGATCATGTGACCAGCTTTGCTGGGCTCTTTGCCATTTCCTGTTGGGGAAGAGAATATCCCACAAGTAAGGATGACGCCGTGGACCGGACACACCTATGTTGGAGAAATAACGTCAAAAAATGACGCAACTTCCGGCGACACGTATGACGCCAGAAACGGAAAATAATTTTTGCGCCAAAAAAGTCTGCGCCAAGAATGACGCAATAAAATGAAGCATTTTCAGCCCCCGCGAGCCTAACAGCCCACAGGGAAAAAGAGTCAAATTTTTGAAGGTAAGAAAAAATGAATAATTCAAATGCATAATCCCAAATATGAAACTGACTGTCTGAAAAATAAGGAAAGTTGAACATTCTGAGTCAAGGCAAATAAATGTTTGAATACATATATTTAGAACTTTATAAACAAAGTGCCCAACCATAGCTTAGAGTGTCACAGAAAATAAGATTTACTTACCCCAGGACACTCATCTACATGTTTGTAGAAAGCCAAACCAGTACTGAAACGAGAATCAGCAGAGGTAATGGTATATATATATAAGAGTATATCGTCGATCTGAAAAGGGAGGTAAGAGATGAATCTCTACGACCGATAACAGAGAACCTATGAAATAGACCCCGTAGAAGGAGATCACTGCATTCAAATAGGCAATACTCTCCTCACATCCCTCTGACATTCACTGCACGCTGAGAGGAAAACCGGGCTCCAACTTGCTGCGGAGCGCATATCAACGTAGAATCTAGCACAAACTTACTTCACCACCTCCATCGGAGGCAAAGTTTGTAAAACTGAATTGTGGGTGTGGTGAGGGGTGTATTTATAGGCATTTTGAGGTTTGGGAAACTTTGCCCCTCCTGGTAGGAATGTATATCCCATACGTCACTAGCTCATGGACTCTTGCTAATTACATGAAAGAAACAAAATTTATGCTTACCTGATAAATTTCTTTCTTTTGCGATGTACCGAGTCCACGGATTCATCCTAACTTGTGGGATATTGTCCTTCCTGACAGGAAGTAGCAAAGAGAGCACAACAGCAGAGCTGTCTATATAGCTCCCCCCTTAACTCCACCCCCCAGTCATTCGACCGAAGGCAAAGGAAGAAAAAGAGAAACTATAAGGTGCAGAGGTGACTGAAGTTTACATAAAAAAATACTATCTTTCAAGAATAGACAGGGTGGGCCGTGGACTCGGTACATCGCAAAAGAAAGAAATTTATCAGGTAAGCATAAATTTTGTTTTCTTTTACAAGATGTACCGAGTCCACGGATTCATCTTAACTTGTGGGATACCAATACCAAAGCTTTAGGACACGGATGAAGGGAGGGACAAGACAGGAACCTAAACGGAAGGCACCACTGCTTGCAAAACCTTTCTCCCAAAAATAGCCTCCGAAGAAGCAAAAGCATCAAATTTGGAAAATTTGGAGAAGGTATGAAGCGAAGACCAAGTCGCAGCCTTCCAAATCTGTTCAACAGAAGCATCATGTTTAAAAGCCCATGTGGAAGCCACCGCTCTAGTGGAGTGAACTGTAATTCTGTCAGGAGGCTGCTGTCCAGCAGTCTCATAAGCCAAACGGATGATGCTTTTCAGCCAAAAGGAAAGAGAGGTAGCCGTAGCCTTTTGACCTCTACGCTTTCCAGCATAGACAACAAAGAAGATAAAATAAAAACTAACAGTTTAACACCTCTTCTCTTTACCCTTCCTGCGTAGAGATAGCAAAGAGAATGACTGGGGGGTGGAATTAAGGGGGGAGCTATATAGACAGCTCTGCTGTGGTGCACTCTTTGCTACTTCCTGTCAGGAAGGACAATATCCCACAAGTTAGGATGAATCCGTGGATTCGGTTCATCTTGCAAAAGAAACTTCATGTACCTAACGACATGACAGATACCAGACAGACTGAAAACATATCCGGAGCGCAGCTGTATCGCTCTCCGCCACCTAGAACAAGTCACAGATGATAATCCAGCCCGGAATCAGCCCCATCTCAAAAACTGCTCCATGCGTCCTAGAGCAGTTGCGGTCTAAATCGGCCTCAAGCTCCGCCCTTCGTGGGCGTGACCATACCATCTTAGAGACTGCATAGATGTTATGAAATATGCAGCTGAAAAGAAAAGGCACAAAACGAAACCCCGCCCTTCGTGGGCGTAACAATACATGCTCTCCCGGTCGCCATCATTATGATAAAGATAGTATACCGGGAGATGCAACTGAAACCCTCTTGAGTCTGGAGCAAAAAGGAATACCAGAGCAAGGAATAAAAAGTGTATAACTGATTTATTATAGCTTATACAACAAAAATATCAAGAGATATACCAAAGGTTTTATCCTTCACCGTTATAGGACATAACCCTCATGGCATCCAGCCCGGTTAAGTGTCCCCAAGCCACTCTCCTTAGCCCCAGAGCCTGCAATAAAACATGTCAGAAAATCCTCCTAATTAGGAGAGATATGTCCCAACAGAGCAATAAGTCACAGTAGGAGCCCTTATTCAATATTATAGCCCCTATTCATGACCCCACCGCATCACCATAATCTGTGAATGAGAAGCGAAAGCTGAGTGGTACATAGTAAAGAGGGGAACCCTGATAATAAAGGTCCATTACCCCACTATGAAATAGGTAAGATATACAGCCGTTTCTGAGGTAATAAATGTCCCAGAAAAATAAAGAGCTGCACATACCTCTATGCTGAGCAACAGCATGACCAGTCCCACAGCATCAAGAGGTCTTCTCCCTCCTGCAGTTCTGTGGAGACATACAGGGTCTTAGTTAATATCTGCTAAGACCATCATCTGAAGGGTAGCACTCAGTATGGGAGGCGCAGTGAGAATGTAATCCCACCAGTAGCTCTACTCTAGAGGCTGACAAAGAATACGGCTGCACCCTATAATAGAATAGCACTCACTGGTACCATTTGAAAAATAATAAACTCTTGATTGAAGAATCTAAACGAAGACCTCACTTTAACTCTTCTTATCACTAACACAGGCAAAGAGAATGACTGGAGTGGGAGGGAAGGGAGAAGCTATATATACAGCTCTGCTGTGGTGCTCTTTGCCACTTCCTGCTGGCCAGGAGGCGTAATCCCACAAGGATGAAATCCGTGGACTCATCATGTCTTTAAACAGAAAAACATGCTAAATTTTATTACATGGGCCATGTATTGACCAGATAATTTTAGTAAAACTATGAAATTATAAATGTATTGAATACACATCTCTATAATAAATAAATATATACATATATACACACACACACACATATATACATACACACACACACTCTATAGGATTTAATATATAACCATGTTTTTTTATTTATTTTATTTCAAAATCTTTATTAAGCAAAAGTCAGTACAAAGAGAATGCAAATAAATCAATCAGCATAGAAACAAACTTTCAACAATTCCAAATTTAAAGTAGAAGATTATTCATTATACATAACTTGCACAAGATTTTGACATAGGATCAATTACAATCTTTTAGGTTACTCTCATACCTACACCTGGATCAGAGAGAGAGATCTCAAGAAATAGAGTGTCATCCCTTGTATCATCACCGATAGCGAAATTTAGTTTCATACAATTAGTTGGGTAATGTCACAGGAATAATTAGCAATGAGTGTTCCTAGTGTCTCAATCTACTGATAGGTACTAATGTAAGTTCAAGTAGCCCCTAGAAAATGTAATAGATAGAAAACATCAGAAGAATTTATAGCAAGACAAGCATTGAGATATAGAAGAGAGAAAAGAAAGGGAGAGGAAAAAAGAGGTAGATAGGAAGAGAAGAGAGAAAGGGGGAGAAGAGAAAAAAAAAATATATATATACCCATCTTTAGTCTCAAACATACATGCTAAATATTATTACATGGGCAATGTATTGACCAGATAATTTTAGTAAAACTATGAAATTATAAATGTATTTAATACACATCTCTATAACTATATATATATATATATATATATATATATATATATATATATATATATTTGAAATACAGTTAAGATTTTGCAAACCAAGCAACATTTCAGTTTCCTGTTTCCCCCGGTGTCCGATATGAGGTATTGCGGATAAAAATATTCAATTAGGGAGAATTGAATTCCCAGTAACCTATATGAGGTGAGCTCTAGCTCAAATGGCATATCCAGATTCTATGGAAGGAATAGAGAATGAAGGAGTTGTCTATCACGGATATAGGCTTTCACACAATGAAAGAGGACAGAGTTACTTTGGTAAAACAGATATACACACCGTTGGGCTATTTTTTCTGAATCCTGGATGGAAAACTTTCTTTGGCAAGAGAGATACCTTGTGACCTGTACCCTTGCAAAATAATGATACCTTCATGTAGGACCATAAGGAATAACATAATTTATGTAAGAATTTACCTGATAAATTCATTTCTTTCATATTGGCAAGAGTCCATGAGCTAGTGACGTATGGGATATACAATCCTACCAGGAGGGGCAAAGTTTCCCAAACCTCAAAATGCCTATAAATACTACCCTCACCACACCCATAATTCAGTTTAACGAATAGCCAAGAAGTGGGGTGATAAAGAAAGGAGCAAAAGCATAAACAAAGGAATTGGAATAATTGTGCTTTATACAAAAAAATCTTAACCACCATAAAAAGGGTGGGCCTCATGGACTCTTGCCAATATGAAAGAAATTAATCAGGTCAATTCTTACATAAATTATGTTTTCTTTCATGTAATTGACAAGAATCCACGAGCTAGTGACGTATGGGATAGCAATACCCATGATGTGGAACTCCACACAAGAGTCACTAGAGCTGAAAAAATTAATCCACAACCCAAATCATAAGTTTTCATCTTATAATAGAAAAGAAAAAACTGAAAATATAAGCAGAAGAATCAAACTGAAACAGCTGCCTGAAGAACTTTTCTACCAAAAACTGCTTCTGAAGAAGAAAAAACATCAAAATGGTAGAATTTAGTAAATGTATGCAAAGAAGACCAAGTTTCTGCTTTGCAAATCTGATCAACTGAAGCTTCATTCTTAAAAGCCCAGGAAGTGGAAACTGACCTAGTAGAATGAGCTGTAATCCTCTGAGGCGGGGATTTACCCGACTCCAAACAAGCGTGATGAATCAAAAGCTTTAAACAAGATGCCAAAGAAATGGCAGAAGCCTTCTGACCTTTCCTAGAACCAGAAAAGATAAATAGACTAGAAGTCTTCCTGAAATCTTTAGTAGCTTCAACATAATATTTCAAAGCTCTCACCACATCCAAAGAATGTAAAGATCTTTCCAAAGAATTCTTAGGATGGGGACACAAAGAAGGGACAACAATTTCCCTACTAATGTTGTTGGAATTCACAACTTTAGGAAAGAATTTAAATGAAGTCCGCAAAACTGCCTTATCCTGATGAAAAATCAGAAAAGGAGACTCACAAGAAAGAGCAGATAATTCAGAAACTTCTAGCAGAAGAGATGGCCAAAAGAAACAACTCTTTCCAAGAAAGCAATTTAATGTCCAAAGCATGCATAGGCTCAAATGGAGGAACCTGTAAAGCCTTCAAAACCAAATTAAGACTCCAAGGAGGAGAGACTGATTTAATGACAGGCTTGATACGAACCAAAGCCTGTACAAAACAATGAATATCAGGGAGTTTAGCAATTCTTCTGTGGAATAAAACCGAAAGAGCAGAGATTTGTCCTTTCAAAGAACTTGCAGACAAACCCTTATCCAAACCATCCTGAAGAAACTGTAAAATTCTAGGAATTCTAAAAGAATGCCAAGAGAATTTATGAGAACACCATGAAATGTAAGTCTTCCAAACTCGATAATAAATCTCTCTACAAACAGATTTACAAGCCTGCAACATAGTATTGATCATTGAGTCAGAGAAACCTCTATGACTAAGTACTAAGCGTTCAATTTCCATACCTTCAAATTTAATGATTTGAGATCCTGATGGAAAAATGGACCTTGAGATAGGTCTGGCCTTAGTGGAAGTGGCCATGGTTAGCAACTGGACATCCGAACAAGATCCACATACCAAAACCTGTGAGCCCATGCTGAAGCCACCAGCAGTACAAATGATTGCTCCATGATGATCTTGGAAATCACTCTTGGAAGAACTACTAGAGGCGGAAAAAACTAAATTTATGCTTACCTGATAAATTACTTTCTTTTACGATATGACGAGTCCACGGATTTCATCCTTACTTGTGGGATATTAACTTCCTGCTAACAGGAAGTGGCAAAGAGCACCACAGCAGAGCTGTATATATAGCCCCTCCCCTTCCCCTCCACCCTCAGTCATTCGGCCGAAGGTATAGGAAGAGAAAAAGGAAAGGCTAAAAAGGTGCAGAGGTGACTGAAGTTTACAAAAAAGAAAAAGAAAAACTGTCTTAAAAAGAACAGGGTGGGCTGTGGACTCGTCATATCGTAAAAAAGTAATTTATCAGGTAAGCATAAATTTAGTTTTCTTTTACAAAGATATGACGAGTCCACAGATTTCATCCTTACTTGTGGGAAACCAATACCAAAGCAATAGGACACGGATGAAAGGGAGGGACAAGACAGGAACCTAAACGGAAGGCACCACTGCTTGAAGAACCTTTCTCCCAAAGATAGCCCCAGAAGAAGCAAAAGTATCAAATTTGGAAAATTTGGAAAAAGTGTGAAGGGACGACCAAGTCGCAGCCTTACAAATCTGTTCCACAGATGCATCGTTTTTAAAAGCCCATGTGGAAGCCACAGTCTTAGAAGCGTGAGCCGTAATTCTTTCAGGAGGCTGCTGTCCAGCAGTCTCATATACCAGGCGGATGATACTTCTCAGCCAAAAAGAAAGAGGTAGCCGTAGCTTTCTGACCCCTACTCTTTCCAGAATAAACAATGAATAATGAAGATGATTGACGGAAATCCTTAGTTGCCTGTAAGTAAAACTTTAAGGCACGGACCACGTCCAAGTTATGTAACAGACGCTCCTTCTTAGGAGGAGGATTAGGACACAAGGAAGGAAAAACAATTTCCTGATTAATATTCTTATTCGAAACAACCTTAGGAAGGAACCCAGGTTTGGTACGTAAAAACCACCTTATCAGAATGAAATATGAGAAAAGGCGAATCACACTGTAATGCTGAAAGCTCAGAAACTCTTCGAGCAGAAGAAATAGCAACCAAAAAAAGAACTTTCCAAGATAATAGTTTAATATCTATGGAATGCATAGGTTCAAATGGAACCCCTTGCAGAACTCAAAGAACTAAATTCAAACTCCAGGGAGGAGTAATAGGTCTAAATACAGGCTTAATTCTAGATAGAGCCTGACTAAAAGACTTAACATCTGATACATTTGCCAAACGTTTGTGAAACAGAATTGACAAAGCTGAAAATTGTCCCTTTAAGGAACTTGCTGATAACCCTTTCTCCAATCCTTCTTGGAGAATAGACAAAAACCTAGGAATCCTAACTTTACTCCATGAGTAACCCTTGGATTCACACCAAAAAGATATTTACGCCATATTTTATGATAGATTTTTCTAGTGACAGGCTTTCTAGCCTGTATCAAAGTATTGATAACTGAAACAGAGAATCCTCGCTTTGATAAACTCAAGCGTTCAATCTCCACGCAGTCAGTTGCAGAGAAATTAGATTTGGATGTTGGAAAGGACCTTGAATGAGAAGGTCCTGTGTCAACGAAAGTTTCCACGGTGGCAGAGAGGACATGTCCACTAGATCCGCATACCAAGTCCTGCGTGGCCACGCAGGCGCTATCAGGATCACTGAAGCTCTCTCCTGTTTGATTCAAGCAATCACGTGTGGGAGGAGAGGAAATGGCGGAAACACATAAGCTAGGCTGAACAACAAAGGTACTGCCAAGGCATCTATCAGTTCGGCCTGAGGATCCCTTGACTGGAATCCGTATCTTGGAAGCTTGGCATTCTGACGAGATGCCATCAAAACCAATTCCGTTCTGCCCCATCTGAGAATCAATGAGGCAAATACCTCAGGGTGAAGTTCCAACTCCCCCTGATGAAAAGTCTGTCAACTTAGAAAATCTGCTTCCCAGTTCTCTACCCCTGGGATGTAGATCGCTGACAGATGACAAGAGTGGGCCTCTGCCCAACTGATTATCTTGGATACTTCTATCATCGCTAAGGAACTCCTTGTTCCCCCCTGATGATTGACATATGCCACAGTCGTTATGTTGTCCGACTGGAATCTGATGAATTTGGCCGAAGCCAACTGAGGCCACGCCTGAAGCGCATTGAATATTGCTCTCAGTTCCAGAATATTGATTGGAAGTAGAGACTCCACCTGAGTCCAAACACCCTGAACCTTCAGGGAGTTCCAAACTGCACCCCAGCCCAGAAGGCTGGCATCTGTTGTCACTATCACCCACGAGGGTCTGCGGAAACAAGTCCCTTGGGACAGATGATCTGGCGACAACTACCAAAGAAGAGAGTTTCTGGTCTCTTGATCCAGAATTATCTTTGGAGATAAATCAGCATAATGCCCATTCCACTGACCGAGAATGTACAGTTGCAGTGGTCTGAGATGAAAGCGAGCAAACGGAACGATGTCCATTGCAGCTACCATTAATCCGATTACCTCCATACACTGAGCCACTGATGGCCGAGGAATGGACAGAAGTGCTTGGCAAGTATTCAAAATCTTTGATTTTCTGACCTCCGTCAAAAATACTTTCATGGCTACCGAGTTTATCAGAGTTCCCAAGAAAGGAACCCTTGTCTGTGGAACAAGTGAACTCTTCTCTAAGTTCACCTTAAAGGCATGAGTTCTCAGAAAAGACAACACTGTGTCCGTGTGAGATTTTGTCAGATGATATGTTGACACCTGAATCAGAATATCGTCCAGATAAGGCGCCACCGCTATCCCTTGCGGTCTGAGAACCGCCAAAAGACCCCCTAGAACCTTTGTGAAGATTCTGAGTGCTGTGGCCAACCCGAAAGGAAGAGCCACGAACTGATGTTTGTCCAAGAAGGCAAACCTTAGAAACCGATGATGATCTTTGTGGATTGGAATATGAAGGTAAGCATCCTTCAAATCCACGGTAGTCAAACACTGACCCTCCTGGATCATTGGCAAAATCGTTCGAATTGTCTCCATCTTGAATGATGGAACTCTTAGAAATTTGTTTAGACACAAGGTCAAAAATGGGTCTGAACATTCCCTCTTTTTTGGGGACCACAAATAGGTTTGAGTAAAACCCCTGTCCCAATTTTGGAACAGGACAGATTACTCCCATAGTAAAAAGGTCTTTTACACAGCGTAAGAACGCCTCTCTCTTTATCTGGTTTGCAGATAATTTTGAAAGATGAAATCTCCCTCTTGGGAGAATACCCTTGAATTCCAATTGATAACCGTGGGTCACTATTTCTAGTGCCCAGGAATCCTTAACATCACTTGCCCAAGCCTGAGCAAAGAAAGAAAGTCTGCCCCCTACGAGATCCGGTCCCGGATCGGGGGCCACCCCTTCATGCTGCTTTGTGGAAGAAGAAGAAGCGGGGGGTCCTCCTTTAAAGTTCCGATAGGAACGAAAAGTATTCTGTTTACTCCTGATTTTAACTGACCTATCCTGAGGTAGGGCATGGCCCTTACCTCCTGTAATATCAGAAATGATCTCCTTCAATTCTGGCCCAAAAAGGGTCTTAACTTTAAAGGGAATAGCTAAAAGCTTATGTTTTGATGACACATCAGCAGACCAAGATTTGAGCCACAATGCTCTACGTGCTAAAACAGCAAATCCTGCATTTTTTGCCGCTAATTTAGCAATTTGAAAAGCGGCATCAGTAATAAAAGAATTAGCTAGCTTAAGAGCCTTAATTCTATCTAAAATGTCATCTAATGGAGTCTCAACCTTAAGAGACTCTTTTAGAGCCTCAAACCAAAAAGCTGCTGCAGTAGTTACTGGAACAATGCAAGCCGTAGATTGTAAAAGAAATCCCTGATTAACAAATAATTTCTTTAGTAGACCCTCTAATTTCTTATCCATAGGATCCTTGAAAGCACAACTATCCTCAATGGGTATAGTAGTATGCTTAGCTAGGGAAGATATAGCTCCCTCTACCTTAGGGACCGCTTGCCATGAGTCCCGAATGGTATCTGAT
Source organism: Bombina bombina (assembly GCF_027579735.1). Classification (NCBI taxonomy): domain Eukaryota; kingdom Metazoa; phylum Chordata; class Amphibia; order Anura; family Bombinatoridae; genus Bombina; species Bombina bombina. The sequence goes on from NC_069502.1 coordinate 456,894,175, forward strand.
ATAGGAAACATTTTCTTAAAATTAGGAGAGGGAGAAAAACGGTATACCTGGTCTATCCCATTCCTTACTAATTTCCGAAATTCTCTTAGGAACTGGAAAAACATCAGTGTAAGTAGGAACTTCCACATATTTATCCATTTTACACAATTTCTCTGGAGGAATCACAATAGGATCACAATCATCCAGAGTTGCTAAAACCTCCCTAAGCAACAGGCAGAGGTGTTCAAGCTTAAATTTAAATGACATAGCATCCGAATCTGTCTGAGGCAAAACATTCCCTGAATCAGAAACTTCACCCTCAGACAGTAATTCCCTAATCCCCAACTCAGAGCACTATGAGGGAACATAGGAAATAGCTAATAAAGCATCAGAGGATTCAGTATTTACATTAATACTTGACCTACTGCGTTTACCCTGCAACACTGGTAATTTAGACAATACCTCTGTAAGGGTAGTTGACATAACTGCAGCCATCTCCTGCAGAGTAAAAGAATTAGACGCACTAGAAGTACTAGGCGTCCCTTTTGTGGGCATAACATGTTGTGACACTTGGGGAGAATTGGATGGCATATCCTGATTCTCTTCAGACTGAGAATCATCCCTAGGCACACTTTATTTAAAATACACTGCTCAAAAAAATAAAGGGAACACTAAAATAACACATCCTAGATCTGAATGAATAAAATATTCTAATTAAATACTTTGTTCTTTACATAGTTGAATGTGCTGACAACAAAATCACACAAAAATTAAAAAATGGAAATCAAAATTTTCAACCCATGGAGGTCTGGATTTGGAGTCACACTCAAAATTAAAGTGGAAAAACACACTACAGGCAGATCCAACTTTGATGTAATGTCCTTAAAACAAGTCAAAATGAGGCTCAGTAGTGTGTGTGGCCTCCACGTGCCTGTATGACCTCCCTACAACGCCTGTGCATGCTCCTGATGAGGTGGCGGATGGTCTCCTGAGGGATCTCCTCCCAGACCTGGACTAAAGCATCCACCAACTCCTGGACAGTCTGTGGTGCAAAGTGAAGTTGGTGGATGGAGCGAGACATGATGTCCCAGATGTGCTCAATTGGATTCAGGTCTGGGGAACGGGAGGGCCAGTCCATAGCATCAATGCCTTCATCTTGCAGGAACTGCTGACACACTCCAGCCACATGAGGTCTAGCACTGTCTTGCATTAGGAGGAACCCAGGGCCAACCGCACCAGCATATGGTCTCACAAGGGGTCTGAGGATCTCATCTTGATACCTAATGGCAGTCAGGCTACCTCTGGCGAGCACATGGAGGGCTGTTCGGCCCCTCAAAGAAATGCCACCCCACACCATTACTGACCCACTGCCAAACTGGCCATGCTGGAGGATGTTGCAGGCAGCAGAACGTTCTCCACGGCGTCTCCAGACTGTCACGTCTGTCAAATGTGCTCAGTGTGCCCCTGCTTTCATCTGTGAAGAGCACAGGGCGCCAGTGGCGAATTTGCCAATCTTGGTGTTCTCTGGCAAATGTCAAACGTCCTGCACGGTGTTGGACTGTAAGCACAACCCCCACCTGTTGACGTTGGGTCCTCATACCACCCTCATGGAGTCTGTTTCTGACCGTTTGAGCAGACACATGCACATTTGTGGCCTGCTGGAGGTCATTTTGCAGGGCTCTGGCAGTGCTCCTCCTGTTCCTCCTTGCACAAAGGCGGAGGTAGCGGTCCTGCTGCTGGGTTGTTGGCCTCCTCCACGTCTCCTGATGTACTGGCCTGTCTCCTGGTAGCGCCTCCATGCTCTGGACACTACGCTGACAGACACAGCAATCCTTCTTGCCACAGCTCGCACTGATGTGCCATCCTGGATGAGCTGCACTACCTGAGCCACTTGTGTGGGTTGTAGACTCCGTCTTATGCTACCACTAGTGTGCAAGCACCACCAGCATTCAAAAGTGACCATAACATCAGCCAGAAAGCATAGGAACTGAGAAGTGGTCTGTGGTCACCACCTGCAGAACCACTCCTTTATTGGGGGTGTCTTGCTAATTGCCTATAATTTCCACCTGTTGTCTATCCCATTTGCACAACAGCATGTGAAATTGATTGTCACTCAGTGTTGCTTCCTAAGTGGACAGTTTGATTTCACAGAAGTGTGATTGACTTGGAGATACATTGTGTTGTTTAAGTGTTCCCTTTATTTTTTTGAGCAGTGTATGATTTTTACATTGTAAAGCCCTTTCAGTACAAAAGTTACACAATATTAGAGGGGGTTGCACAATAGCTTCTAAACACATAGAACAATGAGAAACAATGTCAGAAATGTTGAACAGACTAGTAATACCACAAGTCGTTTAAACACTTATTTATAGCATAAAATAAACATTAGAAAAAACGTGTACTGTGCCTTTAAGAAAAAGAAAAAGTGAAAATTTTTCCAAAATGCACAAAAAACGTTAAATTATTCCCAAATTTAACTTCATATAGTTGGTTAATCCAAAAATGACTGCACCCAGAAGCAAGGGCAGAAATAAGGCTTTAGAAGTACTTATATCAACATGTAGTCAAACGATAGATAAAAATACACTCTGCACCTCGCCACAGCTCTGCTGTGGCGCCAACCTGCCCCCAGGGTACTTCGAATCAAGTTTCCAACCCTTCAGACCAGCTACACAGTCCAGGAGCCACCAAGTTATTGTTTGCTGCTGATAAGCCTGAAGAAATTGCGCCAAAATAGGCTCCGACCCTTAAGGTCAAAAGTTGGAGTAGGCCCAAACAATACCGCATGGGAATGCAGTTTTGCACTAAAGTAAAAATACACACACAATATAACCCTCAAGCATAAAACCAATAAGTTTTAAGTGCCAAAAATAAAAAACATAAAACATCGTTTTTTATATTGTCTCCCATGTCACATAATGCCCAAATATCAACTAATGATAAATATAAAATAGGGACTCCAGTAACACCCCTCTTATTAAAATAGGTTTTACTGCTTACCCCATTCCCATACAGGGAAATAATGCCAGCCAGTTCTGATACACCAAGTCCTCAGAAAAAACATAATTTATGCTTACCTGATAAATTTATTTCTCTTGTAGTGTATCCAGTCCACGGATCATCCATTACTTATGGGATATTAACTCCTCCCCAACAGGAAGTGCAAGAGGATTCACCCAGCAGAGCTGCTATATAGCTCCTCCCCTAACTGCCATTACCAGTCATTCGACCAAAAACATGCAGAGAAAGGAAAACCATAGGGTACAGTGGTGACTGTAGTTTAATGGAAAAATTACCTGCCTTAAAGTGACAGGGCGGGCCGTGGACTGGATACACTACAAGAGAAATACATTTATCAGGTAAGCATAAATTATGTTTTCTCTTGTTAAGTGTATCCAGTCCACGGATCATCCATTACTTATGGGATACCAATACCAAAGCTAAAGTACACGGATGACGGGAGGGACAGGCAGGCTCTTTATACGGAAGGAACCACTGCCTGAAGAACCTTTCTCCCAAAAACAGCCTCCGAAGAAGCAAAAGTGTCAAATTTGTAAAATTTGGAAAAAGTATGAAGAGAAGACCAAGTTGCAGCCTTGCAAATCTGTTCAACAGAAGCCTCATTCTTAAAGGCCCAAGTGGAAGCCACAGCTCTAGTAGAATGTGCTGTAATTCTTTCAGGAGGCTGCTGTCCAGCAGTCTCATAGGCTAACCGTATTATGCTACGAAGCCAAAAGGAGAGAGAGGTAGCCAAAGCTTTTTGACCTCTCCTCTGACCAGAATAAACGAAAAACAGGGAAGACGTTTGTCGAAAATCCTTAGTTGCCTGTAGATAAAATTTCAGGGCACGGACTACATCTAGATTGTGTAGCAGACGTTCCTTTTTCGAAGAAGGATTAGGACACAAAGATGTAACCACAATCTCTTGATTGATATTCCTGTTAGTGACCACCTTAGGTAGGAACCCAGGTTTAGTACGCAGAACTACCTTGTCTGAATGAAAAATCAGATAAGGAGAATCACAATGTAAGGCAGATAACTCAGAGACTCTTCGAGCCGAGGAAATCGCCATTAAAAACAGAACTTTCCAAGATAACAACTTGATATCAATGGAATGAAGGGGTTCAAACGGAACCCCCTGTAAAACATTAAGAACTAAGTTCAAACTCCATGGTGGAGCAACAGTTTTAAACACAGGCTTGATCCTAGCTAAAGCCTGACAAAAAGCTTGAACGTCCGGAACTTCTGACAGACGTTTGTGTAAAAGAATGGACAGAGCTGAAATCTGTCCCTTTAAGGAACTAGCGGATAAACCCTTTTCTAAACCTTCTTGTAGAAAAGACAATATCCTCGGAATCCTAACCTTACTCCATGAGTAACTCTTGGATTCGCACCAATATAAGTATTTGCGCCATATCTTATGGTAAATCTTTCTGGTAACAGGCTTCCTAGCCTGTATTAAGGTATCAATAACTGACTCAGAAAAGCCACGTTTTGATAAAATCAAGCGTTCAATTTCCAAGCAGTCAGCTTCAGAGAAATTAGATTTTGATGTTTGAAGGGACCCTGGATCAGAAGGTCCTGTTTCAGAGGTAGCGACCAAGGTGGACAGGATGACATGTCCACTAGATCTGCATACCAAGTCCTGCGTGGCCATGCAGGCGTTATTAGAATCACTGATGCTCTCTCCTGTTTGAGCGGGAGATGCAGGTACTGACACGTGAGGCGAGTTAGTCGGCATAACTCTCCCCTCGTTGTTTGGTGAAATATGTTCAATTTGTACAGATTGACTTTTATTTAAAGTAGCATCAATACAGTTAGTACATAAATTTCTATTGGGCTCCACTTTGGCTTTAGCACATATAGCACAGATATCTTCCTCTGAATCAGACATGTTTAACACACTAGCAAATAAACTAGCAACTTGGAAATACTTTTCAAGTAATTTACTATAATATGAAAACGTACTGTGCCTATAAGAAGCACAGAAAAAGTTATGACAGTTGAAAATTAATAAACTGAAAAGTTATAGCATCAAATCTTTGTAAAAAACACAATTTTAGCAAAGGATTGCTCCCATTAGCAAAGGATAACTAACCCTGATAGCAGAAAAAAATAAATAAATATATAAAAAAAACAACATTTATTTCTGTATCACAGTCAACTACAATCTCACAGCTCTGCTGTGAGTGATTACCTCCCTCAAAACAAGTTTTGAAGACCCCTGAGTTCTGTAGAGATGAACCGGATCATGCAGGGAAGACAAACTTCTGACTGAATTTTTTGATGCGTAGCAAAAGCAGCAAAAAAGGTGCCTCCCCCTCACACATAACAGTGAGAGAGATCAGTAAACTGTCATAAATTAAATAAAACGACTGCCAAGTGGAAAAAAATAGTGCCCAAAACATTTTTTCACCCAGTACCTCAGAAAATTAAACGATTTTACATGCCAGCAAAAAACGTTTAACATTAATAAATTGAGTGTTATTAAAAAGCCTGTTGCTAGTCCCTGCAAATTAGGCTAAAGTTTTATGCATACAGTATAATTCCAGTGAAGTGCCATTCCCCAGAATACTGAAGTGTAAAATATACATACATGACAGCCTGATACCAGTTGCTGCTACTGCATTTAAGGCTGAGTTTACATTATATCGGTATGGCAGAATTTTCTCATCAATTCCATTGTCAGAAAAACATAATTTATGCTTACCTGATAAATTCCTTTCTTCTGTAGTGTGATCAGTCCACGGGTCATCATTACTTCTGGGATATTACTCCTCCCCAACAGGAAGTGCAAGAGTATTCACCCAGCAGAGCTGCATATAGCTCCTCCCCTCTACGTCACTCCCAGTCATTCGACCAAGGACCAACGAGAAAGGAAAAGCCAAGGGTGAAGTGGTGACTGGAGTATAAATTAAAAAATATTTACCTGCCTTAAAAACAGGGCGGGCCGTGGACTGATCACACTACAGAAGAAAGGAATTTATCAGGTAAGCATAAATTATGTTTTCTTCTGTTAAGTGTGATCAGTCCACGGGTCATCATTACTTCTGGGATACCAATACCAAAGCAAAAGTACACGGATGACGGGAGGGATAGGCAGGCTCTTTATACAGAAGGAACCACTGCCTGAAGAACCTTTCTCCCAAAAATAGCCTCCGATGAAGCAAAAGTGTCAAATTTGTAAAATTTGGAAAAAGTATGAAGCGAAGACCAAGTTGCAGCCTTGCAAATCTGTTCAACAGAGGCCTCATTCTTGAAGGCCCAAGTGGAAGCCACAGCTCTAGTAGAATGAGCTGTAATTCTTTCAGGAGGCTGCTGTCCAGCAGTCTCATAAGCTAAACGAATTATGCTACGAAGCCAAAAAGAAAGAGAGGTAGTGGAAGCTTTTTGACCTCTCCTCTGCCCAGAGTAAATGACAAACAGAGAAGACGTTTGTCGAAATTCCTTAGTTGCCTGTAAGTAAAATTTTAGAGCACGGACTACATCCAGGTTGTGCAGTAGACGTTCCTTCTTTGAAGAAGGATTTGGGCATAAAGAAGGAACAACAATCTCTTGATTGAGATTCCTGTTAGTAACTACCTTAGGTAAGAACCCAGGTTTAGTACGCAGGACTACCTTATCCGAATGAAAAATCAAATAAGGAGAATCACAATGTAAGGCTGATAATTCAGAGACTCTTCGAGCCGAGGAAATAGCCATTAAAAATAGAACTTTCCAAGATAACAACTTTATATCAATGGAATGAAGGGGTTCAAACGGAACGCCCTGTAAAACATTAAGAACAAGGTTTAAGCTCCATGGTGGAGCAACAGTTTTAAACACAGGCTTAATCCTGGCCAAAGCCTGACAAAAAGCCTGGACGTCAGGAACTTCTGACAGACATTTGTGTAACAGAATGGACAGAGCTGAGATCTGTCCCTTTAAAGAACTAGCAGATAAACCCTTTTCTAAACCTTCTTGTAGAAAAGACAATATCCTAGGAATCCTAACCTTACTCCAAGAGTAACCTTTGGATTCACACCAATATAGGTATTTACGCCATATCTTATGGTAAATCTTTCTGGTAACAGGCTTCCTAGCCTGTATTAAGGTATCAATAACTGACTCAGAAAACCCACGTCTTGATAAAATCAAGCGTTCAATTTCCAAGCAGTCAGCTTCAGAGAAGTTAGATTTTGATGTTTGAAGGGACCCTGTATCAGAAGGTCCTGTTTCAGAGGTAGAGACCAAGGTGGACAGGATGACATGTCCACCAGGTCTGCATACCAAGTCCTGCGTGGCCACGCAGGTGCTATTAGAATCACTGATGCTCTCTCTTGTTTGATTCTGGCAATCAATCGAGGAAGCAACGGGAAGGGTGGAAACACGTAAGCCATCCTGAAGTCCCAAGGTGCTGTCAGAGCATCTATCAGGACTGCTCCTGGATCCCTGGATCTGGACCCGTAACGAGGAAGCTTGGCGTTCTGTCGAGACGCCATGAGATCTATCTCTGGTTTGCCCCAACGTCGAAGTATTTGGGCAAAGACCTCCGGATGAAGTTCCCACTCCCCCGGATGAAAAGTCTGACGACTTAAGAAATCCGCCTCCCAGTTCTCCACTCCCGGGATGTGGATTGCTGACAGGTGGCAAGAGTGAGACTCTGCCCAGCGAATTATCTTTGATACTTCCATCATAGCTAGGGAGCTTCTTGTCCCTCCCTGATGGTTGATGTAAGCTACAGTCGTGATGTTGTCCGACTGAAACCTGATGAACCCCCGAGTTGTCAACTGGGGCCAAGCCAGGAGGGCATTGAGAACTGCTCTCAATTCCAGAATGTTTATTGGCAGGAGACTCTCCTCCTGACTCCATTGTCCCTGAGCCTTCAGAGAATTCCAGACGGCACCCCAACCTAGAAGGCTGGCGTCTGTTGTTACAATTGTCCAGTCTGGTCTGCTGAATGGCATCCCCCTGGACAGATGTGGCCGAGAAAGCCACCATAGAAGAGAACTTCTGGTCTCTTGATCCAGATTCAGAGAAGGGGATAAGTCTGAGAAATCCCCATTCCACTGACTTAGCATGCACAGTTGCAGTGGTCTGAGGTGTAAGCGTGCAAAGGGTACTATGTCCATTGCCGCTACCATTAAGCCGACTACCTCCATGCATTGAGCCACTGACGGGTGTTGAATGGAATGAAGGGTGCGGAAAGCACTTTGAAGTCTTGTTAGCCTGTCCTCTGTCAGGTAAATCTTCATTTCTACAGAATCTATAAGAGTCCCCAGGAAGGGAACTCTTGTGAGTGGAACGAGTGAACTTTTCTTTTCGTTCACCTTCCATCCATGTGACCTTAGAAATGCCAGCACTAACTCTGTATGAGACTTGGCAGTTTGAAAGCTTGAAGCTTGTATCAGAATGTCGTCTAGGTATGGAGCTACCGAGATTCCCCGCGGTCTTAGTACCGCCAGAAGAGCACCCAGAACCTTTGTGAAGATTCTTGGAGCTGTAGCCAATCCGAATGGAAGAGCCACAAACTGGTAATGCCTGTCTAGGAAGGCAAACCTTAGGTACCGATAATGATCTTTGTGAATCGGTATGTGAAGGTAAGCATCTTTTAAATCTACAGTGGTCATGTACTGACCCTCTTGGATCATAGGTAAAATTGTCCGAATAGTCTCCATCTTGAACGATGGAACTCTTAGGAATTTGTTTAGGATCTTTAAGTCCAGGATTGGTCTGAAAGTTCCCTCTTTTTTGGGAACCACAAACAGATTTGAGTAAAACCCCTGTCCCTGTTCCGATCGTGGAACTGGATGGATTACTCCCATTAACAAGAGCTCTTGTACGCAGCGTAGAAACGCCTCTTTCTTTGTCTGGATTGTTGACAATCTTGACAGATGAAATCTCTCTCTTGGAGGAGAGTATTTGAAGTCCAGAAGGTATCCCTGAGATATTATCTCTAGCGCCCAGGGATCCTGAACATCTCTTGCCCAAGCCTGGGCGAAGAGAGAAAGTCTGCCCCCCACTAGATCCGATCCCGGATCGGGGGCCCTCAATTCATGCTGTTTTAGGGGCAGCAGCAGGTTTCCTAGTCTGCTTGCCCTTGTTCCAGGACTGGTTAGGTTTCCAGCCTTGTCTGTAGCGAGCAACAGCTCCTTCCTGTTTTGGTGCAGAGGAAGTTGATGCTGCTCCTGCTTTGAAATTACGAAAGGAACGAAAATTAGACTGTCTAGTCTTGGCTTTGTCCTGAGGCAGGGCATGGCCTTTACCTCCTGTAATGTCAGCGATAATCTCTTTCAACCCGGGCCCGAATAAGGTCTGCCCTTTGAAAGGTATATTAAGCAATTTAGACTTAGAAGTAACATCAGCTGACCAGGATTTTAGCCACAGCGCCCTGCGTGCCTGAATGGCGAATCCTGAATTCTTCGCCGTAAGTTTGGTAAGATGTACTACGGCCTCCGAAATGAATGAATTAGCTAGTTTAAGGACTCTAAGCCTGTCCGTAATGTCGTCCAGAGTAACTGAACCAATGCTCTCTTCCAGAGACTCAATCCAGAATGCCGCTGCAGCCGTGATCGGCGCAATGCATGCAAGGGGTTGCAATATAAAACCTTGTTGAACAAACATTTTCTTAAGGTAACCCTCTAACTTTTTATCCATTGGATCTGAAAAAGCACAGCTATCCTCCACCGGGATAGTGGTACGCTTAGCTAAGGTAGAAACTGCTCCCTCCACCTTAGGGACCGTTTGCCATAAGTCCCTTGTGGTGGCGTCTATTGGAAACATTTTTCTAAATATCGGAGGGGTTGAGAACGGCACACCGGGTCTATCCCACTCCTTAGTAACAATTTCAGTAAGTCTCTTAGGTATAGGAAAAACCTCAGTACTCGTCGGTACCGCAAAATATTTATCCAACCTACACATTTTCTCTGGTATTGCAACTGTGTTACAATCATTCAGAGCCGCTAACACCTCCCCTAGTAATACGCGGAGGTTTTCCAGTTTGAATTTAAAATTTAAAATATCTGAATCCAGTCTGTTTGGATCAGAACCGTCACCCACAGAATGAAGTTCTCCGTCCTCATGTTCTGCCACCTGTGACGCAGTGTCTGACATGGCCCTAATATTATCAGCGCACTCTGTTCTCACCCCAGAGTGATCACGCTTACCTCTTAGTTCTGGTAATTTAGCCAAAACCTCAGTCATAACAGTAGCCATATCCTGTAATGTGATTTGTAATGGCCGCCCAGATGTACTCGGCGCTACAATATCACGCACCTCCCTCTGAGCGGGAGATGTAGGTACTGACACGTGAGGCGAGTTAGTCGGCATAACTCTCCCCTCGTTGTTTGGTGAAATTTGTTCAATTTGTACAGATTGATTTTTATTTAAAGTAGCATCAATACAGTTAGTACATAAATTTCTATTGGGCTCCACTTTGGCATTGCAACAAATGACACAGGTATCATCCTCTGAATCAGACATGTTTAACACACTAGCAAATAAACTTGCAACTTGGAAATACAATTCAATTAGAATAATATTAAAACGTACTGTGCCTTTAAGAAGCACAGAAGATCTATGACAGTTGAAAATTAATAAATTGAAACAGTTATAGCCTCAATCCTTGTAAACAACACAACTTTAGTAAAGGTTTAATCCCATTAGCAAAGATAACAAATTCTGAAAGCAGGAAACAAATTACAGAATAAACGTTTTTTATCTCAGTCAAACTATAATTCTCACAGCTCTGCTGAGAGAAATTACCTCCCTCAAAATAAGTTTTGAAGACCCCTGAGCTCTGTAGAGATGAACCGGATCATGCAGGGAATACAATGAGTTGCTGACTGAAATATTTGATGCGTAGTAAAAGCGCCAAAAAACGGCCCCTCCCCCTCACACACAGCAGTGAGGGAGAACAGAAACTGTCAGAAAACAGATTAAGCAACTGCCAAGTGGAAAAATAGTGCCCAAACATTTATTCACTCAGTACCTCAGCAAATGAAAACGATTTTACATTCCAGCAAAAACGTTAAACATAATCTCTAGTTATTAAACAGCTTTATGTATTTCTTACAGTGTAATTCTAGTGAAGTACCATTCCCCAGAATACTGAAGTGTAAAGTATACATACATGACATTATATCGGTATGGCAGGATTTTCTCATCAATTCCATTGTCAGAAAATAAAAACTGCTACATACCTCTATGCAGATTCGTCTGCCCGCTGTCCCCTGATCTGAAGTTTACCTCTCCTCAGATGGCCGAGAAACAGCAATATGATCTTAACTACTCCGGCTAAAATCATAACAAAAACTCTGGTAGATTCTTCTTCAAACTCTGCCAGAGAGATAATAACACACTCCGGTGCTATTTTAAAATAACAAACTTTTGATTGAAGATATAAAACTAAGTATAATCACCATAGTCCTCTCACACATCCTATCTAGTCGTTGGGTGCAAGAGAATGACTGGGAGTGACGTAGAGGGGAGGAGCTATATGCAGCTCTGCTGGGTGAATCCTCTTGCACTTCCTGTTGGGGAGGAGTAATATCCCAGAAGTAATGATGACCCGTGGACTGATCACACTTAACAGAAGAAATAATAAGCTGCTACATACCTCTTTGCAGATTAATCTGCCCGCTGTCCCCTGATCTGAAGTTTACCTCTCCTCAGATGGCCGAGAAACAGCAATATGATCTTAACTACTCCGGCTAAAATCATAGAAAAACTCAGGTAGATTCTTCTTCAAATTCTACCAGAGAAGGAATAACACACTCCGGTGCTATTATAAAATAACAAACTTTTGATTGAAGGTATGAAACTAAGTATAATCACCACAGTCCTCTCACACATCCTATCTATTCGTTGGGTGCAAGAGAATGACTGGTAATGGCAGTTAGGGGAGGAGCTATATAGCAGCTCTGCTGGGTGAATCCTCTTGCACTTCCTGTTGGGGAGGAGTTAATATCCCATAAGTAATGGATGATCCGTGGACTGGATACACTTAACAAGAGAAAAACATAATTTATGCTTACCTGATAAATTTATTTCTCTTGTAGTGTATCCAGTCCACGGATCATCCATTACTTATGGGATATATTCTCCTTCCCAACAGGAAGTTGCAAGAGTCCACCCACAGCAAAGCTGCTATATAGCTCCTCCCCTAACTGCCATTACCAGTCATTCGACCGAAAACATGCAGAGAAAGGAAAACCATAGGGTGCAGTGGTGACTGTAGTTTAATGGAAAAATTACCTGCCTTAAAGTGACAGGGCGGGCCGTGGACTGGATACACTACAAGAGAAATACATTTATCAGGTAAGCATAAATTATGTTTTCTCTTGTTAAGTGTATCCAGTCCACGGATCATCCATTACTTATGGGATACCAATACCAAAGCTAAAGTACACGGATGATGGGAGGGACAAGGCAGGTACTTAAACGGAAGTTACCACTGCCTGTAAAAAACCCTTTCTCCCAAAAATAGCCTCCGAAGAAGCAAGGTATCAAATTTGTTAAATTTGAAAAAGTATGAAACGCAGACCAAGACTCCGTCTTGTAATCTGTTCAACAGAAGCCACATTTAAAAAAGGCCCAAGTGAAAACCACAGCTCTAGTAGAATGAGCTGTAATCCCGTCAGGAGGCTGCTGTCCAGCAGTCTCATAAGCTAAATGAATTATGCTTTTTAACCAAAAAGACAGAGAGGTTGCTGAAGTCCTTTGACCTCTCCTCTGTCCAGAATAGACAACAAACAAGGTGAATGTTTGATGAAAATCTGTAGTAGCTTGTAAGTAAAACTTTAAAACACGAACCACGTCCAAATTGTGTAATAGACGTTCCTTCTTTGAAGAAGGATTAGGATACAAGAATGGAACAACAATCTCTTGAGTGATATTCTTGTTAGATACCACCTTAGGTAAAAACCCAGGTTGGTACACAGGACTACCTTATCCGTACGGAGAACCAGATAAGGAGAATCACATTGTAACGCAGATAACTCGGAGACTCTATGAGCCGAGGAAATAGCTACCAAAAAGGAACTTTCCAAGATAGAAGTTTGATATCTATGGAATGAAAAGGTTCAAATGGAACTCCTTGAAGAACCTTAAGAACCAGCTTTAAGCTCCATGGCGGAGCAACATTTTTAACCACAGGCTTGGTTCTAACCAAAGCCTGACCAAATGCCTGAACGTCTAGAATACCTGCCAGACGCTTGTGCAAAAGAATAGACAGAGTAGAAATCTGTCCTTTTAAAGAACTAGCTGACAACCCTTTTCTCAAAATCATCTTGGAGAAAAGATAATATCCTGGGAATCCAGACTTTACTCCATGAGTAACCCTTGGATTCATAACAATAAGATATTTACACCATATCTTATGTTAAATTTTCCTAGAGACAGGCTTTTATGCCTGTATTAAGGTATCAATTACTGACTCGGAGAAGCCATGCTTTGATAACATCAAGCGTTCTGTCTCCAGGCAGTCCATCTCAGATTAGTTATATTTAGATGGTTGAAAAGACCCTGAGGTAGAGGGTCCTGTCTCAGAAGCAGAGACCGTGGTGGAAAGGATGATATGTCCACCAGATCTGCATACCAGGTCCTGCGTGGCCACGCAGGCGCTGTCAAAAGCACCAAAGCACTCTCCTGCTTGATCTTGTGCAAACCCCTCCGGAGGGAATTCCCACTCCCCCGGATGAAAAGTCTGACGACTTAGAAAATCTGCCTCCCAGTTCTCAACACCTGGGATAGGGATAGCTTTTAGACAAGAGTGAGTCTCTGTCCAGTGAATTATTTTAAGACTTCTAACATTGCTAGGGAACTTCTGTTCCCCCTTGATGGTTGATGTAAGCCACAGTCGTGATATTGTCCGACTGAAATATGATGTACCTCAGAGTTGCTAACTGAGGCCAAGTCTGAAGAGCATGGAATATCGCTCCCAGTTGCAGAATATTCATAAGAAGGAGGGTCTCCTCCAGAGTCCACTATCCCTGAGCCTTCAGGGAGTTCCAGACTGTATCCCAACCTAAAAGGCTGGCATCTGTTGTAACAATTGTCCCATCTGACCTGCGGAAGGTCATACCCTTGGACAGATGGACCCGAGATAGTCACCAGAGAAGAGAATCTCTGGTTTCTTGGTCCGGATTTAACAGGAGAACAAATCTGTGTAATCCCCGTTCCTCTGGCTGAGCATGCATAGTTGCAGTGGTCTGAAATGTAGACGTGCAAACGGTACTATGTCCCTTGCCGCTACCATTAAGCCGATTACATTCATGTACTGAGCCACCAAAGGGCGCGGATGGAATGAAGAACACGGCAGAAATTTAGAAACTTTGACAACCTGGACTCCGTCAGGTAAATTTTAATTTCTACAAAATCTATCAGAATCCCTAGGAGGGAAACCCTTGATATTGGGGATAGAGAACTCTTTCCTTGTTCACTTTCCACCCATGCGATCTCAGAAATGCCAGTACTACGTCCGTATGAGACTTGGCAACTTGGATGTTTGACGCCTGTATCAGGATGTCGTCTAAATAAGGGGCCACTTCTATGCCCCGCGGCCTAAGGACCGCCAAAGTGACCCCAGAACCTCCATAAAGATTCTAGGGGCTGTAGTTAACCCAAAGGAAAGAGCTACAAACTGGTAATGCCTGTCTAGAAAGGCAAACCTGAAAAACCGATGGTGATCTTTATGCATCGTAATGTGAGGATAAGCATCCTTCAAATCCATTGTAGTCCTCTATTGACTCTCCTGGATCATAGTTAAGATGGTACGAATAGTTTCCATCTTAAATGATAGAATTCTAAAGAATTTGTTTAAGATCTTTTAGATCCAAAATAGGTCTGAAGGTTTCCTTTCCTTGGGAACCACAAACCGATTTGAGGAAAACTGTGTCCCTGTTCCTCTATTGGAACTGAATGGGTCACGTACACAATGCAAGAATGTCTCTTTCTTTATCTGGTTTGCAGATAAATGTGAAAGGCAAAAACTCCCCTTTTTTGGGGGGGAAAGCTTTGAAATCCAGAAGATATCTCTGGGGTATAATTTCCAATGCCCAGGGATCCTGGGCATCTCTTGCCCACGCATGGGCGAAGAATGAAGTCTGCCCCCTATAGGATCCGTTACCAGATAGGGGTCCGTTCCTCATGCTGTTTTAGAGGCAGCAGCAGGCTCCTTGACCTGCTTATCTTTGTTCCAGGTCCGGTTGTCTCCAGACCGCCTTGGACTGAGCAAAAGTTCCCTCTTATTTTGCCTTAGAGGAAGTTGATGCCACACCTGCCTTGAATTTTCGAAAGGCACGAAAATTAGGCCTTTTTTGTCCCTTGATTTGGACCTGTCCTGAGGAAGGGCATGATCTTTTCCTCCAGTGATATAAGTAATAATCTCCTTCAAACTAGGCCTGAATAGGGTCTGCCCCTTGAAGGGAAGTTAAGTAGCTTATTTATTAAAGTCACGACAGCTGACCATGATATAAGCCATAGCGCTCTGCGCGCCAGTATAGTAAAAAACTGAATTCTTAGCCGTTAGTCTAGTCAAAGGAACAAAGGCATCAGAAAACAAAGGAATTGGCTAGCTTAAGTGCTCTAAGCTTGTCAAATATATTCATCCAATGGAGCCTGTAAAGCCTCATCAAGAGACTCAAACCAGAACGCCGCAGCAGCAGTGACAGGAGCAATGCGTGCAAGGGGCTGCAGGATAAAACCTTGTTGAATAAACATTTTTTATCCATTGGATCTAAAAAAGCACAACAGTCCTCGCCAGAGGTAGTGGTACGCTTAGCTAGAGTAGAAACTCTTCTCTCCACCTTAGGAACTGTCTGCCATAAGTCCCGTGTGGTGGCAACTATTAGAAAACATTCTTCTAAAAAATAGGAGGGGAAGAGAACGGCACACCTGGTCTATCCCATTCCTTATGAAAAATTTTAGTAAACCTCTTTAGGTATTGGAAAAACATAAGTACACACCGGCACTGCATATTATTTATCCAGTCTACACAATTTCTCTGGCACTGCGATTGTACACATTCATTCAGAGCAGCTAAAGCCTCCCTGAGCAACAAGTGGAGGTTCTCAAGCATACATTTTAAATGTAGAAATATCAGAATCAGGTTAAATCATCTTCCCTGAGTCACAAATATCACCCACAGACTAAGCATATTGTGAGGTAGTATCAGACATGGTTCTTAAAGCGTCTGTATGCTCTGTATCTACCCCCAGAGCTGTTTTGCTTTCCTTTAATTTCAGGTAGTCTGACTAATACTGCTGCCAGTGTATTATACACAACCTTTGCCATGTCTTGTAAAATAAACGCTATGGGCGCCATTGATATACTTGGCGCCATTTGAGCGTGAGTCCCTGGAGCGGGAGTCAAAGGGTCTGACACGTGGGGAGACTTAGTCGGCATAACTTCCCCCTCGACAGAATCCTCTGGTAAAATAAACGCTATGGGTGCCCTTGATGTACTTGGCGCCATTTGAGCGTGAGTCCCTAAAGCGGGAGTCAAAGGGTCTGACACGTGGGGAGAGTCAGTCGGCATAACTTCCCCCTCGACAGAATCCTCTGGTGATAATGTTTTTAAATACAAAAAATGATCTTTATTGTTTAACATGAAATCAGTACATCTGGTACACATTCTAAAATGGGGTTCCACCATGGCTTTAAACATAATAAACACAGAGCCTCCTCTATGTTAGACATGTTAGAACTAATAAAGAGACTAGTAAGATTGGAAAACACTTTAAATCAAGTTAACAAGCAAATATAACAAACGTTACTGTGCCTTTAAGAGAAACAAATTTTGTCAAAATTTGAAAAACAGTGAAAAAAGGCAGTAAATCAAACGAAATTTTTACAGTACATGTAATAAGTTAACAGAGCATTGCACCCACTTGCAAATGGATGATTAACCCCTTAATGCAAAAAAACAGATTAAAAAAAAAAAAAAACGAAATTTTTTTAAACAGACACAACAAAACTGCCACAGCTGAGCTGTGGATTACCTTCCCTATAACTGTTTCTATGCAAAATTTACGCCAGCCATGTGGAAAAATTAGGCCCCAATAAGTTTTATCACCAAACATATGTTAAAAAACGATTAAACATGCCAGCAAACGTTTTAAAACACATTCTTATAAGAGTATGTATGTCTATTAATAAGCCTGATCCAGTCGCTATCACTGCATTTAAGGCTTTACTTACATTACTTCGGTATCAGCAGTATTTTCTTAGTCAATTCCATTCCTTAGAAAAATATATTACTGCACATACCTTAGCATATATCTCTATCAATCAGCCTGGTACCAGTCGCTTTCACTGCATTTAAAGGCTGTACTTACATTACTTCGGTATCAGCAGTATTTTCTTAGTCGATTCCATTCCTTAGAAAAATATTTTACTGCACATACCTTATTTGCAGGAAAACCTGCACGCCATTCCCCCTCTGAAGTACCTTACTCCTCAGAATGTGTGAGAACAGCAACTGGATCTTAGTTACGTCTGCTAAGATCATAGAAAAAATGCAGGCAGATTCTTCTTCCAAATACTGCCTGAGATAAACAGCACACTCCGGTGCCATTTAAAAATAACAAACTTTTGATTGAAGAAATAAACTAAGTATAAAAAACCACAGACTCTCACGACCTCCTATCTATGTTGAGACTTGCAAGAGAATGACTGGTAATGGCAGTTAGGGGAGGAGCTATATAGCAGCTTTGCTGTGGGTGGACTCTTGCAACTTCCTGTTGGGAAGGAGAATATATCCCATAAGTAATGGATGATCCGTGGACTGGATACACTTAACAAGAGAAAAGGCTGCACATACCTTAATGCTGCTTGTAACATGAAACCAGTCTCCACACTGAAGATGTCTCATGGTTACCTTCAGAAGTCTTGTGGGAACCAGCGTGGATCTTAGTTACAAATGCTAAGATCATCAAAACTCAGGGCAGAAATCTTCCATATCCCCCTAAGGAAAATACTATGCACCGCTACCATTTAAAATAAAAAACTTCTTGATTGAAGAAACTAAAACGTCACTTTACCATGTCTTCCTAGTATAACACAGGCAAAGAGAATGACTGGGTGGAGGGGAAGGGGAGGGGCTATATATACAGCTCTGCTGTGGTGCTCTTTGCCACTTCCTGTTAGCAGGAGGTTAATATCCCACATGTAAGGATGAAATCTGTGGACTTGTCATATCTTTGTAAAAGAAATATAGGCAGGTTGATAACTCCAAGGAAGTGTCAATGCATCCACTGCTTCCGTCTGAGGATCCCTGGACCTGGACAGGTACCTGGGAAGTTTCTTGTTTAGATGAGATGCCATCAGATCTATTTCTGGAAGCCCCTACATCTGAACAATTTGAAAAAACACATCTGGGTGAAGAGACCACTCTCCCGGATGTAAAGCTTGACGACTGAGATAATCCGCTTCCCAATTGTCTATACCTGGAATATGGACCGCAGAAATTAGACAGGAGCTGGATTCTGCCCAAACAAGTATCCGGGATACTTCTTTCATAGCTTGAGGACTGTGAGTCCCACCCTGATGATTGACATATGCCACAGTTGTGACATTGTCTGAAAACAAATAAACGGCGCTCTCTTCAATAGAGGCCAAAACTGAAGAGCTCTGAGAATCGCACGGAGTTCCAAAATATTGATTGGTAATCTTGCCTCTTGAGATTTCCAAACCCCTTGTGCTGTCAGAGATCCCCAGACAGCTCCCCAACCTGAAAGACTCACATCTGTTGTGTTCACAGTCCAGGTTGGACGAACAAAAAAGATGCCCCTTGAACTATACGATGGTGATCTAACCACCAAGTCAGAAATAGACAAACATTGGGATCTAAGGATATTGTGATATCATTGTATAATCCCTGCACCATTGGTTCAGCATACAAAGCTGAAGAGGTCTCATGTGAAAACGAGCAAAGGGGATCGCGTCCGATGCTGCAGTCATGAGATCTAAAACCTCCATGCACATAGCTACTGAAGGAAATTATTGAGAATGAAGGTTCAGACAGGCTGCAACCAATTTCAAACGTCTCTTGTCTGTTAGAGACAAAGTCATGGATACTGAATCTATTTGGAAACCTAAAAAAGGTTACCCTTGTGTGAGGAATCAAATAACTCTTTGGTAAATTGATCCTCCAACCATGTCTTTGAAGAAACAACACTAGTTGATTTGTGTGAGATTCTGCAGAATGTAAAGACTGAGCTAGTACCAAGATATCATCCAAATAAGGAAACATTGTAATACCCAGCTCTCTGATTACAGAGAGTAGGGCACCGAGAACCTTTGAAAAGATCCTTGGAGCCGTCGCTAAGCCAAAAGGAAGAGCAACAAATTGGTAATGCTTGTCTAGAAAAGAGAATCTCAGGAACGGATAGTGATCTGGATGAATCGGAATATGAAGATATGCATCCTGTAAGTCTATTGTGGACATATAATGCCCTTGCTGAACAAAAGACAGAATGGTCCTTATAGTCACCATTTTGAATGTTGGTAATCTTACATAACGATTCAAGACCTTTAGATCCAGAACTGGTCTGAATGAATTTTCTTTCTTTGGGACAATGAACAGATTTGAATAAAACCCCACACCCTGTTCCTGAAAAGGAACTGGCATGATTACCCCAGATAACAAGGAAAGCCTGCACTTTATCTGGGTTCACTGGAATGCGTGAGAGAAAAACTTCTCACAGGCGGTCTTACTCTGAAACCTATTCTGTACCCCTGAGAGACAATGTTCTGAATCCAATGATTTTGGACTGAATTCATTCAAACATCCATGAAAAATTTTAATCTGCCCCCTACCAGCTGAGCTGGAATGAGGGCCGCACCTTCATGCGGACTTGGGGGCTGGTTTAGATCTCTTAAATGGCTTGGATTTATTCCAGATTGAGGAAGGCTTCCAATTGGAGACATATTCCTTAGGGGAAGGACTAGGTTTCTGTTCATTATTCTGTCGAAAGGAATGAAAACGGTTAGAAGCTTTAAATTTACCCTTAGATTTTTTTTATCCTGAGGCAAAAAAGCTCCCTTCCCCCAGTGAGTTGAAATTATAGAATCCAACTGAGAACCAAATAATTTATTACCTTGGAAAGAAAGAGATAGCAATGTCGATTTAGAAGTCTTATCAGCATTCCAAGATTTAAGCCATAAAGCTCTTCTAGCTAAAATAGTTAGACATATATCTAACATCAATTCTGATGATATCAAAAATGGCATCACAAAAAAAATTATTAGCATGTTGAATTAATTTAACAATGCTATACACATTATGATCTGATACTTGTTGCGCTAAAGTTTCCAACCAAAAAGTTGAAGCAGCTGCAACATCAGCCAAAGAAATAGCAGGCCTAAGAAGATGGCCTGAACATAAATAAGCTTTCCTTAGATAAGATTCAAGCTTCCTATCTAAAGGATCCTTAAAAGAAGTACTATCTTCCGTAGGAATAGTTGTACGTTTAGCAAGAGTAGAGAAGGCCCCATCAACTTTGGGGATCTTTTCCCAAACCTCCAATCTATCAGCATCTATATAATCAATGAGTTTATAGAGATTAACTGGTCAGAACTCAGGAATTAATTTAATTTGAGATGAAATATTTATAATAATTTTATCGTCATCATTTCTAGATACCTCAATAGCATTTTAGAATACACTAAAAAATTATATAAAGTTTCACTGGGGTGTATTGATAATATTCGAATATATTAATATAATCAGTATAAAATAAAGGAAGCTATTAAGGACTCCAAAAAGGTACAAACACACAGACAGACAGAGGGACAGAAGGCCTGAAGCGTTTTGCGCCCCCTAGTGGCGCTTAATCATAGGCTAAGGTGATAGTAGCAGGATAAACCTTATATACACAAAAGTTAACCCTTTCCCCACCAACAAAGGAAAATTTTAAACATAATATATACTTATTCATTATAAGGCAATTAAACCTTGGACAAGTGAACCAAAAAAGAGCTTACAACACACACCCAGATGCAAAAGGCAAATAAAAAGAAAAAATAGATAAATAAATTAAAATGCAGATATGAAATACACAAAATATTTTTTTGCATTTTACACCCCAAGCAGTGCCTGCCTCTTCTTCATGTAACTTTCGCCTTTGGGGTTGATCTCCCCAGTTACGGCACTCCGGTATAGCTCACTTTCTATTGGATGACCTTTGTCTCTCAGCTGTTCTGGTTCCGGATTAGTGCTGCCGCACGCCGTGGTTCCTTCCTTAAAAAACAAATTATGCTTACCTGATAATTTCCTTTTCTTCTGATGGAAAGAGTCCACAGCTGCATTCATAATAAGAACCTGGCCACCAGGAGGAGGCAAAGACAACCCAGCCAAAGGCTTAAATACTCCTCCCACTCCCCTCACCCCCAGTCATTCTGACGAGGAACAAGGAACAGTAGAAGAAATATCAGGGTGAAAGGTGCCAAAAGAATAATTAGGACGCCCCACATAAAATGACATGGACTCTTTTCATCAGAAGAAAAGGAGATTATCAGGTAAGAATAATTTATGTTTTTCTTCTTAAATGGAAAGTGACCACAGCTGCATTCATTACTTTTGGGAAAATACCCAAGCTATAGAGGACACAATGCCAAGACAGGAGGATACAAAAGGCAGCCCATTTTGAGGGCACCAGGCCTGAACCTTTACCCAATAAAAAATCCTGCTTCGTCCGGGAAAAATAAAATAAAAGGAAAAGCCCCAGTGACACTGACTCGCAGCCAGTTCAGAGCCAAAATTAGAGACTGCAAAACCGACTCGACTGAGCCAACAGTCCACCAAGAGACACCATCGCCCAACTGACGGTCCCCCACCACTCACCCCTCACAAATGAAGGGTAAACCAGCTGAAAATCCCAAAGGGGACAAGGTAAAGGAGGACGAGGAAACCAAAAAGTCCCTCAATGCAAAAAACAGCACCTCCAAGAGTGGGCCCAGTAATCAGAGACCCAAATGAACCCAAACAGGGAAGGTCACGCCTATAGCAGGTGAATCCCGGGATAATACAGGGCACGGAGACCGAAAAGACATTTCTCCAACATCCTGCAAGCATGGAACGCAACTAAAAAGGCAAAGTCCTCCCAGCACGTGCCCATAGAATACCCAAGTATTCGACCATGAAAGAGCGTGTAATAGACCCAGACGAAACCCCAAGTTTGATAACACAGAGGGAGTTAAAACATGAATGTTCTTGTAATACGTTCCTAATCCCCCTTAAGGTACTCAAGGCGCTGCTAATCCTATGAACCTTTAAAAGGAAGAAGGCTGCGTAGACCTCACCGGGAATCGAACTTGCAACCCTCGGTTTGCTACAATGCAGAGTAGCCACAGTGCATTAGTATGCTTAGATAGCTGTCCAGTCAGCTGCAAGGAAGAAGAAACAATTATCAAGAAACAGACCGCACACAACAGCCCCCGACAGAGGGCACGATCTAGGCAACCCAAGCCGCCAGACCTACTCACAGGTCCCTAAAAAGGGGAACACAAAGCCTCCATTGAGGCCCCCCGAGAAGGAGAATTACCCTCAGAACCCAAAGGAAGAGGAAACCGGAAGAGCAAGGAAAAAAATCCATCTCCTAGCAGACTGAGCTATCAGAATAGACACAGCAAGCTCACACATCCCAAAGGATACCATGACCCATAGACTGCTCAGACATTCTGACCTGAAGACCCAGCTGGGTCACCAACACAAGGGAACAGAAATCCCAAAACTGGTACAGGAACGAGCGTAAAGATGGCAAAGCCATCCCCCCAGAGTACAAGTACAACCCAACTCTGAAAACAGACAAGGTCATAGACCCAAGGAACAATCAAAACAAGGCCAGTGTCTGACATGGAACCAGCAAGATTCCAGGTGAAACCTTGTCCACTGTCCACTTCTCGACCAGGAGAAGCCCCTAGTGAGGACTCAGTCTCCCAAGAAGCAAATATCCCTTAAAGAAAAAGGGAAGAGGCCAGAAGGGCAATAACCGTCCTCAAGGCTCGAAGCCACCGGCTAAACGGGAAGAAAAACTCCCCCGCAAATGTACTTTAAAGGACTCCCACACAAGTAGTTCGCCCAACAAAGGCATAGCCAACCCATTTGCCAGCAGAGTAGAGAATGCAAGGGTACCCTGGCAAACAGGGGAATGCAACCCTAACGCGCACCAGAAGATCGGAATCCAGCACCAGCAGCTGAGTAGGAATCCAGCACCAGCAGCTGAGTAGGAACCCACCATTCTTGAGGCGCAAGCAACCCAGCTAACCCCAGATGACATGGATTACTCTGTGGCAAGGAGTAATAAATACTTCTATAGACCGAGCCAAACCTGACCCGGTCAGGTAGATGGAGCAAGGACATAGCCCCAGTTCCCACCACCGTGGAACATCCCGACCAGCCCTGAGATCCAAACAACCCAAAACTGGGACAGGAGCGAAGCCCCCGAAAGAGGAAGACTCAGGAAGAAAAAACAGGTCTGGGTACCTAATTGTTCAGGCAACTATACCCTGGAAGTAAACACCCCGACTGGCCAAAAAGCCAGACAAAAGGAATGGAGCATATTCAGAAAATACGGACAGCGCAGAGAACTCGAAAGCTCCGACCAAATGAAGGGACCACCCCTAGATTAAGTCCAACTCTCCATGGAGCAAGAATAGAAGTCAAATGAAGAGACTTTACAAGGCCACAGGACAACAGAAGGGATACCTCAAGGTTCCCAAAACCCTACTAGCAGGGCTAGTCTCCCCATCACCTCCACACAGGCAGAGGACACAGGGGAGAGAAAAGGTGCTAAACCTTCCCAGCTCCGGGAAAACCCAAGCTAAACAAGTCCCCACCCGGGACAATGGAAGAAGACCCAAGGTCTCATAACTCAGACAAACCTTACGCGGCCTAGAGTAAGAGCCATATCTAGATGCACTAGAAAAAGCTGACACGCACCCCTTTAAAGGTGCCAAAAGCTGTAATAGGTTTCAAAATACAAAACCTTCCGCAAGCTGGACAGCTATCCATACAAGCTGATGGATCAAGCCCCATAGGACCATCCAGGAGCCTAAAAACTGAAGGCCAAACCACTCAACCAGTGGCAACGGGGCACTACACCCGCCAGCCTCCCCCCCCACATGGAGGTACTCTAGGTTCTGATTAAATCCAATGTCAGATAAAGTGACGCAGCGGAACATTCCCCTGCCCGGTCATCCATGACTGAATGCTATAAGGACTGCAACAATCCTTTCCTGCCTCGTGAACCCACAGGTCCTCTCGAATGCTTAGTTGAACATAAAAACAATGATAACTTGAGCTCTACTACCGATCCAGCAGAAACAGCGCTATGTGTCTGAACATCCACAAAACCAAACAAACCCGACGGGACCAGCCTGTACTCAAGGTTCTAACCAGCAAGCTGCATAAATTCTCCCACATAGGGGAAAAAAAGAAAACAGACATTATTAAACATAGGACTAACATGTCCTAACAACTTCCGAAGAATTAAAGAGCATCGATCCCAGATGGTTCCCGAAGGAACCAAACACAAATAAAAGACATCCCATTGGATACAAAATAAAATATAAGGCAACCCGAAAGTTAACGCCCTAAAGACACAGGCCTGCCCGCAGGACCAGACAAACGGAGCCCTATCTTACAAAAAACTGGGAAATATCTCAAACAAATGACAAACAGGAGATAACCCCACATGTCTAATACGGTGCACCATTTACATTATCAGACTGAAAGTCCCCATATCTTAACGATACACGCACCCCTTTAATAACTGGAAAAGATGTCTAAGAAACACGCTAAGGAGCACAATCCTGTAACGAAAGGCACAACACTCCGGAACAGCTACACCCGCGGGAAACTGTAGAGGCCCACCCCAAGGTGGAAGACCTGGGACAATAGGGCACAAGCACAATCTCAAATGAACGTCTGGACTCTGCAGATGGACCATCGCTAACATTATTTGGAAGCAAAAACGTGCTGCAACCTCCAGGGGAACACGCCACCCTGCATGGAGGAACCAAAAACTGGGTTACCCGCATGTGTAGAAGTATGAATTGGTAGGGAACTCGCCTCCAGAGACGGATGGCTCAGCAGTCCCGATTCCCCGAGCCAGAGGAACCAGGCGCTCTCATATGGCATACGGAACAAAACTGGTCGACATATGTCAATGAGGCCAATCCGGAGTCATCACCGGACACAGAATCTGAAATTAATCAAAATCCTCTGTAACTGAATGTGAAGTGAGCACAGTCTCAGCATCAGAATCCTCCATAACTGGATTGAGGAAATATCAATATGGACTAAATTATTAAAACAAAAACGGCACCTGACACCCACAATGGCTGGGGCACTCAACACCTCCGATGACCAGACCCCTGCGGACTAGAATATCTCCTACGCCACACGGTCAGGAATGCGGAATTGGGGAACAGAGCATAACCACGCCCGAACACAAGGTGAACTGTACAGTCCAAAAAAAGAACGCCCAAACAAAAGGCTGCGTCACCTCCCAAGGCCTCAAAGTTCCAACCACAAGCCCAAAAACATCACACATAAGAAGGTTAAATCACATAAACATGGTTATAAAACCCCCCTGTTCAATAAGCCCCCTCAGGAGATATTAACCCTCGATTCCAATATACTAACAGAGACCCTTATGTCATATAGATAGACCAGCAAAGGTGTGGTAGCCTCTGGGGAAAACATTCACATTACATTGACGATAAAGTAAAATGAAACAATTTTACCGGAATCTACGCCGTGGAACAGGAACACAGTTTTTCAAGTGTGACGAATAGTGGCATCGCCTCCGCCATGGACTTAAGAGAAGCAGGCAGCGGAGCAAAGTTCGTCAACGCCGATTGCTTCAGGAGCTTTTAATATGAGTCGGGATGGTTTCGCAGAAAGACTCTCTGCATCTCCGGACTCTTTCATCCAAGCCCTCACTGAGAGACTGACAGGACTACTTAAAACTCCTGTCCCATGCCGAAGAGTACTACCCTCCATAAGAGAGCCAAAAAAAAAAAAAAAAAAATGATGCTTACCTGATAAATTTATTTCTCTTGTGGTGTATCCAGTCCACGGGTTCATCCATTACTTGTGGGATATTCTCCTTCCCAACAGGAAGTTGCAAGAGGACACCCACAGCAGAGCTGTCTATATAGCTCCTCCCCTAACTGCCACCCCCAGTCATTCGACCGAAGACAAGCAAGAAAAAAGGAGAAACTATAGGGTGCAGTAGTGACTGTAGTTTAAAAATAAAAAACACCTGCCTTAAAATGACAGGGCGGGCCGTGGACTGGATACACCACAAGAGAAATAAATTTATCAGGTAAGAATAAATTTTGTTTTCTCTTGTAAAGGTGTATCCAGTCCACGGGTTCATCCATTACTTTTGGGATACCAATACCAAAGCTTTAGGACACGGATGAAGGGAGGGACAAGACAGGCACTTAAACGGAAGGCACCACTGCCTGTAAGACCTTTCTCCCAAAAATAGCCTCCGAGGAAGCAAAAGTATCAAATTTGTATTATTTAGAAAAAGTATGAAGCGAAGACCAAGTCGCCGCCTTACAAATCTGTTCAAAAGAGGCCTCATTTTTAAAAGCCCATGTGGAAGCCACCGCTCTAGTGGAATGAGCTGTAATTCTTTCAGGAGGCTGCTGGCCAGCAGTCTCATAAGCTAAGCGGATTAAGCTTCTCAGCCAAAAAGAAAGAGAAGTTGCCGAAGCCTTTTGGCCTCTCCTCTGTCCAGAGTAGACAACAAACAAAGCAGATGTTTGACGAAAATCCTTCGTAGCTTGTAAATAAAACTTTAAAGCACGAACCACATCAAGATTGTGTAAAAGACGTTCCTTCTTTGAGGAAGGATTAGGACACAATGAAGGAACAACAATCTCCTGATTGATGTTCTTATTAGATACTACCTTAGGAAGAAACCCAGGTTTGGAACGCAAAACTACCTTATCTGCATGGAAAATCAGATAAGGGGAATCACATTGTAAAGCAGATAACTCCGAAACTCTTCGAGCCGAGGAGATAGCTACTAGAAACAGAACTTTCCAAGATAAAAGTTTAATATCTATGGAATGCAAAGGTTCAAACGGAACCCCTTGAAGAACTTTAAGAACTAAATTTAAACTCCATGGCGGAGCAACAGGTTTAAACACAGGCTTAATTCTAACTAAAGCCTGACAAAACGCCTGAACATCTGGAACCTCAGCCAGACGTTTGTGCAAAAGAATAGACAGAGCAGAAATCTGTCCCTTTAAAGAACTAGCAGACAATCCTTTCTCCAATCCCTCTTGGAGAAAGGATAAGATTCTAGGAATCCTGACTTTACTCCATGAGTAACCCTTGGATTCACACCAATGAAGATATTTACACCATATCTTATGATAGATTTTCCTGGTGACAGGCTTTCGAGCCTGAATTAAGGTATCAATGACCGACTCGGAAAAACCACGCTTTGATAGAATCAAGCGCTCAATCTCCAAGCAGTCAGACGCAGAGAAATTAGATTTGGATGTTTGAAAGGACCTTGAAGTAGAAGGTCCTGCCTCAGCGGCAGAGTCCATTGTGGAAAGGATGACATGTCCACCAGATCTGCATACCAAGTCCTGCGTGGCCATGCAGGAGCTATCAAAATCACAGAAGCTCTCTCCTGCTTGATCTTGGCAATCAGACGAGGGAGCAGAGGAAACGGTGGTAACACATAAGCCAGACTGAAGGACCAGGGCGCTGCTAGAGCATCTATCAGCGCTACCTTAGGATCCCTGGACCTGTAACAAGGAAGCTTGGCGTTCTGACGAGACGCCATGAGATCCATTTCTGGTTTGCCCCATAGTTGAATCAACTGGGCAAATACCTCCGGATGGAGCTCCCACTCCCCCGGATGAAAAGTCTGCTGACTTAAGAAATCCGCCTCCCAGTTCTCTACTCCTGGAATATGGATAGCTGAGAGATGGCAAGAGTGAACCTCTGCCCATAGAATTATCTTTGAAACCTCTAACATCGCCAGGGGGCTCCTTGTACCCCCCTGATGGTTGATATAGGCTACAGTCGTGATGTTATCCGACTGAAATCTGAGGAACCTGACCGCAGCTAGCTGAGGCCAAGCCTGAAGAGCATTGAATATCGCTCTTAGTTCCAGAATGTTTATCGGAAGGAGGGCTTCCTCCTGAGTCCACGAACCCTGAGCCTTCAGGGAGTTCCAGACTGCGCCCCAGCCCAGAAGGCTGGCATCTGTCGTCACTATAGTCCATTCTGGCCTGCGGAAGCTCATTCCCCTGGACAGATGTACCCGAGATAGCCACCAGAGAAGAGAATCCCTGGTCTCTTGATCCAGATTTAGCAAAGGGGACACATCTGTGTAATCCCCATTCCACTGATTGAGCATGCAAATTTGCAGTGGTCTGAGATGTAGGCGGGCAAACGGAACTATGTCCATTGCCGCTACCATTAAGCCGATTACTTCCATACACTGAGCCACTGACGGCTGAGAAGTGGAATAAAGAGCACGGCAGAAAGTTAGAAGCTTTGACAACCTGACCTCTGTCAGAAAAATCTTCATTTCTACTGAATCTATCAGAGTTCCTAGGAAGGAAACTCTTGTGAGAGGGGAGAGAGAACTCTTTTCTTCTTCACCTTCCACCCATGAGACCCCAGGAATGCCAGAACAATGTCCGTATGGGACTTGGCGATTTGAAAATTTGACGCCTGTATCAGAATGTCATCTAGGTAAGGAGCCACCGCTATGCCTCGTGGCCTTAGAACCGCCAGTAGGGACCCTAGAACCTTCGTAAAGATTCTTGGTGCCATGGCTAACCCGAAGGGAAGAGCCACAAACTGGTAATGCCTGTCTAGGAAGGCAAACCTGAGAAACCGATGATGATCTCGGTATCGGAATGTGGAGATAAGCATCCTTTAAGTCCACGGTAGTCATATATTGACCCTCCTGGATCATAGGTAGGATGGTTCGAATAGTCTCCATCTTGAAGGATGGGACCCTGAGAAATTTGTTTAGGATCTTGAGATCCAAGATTGGTCTGAAAGTTCCCTCTTTTTTGGGAACTATAAACAGATTTGAATAGAATCCTTGCCCCTGTTCCTCCCTTGGAACTGGGTGGATCACTCCCATAACCAGAAGGTCTTGAACACAACGTAAGAATGCCTCTCTATCTGGTTTGCAGATAATTGTGAGAGATGAAATCTCCCCTTTGGAGATGAGGCTTTAAAATCCAGAAGATATCCCTGGGAAACAATCTCCAGAGCCCAGGGATCCTGGACGTCTCTTGCCCAAGCCTGGGCGAAGAGAGAAAGTCTGCCCCCAACTAGATCCGGTCCCGGATCGGGGGCTACTCCTTCATGCTGTCTTAGAGGCAGCAGCAGTTTTTTTTTGGCCTGCTTTCCCTTGTTCAAGACTGGCTTGGACTGGGCAAAATGTCCTTGTTTTGCAGTAGAGGAAGTTGA
Source organism: Bombina bombina (assembly GCF_027579735.1). NCBI lineage: Eukaryota > Metazoa > Chordata > Amphibia > Anura > Bombinatoridae > Bombina > Bombina bombina. The sequence continues at coordinate 456,923,605 of NC_069502.1, forward strand.
AGCTGCGCCACTCTTTAAGAAAGGAACGAAAACTAGTCTGTTTGGTCCTTAATTTGTTGGACCTATCCTGGGGAAGGGCGTGGCCTTTTCCTCCAGTAATATAAAAAATTATCTCCTTCAGTCCAGGCCCGAATAGGGTCTGCCCTTTGAAGGGGATGTTGAGAAGCTTAGACTTTGAAGTAACGTCAGCTGACCAGGATTTAAGCCATAGCGCCCTACGCGCCTGAATGGCAAAACCTGAATTCTTAGCCGTTAGCTTTGTTAAATGAAAAACGGGGTCTCCACCTGTAGAGCCTCTTCAAGAGACTCGAACCAGAAAGCCGCTGCAGCAGTGACTGGGGCAATGCATGCAAGAGGCTGGAGAATAAAACCTTGTTGTATAAAGATTTTCTTAAGGAAACCCTCTAATTTTTTATCCATTGGAAAGCACAACTGTCCTCAACGGGGATAGTTGTACGCTTAGCTAAGGTAGAGACTGCTCCCTCCCCCTTAGGGACCGTCTGCTACGATTCCTGTGTAGCGGCATCTATGGGAAACATCTTTTTAAAAGCAGGAAGGGGAGAGAATGGTACACCTGGTCTATCCCATTCCTTCGTAATAATTTCTGAAAACCTCTTAGGGATTGGAAAAACATCAGAGTAAACAGGCACTGCAAAGTATTTGTCCATTTTACACAATTTCTCTGGAACTACAATGGTGTCACAGTCATCCAGAGTTGCTAAAACCTCCCTGAGCAACAAGCGGAGGTGTTCAAGCTTAAATTTAAATGCTGTCATTTCAGAGTCAGACTGAAGTAACGCCTTCCCTGAATCAGAAATGTCACCCACAGATAGAAGCTCTCCTGCTTCGGCTTCTGTACATTGTGAGGGTATATCAGACATAGCTACTAAAGCGTCAGAAAGCTCTGTATTTGTTCTAGCCCTAGAGCTGTCTCGCTTTCCTTGTAACCCTGGCAGTTTGGACAATACCTCTGTGAGGGTATGATTCATAACTGCCGCCATGTCTTGTAAGGTAAACGCATTGGACGCGCCAGATGTACTTGGCGTCACTTGCGCGGGAGATATAGGTTCTGACACATTGGAAGAGCTAGGTGGTTTAACCTCCCTTGTGTCAGTCTGAGAAACCTCTGGTGATAAATCTTTAAAACCCATAATATGGTCTTTATAACTTATAGAAAGGTCAGTGCATTTGGTACACATTCTAAGAGGGGGTTCCACAATGGCTTCTAAACATAATGAACAAGGAGTTTCCTCTATGTCAGAAATGTTTAACAGACTAGTAATGAGACCAGCAAGCTTGGAAAACACTTTAATAAATGTGAAAAAGCAATTAAACAAAAACGGTACTGTGCCTTTAAGAGAAAAAAACTACCACATAAACTGCAAAACAGTGATAAAAAGTAGTAAACTCTACGACATTTTTACAGTGTGTATAAGACTAAAGCAGCATTGCACCCACTTGCAAATGGATGATTAACCCCTTAGGCCCCAAACCGGATTAGAAAAACGGCAAAACCGTTAAAAACAGTCAAACACACTGCCACAGGTCTGCTGTGCCTCCTACCTGCCCTTAAACACGATTTTTGCAGGAAAAAACCCTCTATAGTGGTCCTAGATGCCAGAGGACTCCTTTAGAGAAGCTGGATGTCTCAGTCTGAATATCAACTGCGCATAAAGTACGCGAAAATAGGCCCCTCCCACCATGCACTCAATGTCAGAGGGCCTTAAAAAAGTACTCCTAGGAGTGATCAAACAAGCCATGTGGAAAACTAGGCCCCAAATAAAGATTTATCACCCTCAGAGAAAAAACGTTTTTTCTGTAAGTTATGCAAACGTTTTTACACTAATATGAGAGTTAACATGAATATTACCCTTATCTTGTAAGCATGATCCCAGTCGTTAAATCCCTGTATCAGGCTTACCTCAAATATACCAGGCATTGTCAGCATTTTCTAGACCTTATCTCTCTAGAAAAAAATATACTGAACATACCTCAAAGCAGGTGATCTGCAAACTGTCCCCCCAACTGAAGTTTTCTTTCCATACTCTTTAGTTATGTGTGAGAACAGCAATGGACCTTAGTTACAAACCGCTAAGATCATCAACCTCCAGGCAGATTCTTCTTCCAATTTCTGCCTGAGAGTAAAAAAGTACAACGCCGGTACCGTTTAAAAATAACAAACTCTTGATTGAAGGTAAAAACTACACTAAGTCACCACATATCTCTTGATACTTCCTTTCTTGTCGAGAGTTGCAAGAGAATGACTGGGGGTGGCAGGGGAGGAGCTATATAGACAGCTCTGCTGTGGGTGTCCTCTTGCAACTTCCTGTTGGGAAGGAGAATATCCCACAAGTAATGGATGAACCCGTGGACTGGATACACCTTTACAAGAGAAATTCTGACACTTCTCCTCCTCCATCCTCTTGGGACAAAAGGCAAAGAATGACTGGGGGATGAGGGGAGTGGGAGGAGTATTTAAGCCTTTGGCTGGGTTGTGTGCCTCCTCCTGGTGGCCAGGTTCTTGTTTCCCCAAAAGTAATGAATGCAGCTGTGGACTTTCTATTTAAGAAGAAAATATTGTTACGTAAATATATAACACGTTGGAGGTTACTGCTGAAATCTAAATAAATATTGTAACCTAGGATATATAACACAAATATGTATCACATTCACAAATACATATATAACATTGTGTGTCAATAAAAAAGCAATTTTGAAAACAAAAAATGCTCAATAATTTATCAGTATTTAAAATATCTTACTCTGAACTAAACCTTGTCTCACACATGCATATCACTGTTAGCTTGCTGCCCTTGCTCATTATGCTTATCTAAACCTATAGGTATTAATATCTCGTCCCTTAGACAACTAAATCATTATTGCATATATGTTCCAGCGTGTGCCTGCATGTAGAGTGTGGTACTTTATAATATTTCTATGCATTTTCAAGCCAAGGGGTATACAGTTTTGAAAGTTTAATCCAATCTTAATGTGTACATTATATAATATTTGTGTTAGGGAAAAGCAAAATAACTATTATGCAGATACTTTTAAAAAATAACTGACATTTAGCACTAACAAGTACGTAAGTAAATGTTTGAGAAATAATATCTATAAAAAGTAGCGAAAAGAATCAAATAGGTCTGTAAAATTGTAAACACACAAAATCCAGACTTTAGACGCAAAAGAGTGCAGAACAGTTTATTATGAAATAGAGAGGTAAGATGTACAATAAACAGAACTCTAGCAAAAAGGATCGCTCAGCGAGACATTGTTTATTCTGTGCTCCCTTTCCAGAGAGATAGAGACAGGAATGAACCTGCACCACATTTGGTCAAACAGATGGAAACTGGACTTTTTATCTCCATGGCAGTTTTTTTTTTTTTTTTAAAGTTCACAGCTGCTTTATAATGCAGACGTTTGGCGCACAGGGTTGCATGTACAACATGTTCCTGATATTTTGCACAAAAAGAAGCACTCATACGTTTTACAAATCAATTTTTTTTTTAAACAGAACTGAGCCACTCAAATTCTCACCACTAGAACTGTATGATGATAAAAAATATAAGGACTTCTTTACACAAATCAAATAAATGTTAAAACTGGCTGTAATCTGAGCTATTAATGCTCTGCACTAAAGGAACAGTGTAGGCTATAGCAGTTGGTCAATGGCTAAACAAAAAACTGATGAGCAAAAACTGAAGCTGTTGAATCAAAAATTATTTGACTGCAAGACGTGTCCACATATCCAAAACATACTCTCTTGCGCTCTGTGCTGGTTGGAGGGAAGAAATACATAAATAAAATTGTACAATAAAACTGTACAAGAATGAACCAAAAAAAAAAAAAAGCCTATCACTCATCGATTTTTTAATATGAAGAATATGTCCAACAAAATAAAAATATAGTAACCATGAACTTTGTAATTATATAAAGGTATCTTGGCTTTGTACAGAACGGTGCCTGGTTTGATAACTCCATTTTGTATCTTGCGTTCCCAGGATTGTGTTCCTTTATGTATATTTCACAGTAAAAACAATACAAAAAAGTTTTTCACTATTTTAAAGAAGAGGAGGTTTCGAAGTTCTGAAGCTTCTGTGCACGAGACATTAGGCTTTGGTCTCTGCAATTTGTAAAAGTCAAAGTGAAAAACAAAAAGGGAACAAACACAAACATCTGTTAGCAGGGCAGAGATCTCATCCCACCGTCACAAACCTGCTGCCTTTGCTGAGAGATTGGGACAACCTCTGCTCTTTCAAGATTTTGAAGCGTTCGTTTAGTGTAATACCAGTCTAAAATAATAATAAAATTAAATTTATTAAAAGCGTTTCACAAAAATAAAAGCCTTACAGCACCAGACATACATTCAGAAAACAAAAAAACTAAATAAAAAATCCAAGGCCAACCAAAACCACACACACAAGGCAGATATTTAAAACCAAATACATATTCTTTAAGGATTAACTGTTACAAGATATTTTATTGCATCAGTAAATGAAAAAGTTGAAACCATACAGGTTAACCTCTCCTCCAAATCAAACCAATCAATATATTGCAGCAAGAAACATGTTAAAACACATTGCAAAAAGCAAATTTTGCTAACTGAATGTATCAATGGTCCAGTTCAGATTATTGAATCAATCACCAAGTGCATCCAAACAAAACACACCTAACATGGACAAGCAGTATCTTCAGTTACTTAAGGGGACAGTACACTGTAAAATTATTTTTCCATTAATGTATTTTCTATGACTTGTTATACCAGCTGCAGAGTATAAAATTATGAGAATTTGCACTTTCAGGTTTATTTGTGTATATGAATGACCTGGTTTTGTTTTAAACCACAGCCTATTACAATGGGTTGAGCTTGCAGGTAATATCAGATCTCATTATGTTATCACTTTGTGTACATGCACTTTGTTCCTTATCTTATCTTTAGACCGCTGCTTTATAACTGGAGTTTCTGGCGAGTCTGAAGGCTCGCCAGAAACATGGGCCTTCAAGCGCCATACGGAGGAGCTTGATAGATATGCCCCTTAGAGAGAACAATGGAAAAACTAAATTTATGCTTACCTAATACATTTCTTTCTTTCCAGATATGGAGAGCCCACAACATCATTCAATTACTAGTGGGAATATCAGTCCAGGCCAGCAGGAGGAGGCAAAGAGCACCACAGCAAAGCTTTTAAGTATCACTCCCCTAGCCACAATCCCCAGTCATTAGACCTAAGGAAAAATGGAAAAGGAATAACACAAACGTCATTCAATTACTAGTTGGAACCAATACCCAATCTAGGGGACACAGAATGAACAGGGAGGGAGAACAAGACAGGCAGACCTAAACAGAAGGCACCACTGCTTGAAGAACCTTTCTCCCAAAAGAGGCCTCAGCCGAGGCAAAAGTATCAAATTTGGAAAAAGTATGCAGAGAGGACCAAGTTGCAGCCTTGCAAATCTGTTCCACAGAAGCTTCATTTTTGAAAGCCCAGAATGAGGAGACAGCCCTAGTGGAATGAGCTGTAATTCTTTCAGGAGGCTGTTGTCCAGCAGTCTCATAAGCAAAATAAATCTTACTTCTCAACCAAAAGGGAATGAGAAGTAGCAGTAGCCTTTTGATCCTTACGCTTTCCTGAGAAACAAACAGGACAAAAGACTGGCGAAAATCCTTAGTCGCCTTTAGGTAGAATTTTAGAGCACACACAACATACATGTTGTGCAACAGACGCTCTTTATGAGAAGGATTGGGACAGAGAGAAGGAACATCAATTTCCTGATTAATATTTCTATCCGAAACCACTATAGGAAGAAACCCCAATTTAGTACAAAGAACCTGCCCTATCCCCATAAAAGATAAGGTAAGGCGAATCACACTGCAAAGTGGAGAGTTCCGAAACTCTCCGAGCAGAAGCGATAGCTATAAGAAACAAAACCTTCCAAGATAGCAACTTAAAGGGACAGTCAAGTCCAAAAAAAAAAATCATAATTCAAATAGGGCATGTAATTTTAAACAACTTTCCAATTTACTTTTATGACATATTTTGCTTTTTTCTGTTGGTATTCTTAGTTGAAAGCTAAACCTAGGAGGTTCATATGCTAATTTCTTAGACCTTGAAAACTGCCTCTAATCTGAATGCATTTTGACCACTAGGCATTAGTTCATATGTTTCATATAGATAACATTGAGCTCATGCACGTGACGTTACCCTGGAGTGAGCACTGATTGGCTAAAATGCAAGTCTGTCAAAAGAACTGAAATAAAGTGGCAGTTTGCAGAGGCTTAGATACAAGGTAAGTACAGAGGTAAAAAATGTATTTCTAGAACAATGTTGGTAATGCAACACTGGGGAATGGGTTATAAAAAGGTATTATCTTTCTTTTTAAACAACAAAAACTCTGGTGTTGAATGTCCCTTTAATATCTATGGAATGCATTAGCTCAAACGGAGCCTGCTGCAAAACTTGAGGAGCAACAGGTTTCTGACAAAAAGATTGAACATCTGGCACATCCGCCAAACGCTTGTGTAACAAAATAGATAATGCAGAAATCTGACCTTTCAGAAAACTGACTGACAACCCTTTCTTCAGACCTTTCTGGAGAAAAGACAAAATTCTAGGAATCCTGACCCTACTCCAAGAGTAGTCCTTAGATTCACACCAATAAAAACAGAATTTATGCTTACCTGATAAATTACTTTCTCCAACGGTGTGTCCGGTCCACGGCGTCATCCTTACTTGTGGGATATTCTCTTCCCCAACAGGAAATGGCAAAGAGCCCAGCAAAGCTGGTCACATGATCCCTCCTAGGCTCCGCCTTCCCCAGTCATTCGACCGACGTAAAGGAGGAATATTTGCATAGGAGAAACCATATGATACCGTGGTGACTGTAGTTAGAGAAAATAAATCATCAGACCTGATTAAAAAACCAGGGCGGGCCGTGGACCGGACACACCGTTGGAGAAAGTAATTTATCAGGTAAGCATAAATTCTGTTTTCTCCAACATAGGTGTGTCCGGTCCACGGCGTCATCCTTACTTGTGGGAACCAATACCAAAGCTTTAGGACACGGATGATGGGAGGGAGCAAATCAGGTCACCTAGATGGAAGGCACCACGGCTTGCAAAACCTTTCTCCCAAAAATAGCCTCCGAAGAAGCAAAAGTATCAAATTTGTAAAATTTGGTAAAAGTGTGCAGTGAAGACCAAGTCGCTGCCTTACATATCTGATCAACAGAAGCCTCGTTCTTGAAGGCCCATGTGGAAGCCACAGCCCTAGTGGAATGAGCTGTGATTCTTTCAGGAGGCTGCCGTCCGGCAGTCTCATAAGCCAATCTGATGATGCTTTTAAGCCAAAAAGAGAGAGAGGTAGAAGTTGCTTTTTGACCTCTCCTTTTACCAGAATAAACAACAAACAAGGAAGATGTTTGTCTGAAATCCTTTGTAGCCTCTAAATAGAACTTTAGAGCACGAACTACATCCAAATTGTGCAACAAACGTTCCTTCTTTGAAACTGGATTCGGACACAAAGAAGGCACAACTATCTCCTGGTTAATATTTTTGTTAGAAACAACTTTCGGAAGAAAACCAGGTTTAGTACGCAAAACCACCTTATCTGCATGGAACACCAGATAAGGAGGAGAACACTGCAGAGCAGATAACTCTGAAACTCTTCTAGCAGAAGAAATTGCAACCAAAAACAAAACTTTCCAAGATAATAACTTAATATCTACGGAATGTAAGGGTTCAAACGGAACCCCGTGAAGAACTGAAAGAACTAAATTGAGACTCCAAGGAGGAGTCAAAGGTTTGTAAACACCAAAAAACTCTGAGCCATCTCCGTGGAGATGTTGCCTGTGCAACGGCAAAGAGAATGACTGGGGAAGGCGGAGCCTAGGAGGGATCATGTGACCAGCTTTGCTGGGCTCTTTGCCATTTCCTGTTGGGGAAGAGAATATCCCACAAGTAAGGATGACGCCGTGGACCGGACACACCTATGTTGGAGAAAAGGTATTTACGCCATACTTTTTAACAGGCTTGAGAACCTGGATCATGGTCTCAATGACAGACTCAGAAAATCCACGCTTAGACAGAACTAAGCGTTCAATCTCCAAGCAGTCCGCTTCAGACAAACGAGATTTGGATGGAGGAATGGACCCAGAGTTAGGTCCTTCCTCAGAGGCAACCTCCAAGGCGGCCGAGAAGACATCTTCACTAGGTCTGCATACCAGATCCTGCGAGACTATGCAGGAGCTATTAAACAATTACCAATGCTCTCTCGTTTGATACGAGCAATAACTCATGGAAGTAGCGCAAAGGGAGGAAACAGGTATGCTAGTCCGAAATCCCAAGGAACCGCCAGAACATCTATCAGAGCGGTCTGAGGATTTCTTGACCTTGAACCGTACCTTGGAAGCTTGGGGTTCTGCCAAGACACCAACAGATCCAACTCCGGCACCCCCCATTTGAGGGTTAACTAGGAGAACACCTCCAAGTGGAGAGCCCACTCACCGGGATGAAATGTCTGCTCAGGAAATCTGCTTACCAGTTGTACACTCCAGGAATATGGATGGCAGATAGACAATTGTGAGCTTCCGCCCACTGAATAATCCGTGCCACCTCCTTCATGTCTAAGGAACTCCGAGTTCCTCCATGGTGGTTGATGTAAGCCACTAAGGTGATGTTGTCCGACTGAAACCTGATAAACCAGGCTAAGGACAATTGAGGCCAAGCCATCATCAGAGCATTGTAAATCGCTCTCAACTTCAAAAACATAATTTATGTAAGAACTTACCTGATAAATTAATTTCTTTCATATTGGCAAGAGTCCATGAGCTAGTGACGTATGGGATATACATTCCTACCAGGAGGGGCAAAGTTTCCCAAACCTCAAAATGCCTATAAATACACCCCCCACCACACCCACAATTCAGTTTAACAAATCGCCAATAAGTGGGGTGATAAGAAAGAAGTGAAAGCATCAACAAGGAATTGGAATGATTGTGCTTTATACAAAAAAATCATAACCACCATAAAAAGGGTGGGCCTCATGGACTCTTGCCAATATGAAAAATGAATTTATCAGGTCAATTCTTGCATAAATTATGTTTTCTTTCATGTAATTGGCAAGAGTCCATGAGCTAGTGACGTATGGGATAGCAAACACCCAAGATGTGGAACTCCACGCAAGAGTCACTAGAGAGGGAGGGATAAAAATAAAGACAGCCAATTCCGCTGAAAAATTAATCCACAACCCAAATCAAAAGTTTTAATCTTATAATGAAAAAAACTGAAATTATAAGCAGAAGAATCAAACTGAAACAGCTGCCTGAAGTACTTTTCTACCAAAAACTGCTTCTGAAGAAGAAAAAACATCAAAATGGTAGACTTTAGTAAAAGTATGCAAAGAAGACCAAGTTGCTGCTTTGCAAATCTGATCAACAGAAGCTTCATTCTTAAAAGCAAAGGAAGTAGAAACTGACCTAGTGGAATGAGCTGTAATCCTCTGAGGCGGGGATTTACCCGACTCCAAATAAGCATGATGAATCAAAAGCTTTAACCAAGATGCCAAAGAAATGGCAGAAGCCTTCTGACCTTTCCTAGAACCAGAAAAACATAATTTATGTAAGAACTTACCTGATAAATTAATTTCTTTCATATTAGCAAGAGTCCATGAGCTAGTGACGTATGGGATATACATTCCTACCAGGAGGGGCAAAGTTTCCCAAACCTCAAAATGCCTATAAATACACCCCTCACCACACCCACAAATCAGTTTAACGAATAGCCAAGAAGTGGGGTGATAAGAAAAAAGTGCGAAAGCATAAAAAATAAGGAATTGGAATAATTGTGCTTTATACAAAAAAAATCATAACCACCACAAAAAAGGGTGGGCCTCATGGACTCTTGCTGATATGAAAGAAATGAATTTATCAGGTAAGTTCTTACATAAATTATGTTTTCTTTCATGTAATTAGCAAGAGTCCATGAGCTAGTGACGTATGGGATAATGACTACCCAAGATGTGGATCTTTCCACGCAAGAGTCACTAGAGAGGGAGGGATAAAATAAAGACAGCCAATTCCTGCTGAAAATAATCCACACCCAAAATAAAGTTTAAATGAAAACATAAGCAGAAGATTCAAACTGAAACAGCTGCCTGAAGTACTTTTCTACCAAAAACTGCTTCAGAAGAAGAAAACACATCAAAATGGTAGAATTTAGTAAAAGTATGCAAAGAAGACCAAGTTGCTGCTTTGCAAATCTGATCAACCGAAGCTTCATTCCTAAACGCCCAGGAAGTAGAAACTGACCTAGTAGAATGAGCTGTAATCCTCTGAGGCAGAGTTTTACCCGACTCAACATAGGCATGATGAATTAAAGATTTCAACCAAGATGCCAAAGAAATGGCAGAAGCTTTCTGGCCTTTTCTAGAACCGGAAAAGATGACAAATAGACTAGAAGTCTTTCGGAAAGTCTTAGTAGCTTCAACATAATATTTCAAAGCTCTAACAACATCCAAAGAATGCAATGATCTCTCCTTAGAATTCTTAGGATTAGGACAGAATGAAGGAACCACAATTTCTCTACTAATGTTGTTAGAATTCACAACCTTAGGTAAAAATTTAAAAGAAGTTCGCAACACCGCCCTATCCTGATGAAAAATCAGAAAAGGAGACTCACAAGAAAGAGCAGATAATTCAGAAACTCGTCTGGCAGAAGAGATAGCCAAAAGGAACAAAACTTTCCAAGAAAGTAATTTGATGTCCAACGAAAGCATAGGTTCAAACGGAGGAGCTTGAAGAGCCCCCAGAACCAAATTCAAACTCCAAGGAGGAGAAATTGACTTAATGACAGGTTTTATACGAACGAAAGCTTGTACAAAACAATGAATATCAGGAAGATTAGCAATCTTTCTGTGAAAAAGAACAGAAAGAGCAGAGATTTGTCCTTTCAAGGAACTTGCAGACAAACCTTTATCCAAACCATCCTGAAGAAACTGTAAAATTCTCGGAATTCTAAAAGAATGCCAGGAAAAATGATGAGAAAGACACCAAGAAATATAAGTCTTCCAGACTCTATAATATATCTCCCTAGATACAGATTTACGAGCCTGTAACATAGTATTAATCACAGACTCAGAGAAACCTCTTTGACTAAGAATCAAGCGTTCAATCTCCATACCTTTAAATTTAAGGATTTGAGATCCTGATGGAAAAAAGGACCTTGCGACAAAAGGTCTGGTCTTAACGGAAGAGTCCACGGTTGGCAAGAGGCCATCCGGACAAGATCCGCATACCAAAACCTGTGAGGCCATGCTGGAGCTACCAGCAGAACAAACTAGCATTCCTTCAGAATCTTGGAGATTACTCTTGGAAGAAGAACTAGAGGCGGAAAGATATAGGCAGGATGATACTTCCAAGGAAGTGACAATGCATCCAATGCTTCCGCTTGAGGATCCCTGGATCTGGTCAGATACCTGGGAAGTTTCTTGTTTAGATGAGAGGCCATCAGATCTATTTCTGGAAGTCCCCACATTTGAACAATCTGAAGAAATACCTCTGGGTGAAGAGACCATTCGCCCGGATGTAACGTTTGGCGGCTGAGATAATCCGCTTCCCAATTGTCTATACCTGGGATATGAACCGCAGAAACTAGACAGGAGCTGGATTCCGCCCATACCAGAATTCGAGATACTTCCTTCATAGCCAGAGGACTGTGAGTCCCTCCTTGATGATTGATGTATGCCACAGATGTGACATTGTCTGTCTGAAAACAAATGAACGATTCTCTCTTTAGAAGAGGCCATGACTGAAGAGCTCTGAAAATTGCACGGAGTTCCAAAATATTGATCGGTAATCTCACCTCCTGAGATTCCCAAACCCCTTGTGCTGTCAGAGACCCCCAAACAGCTCCCCAACCTGTCAGACTTGCATCTGTTGAAATTACAGTCCAGGTCGGAAGAACAAAAGAAGCCCCCTGAACTAAACGATGGTGATCTGTCCACCACATCAGAGAGTGTCATACAATCGGTGTTACAGATATTAATTGAGATATCTTTGTGTAATCCCTGCACCACTGGTTCAGCATACAGAGCTGAAGAGGTCGCATGTGAAAACAAGCAAAGGGGATCGCGTCCGATGCTGCAGTCATAAGGCCTAGAATTTCCATGCATAAAGCTACCGAAGGGAATGATTGTGACTGAAGGTTTCGACAAGCTAATATCAACTTTAGACGTCTCTTGTCTGTCAAAGACAGAGTCATGGACACTGAATCTATCTGAAAACCTAAAAAGGTTACCCTTGTCTGAGGAATCAATGAATTTTTTGGTAAATTGATCCTCCAACAATGATCTTGAAGAAACAACACAAGTCGATTCGTATGAGATTCTGCTAAATGTGAAGACTGAGCAAGTACCAAGATATCGTCCAAATAAGGAAATACCACAATACCCTGTTCTCTGATTACAGACAGAAGGGCACCGAGAACCTTTGTAAAAATTCTTGGGGCTGTAGCTAGGCCAAACGGTAGAGCCACAAACTGGTAATGCTTGTCTAGGAAAGAGAATCTCAGAAACTGATAGTGATCTGGATGAATCGGAATATGCAGATATGCATCCTATAAATCTATTGGGGACATATAATGCCCTTGCTGAACAAAAGGCAGGATAGTCCTTATAGTTACCATTTTGAATGTTGGTATCCTTACATAACGATTCAATATTTTTAGATCCAGAACTGGTCTGAAGGAATTCTCCTTCTTTGGTACAATGAAAAGATTTGAGTAAAACCCCAGCCCCTGTTCCAGAACTGGAAGTGGTATAATTACTCCAGCCAACTCTAGATCTGAAATACATTTCAGAAATGCTTGAGCCTTCGCTAGGTTTACTGGGACACGGGAAAGAAAAAATCTCTTTGCAGGAGGCCTTATCTTGAAGCCAATTCTGTACCCTTTTGAAACGATGTTCTGAATCCAGAGATTGTGAACAGAATTGAACCAAATTTCTTTGAAAAAACGTAATCTGCCCCCTACCAGCTGAACTGGAATGAGGGCCGCACCTTCATGTGGACTTGGGAGCTGGCTTTGGTTTTCTAAAAGGCTTGGATTTATTCCAGACTGGAGAAGGTTTCCAAACTGATACCGCTCCTGAGGATGAAGGATCAGGCTTTTGTTCCTTGTTGTGACGAAAGGAACGAAAACGATTATTAGACCTAAATTTACCTTTAGATTTTTTATCCTGTGGTAAAAAAGTTCCTTTCCCTCCAGTAACAGTTGAGATAATAGAATCCAACTGAGAACCAAATAATTTATTACCCTGGAAAGAAAGGGAAAGCAGAGTAGACTTAGAAGACATATCAGCATTCCAAGATTTAAGCCATAAAGCTCTTCTAGCTAAAATAGCTAGAGACATATACCTGACATCAACTCTAATGATATCAAAGATGGCATCACAAATAAAATTATTAGCATGTTGTAGAAGAATAATAATGAGAATTATGATCTGTTACTTGTTGCGCTAAAGCTTCTAACCAAAAGGTTGAAGCTGCAGCAACATCCGCTAAAGATATAGCAGGTCTAAGAAGATTACCTGAACACAAGTAAGCTTTTTTAGAAAGGATTCAATTTTCCTATCTAAAGGATCCTTAAAGGAAGTACCATCTGCCGTAGGAATAGTAGTACGCTTAGCAAGAGTAGAGACAGCCCCATCAACCTTAGGGATTTTGTCCCAAAATTCTAATCTGTCAGATGGCACAGGATATAATTGCTTAAAACGTTTAGAAGGAGTAAAAGAATTACCCAAATTATTCCATTCCCTGGAAATTACTTCAGAAATAGCACCAGGGACAGGAAAAACTTCTGGAATAACTACAGGAGATTTAAAAACCTTATCTAAACGTTTAGATTTAGTATCAAGAGGACTAGAATCCTCAATTTCTAATGCAATTAGGACTTCTTTAAGTAAAGAACGAATAAATTCCATTTTAAATAAAGATTTATCAGCATCAACCTCTGAGACAGAATCCTCTGAATCAGAAGAACCAATATCAGTATCAGAATGATGATGTTCATTTAAAAATTCATCTGAAAAATGAGAAGTTTTAAAAGACTTTTTACGTTTACTAGAAGGAGGAATAACAGACATAGCCTTCTTAATGGATTTAGAAACAAAATCAGGAACACTCTGAGTATTAGATGTTGACGGAACAGCAACAGGTAATGTAACAGTACTAAAGGAAATATTATCTGCATTAGCAAGTTTGTCATGACAAACAGTACAAACAACAGCTGGAGGAACAGATACCAAAAGTTTACAGCAGATACACTTAGCTTTGGTAGCTCCAGCACCAGGCAGGGATATTCCAGAAGTATCTTCTGACTCAGCTTCAACGTGGGACATCTTGCAATATGTAATAGAAAAAACAACATATAAAGCAAAATTGATCAAATTCCTTAAATGACAGTTTCAGGAATGTGAAAAAAATGCCATAGAACAAGCTTCTAGCAACCAGAAGCACAAAATAATTAGACTTAAATAATGTGGAGACAATAGTGACGCCCATATTTTTTTTAGCGCTAAAAAAGCCGCCCACATTATTTGGCGCCTAAATGCTTTTGGCGCCAAAATGACGCCACATCCGGAACGCCGACACCTTTGGCGCAAAAAAACGTCAAAAATGACGCAACTTCCGGCGACATGTATGACGCCGGAAACAGAAAAAAAATTTTCGCCAAAAAAGTCCGCGCCAAGAATGACACAATAAAATGAAGCATTTTCAGCCCCCGCGAGCCTAACAGCCCACAGGGAAAAGTCAAAATTTTTAAGGTAAGAAAAAATGATATATTCATATGCATTATCCTAAATATGAAACTGACTGTCTGAAATAAGGAATGTTGAACATCCTGAGTCAAGGCAAATAAATGTTTGAATACATATATTTAGAACTTTATATAAAAGTGCCCAACCATAGCTTAGATTGTCACAGAAAATAAGACTTACTTAACCCCAGGACACTCATCTACATGTAATAGAAAGCCAAACCAGTACTGAAACGAGAATCAGTAGAGGAAATGGTATATATAAGAGTATATCGTCGATCTGAAAAGGGAGGTAAGAGATGAATCTCTACGACCGATAACAAAGAACCTATGAAATAGACCCCGTAGAAGGAGATCACTGCATTCAAAACAGAATTTATGTTTACCTGATAAATTACTTTCTCCAACGGTGTGTCCGGTCCACGGCGTCATCCTTACTTGTGGGATATTCTCTTCCCCAACAGGAAATGGCAAAGAGCCCAGCAAAGCTGGTCACATGATCCCTCCTAGGCTCCGCCTACCCCAGTCATTCGACCGACGTTAAGGAGGAATATTTGCATAGGAGAAACCATATGATACCGTGGTGACTGTAGTTAAAGAAAATAAATTATCAGACCTGATTAAAAAACCAGGGCGGGCCGTGGACCGGACACACCGTTGGAGAAAGTAATTTATCAGGTAAACATAAATTCTGTTTTCTCCAACATAGGTGTGTCCGGTCCACGGCGTCATCCTTACTTGTGGGAACCAATACCAAAGCTTTAGGACACGGATGAAGGGAGGGAGCAAATCAGGTCACCTAAATGGAAGGCACCACGGCTTGCAAAACCTTTCTCCCAAAAAATAGCCTCAGAAGAAGCAAAAGTATCAAACTTGTAAAATTTGGTAAAAGTGTGCAGTGAAGACCAAGTCGCTGCCCTACATATCTGATCAACAGAAGCCTCGTTCTTGAAGGCCCATGTGGAAGCCACAGCCCTAGTGGAATGAGCTGTGATTCTTTCAGGAGGCTGCCGTCCGGCAGTCTCGTAAGCCAATCTGATGATGCTTTTAATCCAAAAAGAGAGAGAGGTAGAAGTTGCTTTTTGACCTCTCCTTTTACCAGAATAAACAACAAACAAGGAAGATGTTTGTCTAAAATCCTTTGTAGCATCTAAATAGAATTTTAGAGCGCGAACATCATCCAAATTGTGCAACAAACGTTCCTTCTTTGAAACTGGATTCGGACACAAAGAAGGCACGACTATCTCCTGGTTAATGTTTTTGTTAGAAACAACTTTCGGAAGAAAACCAGGTTTAGTACGTAAAACCACCTTATCTGCATGGAACACCAGATAAGGAGGAGAACACTGCAGAGCAGATAATTCTGAAACTCTTCTAGCGGAAGAAATTGCAGCCAAAAACAAAACTTTCCAAGATAATAACTTAATATCAACGGAATGTAAGGGTTCAAACGGAACCCCCTGAAGAACTGAAAGAACTAAGTTGAGACTCCAAGGAGGAGTCAAAGGTTTGTAAACAGGCTTGATTCTAACCAGAGCCTGAACAAAGGCTTGAACATCTGGCACAGCTGCCAGCTCTTTGTGAAGTAACACAGACAAGGCAGAAATCTGTCCCTTCAAGGAACTTGCAGATAATCCTTTCTCCAATCCTTCTTGAAGAAAGGATAGAATCCTAGGAATCTTTACCTTGTCCCAAGGGAATCCTTTAGATTCACACCAACAGATATATTTTTTCCATATTTTGTGGTAAATTTTTCTAGTTACAGGCTTTCTGGCCTGAACAAGAGTATCAGTAACAGAATCTGAGAACCCTCGCTTTGATAAGATCAAGCGTTCAATCTCCAAGCAGTCAGCTGGAGTGGGACCAGATTCGGATGTTCGAACGGACCTTGAACAAGAAGGTCTCGTCTCAAAGGTAGCTTCCATGGTGGAGCCGATGACATATTCACCAGATCTGCATACCAAGTCCTGCGTGGCCACGCAGGAGCTATCAAGATCACCGACGCCCTCTCCTGATTGATCCTGGCTACCAGCCTGGGGATGAAAGGAAACGGCGGGAATACATAAGCTAGTTTGAAGGTCCAAGGTGCTACTAGTGCATCTACTAGAGTCGCCTTGGGATCCCTGGATCTGGACCCGTAGCAAGGAACCTTGAAGTTCTGACGAGAGGCCATCAGATCCATGTCTGGAATGCCCCACAGTTTAGTGATTTGGGCAAAGATTTCCGGATGGAGTTCCCACTCCCCCGGATCTGATTGAAAACGTATGAACTTGGCCCTCGCAAGCTGAGGCCAAGCCTTGAGAGCATTGAATATCGCTCTCAGTTCCAGAATATTTATCGGTAGAAGAGATTCTTCCCGAGACCAAAGACCCTGAGCTTTCAGGGATCCCCAGACCGCGCCCCAGCCCATCAGACTGGCGTCGGTCGTGACAATGACCCACTCTGGTCTGCGGGAGGTCACCCCTTGTGACAGGTTGTCCAGGGACAGCCACCAACGGAGTGAGTCTCTGGTCCTCTGATTTACTTGTATCTTCGGAGACAAGTCTGTATAGTCCCCATTCCACTGACTGAGCATACACAGTTGTAATGGTCTTAGATGAATGCGCGCAAAAGGAACTATGTCCATTGCCGCTACCATCAAACCTATCACTTCCATGCACTGCGCTATGGAAGGAAGAGGAACGGAATGAAGTATCCGACAAGAGTTTAGAAGTTTTGTTTTTCTGGTCTCTGTCAGAAAAATCCTCATTTCTAAGGAGTCTATTATTGTTCCCAAGAAGGGAACTCTTGTCGACGGAGATAGAGAACTCTTTTCCACGTTCACTTTCCATCCGTGAGATCTGAGAAAGGCCAGGACTATGTCCGTGTGAGCCTTTGCTTGAGGAAGGGACGACGCTTGAATCAGAATGTCGTCCAAGTAAGGTACTACAGCAATGCCCCTTGGTCTTAGCACCGCCAGAAGGGACCCTAGTACCTTTGTGAAAATCCTTGGAGCAGTGGCTAATCCGAAAGGAAGCGCCACGAACTGGTAATGCTTGTCCAGGAATGCGAACCTTAGGAACCGATGATGTTCCTTGTGGACAGGAATATGTAGATACGCATCCTTTAAATCCACCGTGGTCAAGAATTGACCTTCCTGGATGGAAGGATAGTTCGAATGGTTTCCATTTTGGACGATGGAACCTTGAGAAACTTGTTTAGGATCTTGAGATTTAAGATTGGTCTGAACGTTCCCTCTTTTTTGGGAACTACGAACAGATTGGAGTAGAACCCCATCCCTCGTTCTTTTAATGGAACAGGATGAATCACTTCCAGAAGATAACCTTGGGAGACTATTTCTAGCGCCCAAGGATCCAGAACATCTCTTGCCCAAGCCTGAGTGAAGAGAGAGAGTCTGCCCCCCACCAAATCCGGTCCCGGATCGGGGGCCCGCATCTCATGCTGTCTTGGGAGCAGTGGCATGTTTCTTGGCCTGCTTTCCTTTGTTCCAGCCTTGCATTGGTCTCCAGGCTGGATTGGCTTGAGAAGTATTACCCTCCTGCTTAGAGGACGTAGCACTTGGGGCTGGTCCGTTTCTGCGAAAGGGCCGAAAATTAGGTTTATTTTTGGCCTTGAAAGACCTATTCTGAGGAAGGGCGTGGCCCTTGCCCCCAGTGATATCAGAGATAATCTCTTTCAAGTCAGGGCCAAACAGTGTTTTCCCCTTGAAAGGAATGTCAAACAATTTGTTCTTGGAAGACGCATCCGCTGACCAAGATTTTAACCAAAGCGCTCTGCGCGCCACAATAGCAAACCCAGAATTTTTGGCCGCTAACCTAGCCAATTGCAAGGTGGCGTCTAGGGTGAAAGAATTAGCCAATTTAAGAGCACGAATTCTGTCCATAATCTCCTCATAAGAAGAAGAATTACTAATAATCGCCTTTTCTAGCTCATCGAACCAGAAACACGCGGCTGTAGTGACAGGGACAATGCATGCAATTGGTTGTAGAAGGTAACCTTGCTGAACAAACATCTTTTTTAGCAAACCTAATTTTTTATCCATAGGATCTTGGAAAGCACAACTATCTTCTATGGGTATAGTGGTGCGCTTGTTTAGAGTAGAAACCGCCCCCTCGACCTTGGGGACTGTCTGCCATAAGTCCTTTCTAGGGTCGACTATAGGAAACAATTTTTTAAATATGGGGGGAGGTACGAAAGGTATACCGGGCCTGTCCCATTCTTTATTAACAATGTACGCCACCCGCTTGGGTATAGGAAAAGCTTCGGGGGGCCCCGGGGCCTCTAGGAACTTGTCCATTTTACATAGTGTTTCTGGAATGACCAGATAATCACAATCATCCAAATTGGATAACACCTCCTTAAGCAGAGCGCGGAGATGTTCCAACTTAAATTTAAAAGTAATCACATCATGTTCAGCTTGTTGAGAAATTTTTTCTGAATCTGAAATTTCTCCCTCAGACAAAACCTCCCTGGCCCCCTCAGACTGGTGTAGGGGCCCTTCAGAAACAATATCATCAGCGTCCTCATGCTCTTCAGTATTTTCTAAAACAGAGCAGTCGCGCTTTCGCTGATAAGTGGGCATATTGGCTAAAATGTTTTTGATAGAATTATCCATTACAGCCGTTAATTGTTGCATAGTAAGGAGTATTGGCGCGCTAGATGTACTAGGGGCCTCCTGTATGGGCAAGACTGGTGTAGACGAAGGAGGGGATGATGCAGTACCATGCTTACTCCCCTCACTTGAGGAATCATCTTGGGCATCATTTTTACTAAATTTTTTATGACATAAATCACATCTATTTAAATGAGAAGGAACCTTGGCTTCCCCACAGTCAGAACACAATCTATCTGGTAGTTCAGACATGTTAAACAGGCATAAACTTGATAACAAAGCACAAAAAACGTTTTAAAATAAAACCGTTACTGTCACTTTAAATTTTAAACTGAACACACTTTATTACTGCAATTGCGAAAAAGTATGAAGGAATTGTTCAAAATTCACCAAATTTTCACCACAGTGTCTTAAAGCCTTAAAAGTATTGCACACCAAATTTGGAAGCTTTAACCCTTAAAATAACGGAACCGGAGCCGTTTTTATATTTAACCCCTTTACAGTCCCTGGAATCTGCTTTGCTGAGACCCAACCAAGCCCAAAGGGGAATACGATACCAAATGATGCCTTCAGAAAGACTTTTCTATGTATCAGAGCTCCACACACATGCAGCTGCATGTCATGCTGTTCTCAAAAACAAGTGCGCCATACCGGCGCGAAAATGAGGCTCTGACTATGATTAGGGAAAGCCCCTATAGAATAAGGTGTCTAAAACAGTGCCTGCCGATATTATTTTACAAAAAATACCCAGATTAAATGATTCCTCAAGGCTAAATATGTGTAAATATGATCGATTTAGCCCAGAAAATGTCTACAGTCTTAACAAGCCCTTGTGAAGCCCTTATTTACTGTCTGAATAAAAATGGCTTACCGGATCCCATAGGGAAAATGACAGCTTCCAGCATTACATCGTCTTGTTAGAATGTGTCATACCTCAAGCAGCAAAAGACTGCTCACTGTTCCCCCAACTGAAGTTAATTCCTCTCAACAGTCCTGTGTGGAACAGCCATGGATTTTAGTAACGGTTGCTAAAATCATTTTCCTCATACAAACAGAAATCTTCATCTCTTTTCTGTTTCAGAGTAAATAGTACATACCAGCACTATTTTAAAATAACAAACTCTTGATTGAATAATAAAAACTACAGTTAAACACTAAAAAACTCTAAGCCATCTCCGTGGAGATGTTGCCTGTACAACGGCAAAGAGAATGACTGGGGTAGGCGGAGCCTAGGAGGGATCATGTGACCAGCTTTGCTGGGCTCTTTGCCATTTCCTGTTGGGGAAGAGAATATCCCACAAGTAAGGATGACGCCGTGGACCGGACACACCTATGTTGGAGAAATAGGAAATACTCTCCTCACATCCCTCTGACATTCACTGCACGCTGAGAGGAAAACCGGGCTCCAACCTGCTGCGGAGCGCATATCAACGTAGAATCTAGCACAAAAATAAAGTACTCCCAGAACACAAACGTTTGCCTCTATATCTTATACAAACTGAGTGCCCATAAGATTAGCCCTTTATGGAAGCTAGTAATGCCCCTTATGAAACTAGGATTACTGCTTACCCTTCCCCTAATGGGGATACTCTCAGCCTTTCTGAGTTAACACAGTCTCTGCAGAAAAATGACTGAACATACCTCATTGCTGTATAGCAAGAAACCGTTCCTCACAGTGAAGTTTTCCTGTACTCCTCAGCTTCTGTGGGAACAGCAGTGGACCTTAGTTACAAATGCTAAGATCATCCTCCTCCAGGCAGAAATCTTCATCTATGTCCTGCCCGAGAGTAAATAGTACAAACACCGGTACCATTTAAAAATAAACTCTTGATTGAAGATAAAATAAAACTAACAGTTTAACACCTCTTTCACTTTACCCTTCCTGCTTAAAGCCGGCAAAGGGAATGACTGGGGGGTGGAGTTAAGGGGGGAGCTATATAGACAGCTCTGCTGTGGTGCTCTCTTTGCCACTTCCTGTTAGGAAGGATATCATCCCACAAGGATGAATCCGTGGACTCGGTACATCTTGCAAAAGAAAGATGTTCTCTTATCCTACTTCTCATATCCCTAGAGGTTAAGCCCACATATTGCAGGTGACATTGGGTACAGGAAATTAGATAAATCACATAGCCTGACTTGCAATTAACACAGGACTGTATCTTATACTCTTTCCCATTGACATAGGATGTAAAATTTTGTGTAACTTGTACGTAGTCACATGGTTTGCACTGCCACACTTATACATACCTAAGTGTCTAAGCCATGAACTTGCAGTAGCAGTCACTTTGCGTAGTTGTGTCGGTGACCATATATTACCCAGTGTGGTACTTTTTTTTATATGAACACCTTACTCCTTTCTCTACCAGAGTTACCAGATTGTCATCAGCCTTCAGGATTGGAAAATGTTTCTTTACTATGTTACAAATTGACTGATACTGAGCACTGAACTGAGTAACAAAATAAGTCCCTTCAAATTGTTTAATAGGTTTCTGTTTATTAGACAGAAGGGACTCTCTGGGGATGGAATTAAACATGTCCCTGGCCCTAGTTATATCTCGCTCTGGATATTTCCTTTCTTTAAGCCTTTTGCTCAATTCATTTGCCTCAAGTTCAAATTCCCTGTCATTGGAGCAATTTCTCCTTATTCTTGAAAACTGTCCTTTAGCTATGGCATATTTAATCTGCCAAGAATGACTGCTTTTCCCATGTAACAGATTGTTACCTGAAAACAGAATTTATGCTTACCTGATAAATTACTTTCTCCAACGGTGTGTCCGGTCCACGGCGTCATCCTTACTTGTGGGATATCTCTTCCCCAACAGGAAATGGCAAAGAGTCCCAGCAAAGCTGGCCATATAGTCCCTCCTAGGCTCCGCCCACCCCAGTCATTCGACCGACGGACAGGAGGAAAAATATAGGAGAAACCATATGGTACCGTGGTGACTGTAGTTAGAGAAAATAATTAATCAGACCTGATTAAAAAAACCAGGGCGGGCCGTGGACCGGACACACCGTTGGAGAAAGTAATTTATCAGGTAAGCATAAATTCTGTTTTCTCCAACATTGGTGTGTCCGGTCCACGGCGTCATCCTTACTTGTGGGAACCAATACCAAAGCTTTAGGACACGGATGAAGGGAGGGAGCAAATCAGGTTACCTAAACGGAAGGCACCACGGCTTGCAAAACCTTTCTCCCAAAAATAGCCTCCGAAGAAGCAAAAGTATCAAATTTGTAAAATTTGGCAAAAGTGTGCAGTGAAGACCAAGTCGCTGCCTTACATATCTGGTCAACAGAAGCCTCGTTCTTGAAGGCCCATGTGGAAGCCACAGCTCTAGTGGAGTGAGCTGTGATTCTTTCAGGAGGCTGCCGTCCAGCAGTCTCATAAGCCAATCGGATGATGCTTTTAAGCCAAAAGGAAAGAGAGGTAGAAGTCGCTTTTTGACCTCTCCTTTTACCAGAATAAACAACAAACAAAGAAGATGTTTGTCTGAAATCTTTTGTAGCCTCTAAATAGAATTTTAGAGCACGGACAACGTCCAAATTGTGTAACAAACGTTCCTTCTTTGAAACTGGATTCGGACACAAAGAAGGTACAACTATCTCCTGGTTAATATTTTTGTTAGAAACAACCTTTGGAAGAAAACCAGGCTTAGTACGCAAAACCACCTTATCTGCATGGAACACCAGATAGGGCGGAGAACACTGCAGAGCAGATAACTCAGAAACTCTTCTAGCAGAAGAAATAGCAACCAAAAACAAAACTTTCCAAGATAGTAACTTAATATCTATGGAATGTAAAGGTTCAAACGGAACCCCTTGAAGAACTGAAAGAACTAGATTTAGACTCCAGGGAGGAGTCAAAGGTCTGTAAACAGGCTTGATCCTAACCAGAGCCTGAACAAATGCTTGAACATCTGGCACAGCTGCCAGTCTTTTGTGTAGTAAGACAGAGATCTGTCCCTTTAGAGAACTTGCAGATAATCCTTTCTCCAAACCTTCTTGTAGAAAGGAGAGAATCCTAGGAATTTTTATCTTATTCCATGGGAATCCTTTGGATTCACACCAACAGATATATCTTTCCATATCTTATGGTAAATCTTTCTAGTTACCGGTTTTCTGGCCTGAACCAGAGTATCTATCACAGAATCTGAAAACCCACGCTTCGATAGAATCAAGCGTTCAATCTCCAAGCCGTCAGCTGGAGGGAAACCAGATTTGGATGTTCGAATGGACCCTGAACAAGAAGGTCCTGTCTCAAAGGTAGCTTCCATGGTGGAACCGATGACATATTCACCAGGTCTGCATACCAAGTCCTGCGTGGCCACGCAGGAGCTATCAAGATCACCGAGGCCCTCTCCTGATTGATCCTGGCTACCAGCCTGGGAATGAGAGGAAACGGTGGAAATACATAAGCTAGGTTGAAGGTCCAAGGGGCTACTAGTGCATCTACTAGAGTCGCCTTGGGATCCCTGGATCTGGACCCGTAGCAAGGAACCTTGAAGTTCTGACGAGACGCCATCAGATCCATGTCTGGAATGCCCCATAATTGAGTTATTTGGGCAAAGATCTCCGGGTGGAGTTCCCACTCCCCCGGATGGAATGTCTGACGACTCAGATAATCCGCCTCCCAGTTTTCCACACCTGGGATGTGGATCGCAGACAGGTGGCAGGAGTGATCCTCTGCCCATTGAATTATTTTGGTCACTTCTTTCATCGCCAGGGAACTCCTTGTTCCCCCCTGATGATTGATATACACAACGGTCGTCATGTTGTCTGATTGGAATCTTATGAATCTGGCCTTTGCTAGTTGAGGCCAAGTCCTGAGAGCATTGAATATCGCTCTCAGTTCCAGAATGTTTATCGGGAGAACAGACTCTTCCCGAGACCATAGACCCTGAGCTTTCAGGGATTCCCAGACCGCGCCCCAGCCCACTAGACTGGCGTCGGTCGTGACAATGACCCACTCTGGTCTGTGGAAGCTCATTCCCTGGGATAGATTGTCCAGGGTCAGCCACCAACGGAGTGAATCTCTGGTCTTCTGATCTACTTGAATCATTGGAGACAAGTCTGTATAGTCCCCATTCCACTGTTTGAGCATGCACAGTTGTAATGGTCTTAGATGAATTTGTGCAAAAGGAACTATGTCCATTGCTGCAACCATCAACCCTACTACTTCCATGCACTGCGCTATGGAAGGACGAGGAACAGAATGAAGAGCTTGACAAGTGCTTAGAAGTTTTGACTTTCTGACCTCTGTCAGAAAAATCCTCATTTCTAAGGAATCTATTATTGTTCCCAAGAAGGGAACTCTTGTCGACGGAGACAGAGAACTTTTTTCTATGTTCACCTTCCATCCGTGTGATCTGAGAAAGGCCAGAACGATGTCTGTATGAGCCTTTGCTTTTGACAGGGACGACGCTTGTATTAGAATGTCGTCCAAGTAAGGTACTACTGCAATGCCCCTCGGTCTTAGAACCGCTAGAAGGGACCCTAGTACCTTTGTGAAAATCCTTGGAGCAGTGGCTAACCCGAATGGGAGGGCCACAAACTGGTAATGCTTGTCCAGAAAGGCGAACCTTAGGAACTGATGATGTTCTTTGTGGATAGGAATATGTAGGTACGCATCCTTTAGATCCACGGTAGTCATAAATTGACTTTCCTGGATAGTGGGTAGAATCGTTCGAATGGTTTCCATCTTGAACGATGGTACCCTGAGAAATTTGTTTAGGATCTTCAAATCCAAAATTGGTCTGAAAGTTCCCTCTTTTTTGGGAACTACGAACAGATTGGAATAAAATCCCATTCCTTGTTCCTTTATTGGAACTGGGTGTATCACTCCCATCTTTAACAGGTCTTCTACACAATGTAAGAACGCCTGTCTCTTTATTAGGTTTGAGGATAAGTGAGACATGTGGAACCTTCCCCTTGGGGGTAGTTCCCTGAATTCCAGGAGATAACCCTGAGAAACTATTTCTAGAGCCCAGGGATCCTGAACATCTCTTGCCCAAGCCTGAGCAAAGAGAGAGAGTCTGCCCCCCACTAGATCCGGTCCCGGATCGGGGGCTACTCCTTCATGCTGTTTTGTTAGCAGCGGCAGGCTTCTTGGCCTGCTTACCCTTGTTCCAGCCTTGCATCAGTTTCCAGGCTGGTTTGGGTTGTGAGGCATTACCCTCTTGCTTAGAGGATGCAGAATTAGAGGCCGGTCCGTTCCTGAAATTGCGAAAGGAACGAAAATTAGACTTATTCTTGGCCTTGAAAGGCCTATCTTGTGGAAGGGCGTGGCCCTTTCCCCCAGTGATGTCTGAAATAATCTCTTTCAATTCTGGTCCAAATAGAGTTTTACCTTTGAAAGGGATGTTAAGCAATTTTGTCTTGGATGACACATCCTCTGACCAAGACTTTAGCCAAAGCGCTCTGCGCGCCACGATAGCAAACCCTGAATTTTTCGCCGCTAATCTAGCTAATTGCAAAGCGGCATCTAAAATAAAAGAGTTAGCCAACTTAAGTGCGTGAACTCTGTCCATAACCTCCTCATATGGAGTCTCTCTACTAAGCGAGTTTTCTAGTTCCTCGAACCAGAACCATGCTGCTGTAGTGACAGGAACAATGCACGAAATGGGTTGTAGAAGGTAACCTTGCTGTACAAAAATCTTTTTAAGCAAACCCTCCAATTTTTTATCCATAGGATCTTTGAAAGCACAACTATCCTCGATAGGAATAGTAGTGCGCTTGTTTAGAGTAGAAACTGCCCCCTCGACCTTAGGGACTGTCTGCCATAAGTCCTTTCTGGGGTCGACCATAGGAAATAATTTCTTAAATATAGGGGGGGGGGACAAAAGGTATGCCGGGCTTTTCCCACTCCTTATTCACTATGTCCACCACCCGCTTGGGTATAGGAAAAGCGTTGGGGTGCACCGGAACCTCTAGGAACTTGTCCATCTTGCATAATTTTTCTGGAATGACCAAGTTGTCACAATCATCCAGAGTAGATAACACCTCCTTAAGCAGTCCGCGGAGATGTTCTAATTTAAATTTAAATGTCACAACATCAGGTTCAGCTTGTTGAGAAATTTTTCCTGAATCTGAAATTTCCCCATCTGACAAAACCTCCCTCATGGCCCCTTCAGATTGGTGTGAGGGTATGACAGAACAATTATCATCAGCGCCCTCCTGCTCTTCAGTGTTTAAAACAGAGCAATCGCGCTTTCTCTGATAAGTAGGCATTTTGGATAAAATATTTGCTATGGAGTTATCCATTACAGCCGTTAATTGTAGAAGAATAAAAACTACATTTAAACACCAAAAAACTCTTAACCATCTCCGTGGAGATGTTGCCTGTGCAACGGCAAAGAGAATGACTGGGGTGGGCGGAGCCTAGGAGGGACTATATGGCCAGCTTTGCTGGGACTCTTTGCCATTTCCTGTTGGGGAAGAGATATCCCACAAGTAAGGATGACGTCGTGGACCGGACACACCAATGTTGGAGAAATAGTTTTGCGGTATACACCCGTTTCTACCAACTCTCCCACTTTTCCTGTCAGAGTCAAATCCAAAAAATGTATCTTCATCTTATCAGATTCAAATGTAAACCGCAAGCCTACATCATTGTCATTTAAAAATCTGACAAATTCTAGTATTAGGCTGCAATCACCCTTCCAGATGAACAGCAGATCATCTATAAATCTGCAATATAATCTGATATTTTCTCTGAACGGGTTGCTATCTCCAAAAATGCGGCACCTCTCCCATCTACCAAGATATAAATTTGCATATGATGGGGTAAATTTTGCACCCATAGCTGTGCCGCACTTTTGGAGATAGCAAACTCCCTCAAATTTAAAGTAGTTGTGTGTTAGTAGAAAAGATACAGCTCTTACTATATATCTTTGGAATTCAGTCGAGTAGTCAGTGCACATATCAAGAAAAAAAAGCAACTGCTTGTACACCCTTGTCATGGCGTATAGACGAATAGAGCGCTACAGCATCAACTGTGAGCCATGCGCTTGATTTCTCCCATTTCATGTCCTGTAATATATTAATCACATGTGTAGTATCTCTCAAATACGCCGGTAATGATATTACCAAAGGTTGGAGAATAGAATCTACCCACTCTGAGAGGTGCTCCAAAAGTGAGCCAATTCCACTCACAATGGGCCTTCCCTGAACCTGATGTAGAGACTTATGTACCTTTGGAAGATGGTGGAACCAGGGCATCATATGATGTTCTACATCCAAATAATCACAAGTCTGTTTATCTATAAAGTCCTGGTCCCTGCCATCATCCAAAAGCTGTCTCAATTCTCTTCCAAATTCATTGGTAGGATCCCTTTTAAGGATTTCATAATCAATTTGATTATGGACAGAAAAGAGTATGTGGCTGAACCTTTACGCCAGCTCCATAATCAAAATGATTATGAAATCCTTAAAAGGGATCCTACCAATGAATTTGGAAGAGAATTAAGACAGCTTTTGGATGATGGCAGGGACCAGGGCATTTATAGATAAACAGACTTGTGATTATTTGGATGTAGAACATCCTATGATGCCCTGGTTCCACCATCTTCCAATTACCTGGGTAATATATTGGCACCGACACAACTACGCAAAGTGACTGCTACTGCAAGTTCATGGCTTAGACACTTAGGTATGTATAAGTGTGGCAGCAGTCGCTGCAAACCATGTGACTATGTACAAGTTACACAAAATTTTACATCCTATGTCAATGGGAAAGAGTATAAGATACAGTCCTGTGTTAATTGCAAGTCAGGCTATGTGATTTATCTCATTTCCTGTACCCAATGTCACCTGCAATATGTGGGTTTAACCTCTAGGGATATGAGAAGTAGGATAAGAGAACATCTTTCTACCATTAATGTGGGCAAGTCAACAACTCCTTTGGTGCAGCACTTCGCAATCAAACATGGAGGTAATCTTAACAGATTTCAGTGGTGTATAATTGAAAAGGTAGTGCTGCCAACAAGAGGTGGTGACTTGGATCATCTCTTGGCCAAACGAGAGATCTTTTGGATTTTTCAGTTGGAAACACGTGTACCCAAAGGTTTAAACTCCAAGTATGATATGATAAATTTTTGGGAGTAAATAATCTGTATATCATGCTTTATACCATGCTGTTATACCATGCTGCTTTGATACATTTTATCTATTTATCTCAAGTTATGTCCAATGTTTATACCATTTGATTTTGAAGGCATAGAATTAGTGAGTCTCCCGTTTATGGGTTCCATGAAAGTAGTGTGTAAGTAGTGAGCAAGCAGTATGTATGCAGTGTGTATGTACTGTGTATGCAGTGTGTATGTACTGTGTATGCAGTGTGTATGTACTGTGTATGCAGTGTGTATGTACTGTGTATGCAGTGTGTATGTACTGTGTATGCAGTGTGTATGTACTGTGTATGCAGTGTGTTAGTAATGTGTATGCAGTGTGTTAGTAATGTGTATGCAGTGTGTTAGTAATGTGTATGCAGTGTGTTAGTAATGTGTATGCAGTGTGTTAGTAATGTGTATGCAGTGTGTTAGTAATGTGTATGCAGTGTGTTAGTAATGTGTATGCAGTGTGTTAGTAATGTGTATGCAGTGTGTTAGTAATGTGTATGCAGTGTGTTAGTATAATGTGTATGCAGTGTGTTAGTATAATGTGTATGCAGTGTGTTAGTATAATGTGTATGCAGTGTGTATGAAGAGTGTAAGTAGTGTGTAAATAGTATGTAACTAGCATGTAAGCAGTGTACATGTCGCATGTATGTCGCATGTATGTCGCATGTATGGCGCATGTATGTCGCATGTATGTCGCATGTATGTCGCATGTATGTCGCATGTATGTCGCATGTATGTCGCATGTATGTAGCGTGCAAGCAGAGTGTAAGCGGTGTGTAAGTAGTGTGTATGTGGGTGTAGGTACAGAATCAGTGAGCCTCCTATTTATGGGATTTATTTGCCCATACGTAAAAAGGTTTTTCCCATCAAAATTACATTTATATACATTATTGGACTCCACAGCAATGGAAGGTTAATAAACATTATTCATGTTAAAGAATGATGTTGCACTATGTTAAGATGAGTTATAAATTGAATGAAGCTATTAGAATATGTATAGATATAAAGACCGCAGGGATTCAAGTCCCAATTGTGCAAATCTGTATATGAAGTGTTAAACATGAAGTGCTGTACACTCACTCTGTTGCAGCTGTGAGAGGGTTAAATGTTTGTAGCAGACAACTAATTGTTTAATTATTTTTAACTACTGGCCAATAGTAGAATGACCTCTGCCTTTAAATTGTGATATGGGGCTACACCAGAGCCAAGTGCTTTGTCTGCTACAACCATAATTTGAAAGGTGCTTCCCGGCAATATTTGTTTTAAAACTTTTTTTGAATAAAAATTGGATTTTAAAATCACCTGGAAGTGGATTGACTTCTTTCTTTTGCAGAATCTTCTGAACCAGATAGATCCTCATCAGAGATAGATAAATCAGAATACTGTTGGTCATTTAAAAATTCATCGAATTTATGAGAAGTTTTAAAAGACCTTTTACGTTTATTAGAAGGTGGTATAACAGACAGAGCCTTCTGAATAGAATTAGAAACAAATTCTCTCACATTAACAGGAATATCCTGAACATTAGATGTCGAAGGAACAACAACAGGTAATGGATTACTACTAATAGAAATATTGTATTCGTTTGAAAGTTTATCATGACAACTAACACAAACTATAGCCAGAGGAAAAGTTACCAAAAGTTTACAACAAATGCACTTAGCTTTGGTAGAACCGACATCAGGCAGTAGCATTCCAGAAGTAGATTCCTATACAGGGTCAGATTGAGACATCTTGCAATATATAATAGAAAAAACAACATAAAAAGCAAAATTATCAATTTCCTTATATGACAGTTTCAGGAATGGGAAAAAATGCAAACAAAATAAGCCTCTGGAAACCAGAAGCAAAATGAAATAAGGACCTAAATAATGTCAAAAATCTGGCGCCAAGTATGACGCCCACAACTGACAAAATATTTTTTGGCGCCAAGAACGTCTGCAACAAAAACGAGCATCATAGATGACGCAACTACGTGAAAACTCTCGGCGCCAACTAAGACGCAGGAAATGACAAAATTACGTCCACAAACTTAATTCTCGCTCCAAAAATGACGCAATAAATTATAGCATTTTGCGCTCCCGCGAGCCTAACAGCCCACAATTTAGAAAAGAAAGTCAATTTGAGAAATTTTCAGGTAAGAATTTTTTTTTTTATTTTTTTATATGCATTTCCCAAAATGAAATTGACAGTCTGTAAGAAGGAAATATACTGATTAACCTGAATCATGGCAAATATAAGTACAAAACATATATTTAGAACTTTACATATAAAGTGCCAAACCCTAGCTGAGAGTGTCTTAAATAAAAGAAAACATACTTACCAAAATACACTCATCTACATAAAGTAGATAGCCAAACCAGTACTGAAACGAGAATCAGTAGAGGTAATGGTATATAAGAGTATATCGTTGATCTGAAAAGGGAGGTAGGAGATGAATCTCTACGACCGATAACAGAGAACCTATGAAATAAATCCCCGTTAGGATGACCATTGTATTCAATAGGTAATACTCCCTTCACATCCCTCTGTCATTCACTGCACTCTGAGAGGAACCAGGCTTCAGCATGCTGAGAAGCGCATATCAACGTAGAAATCTAGCACAAACTTACTTCACCACCTCCATAGGAGGCAAAGTTTGTAAAACTGAATTGTGGGTGTGGTGGGGGTGTATTTATAGGCATTTTGAGCAAGCAGGCTGGCGTCCATGGTCACAATCACCCAGGAAGGTCTCCGGAGGCATGTGCCCTGAGACGCATGGTCCTGAGAAAGCCACCACGGGAGAGTGTCTTTTGTTGACTGGTCTAGATCTTTCCTCTGAGACAGATCCGAATGGTCTCCTTTCCATTGTCTGAGCATGCATAATTGCAGAGCTATCAAATGGAATTGAGCAATGGGAATGATGTCCATAGAAGCGACCATCAGACCAATTACCTCCATACATTGAGCCACTGATGGCCGAACAGTAGACTGAAGAGGCAAGAGGAGAGAATTTATGATTTTCTGACCTGAATTTCTCACATACTCTTTTTTTCACTGGGAAGCAGCATTTATTTGCGCCACTAACTTCTTAGGGTTGACAACGACAGAAGTATCGGAGTCGTCCAAAGTAGCCAATACCTCCTTTAACAGTACACAAAGGTGTTCAAGCTTAAATCTGGTTTACTTCAGTATCAGATGAAGGAATAATACTGTTGAATCTGAGATTTCAACCTCGGAGGCTACCGGCGTATCCTCCTCATCAGGCTTATGAGGGAGGGCAAACTACGTAGCAGTAGGTGGAACAGAAACCTTACTATCTGAATTTCTAATTTTCCTTTTGCGATTTCCCAGCATAGGAAAAGCAGATAATGCCGCAGATACCGCAAAAACAGAATTTATGCTTACCTGATAAATTACTTTCTCCAACGGTGTGTCCGGTCCACGGCGTCATCCTTACTTGTGGGATATTCTCTTCCCCAACAGGAAATGGCAAAGAGCCCAGCAAAGCTGGTCACATGATCCCTCCTAGGCTCCGCCTACCCCAGTCATTCGACCGACGTAAAGGAGGAATATGCATAGGAGAAATCATATGATACCGTGGTGACTGTAGTTAGAGAAAATAATTCATCAGACCTGATCAAAAAAACCAGGGCGGGCCGTGGACCGGACACACCGTTGGAGAAAGTAATTTATCAGGTAAGCATAAATTCTGTTTTCTCCAACATAGGTGTGTCCGGTCCACGGCGTCATCCTTACTTGTGGGAACCAATACCAAAGCTTTAGGACACGGATGATGGGAGGGAGCAAATCAGGTCACCTAGATGGAAGGCACCACGGCTTGCAAAACCTTTCTCCCAAAAATAGCCTCAGAAGAAGCAAAAGTATCAAATTTGTAAAATTTGGTAAAAGTGTGCAGTGAAGACCAAGTCGCTGCCTTACATATCTGATCAACAGAAGCCTCGTTCTTGAAGGCCCATGTGGAAGCCACAGCCCTAGTGGAGTGAGCTGTGATTCTTTCAGGAGGCTGCCGTCCGGCAGTCTCATAAGCCAATCGGATGATGCTTTTAAGCCAAAAAGAGAGAGAGGTAGAAGTTGCTTTTTGACCTCTCCTTTTACCAGAATAAACAACAAAGAAAATGTTTGTCTGAAATCCTTTGTAGCCTCTAAATAGAATTTTAGAGCACGAACTACATCCAAATTGTGTAACAAACGTTCCTTCTTTGAAACTGGATTCGGACACAAAGAAGGCACAACTATCTCCTGGTTAATGTTTTTGTTAGAAACAACTTTCGGAAGAAAACCAGGTTTAGTACGCAAAACCACCTTATCTGCATGGAACACCAGATAAGGAGGAGAACACTGCAGAGCAGATAACTCAGAAACTCTTCTAGCAGAAGAAATTGCAACCAAAAACAAAAAACTTTCCAAGATAGTAACTTAATATCTACGGAATGTAAGGGTTCAAACGGAACCCCTTGAAGAACTGAAAGAACTAAATTGAGACTCCAAGGAGGAGTCAAAGGTTTGTAAACAGGCTTGATTCTAACCAGAGCCTGAACAAAAGCTTGAACATCTGGCACAGCCGCCAGTTTTTTGTGAAGTAAAACAGATAAAGCAGAAATCTGTCCCTTCAAAGAACTTGCAGATAATCCTTTCTCCAAACCCTCCTGTAGAAAGGATAGAATCTTAGGAATTTTTATCTTGTTCCATAGGAATCCTTTAGATTCACACCAACAAAACATAATTTATGTAAGAACTTACCTGATAAATTCATTTCTTTCATATTAACAAGAGTCCATGAGCTAGTGACGTATGGGATATACATTCCTACCAGGAGGGGCAAAGTTTCCCAAACCTTAAAATGCCTATAAATACACCCCTCACCACACCCACAAATCAGTTTAACGAATAGCCAAGAAGTGGGGTGATAAGAAAAAAAGTGCGAAGCATATAAAATAAGGAATTGGAATAATTGTGCTTTATACAAAAAAATCATAACCACCACAAAAAAGGGTGGGCCTCATGGACTCTTGTTAATATGAAAGAAATGAATTTATCAGGTAAGTTCTTACATAAATTATGTTTTCTTTCATGTAATTAACAAGAGTCCATGAGCTAGTGACGTATGGGATAATGACTACCCAAGATGTGGATCTTTCCACACAAGAGTCACTAGAGAGGGAGGGATAAAATAAAGACAGCCAATTCCTGCTGAAAATAATCCACACCCAAAATAAAGTTTAACAAAAAACATAAGCAGAAGATTCAAACTGAAACCGCTGCCTGAAGAACTTTTCTACCAAAAACTGCTTCAGAAGAAGAAAATACATCAAAATGGTAGAATTTAGTAAAAGTATGCAAAGAGGACCAAGTTGCTGCTTTGCAGATCTGGTCAACCGAAGCTTCATTCCTAAACGCCCAGGAAGTAGATACTGACCTAGTAGAATGAGCTGTAATTCTTTGAGGCGGAATTTTACCCGACTCAACATAGGCAAGATGAATTAAAGATTTCAACCAAGATGCCAAAGAAATGGCAGAAGCTTTCTGGCCTTTCCTAGAACCGGAAAAGATAACAAATAGACTAGAAGTCTTACGGAAAGATTTCGTAGCTTCAACATAATATTTCAAAGCTCTAACAACATCCAAAGAATGCAATGATTTCTCCTTAGAATTCTTAGGATTAGGACATAATGAAGGAACCACAATTTCTCTACTAATGTTGTTGGAATTCACAACTTTAGGTAAAAATTCAAAAGAAGTTCGCAACACCGCCTTATCCTGATGAAAAATCAGAAAAGGAGACTCACACGAAAGAGCAGATAATTCAGAAACTCTTCTAGCAGAAGAGATGGCCAAAAGGAACAAAACTTTCCAAGAAAGTAATTTAATGTCCAATGAATGCATAGGTTCAAACGGAGGAGCTTGAAGAGCTCCCAGAACCAAATTCAAACTCCAAGGAGGAGAAATTGACTTAATGACAGGTTTTATACGAACCAAAGCTTGTACAAAACAATGAATATCAGGAAGAATAGCAATCTTTCTGTGAAAAAGAACAGAAAGAGCGGAGATTTGTCCTTTCAAAGAACTTGCGGACAAACCCTTATCTAAACCATCCTGAAGAAACTGTAAAATTCTCGGTATTCTAAAAGAATGCCAAGAAAAATGATGAGAAAGACACCAAGAAATATAAGTCTTCCAGACTCTATAATATATCTCTCGAGATACAGATTTACGAGCCTGTAACATAGTATTAATCACGGAGTCAGAGAAACCTCTATGACCAAGAATCAAGCGTTCAATCTCCATACCTTTAAATTTAAGGATTTCAGATCCGGATGGAAAAAAGGACCTTGTGACAGAAGGTCTGGTCTTAACGGAAGAGTCCATGGCTGGCAAGATGCCATCCGGACAAGATCCGCATACCAAAACCTGTGAGGCCATGCCGGAGCTATTAGCAGAACAAACGAGCATTCCCTCAGAATCTTGGAGATTACTCTTGGAAGAAGAACTAGAGGCGGAAAGATATAGGCAGGATGATACTTCCAAGGAAGTGATAATGCATCCACTGCCTCCGCCTGAGGATCCCGGGATCTGGACAGATACCTGGGAAGTTTCTTGTTTAGATGAGAGGCCATCAGATCTATCTCTGGAAGCCCCCACAATTGAACAATCTGAAGAAATACCTCTGGGTGAAGAGACCATTCGCCCGGATGCAACGTTTGGCGACTGAGATAATCCGCTTCCCAATTGTCTACACCTGGGATATGAACCGCAGAGATTAGACAGGAGCTGGATTCCGCCCAAACCAAAATTCGAGATACTTCTTTCATAGCCAGAGGACTGTGAGTCCCTCCTTGATGATTGATGTATGCCACAGTTGTGACATTGTCTGTCTGAAAACAAATGAACGATTCTCTCTTCAGAAGAGGCCAAAACTGAAGAGCTCTGAAAACTGCACGGAGTTCCAAGATATTGATCGGTAATCTCACCTCCTGAGATTCCCAAACTCCTTGTGCCGTCAGAGATCCCCACACAGCTCCCCAACCTGTGAGACTTGCATCTGTTGAAATTACAGTCCAGGTCGGAAGAACAAAAGAAGCCCCCTGAATTAAACGATGGTGATCTGTCCACCACGTTAGAGAGTGCCGAACAATCGGTTTTAAAGATATTAATTGATATATCTTCGTGTAATCCCTGCACCATTGGTTCAGCATACAGAGCTGAAGAGGTCGCATGTGAAAACGAGCAAAGGGGATCGCGTCCGATGCAGCAGTCATAAGACCTAGAATTTCCATGCATAAGGCTACCGAAGGGAATGATTGAGACTGAAGGTTTCGACAGGCTGTAATCAATTTTAGACGTCTCTTGTCTGTTAAAGACAAAGTCATGGACACTGAATCTATCTGGAAACCCAGAAAGGTTACCCTTGTTTGAGGAATCAAAGAACTTTTTGGTAAATTGATCCTCCAACCATGATCTTGAAGAAACAACACAAGTCGATTCGTATGAGACTCTGCTAAATGTAAAGACGGAGCAAGTACCAAGATATCGTCCAAATAAGGAAATACCACAATACCCTGTTCTCTGATTACAGACAGAAGGGCACCGAGAATCTTTGTGAAAATTCTTGGAGCTGTAGCAAGGCCAAACGGTAGAGCCACAAATTGGTAATGCTTGTCTAGAAAAGAGAATCTCAGGAACTGATAATGATCTGGATGAATTGGAATATGCAGATATGCATCCTGTAAATCTATTGTGGACATATAATTCCCTTGCTGAACAAAAGGCAATATAGTCCTTACAGTTACCATCTTGAACGTTGGTATCCTTACATAACGATTCAATAATTTTAGATCCAGAACTGGTCTGAAGGAATTCTCCTTCTTTGGTACAATGAAGAGATTTGAATAAAACCCCATCCCCTGTTCCGGAACTGGAACTGGCATAATTACTCCAGCCAACTCTAGATCTGAAACACAATTCAGAAATGCTTGAGCTTTCACTGGATTTACTGGGACATGGGAAAGAAAAAATCTCTTTGCAGGAGGTCTCATCTTGAAACCAATTCTGTACCCTTCTGAAACAATGTTCTGAATCCAAAGATTGTGAACAGAATTGATCCAAATTTCTTTGAAAAAACGTAACCTGCCCCCTACCAGCTGAACTGGAATGAGGGCCGTACCTTCATGTGAACTTAGAAGCAGGCTTTGCCTTTCTAGCAGGCTTGGATTTATTCCAGACTGGAGATGGTTTCCAAACTGAAACTGCTCCTGAGGACGAAGGATCAGGCTTTTGTTCTTTGTTGAAACGAAAGGAACGAAAACGATTGTTAGCCCTGTTTTTACCTTTAGACTTTTTATCCTGTGGTAAAAAAGTTCCTTTCCCACCAGTAACAGTTGAAATAATAGAATCCAACTGAGAACCAAATAATTTGTTTCCCTGGAAAGAAATGGAAAGTAGAGTTGATTTAGAAGCCATATCAGCATTCCAAGTCTTAAGCCATAAAGCTCTTCTGGCTAAGATAGCCAGAGACATAAATCTAACATCAACTCTAATAATATCAAAAATGGCATCACAGATGAAATTATTAGCATGCTGGAGAAGAATAATAATATCATGAGAATCACGATTTGTTACTTGTTGCGCTAGAGTTTCCAACCAAAAAGTTGAAGCTGCAGCAACATCAGCCAATGATATAGCAGGTCTAAGAAGATTACCTGAACATAGATAAGCTTTTCTTAGAAAAGATTCAATTTTTCTATCTAAAGGATCTTTAAACGAGGTACCATCTGACGTAGGAATGGTAGTACGTTTAGCAAGGGTAGAAATAGCCCCATCAACTTTAGGGATTTTGTCCCAAAATTCTAACCTGTCAGGCGGAACAGGATATAATTGCTTAAAACGTTTAGAAGGAGTAAATGAATTACCCAATTTATCCCATTCCTTAGCAATTACTGCAGAAATAGCATTAGGAACAGGAAAGACTTCTGGAATAACCGCAGGAGCTTTAAAAACCTTATCCAAACGTATAGAATTAGTATCAAGAGGACTAGAATCCTCTATTTCTAAAGCAATTAGTACTTCTTTAAGTAAAGAGCGAATAAATTCCATCTTAAATAAATATGAAGATTTATCAGCATCAATCTCTGAGACAGAATCCTCTGAACCAGAAGAGTCCAAAGAATCAGAATGATGGTGTTCATTTAAAAATTCATCTGTAGAGAGAGAAGATTTAAAAGACTTTTTACGTTTACTAGAAGGAGAAATAACAGACAAAGCCTTCTTTATGGATTCAGAAACAAAATCTCTTATGTTATCAGGAACATTCTGCACCTTAGATGTTGAGGGAACTGCAACAGGCAATGGTACATCACTAAAGGAAATATTATCTGCTTTAACAAGTTTGTCATGACAATTATTACAAACAACAGCTGGAGGAATAGCTACCAAAAGTTTACAGCAGATACACTTAGCTTTGGTAGATCCAGCAGGCAGTGGTTTTCCTGTAGTATCTTCTGGCTCAGATGCAACGTGAGACATCTTGCAATATGTAAGAGAAAAAACAACATATAAAGCAAAATAGATCAAATTCCTTATAAGACAGTTTCAGGAATGGGAAAAAAATGCCAAACATCAAGCTTCTAGCAACCAGAAGCAAATGAAAAATGAGACTGAAATAATGTGGAGACAAAAGCGACGCCCATATTTTTTGGCGCCAAATAAGACGCCCACATTATTTGGCGCCTAAATGCTTTTGGCGCCAAAAATGACGCCACATCCGGAACGCCGACATTTTTGGCGCAAAATAACGTCAAAAATGACGCAACTTCCGGCGACACGTATGACGCCGGAAACGGAAAAGAATTTTTGCGCCAAAAAAGTCCGCGCCAAGAATGACACAATAAAATGAAGCATTTTCAGCCCCCGCGAGCCTAACGGCCCACAGGGAAAAAAGTCAAATTTTTGAGGTAAGAAAAAATATGATAATTTAAAGCATAATCCCAAATATGAAACTGACTGTCTGGAAATAAGGAAAGTTGAACATTCTGAGTCAAGGCAAATAAATGTTTGAATACATATATTTAGAACTTTATAAATAAAGTGCCCAACCATAGCTTAGAGTGTCACAGAAAATAAGACTTACTTACCCCAGGACACTCATCTACATGTTTGTAGAAAGCCAAACCAGTACTGAAACGAGAATCAGTAGAGGAAATGGTAAATATAAGAGTATATCGTCGATCTGAAAAGGGAGGTAAGAGATGAATCTCTACGACCGATAACAGAGAACCTTATGAAATAGACCCCGTAGAAGGAGATCACTGCATTCAATAGGCAATACTCTCCTCACATCCCTCTGACATTCACTGCACGCTGAGAGGAAAACCGGGCTCCAACTTGCTGCGGAGCGCATATCAACGTAGAATCTAGCACAAACTTACTTCACCACCTCCCTTGGAGGCAAAGTTTGTAAAACTGATTTGTGGGTGTGGTGAGGGGTGTATTTATAGGCATTTTAAGGTTTGGGAAACTTTGCCCCTCCTGGTAGGAATGTATATCCCATACGTCACTAGCTCATGGACTCTTGTTAATTACATGAAAGAAATATATTTTTTCCATATTTTATGGTAAATTTTCCTAGTTACAGGCTTTCTAGCCTGAACAAGAGTATCAATGACAGAATCTGAAAACCCACGCTTTGATAAAATCAAGCGTTCAATCTCCAAGCAGTCAGTTGGAGTGAAGCCAGATTCGGATGTTCGAATGGACCTTGAACAAGAAGGTCCTGTCTCAAAGGTAGCTTCCATGGTGGAGCCGATGACATATTCACCAGGTCTGCATACCAAGTTCTGCGTGGCCACGCAGGAGCTATCAAGATCACCGAAGCCCTCTCCTGATTGATCCTGGCTACCAGCCTG
Organism: Bombina bombina; assembly: GCF_027579735.1. Taxonomy (NCBI): domain Eukaryota; kingdom Metazoa; phylum Chordata; class Amphibia; order Anura; family Bombinatoridae; genus Bombina; species Bombina bombina. The sequence continues at coordinate 456,963,040 of NC_069502.1, forward strand.
GGAATGAGAGGGAACGGTGGGAATACATAAGCTAGGTTGAAGGTCCAAGGCGCTATCAGTGCATCTACTAGAGTCGCCCTGGGATCCCTGGATCTGGACCCGTAGCAAGGAACCTTGAAGTTCTGGCGAGACGCCATCAGGTCCATGTCGGGAATGCCCCATAATTGAGTTATTTGGGCAAAGATTTCCGGATGGAGTTCCCACTCCCCCGGATGGAAAGTCTGACGACTCAGAAAATCCGCTTCCCAATTTTCCACTCCTGGGATGTGGATTGCAGACAAGTGGCAGGAGTGATTCTCCGCCCATTGAATTATTTTGGTCACTTCCTCCATCGCCAGGGAACTCCTTGTTCCCCCCTGATGGTTGATATATGCAACAGTCGTCATGTTGTCTGATTGAAACCTTATGAATTTGGCCTTTGCTAGTTGAGGCCAAGCTTTGAGAGCATTGAATATCGCTCGCAGTTCCAGAATGTTTATCGGGAGAAGAGATTCTTCCCGAGACCATAGACCCTGAGCTTTCAGGGGTTCCCAGACCGCGCCCCAGCCCACCAGACTGGCGTCGGTCGTGACAATGACCCACTCTGGTCTGCGGAAGCTCATTCCCTGTGACAGGTTGTCCAGGTTCAGCCACCAACGGAGTGAATCTCTGGTTCTTTGATCTACTTGGATCGTCGGAGACAAGTCTGTATAATCCCCATTCCACTGTCTGAGCATGCACAGTTGTAATGGTCTTAGATGAATTTGTGCAAAAGGAACTATGTCCATTGCCGCAACCATCAAACCTATTACTTCCATGCACTGCGCTATGGAAGGAAGAAGAACAGAATGAAGTACTTGACAAGAGCTTAGAAGTTTTGATTTTCTGACCTCTGTCAGAAAAATCTTCATTTCTAAGGAGTCTATTATTGTTCCCAAGAAGGGAACTCTTGTTGACGGGGACAGAGAACTTTTTTCTATGTTCACTTTCCACCCGTGAGATCTGAGAAAGGCTAGGACAATGTCCGTATGAGTTTTTGCTTTTGACAGAGACGACGCTTGAATCAGTATGTCGTCCAAGTAAGGTACTACTGCAATGCCCCTTGTTCTTAGCACCGCTAGAAGGGACCCTAGTACCTTTGTGAAAATCCTTGGAGCAGTGGCTAATCCGAATGGAAGTGCCACAAACTGGTAATGCTTGTCCAGAAAGGCGAACCTTAGGAACCGATGATGTTCCTTGTGGATAGGAATATGTAGATACGCATCCTTTAAATCCACCGTGGTCATGAATTGACCTTCCTGGATGGTAGGAAGAATTGTTCGAATGGTTTCCATCTTGAACGATGGAACCCTGAGAAATTTGTTTAGAATCTTGAGATCTAAAATTGGTCTGAATGTTCCTTCTTTTTTGGGAACTATGAACAGATTGGAGTAAAACCCCATCCCTTGTTCTCCTAATGGAACAGGATGAATCACTCCCATTCTTAACAGGTCTTCTACACAATGTAAGAATGCCTGTCTTTTTATTTGGTTTGAAGACAATTGAGACCTGTGGAACCTCCCCCTTGGGGGTAGTTCCTTGAATTCCAGGAGATAACCTTGAGAAACTATTTCTAGCGCCCAAGGATCCTGAACATCTCTTGCCCAAGCCTGAGCAAAGAGAGAGAGTCTGCCCCCCACCAGATCCGGTCCCGGATCGGGGGCCAACACTTCATGCTGTTTTAGTAGCAGTGGCAGGTTTCTTGGCCTGCTTACCCTTGTTCCAGCCTTGCATCGGTCTCCAGGCTGGTTTGGTTTGAGAACTATTACCCTCTTGCTTAGAGGGTGTAGAATTTGAGGCTGGTCCGTTTCTGCGAAAGGGACGAAAATTTGGCTTATTTTTAGCCTTAAAAGACCTATCCTGAGGAAGGGCGTGGCCCTTTCCCCCAGTGATGTCTGAAATAATCTCTTTCAAGTCAGGGCCAAACAGCGTTTTACCTTTGAAAGGGATGTTAAGCAATTTGTTCTTGGAGGACACATCCGCTGACCAAGACTTTAGCCAAAGCGCTCTGCGCGCCACAATAGCAAAACCTGAATTTTTCGCCGCTAATATAGCTAATTGCAAAGTGGCGTCTAAGATAAAAGAGTTAGCCAATTTAAGTGCTTGAACTCTGTCCATAACCTCCTCATACGAAGAGTCTTTATTGAGCGACTTTTCTAGTTCTTCGAACCAGAAACACGCTGCTGTAGTGACAGGAACAATGCATGAAATTGGTTGTAGAAGGTAACCTTGCTGAACAAACATCTTTTTAAGCAAACCCTCTAATTTTTTATCCATAGGATCTTTGAAAGCACAACTATCTTCTATAGGGATAGTAGTGCGTTTGTTTAGAGTAGAAACCGCCCCCTCGACCTTGGGGACTGTCTGCCATAAGTCCTTTCTGGGGTCGACCATAGGAAATAATTTTTTAAATATTGGGGGAGGAACAAAAGGTATGCCGGGCCTTTCCCATACCTTATTTACAATGTCCGCCACCCGCTTGGGTATAGGAAAAGCATCGGGGGCACCGGGACCTCTAGGAACTTGTCCATCTTACATAACTTCTCTGGAATGACCAAATTGTCACAATCATCCAGAGTAGATAACACCTCCTTAAGCAGAGCGCGGAGATGTTCTAATTTAAATTTAAAAGTAATAACATCAGGTTCAGCTTGTTGAGAAATTTTTCCTGAATCTGAAATTTCTCCCTCAGACAAAACCTCCCTCCTGGCCCCTTCAGATTGGTGTGAGGGTATGTCAGAACCATTATCATCAGCGTCCTCATGCTCTTCAGTATCTAAAACAGAGCAATCGCGCTTTCTCTGATAAGTGGGCATTTTGGACAAAATGTTTTTAATAGAATTTTCCATTACAGCCGTTAATTGTTGCATAGTAAGAAGGATCGGCGCACTAGATGTACTAGGGGCCTCTTGTGTGGGCAAGACTGGTGTAGACACAGAAGGGGAAGATGCAGTACCATGCTTACTCCCCTCGCTTGAGGAATCATTTTGGGCAACATCATTATCAGTGGCATCATTGTCCCTACTTTGTTTGGACACTATGTCACATTCATCACATATATTTAAATGGGGAGGAACCTTGGCTTCCAAACATACAGAACATCGTCTATCTGATGGTTCAGACATGTTAACAGGCATAAACTTGATAACAAAGCACAAAAAACGTTTTAAAATAAAACCGTTACTGTCACTTTAAATTTTAAACTGAACACACTTTATTACTGAATATGTGAAAAAGTATGAAGGAATTGTTCAAAATTCACCAAAATTTCACCACAGTGTCTTAAAGCCTTAAAAGTATTGCACACCAAATTTGAAAGCTTTAACTCTTAAAATAACGGAACCGGAGCCGTTTTTACATTTAACCCCTATACAGTCCCTGGTATCTGCTTTGCTGAGACCCAACCAAGCCCAGAGGGGAATACGATACCAAATGACGCCTTCAATAAGCTTTTTCAGTGGTTCTTAGCTCCTCACACATGCATCTGCATGCCTTGCTTTCCAAAAACAACTGCGCATTAGTGGCGCGAAAATGAGGCTCTGCCTATGACTAGAAAAGGCCCCCAGTGAAAAAGGTGTCCAATACAGTGCCTGCCGTTTTTTTAATACATCCCCAAGATTAAAAGAACTATTTATAGTTATAATCCACTAAATATACTTATAAAGTAATCGTTTTAGCCCAGAAAAATGTCTACCAGTCTTTAAAGCCCTTGTGAAGCCCTTTATTCTTATACTAAACTAAGAAAATGGCTTACCGGTTCCCATAGGGAAAATGACAGCTTCCAGCATTACCAAGTCTTGTTAGAAATGTGTCATACCTCAAGCAGCAAAAGTCTGCCCACTGTTTCCCCCAACTGAAGTTAATTCATCTCAACAGTCCTGTGTGGAAACAGCCATCAATTTTAGTAACGGTTGCTAAAATCATTTTCCTCTTACAAACAGAAATCTTCATCTCTTTTCTGTTTCAGAGTAAATAGTACATACCAGCACTATTTTAAAATAACAAACTCTTGATTGAAGAATAAAACTACATTTAAACACCAAAAAACTCTTAGCCATCTCAGTGGAGATGTTGCCTGTGCAACGGCAAAGAGAATGACTGGGGTAGGCGGAGCCTAGGAGGGATCATGTGACCAGCTTTGCTGGGCTCTTTGCCATTTCCTGTTGGGGAAGAGAATATCCCACAAGGATGACGCCGTGGACCGGACACACCTATGTTGGAGAAAGATATGTTATTCTCCTAACCAGCTTATTCATACTTATTACTTATTTACATAGACCAGATATATATATATATATATATATATATATATATAATATATATATATATATATATATATATATATAAAGAAAGAAAGTTATTATCCTCAGATTATATTTCTCTTATTAATAATAATATTGATGATATCAATTTCAGATGCAAGTTAAAATGGACCTATGTTACCTATTAGTTGTTATGAAATTTCCTATACTGAGTCTGCTAGATAAACCTATGCTGCTAACAATTTGTTTTTAATTTTTAATACTTTTATTTTTTATTTTTATCTTATTCCCAGTGATTGATAAGATCAAAAACTGAATTATATCCCGTAGGATCCGTGTCTTTAAAGTGTAAATCCAAAAAGCCTCTCGGCGATAGAGGATTTTTTCCCTATCTCCTCCTTGTTTGGGGGTTGCACTCTCTCAATTGCTTGCCATTTGAAATTACTCACATTTTTATTATGGTCAAAAATGAAATGGGAGGCCAGAGCTGAACAATTTCTTTCCTTATCGATATTCCATTTTAACTTGCATCTAAAATTGATATCATCAATATTATTATTAATAAGAGAAATATAATCTGAGGAGGATAATAACTTTCTTTCTTTATATATATCTGGTCTATGTAAATAAGTAATAAGTATGAATAAGCTGGTTAGGAGAATAACATATATTGTTCCTTGAGATATTGTAAAGTAATACATAAATAATAATATATATGAAAAACGTTAAATTTGGTGAGAGAACAGGACAGACTAGCAATTGTATTTGGTGGAATATAAAACCTCTATATCGTAATTATTTGAACGTTTAGATTATGTGAGTTATCAATTAAATAATGTTCAATTGTATTAAAGGAAAGTTAACAACCATTTAATGACAACAGCAATAATAAAAATTGTGGAAAAGCATTGTACAATAGCTAATATTTATGTAAAGGCATATGAAACAGCCTGAATATATAAATATATTTTTAGTCTAGTAGTCCTTACTATATTCAATGATAAAAATCCAAAGTAGGAAGCAGCAGGACTTTTTCATATATGGTTTTGGTTGTTTTCAGTCTTTTAAATTATTTGATGAAGATTTGAATATTCTGATGAAAATGTAGACATGTAACTAAAATCTGAAGTAGGAAGCAGCAGGATTTTTTCATAAATTGTTTTGATTGCTTTCAGTCTTTAAATTATCTGATGAAGATTTGAATATTCTGATTAAAATGTAGACATGTGAGATATCGCTGCAATAGCACATATGAGGTTATATACAAATAGATATTATAAGTAGATATTTTGCTTGCACTATTGAAATCTGTTAGCTATTTGTTCATCTAGAATCCGAAATGAGAATGGGGATGTCCTCCGCTATATATGTTTTATATACATCTTTATTGATAAGCTCAGTACACTAAGTGCTAAAATGTTAAAGAGTTAATATTTGAATTAACAGCTTACACCTGTAGAGGTAGCTATTTAAGATTACCTAGACCCCATGACGGTAACTATGACTACGGGTTGATACCTGAAACGCGTCAGTGACGTCATTGGGCCCAGGTTGTAGCTGTACATCTTTTAACATAGAGCTTTCTACTGTTTGGTATGATTGCTTTTTTCCCGTGGTGTGCTCACCATCTTTTAACTAATTTGACAATAAATGGTCACTTTTATACTCTACAAGTGGTGCCGGTCTGGGTTTTTTCAGCTTACATTTTAGAAAGTTGCTTAAAATTGCATGCTCTTTCTGAATTACAAAAGAAAACATTTGGGTACAGTGTCCCTTTAAGCCACAAAGCTCTTCTGGCTAAAATAGCTAAAGACATGGATCTAACATCAATTTTGATAATATGAAAAATAGCATCAAAAATAAAATGATTAGCATGTTTCAGTAAACTAACAATGCTATATCCGTCAGGATCCAACTCTTGTTGCACTAAATTCTTCTAACATATTAGTATTTAATTAAGTGATTCAATTCACACCATAGAATTTGGAATTTTAAAGTATTGAGAATAGATAGCTATGGCGGGCTATCTGTCCTCAACCATTGATTTTGATAAATGGAAGCAAGAGGCTGAAAGGCTCTTTACCCTAAATGTAGGCAACATCTGTCCACAGCTACTAATATTGAAGAAGCATTTAAAAGCATAGCTAAAATTATGAAGAAGCAAGTAAAATCATTTTGGAGATTTTCAGTCTTGAAAACTATGTTAAAAATAAACTTATTCCTAGGGGTTTACGGATCCAATTAGCACCTTCCTTTCATATCCCTGATGAAAATTTTGTCCTGAGATGGCAAGAGATTCTTACTCAGTGCTCACTTGACTTAATGAAACTTACACTGGAATATGAAAGAAATCAGTATGAGCAATTAACAAAATTAGTGGAGGAAGCAAAAGTACAAGCCAATAAGTTTACCTCACACAAAGACTTTGAAGCTCTAGATCAAAAAATAAAATTCCATATTGATAAGTTGAAAGAGGAATTAAGTGAGACCAAAAAACATAATTTATGTAAGAACTTACCTGATAAATTCATTCTTTCATATTAGCAAGAGTCCATGAGCTAGTGACGTATGGGATATACATTCCTACCAGGAGGGGCAAAGTTTCCCAAACCTCAAAATGCCTATAAATACACCCCTCAACACACCCACAATTCAGTTTAACGAATAGCCAAGAAGTGGGGTGATAAAAAAGTGCGAAAGCATATAAAATAAGGAATTGGAATAATTGTGCTTTATACAAAATCATAACCACCACAAAAAAGGGCGGGCCTCATGGACTCTTGCTAATATGAAAGAAATTAATTTATCAGGTAAGTTCTTACATAAATTATGTTTTCTTTCATGTAATTAGCAAGAGTCCATGAGCTAGTGACGTATGGGATAATGACTACCCAAGATGTGGATCTTTCCACACAAGAGTCACTAGAGAGGGAGGGATAAAATAAAGACAGCCAATTCCTGCTGAAAATAATCCACACCCAAAATAAAGTTTAACGAAAAACATAAGCAGAAGATTCAAACTGAAACCGCTGCCTGAAGTACTTTTCTACCAAAAACTGCTTCAGAAGAAGAAAATACATCAAAATGGTAGAATTTAGTAAAAGTATGCAAAGAGGACCAAGTTGCTGCTTTGCAGATCTGGTCAACCGAAGCTTCATTCCTAAACGCCCAGGAAGTAGATACTGACCTAGTAGAATGAGCTGTAATTCTCTGAGGCGGAATTTTACCCGACTCAACATAGGCAAGATGAATTAAAGATTTCAACCAAGATGCCAAAGAAATGGCAGAAGCTTTCTGGCCTTTTCTAGAACCGGAAAAGATAACAAATAGACTAGAAGTCTTACGGAAAGATTTCGTAGCTTCAACATAATATTTCAAAGCTCTAACAACATCCAAAAATGCAACGATTTCTCCTTAGAATTCTTAGGATTAGGACATAATGAAGGAACCACAATTTCTCTACTAATGTTGTTGGAATTCACAACTTTAGGTAAAAATTCAAAAGAAGTTCGCAACACCGCCTTATCCTGATGAAAAATCAGAAAAGGAGACTCACAAGAAAGAGCAGATAATTCAGAAACTCTTCTGGCAGAAGAGATGGCCAAAAGGAACAAAACTTTCCAAGAAAGTAATTTAATGTCCAATGAATGCATAGGTTCAAACGGAGGAGCTTGAAGAGCTCCCAGAACCAAATTCAAACTCCAAGGAGGAGAAATTGACTTAATGACAGGTTTTATACGAACCAAAGCTTGTACAAAACAATGAATATCAGGAAGAATAGCAATCTTTCTGTGAAAAAGAACAGAAAGAGCAGAGATTTGTCCTTTCAAAGAACTTGCTGACAAACCCTTATCTAAACCATCCTGAAGAAACTGTAAAATTCTCGGTATTCTAAAAGAATGCCAAGAAAAATGATGAGAAAGACACCAAGAAATATAAGTCTTCCAGACTCTATAATATATCTCTCGAGATACAGATTTACGGGCCTGTAACATAGTATTAATCACAGAGTCAGAGAAACCTCTTTGACCAAGAATCAAGCGTTCAATCTCCATACCTTTAAATTTAAGGATTTCAGATCCTGATGGAAAAAAGGACCTTGTGACAGAAGGTCTGGTCTTAACGGAAGAGTCCACGGTTGGCAAGAGGCCATCCGGACAAGATCCGCATACCAAAACCTGTGAGGCCATGCTGGAGCTACCAGCAGAACAAACGAGCATTCCTTCAGAATCTTGGAGATCACTCTTGGAAGAAGAACTAGAGGCGGAAAGATATAGGCAGGATGATACTTCCAAGGAAGTGATAATGCATCCACTGCATCCGCCTGAGGATCCCGGGATCTGGACAGATACCTGGGAAGTTTCTTGTTTAGATGGGACGCCATCAGATCTATTTCTGGAAATCAAAAGCAAAAACAAGAGGGCGACCCCTAGTGCAGATCAATGATGAACCAGTGGTGGAAATCTGTTAGTGCTGACGAATGGATACTCACAGAGAAAATTGCACCCTGTAGTGCAAATGTAGCATACTAGGAATATTATAGTGTCCTAGTGCACAAATCCACCCCAAAAGGAACTGTCGTGATGGCCAATGAACTTCAAATGTATGAGATGGACGTCAGGATGGTAAAAAAGATAAAGAGAACTCCAGTATCGATATAAAAATATTTAATAAAAAGATAAAAAATGAACATACACAGATCAACAATGACATCTGTTGTGAATTTGCTACGCGTTTCTAAGCGTTAACCACGCTTTTTCCTCAGGCAAATGATCATCATTTGCCTGAGGAAAAAGCGTGGTTAACGCTTAGAAACGCGTAGCAAATTCACAACAGATGTCATTGTTGATCTGTGTATGTTCATTTTTTATCTTTTTATTAAATATTTTTATATCGATACTGGAGTTCTCTTTATCTTTTTACCATCCTGACGTCCATCTCATACATTTGAAGTTCATTGGCCATCACGACAGTTCCTTTTGGGGTGGATTTGTGCACTAGGACACTATAATATTCCTAGTATGCTACATTTGCACTACAGGGTGCAATTTTCTCTGTGAGTATCCATTCGTCAGCACTAACAGATTTCCACCACTGGTTCATCATTGATCTGCACTAGGGGTCGCCCTCTTGTTTTTGCTTTTGATTTCCAGAATACAGATATCCCTTCTGCGTTTGGGAGGAGCAGCCCTCTAAGCATAGTGCACAGTCAGCTGGGACACTGTGAAGTTCCCAGACCGCTCATCTAGGCATTACCTTTGCCTCTCCACATTGTGAGTATGCTTACTTTTGCATTATCTCCTATATATAAAAATTGGCTACACTAGGAGGCGCCCTTCTCTTTCCTTTCTGCCATCAGATCTATTTCTGGAAGTTCCCACATTTGAACAATCTGAAGAAATACCTCTGGGTGAAGAGACCATTCGCCCGGATGCAACGTTTGGCGACTGAGATAATCCGCTTCCCAATTGTCTACACCTGGGATATGAACCGCAGAGATTAGACAGGAGCTGGATTCCGCCCAAACCAAAATTCGAGATACTTCTTTCATAGCCAGAGGACTGTGAGTCCCTCCTTGATGATTGATGTATGCCACAGTTGTGACATTGTCTGTCTGAAAACAAATGAACGATTCTCTCTTCAGAAGAGGCCAAAACTGAAGAGCTCTGAAAATTGCACGGAGTTCCAAGATATTGATAGGTAATCTCACCTCCTGAGATTCCCAAACTCCCTGTGCCGTCAGAGATCCCCACACAGCTCCCCAACCCGTGAGACTTGCATCTGTTGAAATTACAGGTCGGAAGCACAAAAGAAGCCCCCTGAATTAAACGATGGTGATCTGTCCACCATGTTAGAGAGTGCCGAACAATCGGTTTTAAAGATATTGTTTGAGATATCTTCGTGTAATCCTTGCACCATTGCTTCAGCATACAGAGCTGAAGAGGTCGCATGTGAAAACGAGCAAAGGGGATCGCGTCCGATGCAGCAGTCATAAGACCTAGAATTTCCATGCATAAGGCTACCGAAGGGAATGATTGTGACTGAAGGTTTCGACAAGCTGCAATCAATTTTAGACGTCTCTTGTCTGTTAAAGACAGAGTCATGGACACTGAATCCATCTGGAAACCCAGAAAGGTTACCCTTGTCTGAGGAATCAAAGAACTTTTTGGTAAATTGATCCTCCAACCATGATCTAGAAGAAACAACACAAGTCGATTTGTATGAGATTCTGCTAAATGTAAAGACTGAGCAAGTACCAAGATATCGTCCAAATAAGGAAATACCACAATACCCTGTTCTCTGATTACAGACAGAAGGGCACCGAGAACCTTTGTAAAAATTCTTGGAGCTGTAGCTAGGCCAAACGGCAGAGCCACAAACTGGTAATGCTTGTCCAGAAAAGAGAATCTCAGGAACTGAAAATGATCTGGATGAATCGGAATATGCAGATATGCATCCTGTAAATCTATTGTGGACATATAATTCCCTTGCTGAACAAAAGGCAAGATAGTCCTTACAGTTACCATTTTGAACGTTGGTATCCTTACATAACGATTCAATATTTTTAGATCCAGAACTGGTCTGAAGGAATTCTCCTTCTTTGGTACAATGAAGAGATTTGAATAAAACCCCATCCCCTGTTCCTGAACAGGAACTGGCATAATTACTCCAGTCAACTCTAGATCTGAAACACATTTCAGAAATGCTTGAGCTTTTACTGGATTTACTGGGACACGGGAAAGAAAAAATCTCTTTGCAGGAGGTCTTATCTTGAAACCAATTCTGTACCCTTCTGAAACAATGTTCTGAATCCAAAGATTGTGAACAGAATTGATCCAAATTTCCTTGAAAAAACGTAACCTGCCCCCTACCAGCTGAGCTGGAATGAGGGCCGCACCTTCATGTGGACTTAGAAGCAGGCTTTGCCTTTCTAGCTGGCTTGGATTTATTCCAGACTGGAGATGGTTTCCAAACTGAAACTGCTCCTGAGGATGAAGGATCAGGCTTTTGTTCTTTGTTGAAACGAAAGGAACGAAAACGATTATTAGCTCTGCTTTTACCTTTAGATTTTTTATCCTGTGGTAAAAAAGTTCCTTTCCCACCAGTAACAGTTGAAATGATGGAATCCAACTGAGAACCAAATAATTTGTTACCCTGGAAAGAAATAGAAAGTAAAGTTGATTTAGAAGCCATATCAGCATTCCAAGTTTTAAGCCATAAAGCTCTTCTAGCTAAAATAGCTAGAGACATAAACCTGACATCAACTCTGATAATATCAAAAATGGCATCACAGATAAAATTATTAGCATGCTGAAGAAGAATAATAATGTCATGAGAATCACGATGTGTTACCAAAAAGTTGAAGCTGCAGCAACATCAGCCAAAGATATAGCAGGTCTAAGAAGATTACCTGAACACAGATAAGCTTTTCTTAGAAAGGACTCAATTTTCCTATCTAGGGGATCCTTAAACGAAGTACCATCTGACGTAGGAATAGTAGTACGTTTAGCAAGGGTAGAAATAGCCCCATCAACTTTAGGGATTTTGTCCCAAAATTCTAATCTGTCAGACGGCACAGGATATAAATGCTTAAAACGTTTAGAAGGAGTAAATGAATTACCCAATTTATCCCATTCTTTGGAAATTACTGCAGAAATAGCATTAGGAACAGGAAAAACTTCTGGAATAACCACAGGAGCTTTAAATACCTTATCTAAACGTTTAGAATTAGTATCAAGAGGACCAGAATCCTCTATTTAAAGCAATTAGAACTTCTTTAAGTAAAGAACGAATAAATTCCATTTTAAATAAATATGAAGATTTATCAGCATCAACCTCAGAGATAGAATCCTCTGAACCAGAGGAGTCATCAGAATCAGAATGATGATGTTCATTTAAAAATTCATCTGTAGGGAGAGAAGTTTTAAAAGATTTTTTACGTTTACTAGAAGGAGAAATAACAGACATAGCCTTCTTTATGGATTCAGAAACAAAATCTCTTATATTATCAGGAACATTCTGCACCTTAGATGTTGAGGGAACTGCAACAGGCAATGGTACTTTACTAAAGGAAATATTATCTGCTTTAACAAGTTTGTCATGACAATCAATACAAACAACAGCTGGAGAAATAGCTACCAAAAGTTTACAGCAGATACACTTAGCTTTGGTAGATTCAGCACTTGACAGCGATTTTCCTGTAGTATCTTCTGGCTCAGATGCAACGTGAGACATCTTGCAATATGTAAGAGAAAAAAACAACATATAAAGCAAAATTGATCAAATTCCTTAAATGACAGTTTCAGGAATGGGAAAAAATGCCAAAGAACAAGCTTCTAGCAACCAGAAGCAATAAAAAATGAGACTTAAATAATGTGGAGACAAAAGCGACGCCCATATTTTTTCGCGCCAAATAAGACGCCCACATTATTTGGCGCCTAAATGCTTTTTGGCGCCAAAAATGACGCCACATCCGGAACGCCGACATTTTTGGCGCGAAATAACGTCAAAGAATGACGCAACTTCCGGCGACACGTATGACGCCGGAAACGGAAATAGAATTTTTGCGCCAAAAAAGTCCGCGCCAAGAATGACGCAATAAAATTAAGCATTTTCAGCCCCCGCGAGCCTAACAGCCCACAGGGAAAAAGTCAAATTTTAAGGTAAGAAAAAATGAAGTAATAATAATGAAGTACACACAATACAAAAGATGTGTCTTGATATTTTAACAAATACAGAGTACTATCAAATATTATCACAAGACCCTACATTGATATTCACAAAAGAGTTAAAATCGCTATTAGATAGAGGCTATGGCGAAAGAATCATCACCAAATCTGAGTATCAATTTATGTGTAATATGACACCAAGAATAGCAACATTCTATAGTCTACCTAAGATTCACAAGGACCTTAAGGCACCACCAGGCAGACCGATAGTGTCTGGCAATGGATGCCTCACTGAAAACACCAGTATATATATTGACAAAAAGTTAAGACAATTTGTACATACATTAACATCTTATGTTCAGGACACTAAAGATGTCTTAAAATGTTTGGAAAATATATGTGCAAGAGAACACCTTTTTGGCTAGTATTGATGTTGAGAGCCTGTATTCTAACATTTCTCACCCTTTGGGTAGAGAGGTTATACAGTACTTTCTTAAAACGATTAATCCTTGTGACAGTGAAGAAGATGATTTTGCTATTGACCTCCTGGATTTTGTGTTACAACACAATTACTTTTTGTTTGACAACAAAGTATATCTACAGAAAAAGGGCACAGCAATGGGCACATGATGTGCACCTACTTATGCCAACTTGTTCTTAGGGTGGATAGAACACACACATATCGTTAATCAAGATACTAATCCATTCATGAAGTTTATGGACCTGTACATTCATTATATTGATGATGTCCTTATATTATGGACAGGCTCCAAAGAGGATTTCACTAACTTTATGTGTTGGCTGAATGACAACATACATGGTATGCACTATACCTCTACAATCGAAGAAACTAGCATTTCGTTTTTTGGATTTAGAGATTAAAAAAGAAACCGATGGGTCCCTTAGTACAAAGCTTTTTAGAAAAAAAGACATCTACAAATAGCCTCCTTAATTGGAAAAGTTACCATCCGAAAAGTCAAAAGATGGGTATTCCTTTTGGACAATAACCAAGGGCAAGACGTAACTGTAGTACCATGGAAGATTTTGAGTCAGAAGCCAAGGAATTGAGGAAGAGGTTTAAAGAAAGGGGTTACCCTAATAGATGCCTCAAAAAAGCCTACCAACGTGCAAAAGCACAAGAGAGACCTACCTTACTACAAGAAAGGAAGGTAGATGAAGGTTGTGCGAATACCAATAAAATCAGATAGGTACTTTTGACGAAAAGAATAACACAATCCGCAATATTTTCCAGAAACATTGGCACATCTTGCATGATGATCCTGACTTGTCAGAAGTAATCACTGAGAAACCCAACAGAATGATTAGGAGATCTCAAAATCTCTAAGATATTCTGACAAGAAGTCACTTTTCCCAAACCAAACAAAGGACATGGCTTCAAGAAACTAAAGGCTTTTTTAAATGTGGCCGTTGTCAGGCGTGTAAAAACAGATCACCTATGTAAAGCTTTGTACACCCCCAGACAGGGAAAAGTTATCAGATAAATGAATTCATGAACTGCAGAACAAAAAGAGATATATGTCACTATGTGTAAATGCCCCCTAATTTATGTAGGCGAGACCTCCCGGGAATTACGGACAAGGGTGCTGGAGCACATGGGAGACATAAAATGGAACCGCAATGTACCTGTAGCCAAACATATGAATACCGTACACAAGGAAGACAAATATCAAGTACATTTTTTTGCAATTGAACAGCTTAAATTAAGAGGGAGGAGGGGAGAAATTAAACTGCTTTTGCAAAAAGAATGCAGATAGATATATGAATTACGATCTGCATCCCCCAAAGGCCTCAATGAAGCAATTTCATATAAAAGCTTCCTATAATTTGAGTATCTTATACCATTTTTCTTCCCTACAATAAATGAACAATTGGTCTTACACATAAGTCAGATGAATAATACCATATGATCTGGGACCCCTATGGAGGTCTGTGTTCTAAATGCACGCTGATTAATAAACTGGTGAACATTATCAGTATGGACAATATGTTGAACGCGGATTGCTTTCTGGTAACTATGACCTTACAGAAAATTAATACATAGATCATTGATATATAATCTATAAAGAAGCATTGTGATAGATTAGAACAATGGATTACAGTTCTAGTCCCAGTATCCTATATTAGTCCTAGGATTAAGTTCTAGACAAAGTGTGAATGAACCATTTTGGATTAACACAGATTCAATGTGTTACAAATACCTTGTAATGTTTATGAATTATTAATCATAAATTAGAAATTCAGAGATGTTATTAGCACCTGATCAATATCATGGTAAAATAATAATAATACAAATTGCGAATGCTCCTTAAAAATGATATGCCTCTTTTACAGCAATAGTAGAGTATCCTGAGAGGGATGCTAAAATACATATTGGCTGTTTAACATTAATTGCCAATATGTGTTCTTATCAATGATAAGATACATAGTAACACTATAAACAAGCCAAAGAGTTAAATACAATTATACAGTGATAAAATCTGCATGTTATATAATATACAGACCAACAGAATTTGTCAGTATTATACATAGCGACTAGCAGCACATTTGAATTTGATAAGCCCATATATGTATTTGGCTAAATGTGGGTAATAACATAATTTAGACTAAAAATTTTTGAACACATACTGAATAGTCTCCTGATTATCAAAGCGAGTGGACCTTTATGCCTACATCTTTAGGACTGCTCAAATCAAGTCTCTGATATATATGATCGCCAAATATTGCGGGGAACACTTCCACAAATAGACACCGTTTCCATGGTAACGAGACAGTATATCACACGGACTGAACGGCTGGACCGCACCTATGCCCTGACGAAGTCACGTACTAATGACTTAACGCGTCGGTGGGTGTGTCCTGGTGGTGCTATTGCAGTTTATAGGAGCCACGGCTTACTCCTCTAATTACAATTGATAATTTTATAGAGCGACTTATATTTTAAGCGCAATTTTGATCCTAATACCGGTACTAGTTCTGTGTGTATATAATGAGCAAACAGAAAGGAATATTTTGAGTACTGTGTACCAATATATTAAGCAAGACATTCATTTGTAACATTTTGTGGGGATACACATTGTGCGAACAGACAAATCACAAACGAGTATTGTGTTACACAGTGATTTGTGGTGACACATTGTATCTGTTTATGCACTAAACAAGCCAAAGAGTTAAATACAATTATACAGTGATAAAATCTGCATGTTATATAATATACAGACCAACTGAGTTTATGATTGGTATGAATGTTGTGACAAGATATAGGGAAATTATCTAGCAATCGGCTGACTGGGTTCAATCCCAGTAGTACGCAGGCAGGAGGACGCCTTTGAGCGCATAGTCTGTGTGTTCTGTGCGATTTAATAATCCCTTTTACAATTTTCTGTCCTTTCACTTTAACTCTTTCTTCTGCGATATCTGTGAGAGCACCTTTAGGGCACACAGCCCTTTTATACACTGTTTTTAACTTTGTTGGTTAATTTTCACATGAATAATAGAAGTGGATGGTCATTACCCCCTTCCCCAATTTGATCCATTTTGGTAATTTTTTCGTTATAGTATATATGTTAAATAAAGTGTTAGTTTTAACCCAATCATTATTTACTCTACCAGTGTTTAATTCAGCACTTGGCTTTAATGCCACAAATCCTTTGAATTTCTCTAACATATAAGCTTTAGATTTACCCTTAGGCTTTCTATCCTGAGGCAACAAAACTCCTTCCCCCCCCCCCCCCCCAGTCACAGTTGAAATGATAGAATCCAACTGAGAACCAAAAAATAATTCCTTTGAAAAGAGAGAGATAGCAATCTAGACTTAGAAGTCAGATCAGCATTCCAAGATTTAAGCCACAAAGCTCTACTGACTAAAATAGCTAAAGACATGGATCTAACATCAATTTTGGTAATATCAAAAATAGCATCACAAATAAAATGATTAGCATGTTTCAGTAAACTAACAATGCTATATACATCAGGATCCAACTCTTGTTGCACTAAATTCTCCAACCAAAAAGTTGAAGTTGAAGCAGCTGCAACATCAGCCAAAGTAATTACAGGTCTAAGAATATGACCTGAATATAAATAGGCTTTCCTTAGAAAAAAGATTCAAGCTTCCTATCTAAAAGGATCTTTAAAAGAAGTACTATCTTCCATAGAATAGTAGTTCGTTTGGCAAGAGTAGAAATAGCCCCATCAACTTTGGGGATCTTTTCCCAAAACTCTATTGAAACTGTTGGGAAAGGATACAATTTTTTAAACCTCGCAGAAGGATTAAAAGGAGTACCCGGCTTATTCCATTCCTTAGAAATCATATCAGAAATAGCATCAGGAATAGGAAAAACCTCTGGAGTAACCACAGGTTTAAAAACAGAATTCAAACGTTTACTGGTTTTAATATCAAGAGGACTAGTTTCCTCAATATCCAAAGTAATTAATACTTCTTTTAATAAAGAGCGCATATATTCCATTTGAAATAAATAATAAGATTTGTCAGCGTCAATATCTGAGGGAGGATCTTCTGAATCAGATAGATCCTCATCAGAAGAGGATAATTCATTATGTTGCCGGTCATTTGAAATTTCATCAACCTTATGAGAAGTTTTAAAAGACCTTTTACGTTTATTAGAAGGCGGAAATGCAGACAAAGCCTTCAGAATAGAGTCAGAAACAAACTCTTTAAAATTCACAGGTATATCATGTACATTAGAGGTTGACGGAACTGCAACTGGCAATGTACTACTACTTATGGAAATATTCTCTGCATGTAAAAGTTTATCATGACAACTATTACAAATGACATTAGAAGATAAAATCTCCACAATCTTACAGCAGATACACTTAGCTTTGGTAGAACCGATGTCAAGCAGCAACTTTCCAGTAGATACTTCTGAGGCAGGATCAGATTGAGACATCTTGCAGAATGTAAAATAAAAAACAACATATAAAGCAAAAACAGAATTTATGCTTACCTGATAAATTTCTTTCTCTTACGGTGTATCCGGTCCACGGCTTCATCCTTACTCGTGAGATATTCTCAATCCCTACAGGAAGTGGCAAAGAGAGCACACAGCAGAGCTGTCCATGTAGCTCCCCTCAGGCTCCGCCCCCCCAGTCATTCGACCGACGGTTAGGAGAAAAAGGTGAACCATAGGGTGCAGTGGTGACTGTAGTTTTACAAAAATAAAATTAAACCTGACTTAATTGCCAGGGCGGGCCGTGGACCGGATACACCGTAAGAGAAAGAAATCAGGTAAGCATAAATTCTGTTTTCTCTTACATTGGTGTATCCGGTCCACGGCTTTATCCTTACTTGTGGGAACCAATACCAAAGCTTTAGGACACGGATGAAGGGAGGGAACAAGTCAGGTAACCTAAACGGAAGGCACCACTGCTTGCAAAACCTCTCTCCCAAAAATAGCCTCCGAAGAAGCAAAAGTATCGAATTTGTAAAATTTGGCAAAAGTATGCAGTGAAGACCAAGTTGCTGCCTTACAGATCTGTTCATCAGAAGCCTCATTCTTGAAAGCCCATGTGGAAGCCACAGCTCTAGTGGAATGAGCTGTAATTCGTTCAGGAGGCTGCCTTCCAGCAGCCTCATAAGCCAACCGGATGATGCTTTTCAGCCAGAAAGAAAGAGAGGTAGCAGTCGCTTTTTGACCTCTCCTCTTGCCAGAATAAACAAACAAGGATGATGTTTGCCTGAAATCTTTAGTTAGTTTTAGATAGAATTTTAAAGCACGAACCACATCAAGATTGTGTAACAGATGTTCCTTTTTAGAAACTGGATTAGGACACAGAGAAGGAACAACTATTTCCTGGTTAATATTCTTATTGGAAACCACTTTTGGAAGAAAACCAGGCTTGGTACGCAAAACAACTGTATCTGTATGGAATACCAGATAGGGTGAATTACACTGCAAAGCAGACAATTCAGAAACTCTTCAAGCAGAATAGCTACCAAAAAGAAAACTTTCCAAGATAGTAACTTAATATCTATGGAATGTAGAGGTTCAAACGGAACCCCTTGAAGAACTGAAAGAACTAAATTTAGACTCCATGGAGGAGCCACAGGTCTGTAAACAGGCTTGATCCTAACTAAGGCCTGTACAAACGCCTGAACATCTGGCACAGCTGCCAGACGCTTGTGCAACAGAATAGACAGAGCAGATATCTGTCCTTTTAAGGAACTAGCTGACAACCCTTTCTCCAATCCTTCTTGGAGAAAGGATAATAACCTTGGAATCCTAATCTTACTCCACGAGTAACCCTTGGATTCGCACCAACAAAGATATTTCCGCCATATCTTATGGTAAATTTTCCTAGTAGCAGGCTTTCTAGCCTGGATCAGGGTATCTATAACTGATTCAGAGAACCCACGCTTAGCTAGAATTAAGTGTTCAATCTCCAAGCAGTCAGTTGCAGAGAAACTAGGTTTGGATGCTTGAATGGACCTTGGATTAGAAGGTCCTGCCTCAAAGGTAGCTTCCATGGTGGAGCCGATGACATATCCACCAGGTCTGCATACCAAGACCTGCGTGGCCACGCAGGAGCTATCAGAATTACCGAAGCCTTCTCCTGTTAGATTCTGGAGTTCTGGCGGGACGCCATCAGATCCAGTTCTGGAATGCCCCATAGTTGGGTTAGTTGAGCAAAAACCTCCGGGTAGAGTTCCCACTCCCCCGGATGGAAAGTCTGACGACTCAGATAATCCGCCTCCCAGTTGTCTACTCCTGGGATGTGAATTGCAGATAGATGGCAGGAGTGATCCTCCGCCCATTTGATGATCTTGCATACCTTCCTCATCGCCAGGGAACTCTTTGTTCCTCCCTGATGATTGATGTACGCTACAGTCGTAATGTTGTCCGACTGAAATCTGATGAATTTGGCCTCCGCTAGCTGAGGCCAGGACTGGAGCGCATTGAATATCGCTCTCAGTTCCAAAATGTTTATCGGGAGAAGAGATTCTTCCCGAGACCATAGACCCTGAGCTTTCAGGGAGTCCCAGACCGCGCCCCAGCCTAAGAGACTGGCGTCGGTCGTGACAATGATCCACTCCGGTCTGCGGAAACTCATTCCCTGAGACAACCACCAGAGGAGTGAGTCTCTGGTTTTCTGGTCCATTTGTATCTGGGGAGACAAATCTGCATAATCCCCATTCCACTGTTTGAGCATGCACAGTTGCAGTGGTCTTAAATTAATTCGGGCAAAAGGGACTACGTCCATTGCCGCAACCATTAGACCGATTACCTCCATGCACTGAGCCACAGAAGGCTGAGGAATGCCATGAAGAACTCGACAAGTATTCAAAAGTTTGTCAAATCAGTTAACCCCTTATTGCCCAAACCGGAGCTAAAAGAAGCAGGCAACCGGTTGTAAACATTACAGCACGATGCCACAGTCTCTACTGTGGCTTTTACCTTCCTTAGGGATTATTTGAAGATGAAAATAAGCCTCCCTGAAGTCTCTGGACTCTACACGTGAAGCTGCATGAACTGCCTAGTAAAACAACTGCGCAACTGAGGTGCGAAAATCAGGCCCCCTCCCTCTTCATTCCGGAGTGATGGGGCCTTCTGAGATAGGTTAGGTGTCTAACAATATGCCAGGCGAAATAAAAACCCCAGAAAGTGTTTTATAAGTTTAAAAACACTAGATTCAATATAAAATCATGCTAATAAGCAAACGATTTAGCCCAAAGCAGTGTCAACCAGTACTTAAGCCCTTAACCTAAGCCATCCTTCTATACTGAGTCTCAGAAAATGGCTTACCTTCCCTCATGGGGATTCCTGTCAGTCTTCTAGCATTATCAGGTCTTGTTAGAAAAAATGACTGATCATACCTGAAGCAGTTAAGCCTGCAAACTGTTCCCCCCAACTGAAGTTCTCCGGTACTCAACAGTCCTGCATGGGAACAGCAATGGATTTTAGTTACGGGTGCTAAAATCATATTCCACTCCGCAGAAATCTTCATCTTTTTCTGCCTCAGAGTAAATAGTACAAACCGGCACTATTTTTTTTTTTTAGTTGAAATGGTTTTTATTGAGTGCAAGACATCACAACAAAATAAATGTACATGGAACAAATCTAGGCCACCAATGACCCAACCCACATCGGGTTTAACAATGTGTGATGACATAGAAAGGTTTGAACAAGAGTAAGAGACCCAGTCCATTGTTGGGTCCTCGGCAGTCCAGTTGCACATTTCTTTTTTTGTGAAAAAACAATATCAAAATAAGGCAAAAGTATACAAAAATAACAAAAATAAAAGCATATGTAATTTTAACATTAATAACAATAAACCTGTCAGAATGCTATGTGCTTAATTTTCAATCTCCTGTCTCTGGTCATCTCAGTTATGTCTTTATTTGTGCTGTACTTTATGTCTGTTGCTCCTTCTCAGCCTCTCTCTATTGTGCAGATTATCAGGAATTCCTATCAGCTCCCCCCATTATCCAGTAGAACCAGATTTTCCCAAAAGTGTCCATCTTATTTTGTAAGTGGGCAGCTGTCTCATGCATAGCGTACACACCGGCCAATTTGTTGGTTACCTCCGACCATGTCGGTACTCCTGTCTTCCAGTGTTTGGCTATTTTGGTCCTAACTGTAGTGAAGATTATTCTGAGAAAAGTATTTGTGGGAATTGTATCCCTGGGTTCTAGTATTTAATAAAGCCTGAGAGGCACTGATGATTATTCGGTCTCCAATTAGGTTAGACAAGAGGTCTGAGGTCTGATCCCATATGTTTTTAACCTTGGGACATTCCCACCACATATGTATATATGTACCTTTGGTCTTACACCCTCTATAACAGAGACTGGAGTTCCCCTTTACCGAGTGTGCTACTCTCTCCGGAGTTAAGTACCAACGAAACACTGATTTCAGGCTATTTTCTCTGAGATCTGCGCTCAACAAACCCTTACTTGCCTCAGATGTCAGGTGTACCAATCCTCTGTTGTTAGATCTATGTTCAAGTCCCTCTCCCACCTACTAATGATGGGTGGTCTATATTTTGTTCTGGCTGATTGTATCGCGTGGTACATATGTGAGATAGCTTGTTTGGGTCTGTGATGTGCACTACATTGCTTCCCAAGTGTTGTGGAGCGATTTTCCTTCCTATTGTGGATGTAAGAATGGACAGCTGAGGAGATCTGCAAATATACAAACCACTGTAAGGAGCTTGGCTCCAACCTTCCCTGCAAGTGTGTGAAAAACCGGCACTATTTTAAAATAACAAACTTTTGATTGAAGAAATAAAAATTACAAATCTAACACCACAAAGTCTTTACCCTCCCGTGGAGATGCTACTTGTTAGAGCGGCAAAGAGAATGACTGGGGGGGCGGAGCCTGAGGGGAGCTATATGGACAGCTCTGCTGTGTGCTCTCTTTGCCACTTCCTGTAGGGTTTGAGAATATCCCACAAGTAAGGATGAAGCCGTGGACCGGATACACCAATGTAAGAGAAATTATCAATTTCCTTATATGAAAGTTTCAGGAATGGGAAAAAATGCAAATAGCATAGCCCTCTGAATAGAAGAAAGCAAGAGGCAAACAGCAAAGCGGTAATAAATAATGAAAAAAAACTTGGCGGCAAAAATGACGCACAACGTATTGAAAATTTTTGGGCGCCAAAACACATCCGGAAATGACACACTTGTGTCACTAACGACGCAACCCTGTGTGAACAACCCGGCGTCAACTATGACGCCGGAAGTGACGAACTTGCGTCTACGCAAAAAAAATACGCAATAAATTGAAGCATTTTGCGCACCCGCGAGCCTAATCCAGCCCGCAATTTGAAACAAAGTAGTCAAATTGAAAAAAGACAAATCCCAGGTAAGAAAAAATATTTCATATTTACTTTACCCAAATATGAAACGGTCAATCTGCAAAAAGGAAATACATGAACCTGACTCAAGGCAAATATAAGTACAATACATATATAATATATAATATAAATATATATATATATATATAAAAAAAAAAAAAACTTTATATAAATGCATAAAGTGCCAAACCATAGCTAAGGTGTCTTTAAGCAATAGAAAACATACTTACCAAAAAGAAACCCATCCACATATAGCAGATAGCCAAACCAGTACTGAAACAGTTATCAGTAGAGGTAATGGTATATGAGAGTAGTCGATCTGAAAAGGGAGGTAGGAGATGAATCTCTACGACCGATAACAGAGAACCTATGAAATTGACCCCCGTTAGGAAAATCACTGCATTCAATAGGTGATACTCTCCACGTCCCTCTGACATTCGCTGTACTCTGAGAGGAATCGGGCTTCAACAAAGCTGAGAAGCGCATGTCAACGTAGAAATCTTAGCACAAACTTACTTCACCACCTCCATAGGAGGCAAAGTTTGTAAAACTGAATTGTGGGTGTGGTGAGGGGTGTATTTATAGGCATTTTGAGGTTTGGGAAACTTTGCCCCTCCTGGTAGGATTGTATATCCCAAAAGTCACTAGCTTATGGACTCTTGCCAATTACATGAAAGAAATATGTATTAGCAAGCAGCTGATCGCAAGCCTCCACTAACAGAGAAAAAAATCTATGATATTTATTTTCTACTAGACTTCTCCCAGCACACTCTACATCTGTGATGGTTATGCTCTCCAATTACAGAAGTGGGGGTTCCCTACCAAAATTCTGATCACAAAAGACAATCAGTTCCATGTCATCACATCCTTCACACAAGGTGCCATGCTTCTTGCATCTTGGGGCTTGCAGCCTGTAAGTGTAAACCCCCAACCACCTTCTCAATCAAACAGAGCCAAACGCCAAAAACATCACCTCTCACAAGGTCTACCAGAAAGTCTTAAATCAGAACTTATTTAAATACTCCACAAACTTTTTACCTACTAGCTAGCAGCTACCTACGTGATCCTGATTGGTACACATTTGTATGGGTAAATTTGATACAATTTGAGTTTTTTATGCACATTTGTTACTGTTTACTTGTTCATGCTCACTAGTAACATTTAAACCAAGGTGGGGTGTACCACTACGGCCTACACCCTTAGCAGGCAATTCCCCCTCATATAGCCCACTTTAGTTCTCTAGGTTCCTAGTGGTTCGACACTTTTTAACTATGTTAATTAGCTTGAATGGCTACACTTAAATTCCTCACCCTTAATTTATGGGGATTAATTTCTCCAAGTAAAAGAAATCTTTTCCTGAGATCCTTAGCACATCAGAATCCACACATGTTCATTTTACAGGAAACTCACTGGAAAATAAATGACCCACCCAGACCTCTCCAAAAATTACAATGTAACTGAATTTGCCCCTTTCACTACAATTAGAGGAGTAGCAATCCTCATACACAAGTGGCTAGCCTGTGAAGTACTACACGTTGAAAAGTACCCCCAAGCTAGATATGTTATACTTATATTTAAACTCAACCACACTCCATAAATTAGTATCACCATACTTACCGAACAATCTGCTACACAAATATCTACATAAAATCTTACTCTTAGTGGATAAATTAAAGCAAAGTAGGATTATACTGGGAGGTGACATTAATTTTGTCTGGGACCCCATAATGTCAAGAAAACAAATAGACCTAGGAATAAGGGCCACCACGGGTCGACAATTTGTCCTCCAAATTTAGATCTCTGATGATAAAGTTTGGATTTTGATATCTGGAGAGCATTCCACTCATCTGACAGAGACTATACACATTTCTCTCATTTAAACGCAGTATACTCTAGATTGGACTACATTTTTTTGTCAGACTGCTACGCTAGACTCCATTAAATCAGCTAACATACACATCTGACCACGACCAAGTATCCATAACACTAGATGACCCAGATACCAGAACAAGTGTACCATTCTATACCAGGCCTCCTAATGGGAATCTCTGAATCTCACCCCAATACGTGGTCTAGACTGAAAATTACCCAAGTTTCTGACCCAATGCTAAATACGTCACAAGACCAGTTTTCTACCCTAACTCAACTAGTGGGGTCTCTTACTATCCCTCCCGACCTGCCCTTTGAATACACTCAAATTAAAAGCACGCTACGTAGCTAGTGTTTTTGCCCTTCTCCTCCTCGCCCCTTGACTTGGGACGAGCCAGTTCACAAGGCATCCTCTTTATCTAAATGGGAAGATTTATTGAATACCACTATCCCTTTACAGGCCTGGCATATTACACGGACTATTAAAGGCTATCCACTGTACAACATTATTTGAAACTGATTATAAACTCCTTAGTCACTGGTACTATGTGCCTACTAGACTATTTAAAATTGAACAATAGTTCATCTAAATGTTGGTGAGGTTGCGGACGAACAGGAGACTCTACACATTTGGTGACATTGCCCTAAACTTTCCACGTTATGGAATTTAAGTTTCACTTCCCTAGCCAACTTAAAGGATTACTTTCTGTTATAATTTTTAAGCTAAACAACTAACATATTAAAGTTAATAAACATTAATTAAAGAGAAAATCAAGTAGTGGCGCACAGCTAATTGCTATTGATCTATAAATTTGAAGTAATATCAATATATTGCTGATTGATTTGTCATAAAAAACAGAATTTATGTTTACCTGATAAATTACTTTCTCCAACGGTGTGTCCGGTCCACGGCGTCATCCTTACTTGTGGGATATTCTCCTCCCCAACAGGAAATGGCAAAGAGCCCAGCAAAGCTGGTCACATGATCCCTCCTAGGCTCCGCCTTCCCCAGTCATTCGACCGACGTAAAGGAGGAATATTTGCATAGGAGAAACCATATGATACCGTGGTGACTGTAGTTAAAGAAAATAAATTATCAGACCTGATTAAAAAACCAGGGCGGGCCGTGGACCGGACACACCGTTGGAGAAAGTAATTTATCAGGTAAACATAAATTCTGTTTTCTCCAACATAGGTGTGTCCGGTCCACGGCGTCATCCTTACTTGTGGGAACCAATACCAAAGCTTTAGGACACGGATGAAGGGAGGGAGCAAATCAGGTCACCTAGATGGAAGGCACAAAACCTTTCTCCCAAAAATAGCCTCAGAAGAAGCAAAAGTATCAAACTTGTAAAATTTAGTAAAAGTGTGCAGTGAAGACCAAGTCGCTGCCTTACATATCTGATCAACAGAAGCCTCGTTCTTGAAGGCCCATGTGGAAGCCACAGCCCTAGTGGAATGAGCTGTGATTCTTTCAGGAGGCTGCCGTCCGGCAGTCTCGTAAGCCAATCTGATGATGCTTTTAATCCAAAAAGAGAGAGAGGTAGAAGTTGCTTTTTGACCTCTCCTTTTACCAGAATAAACAACAAACAAGGAAGATGTTTGTCTAAAATCCTTTGTAGCATCTAAATAGAATTTTAGAGCACGAACAACATCCAAATTGTGCAACAAACGTTCCTTCTTTGAAACTGGATTCGGACAAAAAGAAGGCACGACTATCTCCTGGTTAATGTTTTTGTTAGAAACAACTTTCGGAAGAAAACCAGGTTTAGTACGTAAAACCACCTTATCTGCATGGAACACCAGATAAGGAGGAGAACACTGCAGAGCAGATAATTCTGAAACTCTTCTAGCAGAAAAATTGCAACTAAAAACAAAACTTTCCAAGATAATAACTTAATATCAACGGAATGTAAGGGTTCAAACGGAACCCCCTGAAGAACTGAAAGAACTAAATTGAGACTCCAAGGAGGAGTCAAAGGTTTGTAAACAGGCTTGATTCTTACCAGAGCCTGAACAAAGGCTTGAACATCTGGCACAGCTGCCAGCTTTTTGTGAAGTAACACAGACAAGGCAGAAATCTGTCCCTTCAAGGAACTTGCAGATAATCCTTTCTCCAAACCTTCTTGAAGAAAGGATAGAATCTTAGGAATTTTTACCTTGTCCCAAGGGAATCCTTTAGATTCACACCAACAGATATATTTTTTCCATATTTTGTGGTAAATTTTTCTAGTTACAGGCTTTCTGGCCTGAACAAGAGTATCAATGACAGAATCTGAGAACCCTCGCTTTGATAAGATCAAGCGTTCAATCTCCAAGCAGTCAGTTGGAGTGAGACCAGATTCGGATGTTCGAACGGACCTTGAACAAGAAGGTCTCATCTCAAAGGTAGCTTCCATGGTGGAGCCGATGACATATTCACCAGGTCTGCATACCAAGTCCTGCGTGGCCACGCAGGAGCTATCAAGATCACCGATGCCCTCTCCTGATTGATCCTGGCTACCAGCCTGGGGATGAGAGGAAACGGCGGGAATACATAAGCTAGTTTTGATTGAATAATAAAAACTACAGTTAAACACTAAAAAACTCTAAGCCATCTCCGTGGAGATGTTGCCTGTACAACGGCAAAGAGAATGACTGGGGAAGGCGGAGCCTAGGAGGGATCATGTGACCAGCTTTGCTGGGCTCTTTGCCATTTCCTGTTGGGGAGGAGAATATCCCACAAGTAAGGATGACGCCGTGGACTGGACACACCTATGTTGGAGAAATAGAAATAAAAGTAAAGTACATATGTCCATCAAATTGGTTTTGAGCCCAAGTTATTTCTTATGCTTCAACAGTTTTTATCCTTCTAGGGTAAGTAAGATGTGCTTACCAGAAAGTACCTCAATCCTATGAGGTAAGGTGTCAGCTTTTTTGGGTGTTTACAGATGGTTCTTGGACTCTTGTCGAGATGAAAAAAACTTTTCTTTTCTTTTGAATTGTGTAATCTTGCAGTTTCCGCAGTATGTCTTTAATGTAAGCATAACTGATCTTATTTCTCCTTTATGATCCATGGAATGATCTGATACAAGATAAAGATCCTTACCATCATAAGGAAAAGAAAAGAGTCCAGGAGTCTCCATTACTGTTTGTCAAATGACACCCAGCTGAAACATCTTTACAAGAGAGTCCAGGATTTCCATTAAAGACATACTGCGGAAACTGCAAGATTACATAATTCAAAAGAAAAGTTTTTTTCATCTCGACAAGAGTCCAAGAACCATCTGTAAACACCCAAAAAAGCTGACACCTTACCTCATAGGATTGAGGTACTTTCTGGTAAGCACATCTTACTTACCCTAGAAGGATAAAAACTGTTGAAGCATAAGAAATAACTTGGGCTCAAAACCAATTTGATGGACATATGTACTTTATTTTTATTTCTATTTTTATGACATATCAATCAGCAATATATTGATATTGATATTACTTCAAATTTATAGATCAATAGCAATTAGCTGTGCGCCACTACTTGATTTTCTCTTTCTATTTACCATTAATTACAGTGACAAGGGTACACTGCATCATAGGCAGCACGCGTACACTTAACAGTAACCCACACAGAAATTAAACTAAAAAATAAGAAGTGTTATAGTTTTTTAGCGCTGGTGCCCCCTCTTGACTTTAAAACATTAATTAAAACCTACTGACCTATATTTTCTCCAAAACGACGTTTCATAACGTTCTAAAAGTTATATCTTTTATTCGCAGATGATGTCACGTTATCCTGCCTACTATTTTCAGCACTGCATGTTCAAAATACTTAAACCAATAACTTTGTGTTTAAAGCGCCATTTTGAAACCTAGGTATTGTAAACGGATTGGTACAGAGCAAAGGATACCCACGGAGTGGGTTTGGAAAACAATTAAATTTGCAGACAAGATTTCTGATATACGGTAGAGATATGTTAATGAAATGCTATTGATAAAAAGCGTATTTGGGGTAGTTAGTTAGTAACAGGCATAGAAAATATTTACTTACAGTGGCCCTTTAAGTATTCCTCTTTCTAAAATTCGAGCACTTGCATTGCTACATGTTGGGATACACCCTCTACCAAAAACACCAAAGCTACTTATGAATATAATTATAAACTGCAGTTAAACTATTGATAGCTAGGGCCTATCTCAAAATAAATTCTACACCGTAGATATTGACCTCTACAAACTTGTATTGTCAGAATGGAAAGTCAAGCATAGGTCCAACTGGTAGTCTATGTGTAAACACGCCCTATTCCTTATACTACATATTACCTTTTCCCCCCTATCTTTCTATTGACTTCATACCCTTCCCCCTCTTCTCCCTAATTTCCTTTATTCTCATTTTCTCTTTATCTAAATTTATTGATTTATATACACCTAATATTGATACACATTGATATCTACATGTTAGTTAGTACATACTACTGCATATTTGCACTACCTAATTGTCAATGTATGATCTGTTTACTTACAGTAGAATGTCTAATTTTTCTTTGCAATTGTGCTTGTTGAAGCTCAAGTCTAAATAAATAAATAAAAAAATTCTGACTAAACTGGCCAGTCCAGAAATACCAGGCAATCCCTCTCTGAACAAGAGAAAAACAGCAGAAACCCCATATAGTAACATAGGAGATGAGGTTGAGGGGAAAAAAAAAAAAGACTGAAGTCCATCAAGTTAAACCAATACAAATCTAATATACTTACAAAAAAGCTCCAGTTGAACTTAAATTAATTCCATTAAAAGGTGACCCATTTAACACAAGCAATCATATCCATCTAGCCAGAAATATATCAAACAATTTTGAAGTGTATCTAAGGTATTGGCATTCACTATCTCCTTTAGTAATTAGTTCCACAATTTTATTGCTTTTACAGTGAAAAAAAACGTTTCCGTTGTAGAAGATTAAATCTCCTTTCCTCCAGCCTTAAATGGTGTCCTCTTGTCAAACAATTTTCTTGGAATAAACAGAGCTTCTGCCATCTCAGTATATGGGCCTTAAATATATTTATTCGGCCTACTGTGGGTCTCATCAGTGAGGTGCAGCCATATACCTCGAGGCACACTGGGTCCACGTCTGGTTTCCTACATCACCCTTAGGGACACTTCCTTCATAATTTGCATATTAAAAAAAATTTAATAATCAAGAAGCGCTCAACCTGGGAACGAACAATAGCATATTAGCTTGTTATATGGCTACTTGTATATCTGGGGTTCTGCAGTTTCTCTTGTTCAGCTAGGGATTGACTGGTATTTCAGGATTGGACTGTTTAGTCAGGATGAGACTAATGTAATACAGGAAAGTCCTTCCCTGTGAAAGGCACAGAGCTATTATGATATGGTTTGTTCCCAGGTTGAGCGCTGCTCTCTTCTTGTATAGGTTTACAATATACACACTGCATATGTTGTATGGAGCCTTCTAAAGATTTTTTTAAG
This sequence comes from Bombina bombina, assembly GCF_027579735.1. NCBI lineage: Eukaryota > Metazoa > Chordata > Amphibia > Anura > Bombinatoridae > Bombina > Bombina bombina. The sequence goes on from NC_069502.1 coordinate 456,993,150, forward strand.
GACACAGAAGACTCAATGATAAATGAGAATTTGCAAATAAAAGTATTACTATTCAAAACATAAGGCTATATTACCCAAAACAAAAGCTCTTGAAGAAAAAAAAAAAAAAGAAATTTATGCTTACCTGATAAATGTATTTCTTTTTTGACACGATGACACGAG